>NC_080740.1:86599974-87224974 GCF_020826845.1 Diceros bicornis minor | reverse complement strand
CCAAAAAAAAAAAAAAAAAACTATCTTGTCACAGAGGGTCCTCTCCCCTTAAACGCATTCCAAAGCAATGGCACAAATGCATGCATCAGGCCACATGCCATCGGCTGCTGATTGAGGGCCATTGAAGAACGTGCTCCCCTTCCGGCCACCTCCACCCAGCTGTCAGGGCTCCCCATTTGGAGTCCTCACGTTCCTGAAATGATACAGGCAGTGCAGATGTCACAGGGCTCATGCAAGGCATGGCTGTGGCCTCGGCCCCAGAGTGCTCCCCTGCTCAGCTGTCACAGCTGATTGGGCCACTGGCCCAACGGAGGGCTCGCTCAGAGAGCCCGAGACAAGACTCCCTTTCCCTCACAGGGTCAAGCTCCTGATGCTCCAGCAAGGCCCTTGTGGCTCTCTGGACTGGCCATGCTGACCCCTCTGAATGACAGCCTTTACTGTCATTCTTCTTTTTATTATTCTTTTTTTTAATTGTGATAAAATACACATAACATAAAATTTACCATTTAACCTTTTTTTTTTTTGTGAGGAAGATCGGCCCCGAGCTAACATGTGCCAATCCTCCTCATTTTGCTGAGGAAGACTGGCCCTGGACTAACATCCGTGCCCATCTTCCTCCACTTTATATGGGACGCCACCACAGCATAGCCTGACAAGCAGTGCGTTGGTGCGCACCCGGGATCTGAACCAGCGAACCCCGGGGCCGCCTCAGCAGAGCGCGCGCACTTAACTGCTTGTGCCACCTGGCCGGCCCCCTTAACCATTTTTAAGTGTACAGTTCAGTAGTGTTAAGTACATTCACGTTCTCGTGCAACCGATTTCCAAACTTTTTCACCTTGCAAAACTGAAACTCTGTACCCATTAAGCAATAACTCCTCCTTCCCTCAGCCCCTGGCAACCACCTTTCTGCTTTCTGTCTCTGTGAATCTGACTCCTCCAGGTACCTCATATAAGTGGAATCATACAGTATTTGTCTTTTTATGACTGGCTTATTCACTTAGCATACTGCTCTCAAGGTTCATCCATGTTGTAGCATGTGTCAGAATTTCCATCCTTTTTAAGGCTGAATAAGATTCCATTGTATGCATGTATTACATTTTCTTTATCTATTCATCCACTGATGGACATTTAGGCTGTTTCCACATCTTGGCTATTACACATAGAGCTGCAATGAACATGGGAGCACTAGTATCTCTTTGTAAGTTCTGTTGGATATATACCCAGAAGCGTAATTGCTGGATCATATGGTAGTTCTATTTTTAACTTTTTGAGGAACTGCCATACTGTTTTCCACAGTGGCTGTACCACTTTACACTCCCACCAACAGTGCGCAAGTGTTTCAATTTCTCCACGTCCTCGCCAACACTTGTTGTTTTCTGTTTTTTGTTTTTGTTTTAGTTTGGTTTTCATAGTAGCTATCCTAATGGATGTGAGGTGATATCTCATTGTGGTTGTGATATTTACTATTACTCTTGTTGTGATGGTCAGTACTGTAACTTTCTCCTGCTGCATCAAGTTGTGTGTGTGTGTTAATGTTTCAGAGGTGGGATTCCTTCACTTTGAAGACATACGATCCTGGGTGCCTAACCAACTCACTACAGACGGCCCAACTGCTTCTAAGAGAGAGATTCTGCGGCACAGTCGCAGGGACCTGGAGCTCCTAAGTGATTCATGCCACCTCCCCTTCTCAGAAAAGGATGCGGAGCCCCCAGAGGGATACTGTGGCGGTTGAGAAACCCGAGGCGGGCAACTGTGGACTGGAAACACGGCTCTGCCATGCAGCAGGTACAGGGCCATGTGGATGTCTCTTGGCCACTCTGAGCCTTGTTGTGTTTTGTTTTTTTGTCATTTGCAAAATGGAAATAGGAACAGTATCTATTTCACAGGGTTGTCACAAGAGTTAAGCTGGATAACACATGTCAAATGCAGTGCCTGGCACACAGTAAGCACTCAATAAATGCTAGTGGCTGTTGTGGATACTGTTTTCTTATTCTTATTAAACAAGCTGCCCAAGTCCTATGACTAGTGATCGGGTTTCCTGATTCCCAGTTTATGTTCTTGCTGTGACGACTTTTGATCCCACCTTCCCCAGTGGATGTGCTCACTTAAGCAACCTTGTCTCGGGTACTTGACTGTAACTGATTGCCTTGTTTCTAAAATGCACATTGAACCCAATCTCTCAATGGTACACCTGACCAATGCCATGCAGGAGGACAGAGGACAGCTGTGGGAAGCCCCTGGTGGTTGTTACTGCAAATTCTGAACAGTCTAAGGTGGCAGAAGGCAAGGAACAAATGACAGACAGAGGCTGTGGGAGGTGATCAGGGGATGGGGTCTTGCAAGACCTTTTACCTCAAGGAAGTTCGCATGATCTGATCTGATGCTGTTTCTAAGTCCCTGGGGAGCTGCCTTCCCTTTGCATCGACTCCGTCATGCATTTGTCTGATACTTTACACTTTACAAAGATTCCCTCATTGGATAAACACTTTTCGAGAACCTACTGCGATCAAGCAAGATGATGTGTGAGGTGCCAGGACACACTGCAGAGCAAGGTCAGAGGGTTGGGAAGCAAGACAGATATTCAGAAAATCACACAGACCAGTGGAAAATTGCAACTCTCTTAAGAGCAGGGAGAAACATGGTGCCTCGAGATGTGACAAGAGGAGCTCTCAGCTGAGATCCGAAGGACGGGCTGCAGTCAGTGTTACGGAAGCAGCAAATAAAACCAAGATCTATTCTTCACCTCTCTCCTCTCTGTGGATCCTGAACATTTGCTGTGCTTCCATCCATCAGCAACCCTGCCGCACTTGAAGCTCAGGCATCTGATGGACTTGGAGGATTATTCAAAGTACACAACCTGTCCACTAATACGAGAGTGCTTAAATCAAGTGTGGTTTCTCCATGCTGCAGAATACTACGCAGCTGTTAAAAGGAATTAACTAGAGCCCAGTGGGCCTATATAAAAAGATTACCACAATAAATTAGAAAATGAAGAGATCCAGGTATAGAAATGTATTATTAAATGATCCATTTATGTAAGAAAAATAACATACACATATGTGGGTACATGCAGACTTATTTTTGGAAGGACACATAAGAAACTGTATTCGTTTTCTAGGGCTGTCGTAAAGTACCACCAACTGAGTGGCTTAAACAACAGAAGTTTATTGTCTCACCATTTGGAGGCTAGAAGTCTGAGGCTGAGGTGTTGGCAGGGCTGGTTCTTTCTGATGGTAGTGAGGGAAGGATCTGTTTCAGGCCTCTCTCCTTGGCTTGTAGATGCTGTCTTCTCTCTGTGTCTCTTCACAGAGGCTTCCCTCTATGTGTCTCTGTGTTCAAATCTCCCCTTTTTATAAGGACACCAGTCATATTGGATTAGGGCCCACCCTAATTACCCCACGTTAACTTGATTATCTCTGTAAAGACTCTGTCTCCAAACGAGGTCACATTCTAAAGTACCGGGGGTCAGGACTCCAACATATGAATTCGGGTAGAGCACAATTCAACCCATAACACTGTTGTAAGAGGAAGAGACTCATCTTTCATTTCATACTTTTTTCTGTAAAGTTTGAACTTTTACCAGGTGCATGAATTTCTGTTACAAAAAAAAGTTTTCAATAGAAAAATCAATTAGAAATTTAAATCCTCCGCAAAATCAACTGCCAAATGAAAGCATTGGGATTGCATATTGTAGGTCAAAGTCATTTGTCTCCATCTCTGAAGGGAGAGGTATGTGCTAGATCAGAGGTCTCCAAGATGGAGAGTACCCGCCCGAGAGAGAACTTGACCGTCACTGATCTCTCACATTTCTAGTTATTTTTATTTTAATTTCTATTTTGTTTTATGGTATGTGTATGTGTGTGTGTATATGTGTGTGTGTGTGGTGCATACTTAATGTTTTTGACTTTTGTGTGGGTTTGCCTTATAAGTGGTGTGCATGGGAAAGCCCTTTGGCCTCTCGTTAAGCTTGATATTTTCATGGGCAAAAAGGCCCTAGTCAGAGACAGCATATGAGTCTTCCTAGTTTGGTTTCCTCCAATAGTTGACTGTCCGGGCTGCCACTGCTGTGTGACAAACTGATTTAGCTCATGATTTCATGGGTCAGGACTTCAGGAAGGGCTCAGCTGGGTGGTCCTTGCATGGGGGTCTCTTATGTGTTGCAGCCAGATGTTAGCTGGGGCTGGAGTCATCCGAAGGCTTGGCTGGACCGGATGTCCCAGACTATCCACTCACATGGCTGATGGTTGTTGGCTGTCTGCTGGGAGCTCAGCAGCGTTGCCAGAATACCTACACATGCCTCTCCTGCATGGCAGTCATAGGGTATTCAAATGCCCTAAATGGTGGCTGGTTCCTCCTCAAGCAAATGTCCCAAAAGTACTAGGCAGAAGCTATACGACCTTTCCTGACCCAGCCTTGGAAGCTAAAGCATCACTATTATTGTATTGATTATAAGCCAGTCACTATGAGTCAAGGGCCCAGATTTGGCCCAGATTCAAGAGAAGGGACCAGGCAGAAACTCACGGCCTTTTTGACCTAGCTTTGGATGGCACACAGTGTATCAGGTATCTATTGCTGCATAAGAAATTCCTCCAAAGCTTAACAGTTTAAAAGAACAAACCTTTACGATCTCACAGTGTCTGTGTGTCAGGAATTCAGGGGTGGCTTAGCATATGCCTCTGGCTTGAAGGCACTTGTGAGATAGCGTTCAAGGCACCAGCAAGGGCTGCTGTCATTGGGGTGTTGGACAGATGCTGGACGATCTGTTCCCCAGGTGGCTCAGTCACCTGCTGTCGACAGCAGGCCTCGGTTCCTCACCTCACAGGTCTCTTCACAGCATTGCCTGAGGGTCCTGAAAGCATGGCAGCCAGCTCCCCCCAGAGCGATCAGAGAGAGGGAGAGGGAGGAAGAAAGAGAGAGAGAGGCAGAGAAAGAGAGAAAACAGGAAGTACCTTATATGACCTAGTCACACATCATCACTTCCAATTAACTCTATTTGTGAAAAGGGAGTCACTAAATCCAGCCCACACTCAAGGGAAGGGGCATTAGGCTCCACTTTGTAGGGAGTGTCAAATAATTATAATTTGGGGACATTTTTAAACACCACCTACAATATCACAACTACTGCATCCTAATAGTTACAAGTGACTCTCAATCCAGATCCAAGGGGAGGGGACACAGATCCCATCTTCAGTAGAAGGAATGTCAACGCATTTTCAGACAGGGTCTTAGATACACTGTCTCAGTCTGCTCGGGGCTGCTATAACAAATGACCATAGACTGGGTGGCTCAAACAACAGACATTTATTGCTCACAGCTCTGGAGGCTGGAGAGTCCAAGATCAAGGTGTCAGCACATTTAGTTCTTGATAAGGGCTCTCTTCCTGGCTTGCAGACAGCTGTCTTCTTGCTGTCCTCACATGGTGGAGAGACAGAGGGAGCTCTGGTCTCTCTTCCTCTTCTTATAAGGGCACTAATCCCATCCTGAGAACTCCACTCTCATGACCTCATCTACACCTAGTTATCTCCCAAAGGCCCCGTCTCTGAATATCATCACATTGGCGATTAGGACTTCAATATATGAATTTGAAGGGGACACAAACATTTAGTTCATAACATTCTGCCCCTAACCCCCCAAAATTCATGTCCTTCTCACATACAAAGTACATTCATCACATCCCAACAGCCTCAAAAGTATTGAGTCGTTTTAGCATCAACTCTAAAATCTAAAGCCCCAAGTCTCATTTAGATCAGATATCCATAGCATACAGGTGGTTTATTTCAGAGGTCACCCCAGGAGGCACAAGTGAGGAAGAGAGACAAGAAAAGGAGAAGGGGCAGTGATGTGTGGGTCATGCCTCCAGACAAATGGAGCTCAGTCCTGCTGGGGACTCTTCAGGATCCATGTGGAATCAGTGGAGGGTGAGGAGGCCGGGGCATTTATTCCTCTGCTCTCACCCTCAACTGGTTGAGGGTTCCCCCTGGGCATCTGTGAGCATGCTGGAAACTGTGCACCACAGCTGCAGGTGGACTCAAGTAGCCTGGGTGGATACAGAACAAGACTCAACAGCATCTGCTGTAGAATCTGTCACTACCCACCACGAGATCATGGAGTAGCTTCTAGTAAGTGTCCTTACTGGTCAGGGAGAAGACTTGTGAGAACAAGTCACTAGGACCGGGGACACATATGTTCTGTGATAGCCACAAATGCATGCAGAAATACTAACAAGAGCTCAGGCTATAGAAGACTCTGATACACTCATTCAACAGATATATATTGAGCACTTACTCTATACCAGGCACCATGCTAGGCTCTGGAATAGAACAGTGGACAAAACAGACATCGTTTCTGACTTCATAGGGCTTATAGGCTAGCGGATGAGACCAGCACTCATCAAATAATCACACAACAAAATAAGTGAAAATTGTGACAACTGGCTTAAAGGTACAAATCTTCTGCCTGCAGATTCAATGGGGAGGAATGCATTTTCTGCAGAGAAGGACTATTGGAGACAGGCCAGGAATCTACAGCCCTTGACAAAGCTGTAGAAGTCACCACGCATGGTCCCAGAATATAACAAAGACACAGTGGATGGTTACTATGGACTGAATGTTTGTGTCCTCCCAAAAGTCATACACTGAATCCCTAACCCCCAATGTGATGGTATCAGGAGGTGGGGCCTTTGGAAGGTAATTAGGTTTAAATGAGGTCATGAGAATGGAACTCTCATGATGGGCTTAGTGCTCTTGTGTCTCTCTCCACCACATGAGGACACAGCAAGAAGGCAGCCATCTGCAAGCCAGGAAGTGGGCTCTCACCAAGAGCTGAATCTGCTAACACTTTGATCTTGGACCTCCCGGCCTCCAGAACTGTGAGAAATAAATCTGTTGTTTAAGCCACCCAGTCTGTGGAATTTTGTTATAGCAATCCAAGCAGACTAAGGCAGTGGTGTTGGAAGTGGTTCTGAGCATGTGCTAGGGGACGGAAAAGCTTCCTCGCCCATGCAGAGACTAATACAGAAGCCCCTGGGGGATACAGGGGCCTTCCTACTAGTCAGACAGCATAAGAGTGTCTCCCTGAAACTGGACTTCTACAAGGAAGGATCAGTATCACTCCACCACAGATCTAGTCATTGAAATAACTGTACTCAAAAGCAAGAAACACAATCAACGCCTTAAGGATGACGGATTGCAAAGAGACAAAAGTCTGGGTTCCCTGGTGACACTGTTGAGCCCCTGCACTACCTCTGGACAACTCACCTCCAAACTTCGTATATGAGCTAATTAAAAGTTTTTATTGCTTGATCCACTGTAAATCAGGTTTGCTATTACCTGTAGCCAAAAGTACCCCTAACTGACACAACAAATCATTTTTCCCAAGACCCTTCATGAGAACTGTTATTGTTCCTGAAATAGTTAAGGAAACGGATCCCCAGAGAAGTGAACTGAAGTGTTCAAGGCCACGCAACTACTGGAGATGGACTGAGAACTCAAGGTTCTCTGAATCCACGCTAGGAGCAGACACCACAGTGAGCACAGTCCTGTCTCTCCCCATGGAGCCTTTACCACACGTTGTCACCTCACAGAGCTGATTTTAGTCTCCAAATGCCGTGAGGCACTGGATCGCCAGCTGCTGCCTCCTAGCTCAGTGCCACCAACACGATGTGGCAGGGCAGTGTCCTTTGCTGTCATTGTGCCAGCCCAGAGGTCCCACAGGCATTCTGCATCCTTGCCTTGACGGTTGTACTGCTCTCTCCCTTCTTTGGACATTCTCATCTCCCAGCTCCCCTAGAACTTCCATTATGTCACCACATACACATATTCTTGCAATATTTAAAAGTAGTTATGAAAATTATGTAATAACATTCGGACATTATATGTTAAGTGGAAAAACAGGATACGAGTTTTTTATATCTGCGCTCTGTGTGCACACAGAGATATGAGAAAACACACATGCACATAAAAAATGAAAGCAGAAACACCAGACTGCTCGCTGCGATTGTGGTGGTGTGGTAAGATTGTGGGTGACTTTTTTCTTCTCTTTTGATTTTCCAAATTTTCTGTTATGTATGTATGATGAAAAAAATAGGTTAAAATGTTTTTTAAAATATGTCATTGTTTATCTGGCCCCTCTCCCGGAAGGCAGCAGAGCAGAGCCTGCTAGTTAAAAGGATGAGCTCTCGAGCTTCGTGGCCTGGGTTCAAATCCCAGCCTTACCACTTAAGAGCCGCATGACTCTCAGCGGGTTCCTTAACTCTTCTGTGTCTCAGTTTCTCCATCTGTAAAATTGGCTAATAAGAGCACCTGTCTCATAGGGTGGTCCTGAGGATTAAGTAAGTCAATGTTTGCAAAGCACTTAGCATGGCGCCTAGTACACAGTAAACGCCGTGTGAGGGGGTGTGTTAAAAACAAGCCTTTTCGTTGTGCCTTCTCCACTGCGGGGCATCTTGGAAAGGACTGTGATGTATTAGCAGGACAAACCTCATGTTGTTCAGAGGGACCCAACTGGTAGAAGTTGCAAAGAGATGGATTTGTGATCAAAATAATAACTGTAGAGCTGTCTCAGATCGACCAAGCTGGAGGTGAACTCACTGGATGGCTGTCTGTTATAAATACCCTCTGATGCTTTATAGCTCACAAAGCATCCACACGTAAGGCCGCTGGTGAATTAAGTGAAGGGAAGATGAGCAAACCATCCCCCGGCCCCCCCCCCCCCCCCCCCCGGCCGAAAAGCCCGGAACAAGTCTTCCTCTGTTTAAATAGGATGAAGTCCTCTAGTGGCCAGGAGGTGACACTACAACTCCTCATCTGAGTCCCCACACGGGATGCCCAACGGTTGCTGGCGACCTCAAGCTGGGTTTGGTTTTTGCCAAGCGTGTCAGGAGGGAATGGAGGGTTCCTTCTCTCTCCTTGCTGTGGCTGAAAGAGCCAAAACACATTTCCTAAGACCCATGACCTGTACATTTGTGGCATAAGCCCACTTTATGCAGCTGATCTCTAGAAAGGAGGTCGCTTCCCTGGCACATTTGATGGTGTGTGCCACTTATGTACACATTACATCTGCTTAGAGACAGAGAGTTTCTAAAAGGACGGCTTAGAATGTATCAGAGATAGGTGGGACCTTAATCTAGATTCTCTCGTTTCAACCCCTTCACTTTACAAATGGGAGAAATCCCAAAAACATTTAGAACAGTGCCTGGAACATAGTAGGTACATTATAAATAGGAGAATTTAATGTCACTCTTTATCCTTGTCATTACTTTAAGAGTGGATCTCATCAAAAAACTCACCTGGTGATACATTAACTGCTCTTTCTTTCTCAACTTGGCGTTGGTCAGATGCCCATGAAAACAGGAGGCTTCAATAGGAATCATCTTCCTTTACTATTATATGTTAAGTATTATTGTATGGCTGGGAGAAAGAGAAACAAACAGGTAGGAAGAGGAAGAAGAAGCAGACAAAAAAAAGAATAGTCCAGTGCAGGGCTCAGCAAACTTTCTGTGAAGGGCCAGATGGTAAATATTTTGGGCTTTGCAGGTCATGCGACCTGTCGACCTGTCCTGTCGTGACTACTCAACTCTGCCAGCACAGCAGGAAAGCAGCCGCACACAAACACAAGTGAATGGGCATGGCTGGCTTCCAATAAAACTTTGTTTACAAAGCAATCAGTGGGCTGGATTTGGTCTCCCGACCCTTCCTCTAATGCAAGAATGATGATACTCCCACCCTTCATATCTGACAGAAATGGTTAATTGATCATGGTGTCAATTCACTGCCAGAGTTCAAAACTCAGTTCCAGGTCCTTACTAAGTGTAAACTTCAGGAAATTTGCTTCACCTCACCACGCTTCAGTTTCCTCATCCTTAAAATGGAGATAGTAATACTATGTGCCTCAAGGGATTGCTGCGAGAAGCAAGCAAGGCCATGATGGCAAATGCTCAGTACAGTGACCGGTATTTAATAAGCACACTATAAACGCTAGCTGTCTTCACCATCATCTTGGTTGTCACCATCATCATCTGGCGAAAGTGCTTTGATATGACCCCACCAGGCAGATGAAAGGCATCCTTCACTGAAGCACTTAAATGCATGGCAATATCCCATCCACTCACTCTCCGTTGCTGAAATGCCAGGGGAAGCTGGATATATTCTTCCTGTGTTAGCGGAATAGTTAGGGAAACTGAGGCTCTGGAAAGCTCAGGAGAATCACCAAAGGTGGCAAGTGACTGACTTGGTGAGGGGGCCCCATCAAGAGCCAGGTTTCCACATTCCATGCCTGCATTTCTGCCCCCTATCAGCACTGGGTTCCAATGACCCTGCTGGGCCCTATTTGCTCAGGGCTTTCTGAACATCTCCAGAAAACAGATCCTGAAATTTCTGTCAGATCTGCTCCCCCACCTTCCACCCCCCTGTCACCTCCAGCTACTGATTTCCGGTCTTCGTTATCTGCTGCCTAGCCCGTTACAACAACCCCTTAACCGGTCCCTTTGATGCAGATGGATTTCTCCCTGCCCACCCTCATCCTGGGTGATCTTTATAAAACATAGATCTGACTCTCAGGCTAAAGGTCTGCATTGTGAAAATTGCATGTGCGACCCTTCACGATCTGGGCCCCCATCAGTCCACCAGTCCCAGCTCTAGTCCCTCCCATCCCCTTGTCCCTCCCCAGGGACCTTTGACTCTAGCTCGAGGGACGTGCTCACCCTTTGCTCAGCTCCACAGGCTCCCCTCGGCAAAACTCAACAGTGTCATCAGTATTCCAGAGCAGGGACCCCAGAGCTCCACAAGCTCTTGGCAAGGAAGTGCCCCTGTCACCACCACACACATACCAGTACTCTTCGTCTCAACACTGCAGTCTAAGAAATCTTCGAGACCAATTGCATCATGCCTCAGCCACTGCCCAGAGCCCATGGCTCCCAGCCATCCCTATCACCTGGTCTTTCATCCCCAAAGAGCTTTGTACACACCCTGCTGTGACCCAAGCTTACTACCCATCCCCAATCTCCCCACCTTTCCATGGATGCTGGGGCTTTCCCTGTCCATTCTCAGCAAATTCTCTATTCTCAACCTCCTCCCTGGATCTTCCCTCCACCATCCCTTAACCGAAACCCACTTCTCTCCCAAAAACTCTGCTTCCTCTGCTGTCTGGCTCTTCTCTTTCCCAAACTCCTTGTGTCCCTGGCCTGGAGATGAAGGAGACATCCTCCTCCTCACGTTCAGGTCTTTATCTTTCCGATTTCCCTGAAAATGCTCATCGACCTAGAAGCCCCACCACTTGATAACCCAGACCCTCCCTGCTCCAGCCCTGCTGCACTTTACAGTTATCAATTTATTTAAACCTCACAAAACCCCATGAGGTAAGTATGATGAAAATCCTCACTTCACACATGAGGAAACTGAGGCACAAAGAGGTTAAGTAGTTTGCCAAAGACCGCACAGATCAGACCTAAACTCAGGGAGCTGGCACCAGAGTCCGGCCTCTTAGCCACTCCACCCACTTGCCCCCAGGGACGGCAGCCTCCACCCACTCCCATTCCTTGAAGATTTTAGCACCTGCCTGTCTCTCTTTCCAAAAACCACTGCTGTGATAATGCTTAACAATTTCACTTCCATGAAGACAATGCTCTCAACACCCCTCCCATTGAGTTCCTCGGCCTCCTTGCCTCCAGTTATCCCGTTCTTCATCCAGTAACCTTAGTCAGAGGCTTAGATCTTGTCATTGGCAATAACTGCATGTTATGGACTGAATGACTGTGTTCCTCCAAAATTCATAGGTTGAAGCCCAAACCCCCAATATGATGGTATTTGGAGATGGGGCCTTAGGGAAGTAGGTAGGGTTAGATGAGATCCCTTCATGATGGGATTAGTGCCCTTAGAAGAAGAGGTATCAGAGTGCTTGCTCTCTCTCTCTCTCTGTCCCCCTGCTCACACAAAAAAGAGGTCACGTGAGCACACAGGGAGATGGAGGTCTCCTACAAGTCAAGAGAAGAGGTCTCAGAATGAAACCTACTTGCTCAGTACTTTGATCTTGGAGTCCCCAGCCTCCAGAGCTGTGAGATGAGGCTGTGAGATATAAACATCTGCTGTTTTAGCCACTCCATCTGCGGGATTTTGTTATGGGCATCCTAAGAAACTAACACACTCCACTCTCTCTATAATCCCAGCTTCAAACACCCCAGCCACAGACCACTGTCTCCCCTCTTTCCCGTTTACATCTCCATGAACCCAACTCTAATCATTTTAAAAACCCATCAGAACTTCCATTATCGACCCAGCACCAAGAGAGCCTGCCCACTTGCCTGGTTAGAATCCAGGGTCTATATTCCCTTTCATACTCCCTCAATCCCAGTGCCCACGGCTCCTTCCTCATTCTGGCCCAGCAAAACCCCAACCCTAACGGTGGAAGGCCCAACCTTCCTCCTACCCTGGGCCTGCTCCTCGAAGCTGAACATGGCTGGAGAAACACACCCAGACGTGCTGCCGGGCCTCCCTTCAAAATCACAGCCTCAAATGTCCCTCGGCCCTGCCCAGCAATCCTCCATTTCCCTAGTCAGGTCTTCCCCCGCTTGCCTGGGAATGATTCTCTGTATCTTCTCCTCACACTTCCAGTACTCCCCCTTCTTCCTCACCCTTTTGCTTTTTCACTCCCTGAGCATCGGGAGCAGTCAGAAGGGGACTTCCGCACGCAGCCCCCACTGGATCCACACACCTGACTGCAGCCTTCCTCTGTCACTAAGCGGGCTCTCCGCCAAGGCCAGCCCATCCCCTAGGCCCTGGGTCTAGGGCCTCTCCCCTCCTCGAGGGCATGACTCCAGCAGTTAAACCCCCTGCCTCCTGCATTCTCGGTTTGTCCCTCTGCTGAATCTTTCCCATCATCTTACAAACACACTGCTCTTTCTTCTATCTTAAAAAAATATTTTTTAACTACTTTGACTCCACATTCCTCTGCAGCTACCTCCATACTTCTGTGTTCTCCTTCACAGAGTCGATTTTCTATCACAGTAACTGAACTCAGACTATCTAGTTTCTCTTCCCATTCTGTCCTAAGTGCACTCTAGTCAGGCTCTCAGCCTCGCCACTCCCCTGAAATGGCTCCTTCCAAGGCCACCAAAGACCCCTACAGTGCTCAATCCAGCAGTCAATGCCCGGTCCTCATTGCCTTGACCCACCAGAGGCATTGACACAGATGGCCACATCCTCCTCTTAAAATACAGCATGATCCAGAAAGAATCAAACACTTTCAAAAATGTATTACTCAATAACTGGATTATATATAAACAAGTAGTCAAAACCCATTCTTCAAGGAATTATCATGGTTATTTCTATCATCTTACAAATGCCCAATGTGTGCCCTCGTCTCCCAGGGCCCATGTCAATCCAGGAAGGTATTTATCCCAGACATGTGGAGCATATCACAACTGGATGATTGAAGTGGCGGCCAGGATACATTTCTTCATGTCTTTACGGTTGGGAGGAAGAAGTGGTATAAACCAAGATTCTTGAGTAAGACAATTTTTATTTTGCTTACTGAATGATGAAATTGTTATGATGTTCAGTTCGTCTTGAATTGAGCTGTACTTTCTTCGCTTGACTTCTGGGACACCATGCTCGCCAGGCTTTCCTCCTATCTCTCCAGCTGTTCCTTCCCAGCCCCCTTCGTCAGTTCCCTCTTGCCTCCCTGACCTTCTAACACAGGTGTGTGCAAGGGCTCCACCTGCTTCTCCTCTGTGTCTGCTCTCACTCCTTGGTATGCTCATCTTGGCCTTAAGTACCATCTATATGCCCCTGACTCCCAGATTTATATTTCCAGTCCAGGTACCAAGCTCACATATCCAACTACCTACTTGATACTGCCACCTGGATGGCATCTAATAGGCACCTTGAACTCCTGATCTTCCCACACACGTAGACCTGATTCTCCCAGTCTTTCCCCTTTCAGAGGATGTCCTTTTTGTTCTACAGTTACTCAGGCCAAAACTCCTGAAGTCCTCCTTGACTCCTCTCTCTCTCTCACAGCCCACATCTAGTCCCTCAGCAAAGGCTACCTTCACAATACGACAACCTCTTGCCCCTTCATAGCTCCCCCACTAGGCCACGGCAGCTTCATCCCTCGCTTGGATTACTGCAATAGACTGTTTCCAGACCCCCTGCTTCCCTCTTGCCCCCTGTGTTAGTTTCTTAGGTCTGCCATAACAAATTTCCTCAAACTTGGTGGCTTAAAACAACAGAAAGTTATTGTCTCACAGTTCCAGAAGCCAGAAGTCCAAAGTCAAGGTGTTGGCCTGACCGTGCTTCCCCCAGAGGCTTCAGGAGAGACTCCTTCCTTGCCTCCTCTGGTTTCTGGTGGCTTCAGGCACTCCTTGGCTTATGGCTGCAGCTTCTAATCGCTGCCTCCATTTTCCCATGGCTTTCTCCTCTGTGTCTGTGTCTTCTCTCCTTCTGTCTCTTATAAAACACTTATCAATGGATTAGGTTCCACCCAGATAATCCAGGGTGATCCCATCTCGAGATCCTTAACTTAATTGCATCTGCAAAGACCTTTTTTCCAAACAAGGTCACATTTAGGACGTGCACATGTCTTTCTGAGGACCACCATCCAGCCCACTAAACCCCTCTAGAGGCTGTTCTCCATACAGCAACGCTTAAAACCATATATCAAATTGTGTCATGCCTTAAAAGCCTCCATAGGCCCTCATCAGACTAAAGTCAGAGATCCTCACCATGGCCCAGGAGACCCTTAGGTCATGGCCCCCACTAACTCTCTGACCTCATCTTCTGCCCCTTGCCTCTCACTCTCTCTGCTCTGGTCCCCCACCCCATCCCCTGCCTCATCCCAGCTCCAGGCCTTTGTCCTCTGTCTGAAGCACTCTCCCCTCATGGCCCGCTTGTTCACCCTCTCACATCCTCTCAGGTCTTTTCTCTACCATCACCTCCTAACACAGGTCTTCCCTCTGCTCCTGCCACCCTTTCTCCCCTTCACTTTGCTTTGTTTTTCTTCATAGCATTTCTATTTTCTTCCATCATCAATTGTATCTTGCTGATTTGTTTATTTTCTGCCTCTTTACCAGAATGGAAGACCCATGAGGGCAGGGGCTTTGTTTTGCTCATTGTGTGTTATGGACTGAAGGTTTGTGTCCCCTCAAAATTCATACGTTGTAGCCCTAACCCCAATGTGAAGGTATGTGGAGGTGGGGCCTTTGGTAACTGGTTTAGATGAGGGTCATGAGGGTGGGGTCCTCATGATGGGACTAGTGTCCTTATAAGATACCAGAGAGCTTGCTCTTTCTCTCTCCACCACATGAGGACACAGCAAGAAGGCAGCCATCTGTAAGAGAGCCCTCACCAGGAACAAAATCAGCCGGCACCTTGATCTTGGACCTCCCAGCCTTCAGAACCGTGAGAAATAGTGTCTGTTGTTTAAGCCACCCAGTTGATGGTATTTTCTTATAGCGCCCAAGCTGACTAAGGCTGACTGTGGTGTCTCCACCACCTAGAGCAGTGCTTGGTGGGTGATGGATGCCCCATAAATATTGTTAGTTAGAACCTTCCCAGAGTCCTCTGGGCAGCACTTACATCCCACTTTGGAGGCACTCTGCTTCTTTTATTGAAACAACAGGAGGCAGCATGGGGCTGAGATGGGGCTCTGGAGTGATCACTCACCCTGTGCATGCATGTTCACGCTCCATCCTAGTGCTCTCCGCACCATCTCGTCATGACATAACACATCTGTCTCCTCCAGGAGACTAAGAACTCTTCCTGGGACGAGTAGAAGTTCCAGGGTAACACTTTAAAGTGCTTCCTGAGGTCTTTTGGGCACACTGATTTGTCCTGGAGCAGCAATTCTATTAGTGGGTATTTCCAGTACCAGTGCAGACTGGAAAAGGACAAAATTTTGGCTGGGTGGGTGTATTAGTGCAGGTTATTTTGGTTCCAAGTAAATAGAAAACCCAACTCAGGCTCAACCTTTAAAGGGAATGAAAGATTTTGGAGGAAGAAAAGGCTTCAGGTATGGTCTGATCCAGTGGCTGAACAATGTTGCTTGGCATCCATTTCCTTCCATCTCTCTGCGTCAGCTTCATCCCAAGGCTGGCTCCTCTCACAGTCACAAGAGAGCTAACTGGGTACATCTTCCTCATTTATATCTCAATGTGGAGAGAGTTTCTCTTCCCCACAACCTTCAAAGAACTCTTGGGCTTCCTCTTGTTGGAGCCACTCACACCACATTCCCACTCCTGAACCAATTCACTGTAGCAAGAATTAGGCTAACTGCCTTCAACCAGTCGAGGTCCACATCAGAATCTGGGAAGGGGCCACTCAAACCACATGCTGGGAAATTTGGGATCCTTTTAGGAAGGAGGAAGGGAAATGGATGCTAGGGAGGTGACCAATCATTCTCGGCACAGTGGGCTTCCAGAACTGCAAACGCTCCCAGGTGACTGCTGCCCCGTCTCCACACAGGATTAGTTCTGGGTACCCACAGTCAAGTTATGGCTTTTATGAGATATGAGCAAACCTAACCAAGGCTTTGGAATGTCTCTTTTAGAAATTAGTGGTGAGCAGGCCAAGCATACAATTAAGTATTGAATTTTTCTATAAACACATAAACACAGATATGCACAGAACAGGGCATGGCATTAAGTCCTCCATGCAGATCCCTTTCCCACCAGCCCGTCCTGTGCCAAAAGACTTTGGGTTAGAAAATGTGCCAAATGATGGAGTTGAAATGCTCCATCGTAACTGAAGCGGATGCTCAGCAGCAGCTTTGTCCTCTGCACAGCGTGGAACATCTTTATGTAAGTGCACATCTATGTACGTTGACCCACAGAACCAATCTTGAGGGTTCCTGCTCTCTGTCCTCTCAATCCCTCCCTCTCTCTCTCCACGGTTAATGAGAACTAAAGGTCTGGGAAGTCTTGACTGTTAACAAAGTGTTCCAGGCCCAGCCCGTAAATAAGCTTCCCATCCCAAAGTGAGTGAAGAATCCCGAAAAGCTTCCTTGTCTCCTACTACCTCTGCCATGAGTCCATCTAGAGTCTAAAATTCCCACATGGTCAAGCCTTTGGATTTGGGGTCTTGAAAATGCAAGAAAATTATCTCTGGGGGAAGTAATTAGTAGCCATTGCCTCCCAAGGGTGTTAGAGACCTTGAGGGAATGAAGCTAGGTGGCACACTTTAATGGGATATACTATTACATATTATACTATATCATATATAATAATGTATTATACTATATATAATATTATTATACTAACATATAATATATACTTATACGTATTATGCTATACTATATTGTACTATACTATATGATATAATACATTGTATACTATCTTATATACACTATGTATTGTACTATATATTATAGTATATATTGTACTATATATTATATATAATATATGCATATATATGTATACTATACATAGTTATTATATATTGTACTATACGTATGTTATACTAATATATATTATACTATATATACTATATAGTATATGGTATGCTATATACTATGGTATATGGTATAATATGTAATAATATACTATCTATACTATGATCTAGTATATGGTACCATGTGTAATATAATACTAATCCTTGTAGGGTGTTTGGAGGATTAAGTGACATACTTGACACAGACTGAAATATTGGTCCCATTTCTCCATGCTCCTGTGGTAGTGCTATCCATCCATACCCTTGCCATGGCCTTGGGGGGTGTGGAGGAGCCTTCCCAGCCCCTGACTTTGGACGTGACTGCGTCACTTGCTTTGGCCAATGAGCTGCTAGCAATGGCTTGAAATGTGCCTGCATGACTGGCACTGCCCTCTCGTGATCCTGCCTTGGCCCACGGAACCAGCTAGTGTAAGGAGGATGCGCATCACGTGGAGCACACCTGAACCCAGCCTCAGTCGGAGCCCAACTCAACCCAGCCAAGCCCCAAGTACATCAGCAAACCCCAGCCCACCTGCAGATGTGTGAGCTGAGCACCCCTGAGGTTCTGTGTTTGTTTATTACACGGCCAAAGCTGAGTGCAAGCAAACACTCAATAAACATGTGCTATTCATTGTATGATTTTTGGCACAGGAAACTGCACATGGCTCATACAACCAGGGTGCTTATTTGGAATGTCACGTTTGTGATATCTGCTCTCATACTAAAAGTTGCACTGCAAGCTCTCAAGGGCCTGTTTGGGATCTGAGCATCCCATGGTGTGGTTGACCAACAGGATCATTAACGCACTTCCCCTCTGATCTGCACCATGTTTGTCACAAGTTCTCTACTGCATCGCCACATTCTCCACTCACCCATTTGAGCAATGTTTATCGAGTGCCGTCCACACTTGCCAGGAAAGAGGACAAACCACAGTGAACAAGGCAGACGAGGCTGAGCCTTCAAGAAGCTGCATCCTAGTAAGGAAGACAGGTAACAGACAAAAACATAGAGAAACAAGCAAGTATAGACAGATGAGACGTGGGAGGGCAATAAACGGGGTGAGGAACCAGAGAACAACTGGAGAGGCCACTTTATCTAGTGGTCAAGGAGGAGGGAAGGGCAAGTGCAAAGTGTCTGAGGATCTCAAAGGAGTCATGTGGCCAAGGAGCAGTGCATGAGAGGTGAGTGGGGGGCAGGGGGGGGTGGGCAAGGAGGACAGCCTAACCGTCGAGGCAAGAAATTTAGATCTTATTCCTAGTGCAGTGAGAAGCTTTGAAGGGTCTTAGGCATGGGAATGAAGACCGTCCAGTTGGCAGGCTAACTAGGAGGCTGTGCCAGGTGTCCCAGAGAGAGCTAACGGTGTCCTGGACCAGAAAGACGGCTATGGAGTGGGAGAGAAGCGGCTGAGGATACAGAGGGACCAGAGATGTATTGTGGAGACAGGATAGTATATTAGTCAGGGTTCTCCAGAGAAACAGAACCAACAGGATATCTATATCTATATATAATTATTATGAGGAATTGGTTCATACAATTATGGAGGCTAAGAAGTCCCACGATCTGCCATTTGCAAGCTGGAGACCCAGGAAAGACAGTGATGTAATTCAGTACGAGTCCAAAGGCCTAAGAACAAGGGAAGCTGATGGTATAAATCCTAGTCCGATGGCAGGAGAAAAAAAGACAAGATGCCCCAGCTCAATCAGTGAGGCAGAAAAAAAAGGGCAAATTCCTCCTTCCTCTGCCTTTTGTTCTACTCAGGCCCTCAAGAGACTGGATGATGTTAACCCACACTGAGGAGGGTCTTCTACTTTACTGAGTCACAGATGCAAATGCTAATCTCATTGGGAAACACCCTCAAACATACCCAGAAATAACATTTAATCTGAGCACTCCATGGTCAGTCAAGTGGACACATGAAATTCACCGTCACAAGCCCACCCCTTGTCAACTTGGCCCCCATCCACATCTCCTTAAACCATACTTAATCTCCAAATAGTGACATTAACAGTATAACTCCACCTAACATGATATAGCTATTCTGCCTACAGCCGAAAACACACTAACTCCTTCCCCAGAGGACGAGGTAAAGTCCTTGAGTGATGTTTACTCTTCTCCTTGACATCCCATAACTTAAATACTATAACGTAAAATTAACAATACTTAAGTACTATGATATAAGGTCAGTACATCTTATGTTACATGATAAGAGAATAAGAGAGGGAAGAAAACAAAGTATTTGAGATATATATTAGATAGATAGAAAGACACACACACACATATTTATAACAAAATAAGGAGGAAATACTCATGACAATTACAGTTCTTGTTTCTGTAACTAGTCACGTGGTCATAGCCGGTATTTATAACTACCTTCCTCTTCTTCTACTACCCATTCTCTATTCCTTGTGCCTTCAGTTGGTTGAGGTTCTTTACCTGGCAGGGTGACCCAAACCTTCATTACTGAAGGATCTGAGCCATTAGCAGTCCAGCCTGGACTGGGTTGTCGTGGTTTTCCACTTAATCACAGGGCATGGTAATTCTACGACATGCCCTAAGGGATCTCCTGTATTCCAGACATCCTCTTCCTTACCCCCATTGTGCAGTAGTGGTCCAATTTCCCCTCAGTAGTCAGGACCAATCACCCCAGCCAGCACAGTAACTCCCTTCTTTGCCTGTTGATTCAGAGGCATGAGGAACTCCAAGTGGCTGGGTGGCAGTCTTAACTTCCAATTCAATAGAATCATTGTGTCTCCTGGTGGAAGCATTCCTCCCTCTGGAACCAACACGTCTAGGCTATCAGAGCATAAAGTCGTGGGAACAGGAAGCAAAAATTTTGCTAGTGGGTCACTAGGGGTAATAGTGAATGGAGCCACTCCCATGTCCACCCCTTGATTCCTGGACCCATGAATCCTGGCTGTGGGAGAAATAGCACCACAGATTGCATGCTGATTCAGAGCCCATGCAGCCTCCTGGAGAACCCTGTCCCAGCCCCGCAAAGTACTGCCACCTAGCTGGCACTGTAACTGAGTCTTCAAAGGGCCATTCTATACAGCCAGCTGCTTCAGGATGGTGGAGGACACGGTAAGACCAGAGAATTCCATGAGCATGGGCCCTTTACCTCACTTCTTTTGCTGTGAAGTGAGTTCCTTGATCAGAGGCACTGCTGTGTGGAATACAATGACAGTGGGTAAGGTATTCTGTAAGTCCACAGATGGTAGTTTTGGCAGATGCATTGCATGCAAGGAAGACAAATCTATATCCAGAGTATCTACTCCAGTAAGGATAAAACACTGCCCCTTCCACACGTCAGAAGTGGTCCAATGTAATCAACCCGCCACCAGGTAGCTGGCTTATCACCCCAGGGAGTGGTGCCACAATGGGGGCTCAGTGTTGGTCTCTGCTGCTGGCAGCTTGGGCACTCAACAGCAGCTGTAGCCAGGCTGGCCATGGTGAGTGGAAGTCCATGTTGCTGAGTCCATGCATAACCTCCATCGCTACCATCATGGCCACTTTGTCCTGAGTCCATTGGGTGATGACAGGGTGGCTGGGGAAAGATGCTGACTGGTATCCACAGAATGGGTCACTCTATCCACTTGATTATTAAAATCCTCCTCTGTTGAGGTCACTTTCTGGTGAGCATTCACATGGGACACAAATATCTTCATGTGTTCTGCCCATTCAGAGAGGTCTATTCATATATCTCTTCCCCAAATTTCTTTGTCACCAATTTTCCGATCATGCTCCTTCTAAGTGCCTGACCATTACACCATTGGCCACAGCCCATGAATCGATTATATGTACATATAGCTACTTCCCCTTACAAGCAAAGTGAACAACCAGGTGTACTACTCAAAGTTCTGCCCACTGGGAGGATTTCCCTTCACCACTGTCCTTCAGGGACGTCTCAGAAATACGTTGTAGTGCTGCAGCTGTCCACTTTCCTGTGGTGCCTGCATATCGTGCAGCACCATCCATAAACCAGGCCTGAGTCTCCCTTCTTCTGTCAACTGATCACAGGGAACTCCCCGTAAGGCCAGGCTGGGAGAGAGAAGGCAGCGCAGCAAGAGTGGGGACCATGGGCATTTGGGCCACTTCATCATGTAACTCACTTGTGCCTTCCAGGGCCTGCTTAGGCCCAATCACATATATACCACTGCCATTTGATGATGCAGTGTTGCCGTGCACACCCAACTTTATGGCTTAGTGGCCAGGTAACACGCAGTTCATGGTGGGCAGCTCGGTGGTAACTTGGTGGTAGCCTGGTGGCCCTGGTCAAGTCTGCAGTCTCTACCGAAGCCCAGAAGCAGGCCATGAGCTGTTTCTCAAAAGGAGAGTAGTTATCTGCGGATGATGGCGGGGCTGTGCTCCAAACCCTAAAGGCTTGCACTGGGATTCACCTATAGGGGCCTGCCATCGGCCCCAAACAGCATCTCTATCTGCCACTGACACTCAAGCACCGTTGGCTCTGCTGGGTCATCTGCCCAAGTGGCAGAGCAGCGTGCACTGCAGCCTGGACCTGTCGCAGAGCCTTCTCTTATTCTGGGCCCCACTCAAAACCAGCAGCTTTTTGGGTCACTCAGTAAATGGGCTGGAGTAACACACCCAAATGCGGCATGTGCTGTCTCTGAAATCCAAAGAAACCCACTGGGCATTGTGCCTCTTGCTTGGTGGTAGGAGGGGCCACATGCAACAACTCGTCCTTCACCTTAGAAGGGACAACTCAACATGCCCCACACCACTGGAGCCCTAGAAATTTCACTGAGGTAGAAGTCTCTGAATTTTAGTTGGATTTATTTCCCACTCTCTGACACACAAATGTGTTTCCAGTATGTCTGGAGTGGTTGCTTTTTCTCTCTCACTAGGTCCAGTCAGCATAGCGTCATCAATGTAATGGACCAGTGTGATGTCTTGTGAAAGGGAAAGGCAATCGAAACTAAATGCAAACTAAATCATGACACAGGGCTGGAGAGTTAATACACCCCCGGGGGAGGACAGTGAACGTGGATCGCTGGCCTTGCCAGCTGAAAGCAAACTGCTTCTGGTGGGCCTTGTGGACACGGACGGAGAGAAAGGCATTTGCCAGCTCAGTAGCTGCATGACAGGTACCGGGGGATGGGTTAATTTGCTCAAGCAATGAAGGCACATCTGGTACAGCAGCTGCAGTAGGAGTCACCACCTGGGCAAGCTTATGAGAATCCGCTCCCTTCTCCAGGAGCCATCTGCCTTCTGCACGGGCCAAAGAGGCGAGTTGAATGGGGTGTGAATAATCATGCCAGTCAAGTCGACACATAAAATTAACCATCACAGGCAGTCAGGATATCAGTCCACAGGGAGCCTCGCAGGTAGAAATGCAGGCATCCTGGAGAAACTACTGGAAGCCTTCAGAGCTAATGGGGAGGGCTCTTCACAATGAAAACAAGCCTAAGAAAGAGGCAAAGTCTCCTGCCAGGGTTATCACTTCATACGGAATAGGGTAATGTCAGTAACAGGAGGACTATGTTCTCCTCTGGAAAATGGAACTGTGCAGTCATTGGGAGAAAAGTGGGGGTCATGGCGTTATTTTCTGTGGCCTGCATGGTGCTGAGGGGGGTTTGCCCTTAGAAAATTCAGAAGAAGCCAACCGCCGGTCATAAGGAGAGACTGGATTGCGGTTGAAATCACCCGCCATCTCCTCGTGTGGTGACAACTTTGTACCACATCCGTTTAGCCAAGCTGGAACGACCTTTCCCAGAATTCTATTCCATGTACACACAATTCTGGGCCACAAGAGAAACTTGTGTAGGACTTGGAGGACAGATGTGAAGCTGCAGCCACGCCCAGGCTGAGAAGCCACCTTCAGGGTCAAGTGCTGTTGCAGCTCAAGTGCATTGTTGCTCACCTTGTTGGCGTGAGGTGGCAGCCAGGCTGCAGCTTCCACAGCTCCCGCTGGATCTCCCTCTCTGGCTTCGCTGAGTCCTGGGCCAGGCATGTTGCTCCATGACAAAGAGTACCAGCTTCTCCTGCAGGGCATCCACGTCCTGTCGGTGGGATGTTTGGAGGTGAACGAGACTGACGTGGTCCTAGCTTGTCCTTGCGGGTCCCAGCTCCTCCTCAGGGGCCCCAGCTTGCCCGGCTTCCCCCACTTCACATCCACCTTCTCTCTCCTACTGCCAGCCCTGCCGACTTCAGGCCTGGCACCAGATGCAGGAGCAATGGCCTTACCGAGTGTTGCACCAGCTCCCACTACTGCACAGGGTCAGATCCCTATAATAAATCTCTCACTCTGGAACACAGACATTCTGCTTCTCTGATGGAACCCTGACTATCACACACCCCTACACCCCTCCCATCACGTCTGGCTACAGTCTGTAGAGTCTGCAGACCCATAAAAGTGTCGACCCTTCTCCATGTGGAGGGTCCCAAGCAGGAGGTGGTGACAGGCAGGAGAGGCTCAGAGACAGAGCTGAGAGAAGGGTGTGGGGAGGATGGAAGAGAGGGGTGTCGGGGGAATAAGGGATGTATTTGTGGGACCTCTCCAGAGGTCTGCCCCCAACCTGTGTGTACAGGGGATAAATCAGCTAAAGTCCCCTTTTCAGAGCCGTGGCCTTGACCTGTGCTTCTGAGGAGGTTCACAGAAACACTTAGGCGAGGGGGAAACTGCCCTGGCATTCTCCATATCCTAGTCTGAGGGAGGTACCATACCTGGGAGCTGGGCACCTCCTGTACCTGATCGCTGGTGGGATGCCTGCCTCCCACATGGATGGCCAGGCAGAGAAGATTAGCAAAAGCAGAGGGGTCCCCAAGGCTGAGAGGCCCGCAGGCCCTTTGCCCTCATCTTTCTGCTGCCCAGCAGCGAGCAAGGGATACTCACACAGGACAGAAAGGAGGACCATACTGTGCAGGTTACATTTGTAACCAGGAAACTGATGCTGCCTCTCTGTCCACAGGAATCCTGGAGCAACGCCTTCTTAAAAGAGCAGGGGCCCCTGTAAAGTGTGAAGGGTGGTGACATCTCACCCCCCTGTCTCCTGTGCCCATTTGGATGCTAATCACTGTTGCCCTGGCAATGCACACTCCCGGGCTCTCTTGCCTCCGGAATTCAAGCCGGTCACTGACTTTACCATCCCCACTTTGTTTGCAACTAATGTGAGGATCAACTGAACATGCTTGGAGCAACCCAAGAATAAGGGGCCAGCTGTGACTTTGACTGACAGCTTCTAGTTCTGTAGAAACTACAGAACTGACCCAAACCATGGGGTTTCCAGGGGCTGGGACAAGTGGAGGTCACTTCCCCAGCAGAGCCCCATCCTGGGCCACTGAGGATTCTGTGACCAAGACCAGGAGAGGGTGGGGTCAGCAAGACCCTGAGAGCCAGTCAAGGCTGCCACAACCTGGGCCCCTTTCTTCCCCACTGTGTGTAGGATCCTTGTAAGTCCAGTACAATGGAATATTTTTTAAATCCTGTTTCAAAAGGAAGCCTTTCTGATAAACCAACACATAAAATGGCCCCCAAAACATGTACTGCTCTAGGTACGATGCAGGCGCAGGGTCTGGGATGTCCCTACTGCACTGCCAAGCCCTCCAAAGCCCCCCATCCACCCTGCATCCTCCCCAGACGCACCCAAGGTGCCCCAGAGGAGCCCCCAACTCCTCAGAGCAGAGAGCAGAACCATCTACCAGAAGAAGCCTAGAGTGAGCCCCACCAGGCAGCAGAGGCAATCACTGCAACGTGATTGTGGCATTGGTGTGAGGGAGGGGGGAGCTAGGGCAGGGAGGCTGGGGAGGGGGGCTCAGATTTAATATATCATTTATTATATGCCCATAATATTCCAGGAAGCCTTGCAAGGTGGGAAATACCATTCTCATTTATAAATGAGGATTCTGGAACACAAAAAAGCAATTTTCTGGGTCACACACACCTGAGATTCAAACCCAGGCATAGTGTGGCTCCACAGCCCGTGCTCTTCCCTCTGTGACATGCTGTAGGGACATTATTGCCTTTGGCTCCCTGGCACCCCAATTCCTTTGGGGAACCTTCCTTGCCTATTCCAGTGGGACAGCCAATCACAGTAATCTGACCGTCTACCACTCAGCAGGCCGGGCTGATTACAATACTCCATCCCCCTGCCAACAGTGCTCGGGCCAAGGGGTTATGGATGATAGTCAGGATCAATCGGAGTCCTAGGACAGAGAGCCTACGAGGAGGGACAGTCTCTCTTCCCACCTGGATTGCTAAACTGGGAATACCGGGATCTGGGGTGGCCAGCAGCCATCTTTCCAACTGTGCGGTCTGCGTGAGCTGGTCTTCAGAGAGAAGCTGAACAGAGGGGCAGATGTGAGCTGATGGACACAGGTCCTGGGAGGGCAGAGCCTGTCCCCTCTCCCGAGGCCTGGGTCCTGCAGCTCTGTTTTTGATCCTGTGGCCTCCCCTGGCCCCATCCCAGCTCTCTGAGCCAATAATTCCTAGTTCCCTGTGTTTAAGTGTGACTTAAGCACGTGCAGTAGTATCTAATACATGTGTCATCTGCCATGACTAAGACAACCAGATGTGAGTGTGTAGACTAGTGCCTTTCAGCCTGTGCCCAGAGTCTGAAGGGTTCTGCAGAGTCTCCTCTGAAGGCATCTTTGCCCCATTTCAACAAAAGAAGCCCCACTTTGATCTGCTTTGAAATTGGGCTTCCTCATCAGATTTGGATGGAAGAAAGCATAGTGCTCTCAAAATCTAAAAAGAAAAGAGTTTGAAATCCCCTGCTGTCACTAATTTGGAACCAGTGAGTGTTTAACCATGGGATCGATGTGAAGGAGATGATACTGGGAGAGGAGTAATCTCCCAGAGGTACGCAGGCAGATTAGAAGAGGGAAGATCTGGAGGTCATGAAGACTCAAGAAGTCTCCATCTTGGCGACAGGCCCTAGGAAGCCTCTGCTGCCTTGATGCATCTTGAATCACAAGCAGCCTTGGTTTTTTCAAAGCAAGACCTCAAGCCAATCTCCCCCAATAGCATATCAGGTGTTAGAAGACAAGATCACAGAGCTCAAGGTTGTGAGTCAGGGACAGCCCCCGGCAGCTGGAGAGCCAGACGGGGACCTGGGAGAGTGGGGCAGGGCCAGAGGAGAGCCAAGTGCAGCAAGGACTGTGCCTCCAGCCAGTTTTGCAAAACCCTCAACAACCCCACGATGGCTCTTGCAGCCCCCATGGAGGTGAGTGAGGCCGAGTGACCCCCAGAACTATTCGGCATGCTTCTCAGTAGACTCCTCCACAGCATACAAGAACAAGGGGTTAGGTGAGTCCAGATGGAGTCAGGATGACTAACTCATCCCCATCTGCCCAGGGCTTTCCTAGTTTCAAAACTGAAAGCCCTCTTTCCCAGGAAACCCCACCATCCTGGGCAAACCAGGACCAGGATGGTTGGTCACCCCAGCCAGCATCGAACGATGCAGCTGAAGACGGGAAAAGGACCTTGCTTGTAACACAGGGCTGAGCGCAGTCTTGATGGGAAAAAATAAGAATTCAGAGCTACCTGCTCATGGAATTTGTGGAGAGGCTGTCTCGGGGGAACTGGTTCTGCCCAGCGGACGCCAGGAATAGGACGTGTCCACAAGTGGTGCATGAGGGAAGCATTCCTCTGTAATCCGTTTACCAAAAATAAGACAAAATATGTATTTGTTTCTCCCTTGGAATCTTCTTCCAAGTGGATCTCCAAAGTCTCTCCAACTTGGTACTCTCAATGCATGAAGGAAGTCCTCTTGTTGCGGCCATGGCTCCGCTTCTGCTGTAGGTTCTCAACTGTGTCAGGCCAGCGGGGAGTGGGAAGAAAGGGAAACCAGGGCCCAAGAATCCTGCATTTTCCTTTCTCACCTAGAAGCCATGAGGACTGAGCTATGACCCCATGAGGATTTCATGATGAGTACAACCCTCCCCCACCATTAGGGTCACCTCCTGTCTCCTCTCACGGCCTGGGTCAGCTGTACTGATACTGTAACTTCTGGAACACACCCCTCCACCCTATCTGTCTGTCCTTTGTGAGTCAGTCACCCTTCACTCCCCCTAGAAGCCTCCCATCACCCCCAAAACTGAAGCCCACCCTGGGCCCTGATGGGTTTGCATTCTCTGCAGCTCCAAAGGGTATGACACTGGTGTGGGATCACCTGACTGCACAAGACTCTCCCCACTGGACTCTAACCTTGTTATCCATCCATCCAGCAGCACCTCACACAGGGCTTAGCCCAGAGGAGACACCACACATGTGCACGCAGGAAGGAGGGAGGGAGGGAGGGAGATCTCCATGGCCTTAGGAAGCGAGGAAGAATGATCGGAGACATTCTAGCCTCCAAAAGATAAACATAAGTACTCCCGAGGGTACTAAATCAAAGGACAGAAATGCAAACCCACCGACCCCTCATATTTATCCTGTCCCACCACACTAGAACACAAGGTCACTGCGAGGAGTTGAAGGGCAGGAGACATAGAAGCAATGACGGAAATGCCTTCCAATGCATCATAGAATCAATTTCTGGGATTCCACGTATGTTCGCCACAGCTGACGTTTTAAAGACATGGGCGATTTATGATTGCCAAGGCCAGGGCAGTTATGCGAGATGGGGCAATCACTTGGAGAAACAAAACGTCAGGCTTCAGTTCCTGCCACCAGGGGGTGAAGGGCTTCCTGTTGTTCTAGGCCAGCCTCGCAGCCCCAAGTGACTGCCCCCAACATGTCCACGGGGAGAAATCCCCCGTCCTTCCCTGCAAGGCCAACTCAAAGGTCTCTCCTCCAAGAAGCCTCCTCAGACCCCCCAAGAAGAGAGAGAACTTGGTTTTCTGAGTGCTCGGAGCACTGGGAGAGGCAGAGAACAGCTAGGCTCAGAGTATGGACTTTGGAGCCAGTCTGCAGGGTTCAAATCCCTACTTCGAACTTATCATCTGTGTGCCCATGAACCAGTCACCTACCTCTCTCAACTCAGCTTCCTCACCTATAAAACATGGGTAGTAACAAAACCGGCCTCGAGGGTGCTGTAACAGTGAGTTAACATACGCAAAATGCTAGGGACAGAGCCAGACCTGAAGGACACATCATGCTAGTGTTTGATGATATTATTATTATTATTTCTCTTAGGATAAAGATGGCATCCTTTCTTGCAGAATCACCACTATCACACCCTAGACTGGAGGCGTCTCAAGAAAAGAAATCATTGTCTAAATCTTTGTTTTGTTCTCAGCGCTGTGTGGCTCACACAGAGTAAATATAAATGGATAAATATTTCCTCAGTGAACATGCAGGTGCCTTATAGAGAAGACACTACCTGCCCCACTGCCCACAGAGGAAAAATAAAATCTTAACACTAATAATATTCAACAACCCTTTCCCCCAAGGAACTCAGACCACGACAGCATCCACGTTCAGGGGCGCAGGTCCGGGCTCGCTTTTCTAGGCTCCAGTCCTCCTCACTTTCCATTTTTTAACACTCTTGCCCCCTCAACCTCCTTCTCCACAAACACAAAGGAGACGGGCCATGTGGAAGCTCAAGAGCAGAAGTCAGGAACTCGCAGCCAGCAGAATGAAGAGGAACCACACAGCAGAGCAGAGGGGCCTGTGTGCCAAGGCTGGCCCTGCTGCTCTACCGGCTCCACGGCCTCGGACAAGGCAATCCAAGCCTCTGAGCCTCGGTATTCCTCATCCAGGAGATGGGGCTAAGATATCAAGCCCCAGTCGTGGGGAGGAGTAAACCAGCTTGCAAAAGGAGTGCGTAGCATGAGGCCTGGCACACGGCAGAAGCTGTGAGTTCTGTGTACTGGGAGCGCTTGGGGTGTTTGTCTGCAACTGCACAGCCCCCCAGGGCAGAGGGAGCAGCTCGTTTACATTTGCCTTGGTTTACTTTTCCCAACAGCCTGGTCCACTGCCCTGGGCATCCCACCGGCACTCCACAAATACCTCAGAAGAGCTGGTGGAAACTCGTGCCTCTTCAGGGAGAAGGACGTTTAAGCACTTCCACGGTGGACTCGGAACTAGAATTCAGGCTTCCTGACTCCAAGCCCTGAGTTGAAGACACAAGACTTGGGTCTCACGGCCACTGGCCACTCACAAAGGATAAGAAATGGCTGAGTGTGCTGGGGCCCTGGTCTGCCTGGGCACAAATGGCCAGGTTTTCAAGATGGAAACAAGATAAAAGGAACACCCATCAATAATGTGAAATGTTAAAACAAAACCAAGGAAAAATGCAGTCCCTGCCTCTTATCAGCAACCAGCACGAAGAGAAGAAAAGAGCTGGAGGCAGAGCAAACAAGAGACAGTGGAGGAAAATCAAAGATGAGAAAGAGCAACAGCAGCAGGGGAGGCTGGGAAGGAAGAAGGAGATTCCCTGCGAGTTACAGGAAGACACACAGCCAGGCACTAAAGAGATAGACAGCGAGAGCTGAAGAAACAGACAGGGAGGGCGTGAGCGTAGAGGCAGCAGGGGAGGGAGGGAGAGCCCCAGTGGGTAATCTCCTTCAGGGGCCGACACTGGGAAGTTCAGATAAGACTCAGGCGGTCAGGACAGTGTTCAGAGGCTGGGATCAGAATCCTCCAACAGGCAGCATGGACAGACCGATCACAGCTCATCGAGACAAGTGAAGTGAGGGTTGGTTGTAAATTCATGTTCAAGAGCCCAAACCTTACCCTGGACACCGGGACAGCTGCATCGCCAGGGAACAGAAGACACTTGAATTTAAAGCAATGGTAGCAGCAGGGGAGAGACGAAGCCACACTCCACCGGGCTGTCCAGTCTGGGTCTGAGCAGGAAAATGAGAAGCATTCAGCAAGCCAGACAGAGCAAGCTGCGTCCTTAATTTGGGGATCGCTCCCGCTGATTGCTGCACTCTCCTCGGGCAGCAGCAGCTAGTGCACAAAAGGACTGGGGTCCATTCCAGCTCCAGGCCATGTAATGTACTCAGTGGAGATGGGCTACTCTGGACCCAGTCAGCCCCAACATGCATTCTGTCTCTTGCGGGCAGCCCTGGACGTTTGTTCCCACCTCCATCCCTCCCCATGCCTCCCCCAGATGCCAGGGGAAGCTCTGGCTCTATGGTAGGGCATGTGGGTGGGGTATAACTAATTCCTTAGTTGGGATTAACTAATTCGTATACTCCTACTGTCCTGCTCACAGGAAGTGGTTCAGGATTGGTTCATCTTCCCTAAACTGGTCCAATAAGAATAAAACCCAGGAGTTTGTTTATCAGTTGAAGAAACAGCTATTCTCTTCTCTGCTGGATACGAATTAGGAGTAATGTAGCCCCTGGGGGAGGGGTGGCTATAGGTAACCATTCTTATGGCAATGAGGAGAAAATCTGTGAGACTGGAGCCAAACCAAAAGAAGCATAGCGAAGATTTTGATCTACATTACATTACTTCCAAATCAAGCTGCTCCTGAAGGCCCCTTGTCAGTTCATTTAAGTGAATCAACAAATTTCCTCTTATGATTAATCCAGTTGGAGTTTTCTGTCATACACAATGGAAAGATTCTTAAAACAATGTCTCACTGATTTCATGCATGATCACCTTGTGTTATGCACATAATGTAAAAATAAAGATAAGTGCTACAGTAAACACATGTGGGAAACAAATTTAAGCACACTGAATGATTTCAATCCTCCAGGGGCTCACTACACTCCTACTGGAATGGCTAAAACTTTAAAAACTGACTATATCAAGTGTTAGTGAGGATGCGAAGGGAATAGAACTCTCATACACCCCAAGAAGGTTAGAAGTGTGTATAATAATTATACTGGGGCACACCTATGTTCACTGCAGCTTTATTCACAATAGCCAAGATATGGAAAACAACCTAAGTGTTTGTCAACAGATAAATGGATAAAGAAGATGTGGTATACATATATATACAATGGAAAATTATTCAGCAACAAGAAAGAAGGAAACCCTGCCATTTGCAACAACATGGACGGACTTTGAGGGCATTATGCTAAGTGAAATAAGTCAGACAGAGAAAGACAAATACTGTATGATATCCCTTATATGTGGAATCTAAAAAAGCCAAACTAGTGAAAACAGAGAGCAGAATAGTGGTTACCAGGGGTGGGGGGTGGGGGTATTTGGGAGATGTTTAAAGGTATAAACTTGCAACTAGTAGATAAATAAGTCCTGGAGATCTAATGCACAGCATAGTGATTACAGTCAACAATACTATATTACAAACTTCAACGTTTCTAAGAGACTAGATCTAAATTGTTCTCACCACAAAGAAGAAATGATAATTATGGGATGTGATAAAGGTGTTAGCTAATGCTACTGTGGGAACCACAGTGCAACATATAAATGTATCAAACCAACACATTGCACACCTTAAACTTACACAATGTTATATGTCAATTATATCTCAAGAAAATAAATAAATAAATAAAAACTAAACTGGAAGTAATAACTATTCTGGGAGTGATGTACACCATTCACGGGGAATTCATTGAGAACCATGGGAGTCCAGAGGCAGGAGGGGCTCTATGAACATATGAGAAGATAGAAATAATCATAATGAGAACTACATTGCCTTCTACTTGGTCCTAAGTCCCCCCATTCCCCTTTTTCTCCACTCACCCCACCCCACCTCCAACCACTAATGTCAACACCCACTCTCACCATCAACACAGGCTGCGTGTTGGGCTGGGCATGTCGCATGACCTCCCTGGCCTCGGCCGACTCCGCTGTGAAATGGGAATGATAACCAGAAGGCAAGAGGCTGAGCATGGTCAACAGGATGCCTGCCAAGGCTGCCCTATCCCCGAGGCCTGCCCACAGGCTCCTGCCCTGCCTGGGAGCTGGGAAAGCGTCCTGACCACAGGCAGCCCGTCCCAGGCTGAGTAGCTCCCTCTTGACATGAGCTCAGCTTGACACGAGAGGAGAAACCAGGCCAAACATTTCCTGGAATAGGATCTGAACCAGAGTATCCTGAGATGATGGGGCAGCAATTGGGGAGAGCTGAGCTGAAAGGGTCTGGGAGGGACAGTGGAATTACAGGTGCTCATGGTGAACCCAAACCATGAGGCAGCCAAAGCTGTGAGTAAACAGAAGTATCCGAGAAGAGACACACAGGAGAGGGTGAGGCCCGCAGACGACAGCGAGGCGGAAGAGCAGACACGCAGCACACTGGAGGCGGCTGACCTCCAGACACCGAGGAGCACAGCCCCGGGGCCACCTCAGACCCCAAAGCTTTCCTACTTTCCTTTGCTCCTCTCTATCCTTCACAACCCACCCCTCCTTCAAGGGGCCTTGAGGAGTCACCAAGCCTGAGGATTAGCCAAAGATCTGAGTCCTCCTCCCTCCAGCACCAGTACCCAGAAGCTTCTGTGGCCCCCTCCACTGCCAGCTGCAGACCAACCGATGTGCAGCAGGAGGCGGCCCTGTAACTTCTCACCTCTTAAAGGGGGGCTCCTTCATGGCAGTGGCTCACTGCCCGACATTACAGGTTCAGGCCCAGGAATTCAAAATCCATCCCAGCGAGGTTACTTTCCTGGACATCCAAGTCTATCCTCTCTCTTCAAAAAGCTGAGGAGGAGTCAAGAATCATTGTGTCCCCTAAAAACATCTCAGAAGACAAGAAACTAAAAAAGTCCAAATGAAAAGATGGATTGAAAGTATTTCTTTAGCCTACAAGGTTACAGCAAGACCAGTTCTGAGTGTGTGCATGTGTGTGCACGTGCAGTGTGCCCCTTTAATCCATTAAACTGTTTAACCCTCCATGAGTCTCTAAGCCTGGCCAGTGAGTGACCTTGAGGCTGAGAACATGGAAGAATCATGGTGACCTTAGGGGGAGCGGCAAGGATTGCCTGTAAGAGGGCATGAGGGAACCTTCTGGAGTAATGGAAATATTCTACGTCTTGATCTGGGTAGTGGTTCACAAGTGTAAACATACGTAAAACTTCATCAAGTTGTACATTTAAGATTGGTACACTCTACCTGGCAATTCCACACCTAAGCATATGTCCTCCAAAAGAACTAAACGCAGGGACCCAAGCAGATATTTGTAGACCAATCAATGTTCACAGCAGCGTTATTCACAACAGCCAAAAGCTGGAAACTAACAAGTGCCCATCAACAGATAAACAGATAAGCAAAATGTAGTATATCCATTCAATGGAATATTATTCAGCCTAAAACAGGAAGGAAATTCGGGGCCGGCCCCGTGGCTTAGTGGTTAAGTGCGCGCACTCCGCTGCTGGCGGCCAGGGTTCGGATCCCGGGCGCGCACCAACACACCGCTTCTCCGGCCACATGCGGCTGAGGCCGCATCCCACATACAGCAACTAGAAGGATGCGCAACTACGACATATAACTATCTACTGGAGCTTTGGGGGAAAAAAATAAATAAATAAAATTATAAAAAAATTAAAAAAAAAAACAGGAAGGAAATTCTGACACATGGATGAATCTTAAAGACATTATGCTAAGTGACAAGTCAGTCATAACAAGACAAATACTGTAGGATTTCACTTATATGAGGTACCTAGAGGAGTCAAACTTATAGAGACAGAAAGTAGAATGGTGGTTGCCAGGAGCTGGAGGTAGAGGAGAAGGAGGAGTTATTGTTTAATAGGTATAGAGTTTCAGTTTTATAAGATGAAAAGAGTTCTGGAGATGGCTGGTGGTGACGGTTGCACAACAATGTGAATGTACTCAATACCACTGAACTGTACACTTAAAAATGGCTAAGATGATAAATTTTATGATAGGTGTATTTTACCACAGTAAAAAAAAATGGAAAAAATGTGGTATATACATACAATGGAATTTATTCAGTCATGCAAAGGAATGAAATTTTGATCCACGCTTCTTTTAGTTCTGAGACTCAATTTCCAATGTGGAGGGGGGCACAACAACAAGAAATTCTCAGGACACCAGCTGGAAGTCCTATAATTCAACTCAATTCTGACACTAGCCACCCAGAGATAGCATCAGATTCCACAGGTTGAGGGTTCAGTCCCACAAGACTGCCCACCCTCCCCCACTTCAGATGCCAGTGGCAAGCCTTGGTTGTTAAGTGTACTTCTGACCAACTCACTATAGATCAGAGGTTCCCATGACCTCCTCCTTGGGTTCAATTAATTTGCTAGAGTGGCTCACAGAACTCAGAGAAACATTTTACTTACTAGATCACTGGTTTATTACAAAAAGATATAACTCAGGACTAGCCAGATAGAAGAGATACACAGCGTAACCTACGAGAAAAGGGGGTGGAGCTTTCATGCCCTCCAGGATTGCCCACTCTGCCTGAATCTCCAGGTGTTCACCAACCCAGAAGCTCTCCCAACCCTGTCCTTTTGGGTTTTTATGGAAGCTTCATTACATAGGTATGAGGGATTAAATCATTGGCCATTGGCAATTGATTCAACCTGAAGCCCTTCTCCCCTCCCCGGAGACTGGGTTAGGACTGAAAGTTCCAACCCTCTAATCACAGGGTTGGCTCCACTGGCAACCAGCCTCCATCCTTAGGTGCTGTCCAAAAGTTGCCTCATTACCATAACAAAAGATACCTTTATCAGTCTCAATACTTTGGAAATTCCAAGGGTTTTGGGAACTGTGAGCCAGGATCTGTGGACGAAGACCAAATATATATGAGAAATACATTTTGGTCATCTGAATCACCAAATACATATTTCTTATAAATCACAATATCGCAACGCTACAACACAGATGGACCTTTAAAATGTTACGTGAAATGTCAGACCCAAAAGGACAAATGTTGCATGATTCCACTTATACAAGGTACCTAGAGCAGGCAAATTCACAGACAGAACACAGAATGGAGGTTACCAAAAGCTGGAGGGAGAGAGGAAGGGGAAGTTATTGTTTAACGCAGAGTTTTTGTTGGGCAAGATGAAAAATGTTTGGGTATACATAATGATGATGGCTACACCCCTACACGTGAATGTATTTAATGCCACTGAATTGTGCACTTACAAACGGTTAAAATGATAAATATTATGTATATTTTACCACACACAAAAAGATTGTTACACTTTATATATATGTGTTACAGGAAACATAATTAGCCCCACTGACACTAAGATCAAAATACCTTTTTGAATTAGGAGGTGTATCTGCATCCAGGGTACTTTGCTAGACAGAGAGGCAGATCCTGATTCAAACTCAGGCCTGTGAATCCAGAGGTCAGGAATAAAGCCCCCCCATAACGCAACCCCCCTCTAATAAGCCGGGAAATCCAGGTCTGCTTAGTCCGAGGACAGCCTCCATCCTACGGAGAGGGCTGCGGCTGCTAACCTCTTTACAGGGTGGCTCACAGAGTGAACAACAACCCGGGTAACTCGGGGCCGGTGTCCTTCCTGAGTCCCAGCTGCCCCCGGTGCCTCTGGAGCCACTCTGCCTGCAGAAAACACCCCAGCTCCCTTGTCTATAAAAAGCGACTAGCTCAGACGGTGTGGCTGAAACCAGCAACGACAAAACCTCCCAAATCAAATGATGAATTTAATCCTATCTGGCATCAGGGAGCATGGACAGGAACCGTCCCCTCCACCCTTCCCACTCTGGGGCAGAATAAATATAGATGCCATGACACCAACTTTCCACCCAGTGCACGCTGCCCTGTCCTGCTCCGCCAGGTGGGCTAGAACAACATGTTTGTGACAAAGATCCCACATTATATTCAGTAACATCAACAACCTTTGGATGGGGGTGGGCACCTTTCCACAGACTGTGGATTTTAGACTTTAAAGCGTCCTTTGAGGTCATCTCACCAAATCTCTTCATTTTTCCTGAAGAAAAAACATAGGGAGGGAATGGTGAGGATCACTGACTTTTAGAGTTAAATTGCCTTGGATCTGCACTTGACTTTGACACTTACTAGGTATATGGTCTTAAAAAAGTTGAGTTATGTCTTTGGGCAATAGTTTGCTCATCTGTAAAATGGGGATAATAGTACCAACCCTGAAGGGTTGTTGTGAGTATTAAATAAGATTAAATAATCTATGTCAAGAGCCTGGCACATGCCTCTCTCACTGTGGTGGGTACTCTTCATCATCATCGTCGTCATATCATCATCATCATCATCATCATCATCATCATCCATATCATCGTGATGCTGAAGCCCAGGGGGATGCAGGGTTTATCCAAAATCACACAGCCACGGCTTGTGGCAAAACAAAGTCTCCCACACCAGTGGGTTTTTCCATTTCATCACCCTGAGACAGTACTATTGCCTGGGCCTAAAAATTTATAGCACTTCATGGAAAATATTTGAAATTATATGGCTTTTCCACATTTCCAAATTAGAAGTCCAGCTTGATGTCCAAGAGTTTTCAGCACAGAAACAAACTTTTCAGAGTTAAGATGTTGAATCCAAATAATGTGAGGCTCTTTGCTCTCTGCCTCCACATCTGAGCCTGGAATTCTCAAGGAAAATGGCAGTGGAGCTGGAGACAGTCCAGAGAGCTCACCGGGAGGAGTGGGCACAGGAAGGTGAATGAACTTCTCTGTTCAGAAAGCTAAAGGCTGAAAGGAGAGTTCAGATGAATTGTGAAGGGAACGGATAATAACAACCACAAAGACATCATTTATTCAGCACTTACACCATTACTTTTTTTAATCCTCCAATTCTATGAAATAGGCAAAATTATTACCCACATGAATGAGGAAGATCTTTACAAACTCCCTTCCCAAGGACAGCTTTTCATGTCTCAGTGCTCAGCCCTCGCCGTCCCAGGATAGCAGCTCGTCTCCCCAAACCTCTGAACTGCCAGGCTCTCCCAGGTTATCTTCCCATCCAAAACGGCTTCCTCATCCCTGCTTGCTGTAATCCTATTCATCCTTCAAAGCCCAGCGGGAATGTTACGGCCTCAGACTTTCCCAGGCATTATTATCCGTTTTGCCGTCTGACTCATTTGCCTGGAAGTTCAGCACTTACCGTCCTGTATCATAGTTAATCGCATGTGTGTGCGTGCGCACGTGTGCGCCGGCAACCGTGCTTCTGCACTAGGTGTCAAGCTCAAGATGGCCAGAATCGTGTTTAGCTGCCTCTATATATTGCCTAGTGTGCATAAAACATGGCCCATAAACGTTTATCGGACTTTTTTTTAATGTCCTTGGTCACACAGCTAGTACTTAGAGAACCCAGGACCTCATCAACATGGACTTGTCTCTCAGATCCAAGAGCTCATGTGATCTTTTGAAGGATATTATCTCCAAAGTTGTTGATGGTTAAAATGTGCACAAGCACACAACTTCAAACTAATAATTTACCCTTACGTGTCCACTGAACAAGCAGACAAAGGTACGTATTCAAGGATGTTCATTACGGCCGTGTTTATAATGGAAAAAATGGAAGCAACCTAAATGACAACCCCAAGGTTTGGTTAAAGATAAAGATTTCATCTCGGTGTGTACCTAAAATGAAACGCTACATTACTTTAAAAATGATTATGTATGTCTTTGTGTCCAGCTACGGAAAGCCGTCTGTGATATAGTCCTGACTACAAACCACATCACCAACGTGATCTCACTCAGGTGAACTTTCCTGACTAGAACATCTGCACATGTGCTAAGGGGGATTCTGAAGTGAGTTCACCACAGTTAACAGTGATCATCTCTGTGTGAGGATATTTCGGGTAATTTTTACTTTCTTTTTATACATTTCTGTATTCATTAAACTTTTTACTTTGAGAATGTATTATTTATATAATCAGAGAAAAAAACAAATATATTTTCATTTTGGAGGAAAAAATGTATATAACTTCAAAAGAGGTTTTATAAACTCACGGGTAACAAGGCTCCAAACTGCTTCCTGAAGAGAATTTAGGGCCTTTAAATGTAGTGGGTATTGTCTCCTGTCCAGGAATCCTAACTTTCCCATCTGAGAAATGGGTGCAATGCTACTGCTCTGCCCACCCCACAGGGCTGTAGCAAGGAACTGACGGGTTTGAAACTCTTTTGAAAAGTAAAAGGCACAAAACAGATGCAAAAATAGACTACCTTAATAATTTGATCATTGTTTATTAAGAATTTGCAGTAAACTAGGAAGGTATGCTTCAGGAGTTGCGATCTCAAACGCCACTAGGGACCAGGGAGGTCAGAGAGACGGCAGGGCCTCCGGAGTCCAGGACTAGCCATCACTTGAGAGGAACCTGAAATCTAGATTTTTATGTGAACTCTCTCAATTTTTAAATGTTGGCATCACATCTTAAAAATTTCAAACATTGTGCCATTGTTATAAAATACAGCCCAAAAACACACGATTGCAATTTCTGGTATATATTCCCTCAACTTCACAGAAAGTCCAAAATTAACCAGTTTATCATCTCTTGTCCATTGACATCGCTACATATCATCACCTCAAGACTAAAGCGCCTTCTGAATTAAAAAGAAAGATCCAATTACGTAGTCTAACTTGAGAGTTGGATGTTTTATCGCATTCTTGTTTTAACTGACAGTTTTTAGATGACATAAAGCAATTCATTATTAACCAAAACACTCAACTAACCAGAATACCCCACACATTCTAATCATGCCAATGACAGAATTTTAAATACACGTGTGCATTATATCTACATTTGTATATATGTGTGCGTGTGCGTACAGATACTTGTAGGTGTGTATGTGTCCTTAGAGGTATGTACACAAGAGTATGTTTCAAAGGCAAAGAAAGCACAACGGTCCTTTAAAAAACGTCTGCGTTTTATTTTTAATCTCGATCTGAAAGATACTAGCTAAACACAGTTAGGTGGAATACTAATAAGGTTCAACCTCCAATTATAAGGTTAGTGCTTGATTGCTTCCAACATCATACTGAAATACAGGAAAATAGCCCCAAATAATTTACATACGTATGGATGGACAGATGGACAGATTAACGGATTTGAATGGATATATAAATATATATCCAATATAATACAAAAGAGAATGAAATCATAGATATGGAAAAGGAAGGCTGAGCTGAGGGATGGTGTCAGGGCAAGTCCACACACAGACTCCAGGTGCCAGCCCAACGCAGCCATTGTCTACAGGCTGCAAGTTCAGCTCCCAGCAGTCAAAAGAAAATTCCTCATCACTTATTCCCAATGTGTCATTATTACAATCAACTATCTTTGCTCTCCTGGTGACGAAACTAAATGAAATAAAGTCTCTCCTATGACTCTAAGCTGAAGATGATAGTTCAACTAAAAATATTCTGAAGAAACTAGAAAATAGAAGGCCAAGAATCTTGCTCTGTTCGTTTATTCAACATTCTGAGATTGTCTCTACCCAGTTATGGAACCATCCACTGACTTATTTTTTACCCCAAGACAGGCTCCTGTGCACACACACTAATCATCCACCCTCTTTCAAAACTACAATTAAAAAAAAAAAAAAAAGGAAAGTCTCCACTTTAAACTCGGCCAGTCTTGAATACGTGCAAAGGACAAACGGTCCCAAAACACGGCCGCCCCGCCTCCCCATCTCCACACCCATCAGCTTCAGGGGGGATCTTCACCCTGCTCACGTTTCCAGGGTCCTCAGACTCTGAGGACCCTGAAAGCCCCTTTCAAGGAGTGTTATGGGCTGAATTGTATCCTTCCAAATTTGTATATTGAAGCCCCAACCCCCAGTACCTCAGAATGTAATGTATTTAGAGAAGAGATCTTTAAAAAGATAAGTAAGGTAAAATGAGGTCATTCGGGTGAGCTCGTATCCAATATGACTGGTGTCCTTATAAGAAGAGGAAAGAAGGACACAGACACACACAGAGGGCAGACTACGTGAGGACACGGGGAGAAGGCAGCATCTACAAACCAAGGAGAGAGGCCTCAGGAGAGACTAATCTTACCAACACCTTGCTCTTGGCCTTCCAGCCTCCAGAACTGTGAGGAAATGCACTTCTGTTGTTGAAGCCGCCCAGTCTGTGGTACTTTGTTATGGCAGCCCTAATAGACGAATACAGGACGATTTACAACAAAAACAAAAAGCTCGGTATTGGGGAAACTTAAAGAAAGGCGCTCACTGATGAAAGAGGACACTCGAAGGAGGAAAGATGGCCTCCTGTATCTCGGGGCTGTACCTGCTCAATCCATCCTTAAAATTTTGCTCTATTTTAGTGCCTTTCATTTAAAACTTCTTTTTGTTTGTTTCTTTGCTTATTTGCCCGGCCTTAGATGTCTGCTGATTGAAAACTCTCACCAGTCCTTTCCCACCATGTTGATGCTGACTGTTGCAACTCGAATGTTCGACAACACGGGGGTGAGAGGGAAGATGGGCTTGGATAGAATGAAAACGGAGCTGGTGAGAGTGTCGTGACAGCTGCGAAATGCAAACAGGTGAACACAAAGAACAGCATTTATCAGTGGTTTACCATGCCCCAGGTACTGGGCTGCATACTTGACAGACATCAGCTCACTCAATCATGTCACCCTGCAAATGCAAAAATAGACACGGCAAGGTTACATGGTTTGTCCAAGGCCACAGACTAAGTGGTGGAGGCAGGACGTGGACCCAGCCAGTCTGACTCTAGAGCCCATACCCTTAACCCCCACCTCCCAGTGACTCCCTTCCTTCCCCAAGAGACTTCACTGAGCTCGAAACAGGATTGCATCCAGGACTCCAATGGCTCATGGGGCGTTCCATCTCTCTTCTCTGCTTCTCTATGAATGTTGGTGACATCTGTCCTACTAGTGATGGCCCCTCTACATGGTGGGGAAAATGACCACGCACAGCCCCAAGTTCACATTAAGCCAACATGCGAGCCCAGAGGCAAGAGGCAGGCATTCCCATCAGGACCAGAAGGAGCATCCTGGCCAGCAGGAGTCATGCTGGGACCGATGACTGTCACCAGGGCAGTTATTTGATTGTCCAGGTCTGGGTCATATGTCCACACATGTGGCCAGGGCTGTGGTGGAAAGGCAGGTGGCAGTGTTTGTTACCAGGAAGAAGGAAAAGAGGACAAGTAGCATTAGCTCTCTTAATTCAAAAACCCCCATCACTGCTGAAGCATGACCCAGGCAGGTGAAGGCGTTTGCCCAAGTGTCACAGCCAGGGAGGAGGGCAGCCAGGAGCCCAGGCCGTGGGAAACTGTAAAAGAAGGGCTGACGCGGGAAGTTCTCCAGGTACAGATGCTGCAGAACGCTAACACCTTTTGCATAAGAAAAGGCAGAAACAAGAGTGTATATTCAATTTCTATTTGAATAAAGAAACTCTGGAAGCACAGATGCACAAAAAACTAGAACAAGTGATTACCTAGAGAGACTGGGTGACTAGAGACAGGAACGGATGTGAGACTGCCCTCTGTATACCTCTACATATTGTTTTCATTTTTTAACTATTTGAAATATCATCAATTTTTTTAATACAAATTAAATTAAAAATAAAGCCCAAAAATTACCCATAGAAAAAAGACTGGAAGGAAATAAGCCAAAATGATAATAGTATCTGTCTTTGGATGTTAAGCCTAAGTACGATTTTTTTTTCTTTGAACTTGTTTTCCAAATTTCCTAAAATGAACACGTATTGTTTTTCACAATGAAAAGAAAATAAACTAAAAAAGCCTGAACTAGATAAAATATTTTCAGAATTAAGATCTCTGTTATTGATATGCATCAGTCATATGATATATGAAGCAGAAATCATAATTCTGACAATATCATATCGATTTATTTTCATTCTCTATAAATCAAGTTGTCCTGTAGCTCCCCACCCATCCACTGCTTCAGAGGGCCAAGCAATTGCCAAGCTTTGAATTTCAAACAAGATTTACAATGGCAGCAGCAAGAAAATCGTTTTGAAAGTGAGGCTTTGTTGAGAAAAGGAATTTCTAAATTCCAACGTGCCTCCCTTGCAAAGAACAACACATGGTGGTCTGAACATACCAGCTACATTTAGAGAAAAGACAGGATTTGACAGGAGGCGCGTTCTCCACGTCTTCTCTCCGCAGGAAGGAGGAAAAGCCCTCCTGGTCTGAAGAGTGATGCTGAGGATGCAGGAGATGTCAACGAGATGGGATGGTGACACCCTCGGCCTGATCTCTGAAGGACCCAGCAATTCCAGCTCTCCCTGGGCCTTGGCAGGGGGCCAGGGAGGACCCAGCAAGAGAACAGAAAGCCCAGACTCATCGAGGGGGAAGGGAACCCCTAAAAGGGGCTGTATTATGTCCCCTCAAAATTCATGTGTTCAAATCTCAATCCCAAGTACTTCAAAATGTAACCATATTTGGAGATAAGGTCTTTAAAGAGGCGATTGAAGCCAATAGGGTGGGACCCTAAGCCAAGATGACTGGTGTCCTTATAAGAAGAGGAAGAGACACCAGGGTTACGTGTGAACAGAGGGACAGCCACGACAGGACACAGTGAGGAAGCCATCATCTGCAACCCAAGGAGAGAGGCCTCAGGAGAAACCAACCCTGCTGACACGTCGATCTTGGACTTCCAGCCAAGAACTGTGGGAAAGTAAACTTCCATTGTTTAAGCCACCCAGTCTGTAGTATTTTGTTATGGCAGCCTTAGTAAACTAATACAGAAACCATCTTGAAGAACGTCCCCAGTGCAACATCAAGTGGCCAAGCGAAATGAGAATGCCACCTGGCCTGGTTAGCTGCTCCGAGGAGTATCAGTGGCATGCAGGGTGGGACCAGGCTGCACCCAAACACAGGCACCTCACCACCAAAGGAAGTAGAGAGACCACAGACTCCAGCAGTCGGCGCTGGCGAGACCCACAGACCAGGAAGGATGAGCAACCAGCCACCCCACAGGATCCACACCAGGTGCCAGGGACCCGGCCACAACAGCAGGGCACAGGGGGCGGCTGCAGGAGCAGTCCCCACACTGCCACAATGCTACGTGAGCATCCTCGGCGCCCGGGGCCCCGAGGAAAAGGAAGGAGGAGGAAGGGATGAAGCCATGAAAGACTGTTTCCCCAAAGAGGCTGTTTCATCCGGGAGCACTTCAGCCACCTTCAACGGAAGAGTTTGAAGTTTGTCCACCATATTTTTTTGCACCTCTGAATTGTTGTGGATTCACTTCCAACCAAACTGTGGTGTTACGGATGGTAAGAAGTCATCTCTAAATGAGACGGCAAGAAAAATGACCTGAACTTGGTCAAAGTGGTGAATAAGCTTAAGGCATCCTAGCATAGACTCTGAACTGCCTTGAAGTCCATTCAAGTGGGTCGAGTTCCAGGAGCCCTGAAGGGGCTTGGGTGGCATGAGCCCTCCCCCGAGATGTGGCATGGACCCCAGAAACCACATTCTATGAGATTCTGGTCTGTCTCACCAGAGGGTGAGTTCCAGTCTAACGACTTGGAGGTCTTCCTGCTTTTTTCCATTTTTAAAAGAGCAGATGTTCTCCTGGGAAAGAGATATTTAGCTACCCAAACAAATCAGAGAAGTGGAGGAATGGAAATAAACCAGGCATCTGCCTGCTGCCGTGGCAGTGCCCAAAGCAATCACATTAGCTGGAGGGGCACATCCGGCCCGGCGAGGGCTGCGCAGCCTGGCACGGCTCCCGTCCTGAGGGAGTGATGGATACGACTGTCTTTGTTCTGGTTCTCGACGTGAAGGACGGGCTATGGGGTTATTTGTCTAGTTTGTTGACTCTCATAAAAGACATTCATAAATTTATTCTTAGTGCCAGGGGTGCTCACCGGAGTCAGAGTGGAGTCCTTTCAGACAGTTGCTCCATGTTAAAACAAGCCACTCAGATGCATCTATAAATAATTGTCTGGGCTTCGTTTAGCTAACAAACGGCTTTTTCTCTCTCTCTCCTCTTTCTAAAATCAACTCGAAAATGATTTCATAAACAACGGGAGGAATTTCCCATTAATATTAAAGTGTGTCTGGGTCGGTCATTTTAATAGAACTTTCCAGAGGGAACAAGCAGTTCTTCCATCTTGTCCATGTGAAACCTGTTCCCTTTTCAGAACAAGACATTTGGCGCCTGGCCTCACGAGGACCAGTCATAGCTTCCCCTCCCCACCATCCTCTGTTCATCTCTTTCACCGCTGTGGCCAAAAAGGAGGAGCGCAGCGAGGCTGTGGACGGCAGCAGCCTGAGCCAGTCAGGAGAACGTGTCACCACCCCCGAGGCTGCCAGCATTTCTGCTCTGACCTCAGATCTCCAGAATTTTACTCTTCAGGCCACCACCCATCTAGGATAGAAAGGTAGTTACAGCTGTGCTGGTGTAGTTGATGTAACAGAACTCCCTCCTGCCAGCCCCCTGCAAACAAAACTGGCTTAAAAGAAGACAGAAATTTATTTCTCTTTTACATAAAAGTAGTCTAGAGATAGACAGCTTAGGGTTGGCGTAGTGGCTCCACAGTGTCACCTTCTGTCTTTGTACTTCACCATCCTTGGCATGTCACCTCATGGTCTTAGATGGTTGCTCAAGTCCAGGCATCATGTCTGCATTCCAAGCAGCCAGAAGAAGAGAGAGGAAATGAAGAGTACTTCCTCCCATTTAACATCATTTCCTGAATAACCACAATATGCCTTCTTCCACTTCATTGGGTAGAATTAATCAGATGACCTTATCTAGCTGCAAGGGAGGCTGTGACCGGCTAGGCAGCAGGGCTATTTGAAAGGGAAGAATGGACACTGGGAGGCCACCAGCCACCTCAGCCACAATGACGACTGCAGTTGATCACCTCACAAGGGTCTGCCCGTGCCTACAACTCCAAACCCCTACACAGTCCTGCCACGGTTCTTTTTTAAAGAGTTTCAGTTTTTACATCCTTTCTCTTTATTTTTTTTTTAATTTTTTAAATTTATTTATTAATTTTTCCCCCAAAGCCCCAGTAGATAGTTGTATGTCATAGCTGCACATCCTTCTAGTTGCTGTATGTGGGACGCGGCCTCAGCATGGCTGGAGAAGCGGTGCATCGGTGCGCACCCGGGATCCGAACCCGGGCCGCCAGCAGCAGAGCGCGCGCACTTAACCGCTAAGCCACGGGGCTGGCCGCATCCTTTCTCTTTAAAACTCACCTTCTGTCCTTCACTTTTTCTTTCTCAGAGCTGGGATTCTGAGAAGTTGGACCACCAGACTGAATTCAAGCTTAGTTGTCACAGGTCAGGAGCACACGTTGTCTTAGAAGTCCTGCCCCACGAGCCTCCTCCTGCACGCTGCAGGTCTGGAGAAGCCAGGCGTGGAAACTCCCCCAAGGACCCCGGGAAGTGCAACCTGAAAGCAAAACTAGCCTCGCTGCCTTCCTGCTTCACTCGGGGACAGCACAGCCCTCCAGCCTCTATGGTGCACGCTAGGGAAGGGGCAAGAGCCAGGGGGAGGGCAAAGCCACTCCGGCCGGGATGAACAGTGAGCCCCACTGATGGAGGAAGCCACGGCCCGGGCCAGACCTGCAGACATCGTGGACAGTGTCCTGCTCCCGGGGTCCACCCTGGATTCTAAGGACCAACCACAGCTTGGACCCCACACCTCATCTGTGACCCCAGACACTGCCCCTGCCTTGCCAAGTGGGATTTCAGCAGACCATACGTGGTCTGTATTAGTTGACCTCCTGGTGCCCTCCTGCCCGTCTGGCCGATCCAGCTCAGCGCCAGCTCTGCTCCGCACCAGCCCCGTTACTGCCAGCGACAAAGGCTATCAGGCGTCAAGTGTCAGAACAGTTTCTTCCACATGAACTCCACCTGCCCACACAGGATGGGTCACATGAGTAGAGGGGGTGGTGAAAGGGTACCCCAGCAGTTGTCATCGAAAGATGAAGTAAGAAGACTACAAGTAGGAATGCAAGGAAAAACAAACCACAAAGCAGCCTTTCTTAAATTGCATTCAACGACATACCGGTGCCATGCAGTGTTCATAGGCGTTTCCACCCCAAAAGCATGGTCAGCTAAGTTTGGAAATTGCTGCTGCCAGAGATTCACACCTTAGCAAATTAAAGGCTCTGAGAAGGCCTGCAGTGAAGAAGGCTGTTTGTTGCCTTATGTGGCCCAGCATTTCCTGAACCGTTTACCCCCTTTCCTTCTGGAATGCCTATTAATGTCTCGTGGAACCAACGTTTGTCAGAACACTGAATGATGCAGTCACGCACTGAGGGCCATAGCTGCTTCTCTGGCTCTGGAAGCAGTGTTCAAATCTCTACTCCAGCGTTTCTTAGTGGTGTGACCTTGGGCATGTTACTAAATCTCTTTGAGCTTTAATTTTCTCATCTGTGAAACGGGGGTAATAATAGCACCTGCTTCCTAGAGTGGTTGTGAGCATTAAATAAGTTAACGCCTGTGGAATGCTTAGAGCAGCTAGCATAAATGTTAGTGGTGATGACAATGATGAAGCAGCAGAAGAAGAAGATGATGATGGTGACGACAATGATGATATTACAACCCTGCATCGGAACACTGTCCACAGCTGACAAGTATGTTTCTCCAAGGGGTCAGGATTCTGATTAAAATCATCTGTACGTCTCTAGCATCTGGCATAGGGCCTGGATGCTCCATAAATGTTCGCTGAATGACTAACCAAATGGAAATGAGAAGTATAGCATAACAAATCACAGAAAGCACCAGACTCTTTGGACGGTGGCTATAGGTGAAAAGCAAAGCAGAATTTCTCCCAAGGAACAGAACCCTGTTTCTCCTGCCTAACATGCATACAGACCTCTAATGACCACCTGGAGGGTGGGACAGGACGACTGCATCTCACACACTGTCCCGTGAGCTAGAATCCCACACTGGCACCTTTTTTTTTCTTCAGAGCCAATTTATTGATCTGCCAGGTGGCCTGGGATCGGGTCAAGTTGGTTAACTGAACCATTCTGATCCTTGGTCTTGGGGAAAAGGAATGAGAGCCTTACAGTGAGGGTCGGCAGCTGGCGAGAGGGAGAGGGAGAGAGAGACAGAGCCAAAAGCAGAAGCAGAAGCGGTGAGGTGGAGAGAAGTCGGGGAGGGGGGGGCAGGTGCTCTGAAATCCCAGAGGGAACGACCTTGATGGAGCTGCTGTCATTTACAAGATCCAAGCCATAATACAGCCACCAATCTCGGAAGTCTCCCCTTACTTGCACCAGCTCCTGCTCCCGCCCCAGCACTGTACATCCTCCTGTGCTTTTTGTATTCTTCTACGTACATACCTATGCACGTAGATTGTACATAGATTGTACATTGTACACCCATCCGGCACACACTCATATTTTATATAAGTCGTGATAAGGCTCACTTACAGCCCCTGCATCCCTTGCCAGCCTTGCCTCAGGCCTGCCTGGGGAATGGAGGAGGGAGCCCCACCCAGTGTGAGGGGCTGCGGGACCAGGAGGAAGCTGAGAGCAGCCTTGGGGAGCCCAGTGTGCAGTGTACAGAAGTCAGACAGCATCTCTCCTCCAGCAGAGCCTGCCGTGGCTCCCCATTCTGTCTCATTAAAGCCAATGTCCTCACGGCATCCAGACTCCCACAGCGTGGGCCTAGCTATCCAGATACCCTGCTAGCCCACCTCCTTCCACACACACACCCTACCACCATTCCCTTGGCTCCCCTCACCCCAGCCTCCTTTCTCTCCCTAGAACATTCCAGGCACTTTCCCAACTTAGAGATTTCATACTGGCTGTTCCTCTGTCTGGGACACTTTTCCCCCAGGTGACCACCCGCCCTCCCTCAAGTCCTTGACTCCCCAGTAAGTCCTCCCTCAGGTCCTGCTGCAACCTGCCAGCCCCAACCCACAGCCCGACCCCTCACCCTGCTCCAGCCTTTCCCCTTTCCATAGTACTTGGCGTCTTGTAATAGACGAGATACCTGGTTTACTCGTTAGGTTTATTGTTCACTGCCTGCACCCTACAACGGCAGCATCGGAGCCTATTTTGATCACCCACACATCTCAAGTGCCTACAACACACTCTTGATGGAACAGGCACTGGGTAAAACTTATGTGAATGGACCCGTGGATGGGCAAGAAGCAACAAGTCACAACTTAGGGCAGACGGGATTTCCCGCAGTCACAAAAGGCAGGGCTGGAGGGACTTCACCTGGATATGAAAGACAGAGGCAGAAACGAGATGAGGGTCACTGAGACGAGGAAAGGGTGTCTGGAGAGCGATACTCCCCAAACTACCAATGGCGATTTCCTCCGGGCTGGATCATGAGTGACTTGCATTTTATGTTTTACATATTTTCTATTTTATATACATATAACATAAATGTAAGTATAAACATAAATATTTGTTTTTAGTGCTGTGGACTCGATTCTGACTCCTAGTGACCCTGTGTGCAGCAGAGCGGAACCCTGCCAGGTCTTTCCGCACCATCCTCTCACCTTCCAGCGCTGTATCAGACAGTGCTCTGCTGCCGTTCCTAGGGTTTTCATGGCCAGTTTTTTCGGAAGTGGGCGGCCAGGGCCTTCTTCCTAGTCTGTCTTAGTCTGGAAGCTCCGCTGAAACCTGTCCACCATGGGTGACTCTGCTAGTATTTGAAATACCGGTGGCAGAGCTTTCAGCATCACAGCACCACACAGCCACCACAGTACGACAACCCACAGACGGGTGGTGTGGTGTCCGGGACACGAACCCAGGCCGCGGTGGTCAGAGCGCCAAATCGTAACCACTAGACCACCAGGGCTGGCTCTAAATATAAATATATATAATAATATATAATAGATACTATAAACATTATGTTTTTATATATTATATTTAAATGTAATGTATTTTATGTATTTATCAATTTATATATGTTATATATTGTTTGAATTTTTATAATGCACCTATATATAACTTCCGTAATACTAAATTGAAAAAGTAAAGTGAATGAATGCACACAGCAACACATTCTATGCTAGAGAGGAGACTCCAGCCCCTGAGATCTGAGCCCCTGGTTCTAGTCTCCAAAGTCAGGGACAGGTCACCGTGAACATCCGGGGAGGACAAGACGTCCTTGTGCACAACCACATGACCCTGATGCCTGACTCTGGGGCCTGGGCCCCAACCTTAACCTAGTCTCCTCTTCTAGTAACAGAGCTCTGACATTCCTTGGGAACGTTTTATACACACACGTGCACATACACGTGCACACACATACACATACACACACACACACCACTCCAGGGACAAGTGTGACCCAGGCCTGGTCACTTAGGCACCAGAAATTTATTCAGGGGTGGGCATGTGACCTAATCATAATTCATCCCAGGGCCCTTACTGGAGGCCCAAGAGCAAACTGCTCTCTTCCATTGGACTTAAGTCTGCCCGGTGCTGCTGGTGGCCATCCTGCCGCCATGAGGAGAGCACCAGCCTGAGGATGGAGCCAGCACAGAGGAAGGCAGAGCCAAGAGACACTGAGAGTCCCTGATGTGCCATTTGGACACCTGGATGCAGCCGTGCCTGAAGTTAGCCCTACCCCTGTCCTGCTGGGTATGATGAGCTGATTGTGTTTAGCTCAGTTTTCTTAGACCCAGTTAATACAGGGACCCCTGAGATACAGACTTAGGTGTTTCCTGGACTCTTCCCTATGGGGAAGAAGTCTACTCATGGGCTCTCAGCAAGAAATACGTGGTGGAGTGTTGTGAACAGAAGAAACTACTGGAGCAGACACTGTCCCTGCTCCATCCAGACCACACCCCCACCCCAGTGCCTTTTCCTGTTTCTGGTACCTGTCCCCCACCTTCCATGTGTTTTTGTTTCCAAAAGCCTGGACCCCCAAGAAGTGCATGGGAGTCTACCTTCCTCTGGGTGGCCCTTAGCCTCTGACTGAGGTAATGAGGTTAGGAACGCCCAGCTCTCTCGCTCAGAAGCAACTCTGAGAGGTAAGTCACCCCCCGAGTCCCCTGTAGGATCAGGCTGAAACCACCCTCAGGGCTCTGTCTAAAGCCACTCTCTTGCTTGGCTTCACATCCTGCTTCTCATCCCTTCCTGCTTCCCCTTGGGAGCAGACGCTTCATAAACCAACTACACACAAATCCTCTGAGGGACATAACTTAAACACCAGGTGTGAACAGGCCAGGCCAGGGGTCTCTGAGCACCCCCAAAGAGCAAGGGGCCGGGGTGCCTGGAGGTCATCTTTCCACCAGCCCCAGGAGACCACATGCAGCATCACAAGCTGTTGCTTCTCCTCCCACCTCCTGGCAGCCACAGAGCAGTGAGTAAGCTGCTTCCAGAATGCCCACCACCCCCCGGGGATGTCACATGGGAAGGGAAACCAACCTGCTCCCTGCCAGAGAGGACAGCACGGGTGACAAGGGACTCAGGCACACAGTATTTCATCCCCGCCCGGAGCCCTGGACTCAAGGCCAGCCTGCACGATGCACTCGGATTCCTCTCTTCTTCAAGCTCTCCTTTGTCTTACCGCACTGCCTCTGGAATGTTCAGTGACCAGTTCAACTACCATGGTCCAGTGACCCGGAACTCCACTAGGCAGCTCTCCAGACCCATCTTGGATGGGCCCCACCACGCCATGTGCCAGGACCACACAATGGGCACTCCAGCTTCCTCCACTCCCGGGGCCATGGGCAGCCAGAACTGAATTTCCGGGCCTTTTGCTGTCACTACATAAGCTTTTACTCAGAACTCAAGGAAGAGGAGTCTCTCAGCTCCTGGTGGAGGTCACTTACAGGTGCCCCTCCTGACTTTGTGGACAAAACGACCACAAGGAGTGTGTAAACCTTGTCCCAGCGCTGAGTGGGCACTGCTGCTTCTGTCTTCTCAGGAGCCCTCCCCCTCCTACAGTAAGAACCTCCTAGACCATGCCACTTTGAAGGCTCCAATGCTGAGCAGGTGGTCCAACAAAATAAACGCATACACCTTGGCTGCAGTGATGGGTTGGGGACGGACCCATGGCCACGGCCAGGCCAACGAGACCTGAGCGTAGACTCGGGGGACAGAGATGCTTGCTTTCTGATGGACGTGAAGCTGGGCACGCATAAGCCTAGAAATGCCAGAAGCCACCATGGGAGGGTCTGTTCAAGAGCGAAGTCAATGCATTCTCTTCTCTGTTGCTGGGATTTTGCTGTTGTTTTTCTTTTGGTTTTCTGCTTAAGACAGTTTGAATTGGGTTTTTCTGTCACTTGCAACCTTCGAAAGCATAATAACTAACAGAAATACTGATGAATAAAATACAAGAGAGAAAACCTCCCCCAGCCCCAGCCCATCACTAATTCATGACATTATTTGGTCAACCTTAACATCTAAAATGAAGTCAGTGGACAGGTGATATACAGATCTCTTCCTGGGCTCTGAGCAGAACACACCAGGTTTGCTCTGCCTTCGTCTTCCTCTCCACGGAGTTCTCCTTCAAAGCCCAGTGCAAACCCCCAGGAAGCCTGGCCTTCTCTCCCAAGCCCTTCGGAATTCCTCCCTGCTCTGAATTCCTACAACATTTACCCATGCCACTTCCTGGTTCTTACACTGCCTTTATATTTTCAGGTCAAGTTCATGCAATGTGCTGTGTCCCCCCAAAACTCCTCCAAGTAGCTAAGCACATTACCATATCCCAGGTACACACAGGCTCCCATATGACCCTCACAACCACCTTGCAGGTGGAGGATGGAGATTGTCTCACTATCCCATTTTAGAGATGAAGAACGGAAACTCGAAGAAAATAAGTCACTTGCCAGAGGTCACCCAGCCAAGTGTGTCAGGACAGGGGTTTTTTGAGATATAAGATTCTTCTGGAACATACCACTCTGCTTCACAGACACACACCCTCAGCTCATCACATACCAATTCCTCCCAAACATGCTGATGGATTCATCTCTTGTGAGCAGATTTCAGGAAAGTGCAGGTCAGGAAAGACCAAATGGCACTTGGGGCTGCCTCTCCAGGGAGCCCAGGTCTGCAGATGGCTCCCCCTGCCCCAGTCCCGTCTGCTCTGCCCAGCTCCATCCCTCTGCACAGAGCCCCATTCACCAGGGCCAGGAGGTGAGGCAGCATTCCCCGGGAATTCTGAGGCGGCCCTGGGAGCTGTGATGGCAGCTGGCTAACAGACGACCGATTCTCCCCTGGAACAGAAGTAATTCAGTCCCGACCAAGAGCTCGCACTGTCAGTCTGTGACCAAAACAACCCCTACTCGTTAGCTACACCATGAGCTGGGCCCAAACATTAAATTTTTACCGAACAGTGGAACAAAGCGTTTTTTTCCAGAAAAAAAATAGCGGGCCAGTTTGAACCTGTATATTTTCTAAGACTACTGAACAGGAACAAAAATCAGACATCAAAATATTCTGTGAACGAAACCAATAGTCATCCAACGCAAGCTCTTGATGTGAAAAGGCATTAGAGAAGGAGCATTTTGCCTCCCTGTGTGGTTCTGTGGGGTGTGTAATAGTGTTCTAAGGAACACTGTGTGAAGAATGGAGGCTGGCTTTTCTAAATGTGGTTAAAAAAATGTCATTTTATTTTAACACTCCATAAAGATGAACCAGAAACTTTCAGAGTATTCAATTCCTCTTGTATCGACAAAAGCATTGCAAGGATTGATCCACTATAATAATGCAGCTTAAAACATCAGCCAAGAGGACAGGGCCTTGGGTCCTGGTCCCAACTGCCCAGGTGACCTTAGGCACATTGCTCTGGGCTGTGGTCACCAGCAGTCAAGGGCAAGTGTGGCTCTCGAACAGCCTGACTCAGCCCAGCTGATGCTGGGCATGGAGGGTCCCCTCAGGCATATCCTACACAGGAGCATCTGACACCAGATTTCGTACCCCGGAGGAAATTGCACTGGGCCAGCTGGACTGTCCGTCCTCATTCCACCCCGGCCTCTGGACAAGCTGCTTGCAGGGTCCCAGAGCAGGAACCTCCAGCCATAAACACACGCTGGCCATACCAATCATATGGCCTGAAGAAAGGGAATGCGGTGTGGGGAATGGGAACTGACTATGAAGTGAGGTGAAGAGCCATGACCGTCAGCCCTACACGCCATCACACACAGGCCGTCACAGCAGAAACAAGTGAAAACAATCATTCCACTGACCAAGGACCCATTACACCTGCTTTAAAGACCAAGGGCTTCCAAACAGCTAACAGCAGTAACTCTAGGGTATAGGAAAGGAGAGCAGGAGGCAGAGAGAGTTCTGCTATTTCACACTCATATCCAGCCTTTGGAGCCTTCATAAGGAGAATGTATGCATTGCATTTATAATGCAATAAAATAAAAGCTAAAATGCATGCATATATATCTGCTATGAGCAAAGCATATGATAAAGGCAGAAACCACAGAAGGAAAGATGGATGGACTTAACTTCAAATACTGAAAAACTTCTATTTGTAAAAAAAGAAATTACCTTAAACTATATTCGGAGAGGGAAATATTTACAACATTAATGATGTAAATATTTACTATCCTTAACATATAAAAAGCACTTAGGGAAAAACCACACTCCAACAGAAAAATGAGCAAAAGACATAAATAAGCAATTCATGAAAGAGGAACTACAAATGGCCACTAAACACAAAATATTCATCTCCTCTAATAACTGAGGACACACAGTGAAAAGTCAGATAACATTTTTGTCTACCAAACTAGCAGATACGTTTCAAATTTTTTTATAATACTTGTTGATAAGAGGACAGACAGGTAAACAGCCTCATACACTGTTCATAGGAGGGTAAATTGGTAAAACATTTTTGGGGGGCAATATTGAAAAACCTATAAATAACTTTTAAAATACACATAAACTTGGACATAGCAATTCCACTTCTAAGCATTTATCCCTAAGGAAAATCATCATGGCTAAAGATACATGCATTTGGATGTCCAGTGAAGCATTGTTTATAAAATCAAAAAGTTGGAAATAGCCTCGCTGTCCAAACAATGAAGGATTGGTTTAATATATTATGGCACTATACACAGGGAATAACTATGCGGCTATTAACATGATGATAGAGAAAAATATGAAACAACATGGAAATGCTCATGTCATATTAAGTGAAAAACACTGGTTGCAAATGGTTTGCACAATATGAACCCACTTTTATAAATAAATATAGATATACAACTGCATTGAATTTTTAAATATCTGATTATAGGCTATGTTAATTTTTTCCTTTATGTTTTTCTACATTTTTTTGTAACTAAGAATCTGTATTTTTTAATTAAAAAAATACCCAGTGCTGAAACATATCCAAGAATCATTTTCAAGTAATCAAGCAAGGAACAAACATCTTTAAATCAACAAGTTAAGAACCAAAGACATATCAAATAAGATAAAGTAGTATCAATTGTTCCAAGTAACCCCTCCAATTAATCTTCTATGCCTTTTTTTGTAAGACCACAGAATCTGAGTTCATACAGATGAGGTCATCCCATTGCAAAACTTGCTGGACCCGGACTACATTCTAAAATCATAACCTACTCTTACCCACAGAAAAGAAGAGAAGAAGCTTGCTCCCTAGTTTTCCTAGAAGAAAACAATTGCATCTTTAAAACTCAGGGTGAAAGGGCTGAAGGCAGATTTCACAGTGGTCTGGGACAGGATGGTTTGGTTCTCCGAAGACATTGTCTTGTGCCAGTGTGAAATTCAGATTTTCAAAGAAGGAAAGGAGACAGCTTGAAGAGAAAATGCTATTTGCAAGCTGCAAAATACTGATGTGCAGTGCTAAGAAAAGAGATAAAAATAGCAAAGAGAGAGAACTAGAGATCCTTAGGGTCCTGAGTAGCGCTTCTGGGGCTAGAACTCACACACGCCTGGCACATAGCAGCTGCTCAGGAAATCCTGGCTGAATAAGATTGGTGGTGCATTTCACTAAGCTCCTCTCACAACTCCTATTTGACCACACATCCCTAACTAGAAATATTTTCCCTCTCAGTGGAAGCCAGCACAAAACATTTAGGCCACAGGACAAAGACTTTTAGGATAATACAACATCTCAATTAAAGGGAAAGTTAGACATATGAGAAAACAGGGAGCTAGTGGATTAATCCACTAATACCTCCTCTCCGCTCTGTGTCTGGGGAGATCTTCCCAAGCATGCGCTAACCTCCAGATAATACGAAGCACAAGTGGCAAATCCATTAATTACTTCTCATCGGGCACGACCACGTGCTGGAAAGAAGGCCTCCCGGGTTCATTCAAGTCCTTTGGGCAAGTTAGGGAGACAATGTTTTCACTCATGTGAATTTCTATTATAACCTAATGAGCAACTGTCCACACACCAGAATTACGACGTCTCCTATTATTGTATTATTGATCCTTCCCAGGATCCAGACAATAGCCCCTCTTGATCTTCGACCTAACATGTAGCGAGAATTTCATTTCTAACGTACGATTTTTTAACTGAATAATGGGATTGTAAAAGAAATTTATCATCACTGGCTTTTAACCACCCTGGGGACTTTTTTTCCACTGTGTGTGCATTTCCTACCAACCACATCACAGACTGTTCAGATGGCCGATGAGCACAGTACATCATCTCGCTTGGAAATGATCTGCAGCTGAGCCTCTCTTAACTACAATTCTCACAGAAGGGGGTGTTCTGTGTTCTTTTAGAGACCTGCTTGGCAGAGAGCTAAAGAGAACATTTCCTGAGGGAAAGTTTTTGTCCACAAGGTGGTTCTAGAAGGTCTTTGGAGGGGATCAGATGAAAGTTTGTCCATCTGTGAAAATGCTAAGACACTATAGCCAGTAAATGTTTGCTGAATGGGATCACGCTAGTGTATCAAGATTTTTAGTCCTGAGAAATGGCGTAAAGGAAAAGGAGAGAGAAAGGCCTTATGGCCAGAGCAGGGGAGGACATGGAAAATCAGACAGGCGTCGGCAAGTTGAAAACTCTTCCACATCACTTGGTGCCAAATCAGGATGCCCATATTGAACGATCAGACTGGTTTGGTAAGCAACAATCATGGAGTGCAAATTATTGAAAAGCCACTTTACTAAAAGAATAGGGTTTATTGTATAAATGTTCTTTGTCAAATACATGATGCTTGCTGTTTTTGGCTGGAAATCTGGTTTATACTATTTATACAGAGATTTATGTAACTCGTAGATGACTTTTGTATATATTTGTGTGTGCCTGCTCACTCTCTTTTTGCATATGGTCAGCACTGAATATACATTTGCTGCAGAAAGAGATAAATGAATGGCTGCCTTTGGAAAGCAAACATTTCCAAACATTTGGCCACAAAACTGGGAGAAATGCTAAAGATCTGATAGGATATGAACCTGATCCACTCTCATACAACCTGAAGGATCCCATCTGGAAATCTCCCCTCAGAAGACAAAAAATATGTAAACAAAGGGAAAAAAGAAGTGGACCCACTGGGGAATTTAAAAAGTTGGGAATAGTGTTCATTTTCTTCTAGCTCACATCCAGTGGAGTCAAGCACTACCCCTGAACCTCTTTCCACGCCCCCATCATGCTCAATGGACGGCCAGAGTGAATGGGTCAGCCCTTAACTGGGCACACCAGGCCTGGGACTGCAGTAGTTGAGGCTGGGCCATAGAATACAACCAACGACTCTTCTCTGCCCAACTCTCATCCCATCTCAGGGACGAGACCCCAAATCCAGGGCGAGTTGGTGGAAGGACATGCGGCAGTCCACACTGCCTGGAGCCAGATTCCCCGAGGGTGGGAGGCAGGCTCACCACTGGACAGATGCATGATCATTTTAGGTGGAGCTTAGTTGAATATTTATTGTTAAAGTAGCTACAAATTTATTTATAATACTTATTTATATTTCCTAGGAAAATGATAACCAATCCATGAAACACTGCTTCAGATGAGTGCTTTCCAAGGTGACATCCCACGAGCATTGCTTTCAAAAACGAATTTGAGGTAAGGATGTGGTTAGGGAACAAGACTATGTTGCTCTAGCTTTTGGGATTTGGGGTCCTAAATTCTTTGTTTTCAGTCCTCCCCCTCCAGTGGACTCCCGAGGTCTTACAGGCACACACGGAGTTGAGCACTTAAATAGGTTTCCAAGAGACTACACACCACAGAGGTGTAAGTGCATCAGCCATGAAAGGTTCTGAGAGCGTTTGCAGTTTACAAAAGAGCTTGCTTACCTTTGTTTCACCTTTTTTCACATCGTGCATATTATTATCCCACAGGACACACCTTGCAAGTTATTGCTCCACATTTTCTAAATTTTACCTTTGAGTAAAATCCAACCACGAGAAAGCTAAATGTTCAGGCTAGAGTGTTTTGGGTTCTTGTACAATCATTTTTATTGGAAGGGCCTTGCTTACATGGCATCTGCCTCCAGGGAGGCATTTTTTGGTGAGGGGTATAAAACTCATTGCTCCGTGCATTGCAGCGCTGTGGTAAGGAAGCCTCGACTTCAGCACACAGTGCTTCCTCCATGAAAACCCAGGATAGAACCTGCCCAGCCTTGGTTCCAGTAAGAGCTGGGCTTCTCCTAAGCGAGCTGGCTTGAGTCCAGCTGATGGACAGCAGGAGTCCTCTGGTGGATCATATTTCCTTCTTTGCTTTGGCCACCGCTAGGCTCATAGCCAAATCTCTAGTTCCCCTTTAGAAATTGTGCAGGACGTTAAGGCTCAAATGTCTTTGCACAAGTCTACCTCTGACGTGTTCTTCTTGTCCTACCCTTGTTCCTCCTCACCCTGACATCATTAGTTACATGGGTTGTCCTGCTGTCTTCTACATGTTTGCTATAAGGTGTCCTGAATGAAGGGGGGATGGATTCGTAGAGGTTTCGGCTCTCCTTTCACTCCGTGAAGACAGAGCAGGGAAGGGAATCTGGGCTACAGGACGGGAAAGGCTTGCCTGCACGTAGGAAAACAAACATCTTGCTTGTTCCATGGAGGAATTTTGCATTTTCACGTTGTTTGCTTTTTATACTTTTGGTAGATTGTGGTTTTCTAAGATTATTTGTTTGGGTGTAAATCATCAAAAGCGGTGTTTGTATATTGCTTGTCTATTTCAGTTTGTTTATTTTTTTAATTCTTGTGTACTTAGAACCTGGGTCTACATGTAGCCCACCAGCCCTCCAAATAAAAAACTTGGGCCACGTCTCTGAAAATCTCAGACGCCAATCCAGTCCCTCTGCACTACTCTCAGCTGATGGCAACATCTGGCACAACTGGACGGCGACTCACAGGCTGAGGCCAGCCTCTTCCTAGCCTTCCTCTCTCACCAGAACCCTTGCTGCAACCTCCCAGCAGTTATAGCATTTTTGAGTACCATGGCATATGCGGGGTACAGGGCAACCCTGTAATCTTCTTTTATGGCTTCAGTAGGCTAGTATTTCCTCACAAATACTGTGCTTGGTCCCTTCCACGCATAATGGGGATACAGTTCTCTCCATTTTACCAGCAAGGATATCTAGACTCGGAGGGTTACGTAATTTGAGTTTGCATTTCATCCTTCGCCAATTCCTCAGTAAGTGACGGGGAAGATGGGAAGGTGAGAGACTAAAAATTCAGCTCAGAACTCAAGGAGCTCAGGTATGAAGGCAGCATGAGACTAAATCATGGAATGTTTTTTTCCAGTGTCCCTGCCCCCTCCTTCTCCAGTTCCCCTCTTTCATTCTAAGAACCCTCTTTCTACTCCATTTTCTCCCTCCCCAGAATTTGCCAAGAGCCTCTACTGCCACTCTGCCCCACCGGCCCAGACCTCCTAATGTTTCTTTCCCCCCTGCCCCAGTCACTGGACTTTCTTTCCATCTCTGCTTCAAGGTAAACGGCCCTGGGGGAAGAGGGGGGTGCAATAAATTAATTCACTCCAAGGCAACTAGGATGACCTCTTCTTAATGTAGTCCTCCTCTCAGAGAGAGTGGATTCTTAAAGAAGATCGCAGGGAAGCACCCACACCTTGACTCAAAAGAATAAAATCTCCGATGCAGTAAATTCAGGCCGTAAGCAGGAGGTTGGGGAGATATTCCCAGCTGCACAGGCCTCCTGGCACCCTGGATCTCCTACACGGAAAATCTCAGGCCCCATACTGCAGTGCTGGAGAAGAGGAACCCCATCCCCACGTCCTCCGCCCAGTGCTCAGTCATCTTTTGTGGCTGGCGTATGACAATGGACAGAGCCACCACTGATGGAGGACAGCCTGGGGATGGGTCTGGAGGTCAGAACTGCAGGTCGCAGCCCACAGTAGCTGCCCTCACTGGCCTGCCTTGGGCCAAACTGCCCAAGGATAGGCCAGACCCAATTGCCCATCCTGCCCCATGGAACCAGACCTGCCTCCAACAGGCAACTCATCAAAAGGCCTTGCCCCCATCCAGTCCCTGTGGCTCAACTGGTTCTCTGAGCCGCCTGGCTTCCTTGCCCAGTGAGTTTAATGCAGGCAGCTTCGGCCCCTAGTGGAGAGAGGAAAGCCATGCGCCTCCCAGCCTGGCTCCTGCCATGACGAGGCAGCTCTACACCAGCTGGGTACAGCGGGCCATTGCAGAAAGAAGAGGCAGGCCCTGCCAGGCACATTTGTTCCTCCCCTGGCCTCCCCTAAGGGTCTCTGATGGCCTTCACTCAAAGTTTTTCTGGCCTACCCCGTCCACGCCAAGTCTTGAACTGTGACAGATCAAATATGTGAAGGAAAATGGAAAAAGCGTGTCCGTGCGCTCACTCTCAATGGGAGTACAACGAGTTACAGGACTAGACACTGGGAGGCTTTATTCTTCCACAATGAGCCAGATGTTTGGCCTGGCCTGGACTGCGCAGGCCCAATAAAACGCCACCGTCCCGCTGGGGGTGAATCCCTTGCCCAGTGGCTATCACAGCTCCGAGGTCCCAAGGAGGCAAATCACTCTCCCCAGGCTGAGAGCCGGCTGGATGTCCCATCTCTGGAGATTAGCCTCTGACACGTTTGACACGTGGAGGACTTTTGTGCTTAGTTTTGGGGCTTATTTGTTGCTTTTCCATAAATCGGCAAAAATGTAAGAAAATTCCATTTTCTTGAATTCCTTAGCTAGATGAATTTGTGCTCAGTGACTTACTCTGATACAGGTTTCAAGGAAAGCTGACTGGGACTGGGAAAAGATGAAGCCTGTCCCACAGAAAAGGCACAAAAGAACATTCCAGGCATTCACCAGGTCGCCTGGTCCTTCAACACACCACATCAGCCTGGGCATCAGAATGGAAAGGTAAATAATTCCTCCAGACTTGGCCCTCCAGAACCTCCCCCACGTCTAGTGAGGGAGACAGAAGTGGAAAGAAAAGCACAGTATTTATGATTTGCCCTGGTGGAGGAACGAACCACGTGACGGAGAAGCAGAGGAGGTAGCATTTTGTTTGAGTCTTGAAGAATGAGCAAAAGAAATCTCCTCCTCAGGGATTTTTTTAAAACGACTCACCTTGCCACAGCTATCCATAATTGACTCAGTGCTCCAAGGCAGGCCAAGCATTTGCTCCCACTCCAGCCCTCAGCCAGGGGTCCCTAGAGGCTGCTGCTGGCTCGTGTGCCTCCATTACCCCGCCTGCCATGTCCACTTCCCCTGGATCAGGGAGAATGATGGGGCAAACACGGAGCCAGCAGCAAGAAGGGGGCTGGATAAAATCCAGCCCCCAGATGTTTCTTTCGGCCTCTAGAATATTTTTAAAATTTTTAATTAGTGCCATCATTTAAAAGTTGGAATATTTTATATAAAAATTTTCTTGAGTTTTCCTCTTCTCTGGAAAAACTAGAAGATACAATGATACTGGGTCCATATTCTGGCATGGCAACTCTAGGCTGGGGCTGAGTGGGAGCTGCCCCCATCAGATGGCGCATGTACCAGTTAGACTTTGCCGCGTAAGAAACCACCCCAAAGCTTAGTGGCTTAAAACAATAATCGTTTATTAGCTACGATTCTGGGTGTCAGCAATTTGGGCTGTGCTCAGCTAAGCATTTCCTCGGCAGGTCTTGCCTAGGCTCATGCATTCAGCTGCAGTCAGAGGTTGACAGGCTGTTGGACAGGGTAACTCAATTCTCCTCCGCATGGCCTGTCCACGGGTAGCTCGGCACTCTTCCATCAGCAAGAGAGGGAACCCCCAACAGGCAAGCCTTTTGCGAGCTTCTGCCTACATGCCTTTTATTAATCCCTTTGGTTAAAGCAAGACACAAGACCAGCCAGATTCAAGGGTTAGAGAAATAGACGTTGCCCCTTGGTAGGAGAAGCTGCAGACAATCTTTCATTATTTTCCTAATGAGCTCTCCAGTTCACCATAAACCCCACCTTGCAGAAACTGGGGGTCAGTTGCCATTTCTCCTTGAACTTGAGCTACTGGTTTTCTTACATCTGGTCTTCCTCAAAACTTCACTCTACCTGGAGCCTTGTAGGCATCCAAGTTAAAGAACTAAACCTAGAACTCTTATCCTGCAACTTAGCTCAGAACAAGCGTGCCTGACCCATTCACTCATGCACATGGGAAGGCGAGATGGATTTGACAAAAATAAAACCCAGGAAGAGGATCCAAAGTAGTAGGTGAAGGCTCTGCTCGGTGATGCCAAAGGAAGGTCAGAATGGCCAAGGCCCCAGGTGAACGGCAAAGCAGAGAGAGCAGTGCAAGTGCTGAGACAGACCAGAGTCTCTGGTGAGAAAGGCATGATCGTGGAGGGGTGAGGGCATGACACAGTGCAAGGTGTACAAGACAGCCCCAGGAAGAACTCACAAAGAGGACAGCTGCAGATAAGAAAAGACTGCCACAAACAGTCAGTTCCCGTCAAACTGGCTCTGCAGCAGAGCACTCAGTGGTGGCAGAGAGCCAAGCCCACATGCCCAGAGAAGTGGGGATGCCCCACGCTGCACACTGCCAGGCATGGGGGGAGCCCAGGGGACTGCAAAACAGGATGCTCAGGGATAGAACCCAGTCTCGATGAGCAGCAGTTCCAGGACACAGCACAGAACATCTCCAGATGACACAAGAGCCGGCCGGGGAGGGCTCAGGGCATGGGGGACAAGGGCAAGATCTACCAGAACAAACAGGGGCACTTGTTACAATGAAAACGGTTGTCCTTCCCCCTCTTTTCACGAGAATTGTTTTACTTTTTTTCCCGGGGGTACAAAAGTGTGCCTGAAGTTAATAAATGTCTTAAAAGATGACGCTAGAATTCATATGCTAAAACAGACATTGCAATGAGGTGCACAACACCCCCTGTGAAGTATTCTTGCAAAAACGAATGAATCAAATCAAGCCTTTAGATTTAACTTCTAGGATACAGGAACTACTGGGGACAGAGGAACAGGTGAAGCAACACCATGAGGAAGCACTCAGACATTCAGAATGTGCGACTTTGTTCAACTCAATTGGCCTAGCCTCTTGTCATAGTTACTTAAAAAAGGGGAAGGAGGCAATAGATTGTTCTAGAATGAGACTAAAGAGATATATCAAGCAAATGCAATGCAGAAATGCTGATTGGATTCTAATCCCTAAAAAACTAAAATCCCAGCCATACAAAAACATTTGGGAGATAATGAGGGAAACTGTAACATGGATTGCATATTAGATGGTATTAGGAAATTACCGTTTCTTGGGCATGATGATAATGATATTGTGTATATGTAGGAGAATCTTCTTAATTTAGGAGACACTAAATGCTCAAGTATTTAAGGTTTGTGCCAGTTATTAAAATACTTTCTCTTCACTCCAAACTCATCTTTCTACACTTGGCCTTGAATACTGCATCTGGGACTCTACAAACCATATGATAGGCTCTGCCAAAAGGGTGCGCTTCAGTGCCGGAGGAGGAAGAAGGGACTTGCTTGGCCCTGTCTACTTCCCGTTCCTGCTCTACTGCCCCACACTGCTGCTTCGCCCTGGCCGCAGCCCTTCTTTCCCACAGCAGCTGCTGAATCCACCCCACAGAGACACCAGCAGCCTCCAGCCAGCCCCCTCTCAGAGGTCTGGTCCCAGCCCCACAGCTCAGAGACCAGCACCAGCCGAGCCATCCCTCAGCCTCAGAGACCAGAATTTCAGTGACATGGAGCCCTCCTCTAGGTCTCTAGATTAACAATCCCAACTTCGCCTTTATGCCACCAGCCCTAAGGATGGTACCTTCTTCCTGAAATTGCCTCCTCCATGATTCCTTGGAGTTCTAGTTACCTAGTTAATAACTTTCTACCTAGTTAAGTCATTATAGTAAACTCTCTCCACTGAAATAGCAGGTGTGGTTTCTGTCTCCTGAACCGGTGAAGTGTTATAATGTTTGCAACTCGCTTTAAAAAGATTCGGCCAAAAGGAAAAAATATAGATATATAGATAGATACACATATGTATAGCTATAACACACACACGTACCCAAACATACATTGAGACAAAGGAAATAGAGACAAAACTGTTGAATCTAGGTGGTGAATATAGGGGTGTTCATCATATTAGACCCTCACTTTTCCGTGAGTTTAAAATTTGTCATACCAGAAGGTTGAAAAAAAGAAGAAAATAAGGATAATAATACCTACTTCTCGGTATTGTTATGAGAAGTCAGTTGAGATACCAATTAGGAAAAATAAAATACTTTGCCACTTTCCTGAGTACATCTGTGGCCCCAAAGTCCATTTACCCTTGAAAGGTTGGGGTCCTGCTGGTTAGGCAACTCTCCTCTCCTGGACAGAGAAAGTAGGTGAGTGTGTGAGCAGTAAACCAGCATCTGCCGACCACGGCCGCACCTTTCGTCACCGGCAGAGGCCCTGACTTGGCAGAGAATCGGGCGTGAGGGGCTTTCACACAGGACGCCTCAAATTATCCCAGCAGAAAAGAATCTGTGCCTTTATCAGAGGAAGAGGACGTTCCACAAACTCCCCTGACAAATCGCTTGAACAGTTACCATCGTCCCCACGGGTTCCACATCTCGGACCTAACCTAAATCCCTGCGCTCTGGAGGAAGCCCCTCCTTCTTGCTCTTCCCTCCCACAGAGGCCCCTTTTTCTCTGCAAGAAGGCCCCGCCTAAACCTTAGTAAATTACCCTGCGCCCGTCTCTTGGCAGAACCACCATCAAGACCCCATAACCACTTCATTATTCTTTTTTTTATAATTTTTTTGTCCAGTTTTATTGAGATACAATTGACATCTAACATTGTGTTAGTTTAAGGTGTACAACATAATGATTTAATACATGTATATATTGCAAAATGATTACCACAATAAGACATGTTGTTTCTGGAACACTATCTTGCTTTTCCTCCAAGCCTCTGACTACTGGGCCACAGTGAAAGGCTAGCCTCTCTTTCGGTCCTGATCGCTATACCCCACATTGTGCTGGGTTTCCATCTGTTGTTTCTGGGTAGAGGTTCGTTTGCTTAATACTGTTGACTGATCAGTCTGTATCGCACCGCAGGCCATTTGGCTTGCATTCTTTCCTCCATCAGCTGTACCTCCACTTGATCTGATTTGTGGTGAGCACTGCCTTAAGAAAAACATTTGGCTACTTCAGTCCCAGTGAAATTTCACTCAGACAAGGAAGGTGTGTCTGTGACTTCTAATATGACCTTAAAACAGAAAGCCAGCGAGTCGCCCTCCCATCTCTTGCAAAGCTTGTCATAGAGATGACCATGAGAGAGGCAGCACCAGGATGAAATAGCAGGCCCCACCTCAGGAAAGGGGGCGGTCCAAAGTCTACGACCACTTGGCCCTCACTGCTCTGTGGTTTGCTCTGTTGTTTCCTATGTCTGAAGCAGCCTCCCTGTCTTGTCTGCCTCCTAAAAGCCTTCTCATCTAGTGAGGTCTGGCTCAACAGTTACATCCCTCATAAAGCTTTCTCTGTTTGCTTCAGTGAGAAAACAAATGGCCAATAAACACGAGAAGATGCTCGCCCTCACTTACAGTCCGGAAAATAAACATTAAGACAATAAGACAACATTTTTCACCCCTGAGATTGTGTAAAAACAAAATGTTTGATAATACTAAGCATCAGAAAGAGTGTGGAAAAATAAGGACTCTCATATCCTGTTTGTTGGGCTCTAAATTGGTGGAGAATAAACTGGCAGTATCTAGTAAAATTTCAAACGTACACACCTTATGAAAAGCAATTTCACTTCTCATCACCCACCCTTGGAGAGATATTCCTTGCCCAAATGCACAATGGGCATGGACAAAAATGTTCACTGAGAGTTGCTTGAAATAGGAGCAAATGGGAAGCAACCTAAACATCCATCAATAGGGGCAATAGATAAACTATTGTGCAGCCATTCAATGACATACCAGGCAGTAGTTAAAAAGAATACAATAGATAGAAGCAACGAGACCCAGTAGTTGACGATCATGCTAGCATGCAGATCTTGGTCTATGATACCACTCCCTAAAAGAAACCAGAGCTCCTTAGAGAAATGGCAGATTCCTAGGGCTGAGGCAGGGTAGGTACAAGATGAGCCTGGAACATTTTGTAATGCCAGAAAGTAATGAAGTACTACAAAAATGATAGGTACATGTCACAAAGACACAGAGGGGGCTTCCACTGGCCTAATCTGGGACAATTTGAGCACTAAAATGATTAAGGATAGTAATAAATTACAGACCATTGAAAAATTAGAAACCATGAGTCCATAATAAATAGATAAATACAGAGGGGAAAAGGGAGGGCCCTAGCTTGCAGCGGAATGCCAAGCCCACTTGTCTATGTGGAGAGATTGTTACAGATGGAAAATCATCATTTTGCAACCGTCACAACAAAGACTGGCTCAGGTAAGAATCATAAGAAGATGCTAAATCTGGGGGCAAGTGTTGATGAGGGGTGGGCTATTTGAATGGTCTTAAGTGTCTTCCAAGAGACTGCATATTAGTTGCAAGGGGAAAACATAGTAACTATATAGTAGACAAATCAGGCAACACCTTGACTAGGTGATCAAAAGTAGCCATACCAGCGAGGGGCAGATGGATATTGTGAGTGTGCACATGTGGTACCCACAGATATGGTACCCTGAGAAAGACATGTCACCTATATAATATTCTGGCTGAAAATGCCTAACGTGAATCCAGTCATCAATCTAATGATGAGAGAACATCAGAAAACCCAAAATAAGAAACAGCCCATTTTATAAAAAGTGACTGTATCTTTCGAAAGTGTCTATCATAAAATACAAAGAAAGACTGTAAAAATGTTCCCTATGAATAGCACAACAAAGAGACATGACAAGTAAATGCAGTATCTGATCCTAGACTGGCTCCTAGATTGGTGGGGAAAATACTACAAAGGACATTATTCAGTTAATTGACAAAAATGGAATATAGATGGAAGACTAGATAAAAGTACCATATCAATATCAAATTTAGATAAGTTTATAACTACTGTAACTATTTAAGAGAATATCTTTACTCTCAGGAAATATGCAGGGAAGTATTTAGGGGAACAGGGACATGATGTATACTACTTATTAATGATTCAGAAAATAAAATTACATTATATATATAATAAAATTATGTTACATATAACAAAATTACATTGTATAAAATGTGTGTGTGTATATATATCTACACACACACATCTTTGAACCGTCCTTATTCTTGCAACTTCTTTGATTCGAAATAAGAAGTTGTTGCTTCAAAATAAAAAGTTGGAAAAAAATGATGTAGCTATATGTACTAGTATAGAAAGAGCTCCAAATATACTGTTGAGTGAAAAAAGAAAATGTGCAAGATAATTCACTCAGTGTGATATTTCCCATGTTACATCCATTTGTACATAAGTAACACACAGAGAAAGGTCTGGAGGAATACATACCAAATTGATTATGCAGTTTACCTTTAGGGAAGAGGAGCCCAGGACAGCTGTTACAGAATACTTCAGCTTATCTGCAATCTTTTCATTTTTTAGAAGAGTGTATTATGAATTGCTCATGCAATTAGAAATAACTTTTTTTTTTTAAGATTAAAGTTGCCTTCCTCTCAATTCCTATTGGTGATGAGGATCACGGCTCAGGAAGAAGTGAAACTGTCACTATTTGCAGATGACATGATTTTACATATAGAAAACCCCAAAGAATCCACCAGAAAACTTTTAGAAGTAATAAACAAATATGGTAAAGTTGCAGGATACAAAATCAACATACAAAAATCAGTTGCATTTCTGTACACTAACAACGAAGTAGCAGAAAGAGAAATTAAGAATACCATCCCATTTACAATTGCAACAAAAAGAATAAAATACCTAGGAATAAACTTAACCAAAGAGGTGAAAGATCTGTACACCGAAAACTATAAAACATTTCTGAAAGAAATTGAAGAAGACACAAAGAAATGGAAAGATATTCCGTGCTCTTGGATTGGAAGAATTAACATAGTTAAGATGTCCATACTTCCTAAAGCCATCTATAGATTCAATGCAATCCCTATCAAAGTTCCAACAACATTTTTCACAGAAATAGAACAAAGAATCCTAAAATTTATATGGAACAACAAAAGACCCCGAATAGCTAAAGGAATCCTGAGAAAAAAGAACAAAGCTGGAGGTATCACACTCTCTGATTTCAAAATATACTACAAAGCTGTAGTAACCAAAACAGCATGGTACTGGCACAAAAACAGACACACAGATCAATGGAATAGAATCGAAAGCCCAGAAATAAACCCACACATCTATGGACAGCTAATCTTTGACAAAGGAGCCAAGAACATACAATGGGGAAAAGAAAGTCTCTTCAACAAATGGTGTTGGGAAAACTGGATAGCCATATGCAAAAAAATGAAAGTAGACCCTTACCTTACACCATACACAAAAATTAACTCCAAATGGATTAAAGACTTGAATGTAAGACCTGAAACTGTGAAACTTCTAGAAGAAAACATAGGCAGTACGCTCTTCAACATCAGTCTTAGCAACATCTTCTCAAACACCACGTCTGACCGGGCAAGAGAAACAATAGAAAAAATAAACAAATGGGACTACATCAAACTGAAAAGCTTCTGCACAGCAAAGGAAACCATCAGCAAAACGAAAAGACAACCTAACAATTGGGAGAAGATATTTGCAAACCATACTTCTGATAAGGGCTTAATCTCCAAAATATATAAAGAACTCATGCATCTTACCAACAAAAAAACTACCAACCCAATTAAAAAATGGGCAAAGGACCTGAACAGACATTTCTCCAAAGAAGATATACAGATAGCCAACAGACACATGAAAAGATGTTCAAAATCATTAACTATCAGGGAAATGCAAATCAAAACTACAATGAGATATCACCTGACGCCCATCAGAATGGCTATAATTAACAAGACAGGAAACAACATGTGTTGGAGAGGATGTGGAGAGAAGGGAACTCTCATACACTGCTGGTGGGAGTGCAAACTGGTGCAGCCACTATGGAAAACAGTATGGAGATTCCTCAAAAAATCAAGGATAGAACTACCATATGATCCAGCCATCCCACTGCTGGGTATTTATCCAAAGAACTTGAAAACACCAATTTGTAAAGGTACATGCACCCATGTGTTCATTGCAGCGTTATTCACAATAGCCAAGACTTGGAAGCAACCTAAGTGCCCATCAAGGGACGAATGGATAAAGCAGCTGTGGTATATATACACAATGGAATACTACTCAGCCATAAGAAACGATGAAATCCAGCCATTTGTGACATCAAGGATGGACATTGAGGGTATAATGCAAAGTGAAATAAGTCAGAGGGAGAAGGTCAAATACCGCATGATTTCCTTCATTAAGTAGTAGATAATAACAACAATAAACAAACACATAGGGACAGAGATTGGATTGGTGGTTACCAGAGGGGAAGGGGGGAGGGAGGAGGGTGAAAGGGATAATTCGGTACATGTGTGTGGTGATGGGTTGTAATTAGTATTTTGGTAGTGAACATGATGTAATCTATGCAGAAATAGAAGTACAATGATGTACACCTGAAATTTTTACAATGTTATAAACCAATGTTACTGCAATAAACAAAAAATTAAAAAAAAAAAAAAGATTAAAGTTGCCTTCCTCTCAATTCCTATTGGTGATGAGGATCACGGCTCAGGTCTTCTGAGACAGTACTCATTTAAATATGTGAGCCCATTCTAACATGTGACAGTCTCAGAAACGATCTGGCTTTGGGGTTTGGGACATCTCATCAGGAAATGGCAGCCGCATGGGGTGTTTGGAAAGATCCCGGGCTCCAGAGTCAGACACAGGTGGTTTGAACCCTTGCCTCCATCGCTCACCGATGGTGCGATATGGGCAAGAGACAGACCTCTCTGAACCTCAGTTCCCTCCCCTGCAGAAAGTGAAAGTACTGCATCTAGAGCAGAGCTACTGAGCTTTAGGTACAATGTGCATCATTAGTGTGTCCTCAGACAGCATGCACACGAAATGCCACACCCATCCTGGGGCTGGCATAGAGCATCTCTTTATTCTCCTTCATTCTACCTCTTTTCACGATTTGCCTGCATGCGCTTCTCCCCTGGGAGACCGGAGGCTCTTTAAGGAAGGGTCAATCCCTTATTCATTTCTCTGCTTCCAACTGCGCCTCACAGAGCACTCTGGACATTGGCACCTAACAAACATTTGGTAGCAGGGTACATGAACCTTATCACAGAAAATATGGAGCAACATGTACGTATGCTTTAAGACTCCAGGTTTACTTTAGAATTATCAAATATAAGTAGACACGGCCTCTGAAGTCACCGTGTAGAAATCTGTAAGTGCCAAGAAGATGAAGAGGTGACCAATGACCCCACATGCTCCTGATCAATAGAGGTGAAAGAGCACTGTGAGCATTCCTCGAAGCCAAAGGTGCTATTTAGTAATAGGTGTTATTTTAAAATGTTCCATGGTCACCAACGTTTGGGAAATGCCAAATTAGACAGAACTAAACAGGCTTATTTACTGCAGGACTTATCAGCTTCTCTAATATGCTAATGAGCATCATGACTATCCAACAGTCAATATAATTTGCAATATATCCCAAGCCTATTTGACTATAAAACCTCCTCTTTTTTTCCTCTCTTTTTTTTTCCTCTTTTTTTCTCTTTTTTTTTCCTCTTGTTTTTCCTCTTGTTTTTCCTCTTTTTTTCTCTTTTTTTTTTTCAGAGGATCTCAAGGCCTAGACTCCATAGAACATGCTTTGGAAAATGCTGCTCGAGGCTGTTTCTACAGTCTTAGTGCATGGTAAGAATAGTACTTAGTGGAAATTTAACAATATAACTTGCTCACCTAACCCAAGAGGGCAAGGGAATAAAGTAACCAAGAGCTTAAGGGTGCTATCAATTTCCCTCATATTCTTCTTCTTCCTTTTTTCCCTTTTGGTCCAAGGAACATGTGCAAAGAATCTTGACCAAAAAATCATGCTTATGACTCCAAAACTGAAAAGACAGACCCCAATATCATCATTCTAGTCATTTCAGCTTCACTTAATCCTGTGCACTCAATTCTACTCATCAGTGGACTGGACAAATGGCTGAAATAGCCAGGATCCTGCACTGTGGCCGTGTCACAGACCACATGTAGAAACGTTTGTCTCTACACAGCCGATCAGATTATTTAAGCAAATGTTCAACAGGACTGGGCTGAGAAGACCAATAGCCACACTCATTATGACCTTAAAAATGGGCACTGTGACAGTCCAAATGATCTCCTTTTTATTCATTATCTCTAAAAGTAATGGAAATCTATTATTTTAGACCATCCAGTATCTATGCCTCCCCTTTTTTGGTAACAACACACTTTTCCTTTGGGGAGTTATTCATCCCCTCCTGCTGCACCCACCCCTCGACCCCGCCACCATTGCCTACAGTCTTGATGAGCCTGTCAATCAGGCGCCCTGGTTCCCTTGCCCAAGGAGTGGGTCCTGGGCCCAATATAGGTCAGTTAGAGCCTCACTCATCTAGGAATTCTGAGGTTAGAGTAGAGCAATACAAGACCAGCAAAGGTTAGACATGCATATGTCTGGGAGACATAATGCCCGGGACACAGCATTTTGGTTCAGCTTCCAGATCCCTGGGGCTGTCCTGGTTCCCCTCCTTCGCGTGACTCAGGCACTCAGCTTTTCTTTTGATCCTGTGAGGGCGCCCAATGTCCTGCTGATAAATTCCCAGAGAGTTTCTGTAACTCGCAGCTGGAGAAACTGCGTAATAGGCTGAGCAAAACAATCCCAGCAAACTTCTACTCACCTTTCCCAGAGATTCACTGGACTTAAAATGTGAAAGTGGCCGGAAAGCTTCCCTAATGGCCTAACCTCCTCATTTTGCACACTGCCACCTTGAAAGGTTAGGCAACACAGCCCTGTGTCCTTCAGCTCATTAGTGGTGCTCAGGTTTCCCACCTGCCTGTGTTTCTCAAGCAGATTTCCAAACTTCTATTTTCCATGGGGATGCAACCGAAACTGCTCTGGTTCAAAGGTCTGAATTGTGACTATGTTTCTTCCCCTCCTATGCCAAAAGTGGGCCTCCACCGCCACTTAACAACTGCTGTGGGAGAGTGCATGCATCCTTGAAATATTCCGGGGAGCATCTGCATACCCCCAAAATGTTCACAGCCTGCCACTCATCACAGCCCTTCAGCTCCACGTTCTGGAGGCTCCTGCCTCTGGGAAGGAGCTCCAAGTATGGAGTGTGGCAGTTCCCACTCTAGGGATCCTGTCAGCGGCTCACCAGGGATCCCACACCAAGCCAAGGACGTTCTATTCTGAGTGTGGCCCCAGTATGTTCCATTTCATCTGCAGAGCACAAGTTTATTCTGGAGAGAGATGTTTTGGGCACATTTGTAGTAGCCAACGAGCAGTACTTCCTTATATGCAGAACACAAAATCATCACATAAAAATCTCACCCAACTGCCAGTGTGGGGTTTAAAATAAACAAATTCACCCCTAAAATTACCTCTCTGGGCTGGCCGAGTTTGCACCTCAGAGTCACAGGCTGCAACGGTGGTGCAGAGGCTGTAAAAATCAGCCCACAGCGATCTTTGGTTATTTGGGGACCGGCTGGGGACAAAAGCCTCCATTTTTCTCTGTCAAGTCAGAGGTCTTCACTGGTCACTGCACACACATTCCAAATCTGAGTCCTTTGCAAAAGCAATGACAAAGGAAAGTTGGCTCAAGTTCTTCCCTACAACTCTGCCCAGGGCTTTCAGCGCACGGGCGGGAAAGGAACCTAGACTTGCCCACACTCTTCAAAGGAGTTGAGAAGCATGCTGCCCTGTCCATGCCCAGCTGGTCAGCCCTGGGCCTTTTCTCATGCTTTCCCTCTGCTCTGGAAGTCTTTTGTTTCCTTCTTCATTTCAGGAAGTATTCTCCAAACCCCACCTACCTCTCTACCTCCCAACCTAAGCAAGGTGCCCACAGCCTATCCCACCCCACTGGGCTCCCCTCTGTAACAGAACTCCACCATGCGGCTCTTCTGGTGCCCACTGACATGTCTCTCTCCCCCACTGGACGACTGTGAGCTCCTGAGAACCAGGCCTGGGGTGCACTTGTCTCCATGGCCCCAGGGCCCAGCACAGCACCATGGCCACGGCAGGCACTCAATACAGTGAACAGAGCTAAAGACACAAAAGCACTAGAGGCACAGTAATGGTCACAGCTCCCAGCCCTGGGAGGGAGCAGCTCTGTCAATGGGTTATAGCTCTGCCTACGACAGACCCATCATGCCCAGGGAAGAGATGTCCTGGCCTCATTATCTGCCACCTTTCACACGGCCAGCATTTCCCAAAGTGTTGGGACAAGTGGTACTCTCAAAAGGCTATAGAGAGTAATGTTTGAGATCAAGGCATCCAGAACCAGACTGCTCACTGGCTGTATGAACGTGGGCAGGTTAACCTCTTGATGCCTCAAATTCTTAATCTGTGAAATGGAGGTAATTATAACACAACATCATAGGGTTGTTGTAAAGATTAGTGAGTTAATCTACATAAAAGACTTGGCGCCTTCATTATGTTATTGGCTCTTAATACCTAAAATGGTTTAGGTGGTACCCAGACATAGCCTTAAATAAGAGTAAATCAAGGAATTATTTTGTCCTCAATTCTCCTTCAAACTTTCTGATTATGTCAAGGAAAAAGTCACAATTTAATACAAATGTGACTTTAACACATCTCTAAAACCTGCTGTTCTCCCTTTTAATAAAGAGAAAGAAGGCCTAAGCTTCAGTCTTTGGTAGGTGAAAAGATCCAGCTGAAATGTACACTGTCACTTGGCCCTTCTTGTATGACTGCTATCGATTAACAGCAATTGACACTGGTTTTCTACTTATGATAGTGGAATAAATCTTCCATTGAGAATAAATCTATTGATATTAAACAGCGAGTAGGTTCAAAGAAAACTACGAAATCATATAAGTAGTCGCAATGTACTATGGCAAAATCATGAAGGTGAGACCCCAATGCCTCAAGTGTGGAAAATACTCATACAACCTAAGGGAAGGCTGAGGTAGAAGTCCTACTAACATGTGCTGTGCCCAGGGAGCGCTCAGGAAGATGACCAATGGCAAAGTCCTCCCTCCAGAGGAAGCCGGGATCTCAAAGTGCCCCCGGAAACACAACACAGGACAAGACGGCAGACGCTGCTGAACTTAGAGGTGGGTCTCCTGCCCCCCTGCCGGGTGGAGGGCAGCAGTGGGTGGGGCAGTTCGGGAAGCTCCAAGGAAGAGGGCAGAGAGCTGCGGAGGGCAGACTGGACTGGCAACCATCAGCATCTATCACAAGGCCGGGAGTCTTGGAGAGAGAAAAGCAGGCATCATTTACCACCAACTGAGGGTCGGGCAAACACCCGATGCACTTCCCAGGAAGCCGGTGTCTCCTGCATCTCTGACACTCATGCAACTGAGGGCAAGCGCTGGAAGGGAGAGGTCTCAGGTGGAAAAGAAGCCCACGGGGCCTTTCCAAGGCGTTGCAAAACAACCTCGGGCGTCTCTCTGCAAATGGGATACTCCACCCAGCCATGATTCTGGGATTTTCTTTGTGTTTTTGGGCTCATCTATTTGTGATGCTCGTTGGAGGGGGGCATCGGTAAATAGGTCTAGCTTGCTTTTCAAATCAGCTGTGTTCCCTTTCCCTGTGACTCATAGGCCGGGCTCACCCACAGACATAGACAGCCCGCTCACTGTCCTCTGGTTGGCCGGCCACCAAAACCATGCCCTGGGCATGCACGGGGAGGGGCGTGCACAGGACTCGCTATCCTCCGCCCTCAACCAGCACAGGTGACAAGACAGAGGCCAGCGCTCCAGGGGCTCCCAGTCTCTGGAGTGAGAGGGAGGTGAATAACTAGCTCTGAAACAATAGCTGCCACTTGTAAAGGGTCTGCTCCGTGCTGGGCACGTTGTCTCCATGCTCACGAGGAACTCCCCATCTCACACACGGGGGCTCAGAGAGGCAAAATGGCAAGCAGCCACACAGGCTATCTTGTGGACCCAGGTCCCTGTGCCTCAGAGCCCACACTCTTGCCATCCCACGGCCCCCACTGCCTGCAAGGAAATGCGTGTCATGATGGTGCCGTCCAGAGCACAGTGGGAGGACACAGATTTAATTCTGCTTAGGGAAACAAGGCTCCCCAGAGAAGGTGACATTTGAGTTGAGACTTTAAGGACAAGTAAGGACTTTGTTGGCAAAACAAAATAAGCTAGACTATGTTTGTTTATTCATTCACTCATTCATTCCATGTATACTTCCAGGACTGTGCTGGGTACTAAGAACACGGTGGTGAACAGACACGGCTCCCATCCCCAAAGAGCTTACTTCCTAGTGGAGAAGACAGAAAACAAAAAAGAATGATAGAGTTGTTACTAATTGTGTGTGCTGTAAGGAGACGTGTAAGGAAGTGAAATGGAGAAAACCAGGGAAACCTATTTTAAGACAGTCAGGGGAGTTTTTTCTAAGGAGGTGAATTTTTGCTGAGCCTGAAAGATGAGGTGAAGGCACTATCCATGTAAAGTAAGGGGAGAGTGAGTGTTCTAGGCAGAGGGAACAGTGTGTGCAAAGGCCCTGGGGCTGGAAAGGGAATTGTGTGTTCATGGAACTGAAAGATGGGAACGTCTAGAAGCAAGTGAGCCCAAGGAAAAGTGTCGCTCAGGGGGAGGCTGGGGAGAGAGACTAGAGCCAGATGGTGTAGGGTCTTACAGGCTGTGGAAGAGTTTTATTCAAAGTGAAGTGGGAAGCTCCTGAAGAGTTTTCAGCTTGGAAGTTATACCATCCAATTTATCTTCTAAGAGCAGGCCTCAGTTCCCTCATTTGTAAAATGGGAGTAAAGAAAAGAATGCATAAAAAGTGATGAGTACCCTCCCTGGTTGGAGAATGGATTGAAGATGTTCTGAAATGTGAACTTGCATCAAGATCACCTGAGGTGCTTGTTAATGTCAAGACTGCTGCCCCCCACCCCAGAGATTCTGACACAATTGGTCTGGGGGAGGCCCAAGAATATGCATTTCTAACAAATCCCCAGGTGATGCTGCTGCTCCTGGTCCGGGGACCCCACTTTGAGAACTCTGGGATTAGAGAGAGTAACAAAGAGGCGGGAGGTGGCACGGGGATGCTGTTGCAGTCGTGAAGAGCTGGCGGAGTAGCATGGTGTCGGTGAGATGGAGAAACGTGGTCCAGAGCAGAAGAGCTCTAGTTAGGAGGCCCCACGGAGAAGACTAGCTGAAGGACCGGACGTTGGGAGTGAGGGAAAAGGAGAAATCAGGCAGGATACTCCCAGATCTCTGGCTGGAGCAACTAGGCAATTACCGTGGCAGGAGCTGAAAGCGGGGAGCCTTGGGGAGGAACAGACTCGGAGACAGGGGCTGAGACATGCTGACTTGAAGACCTCTGCAGCCCAGAGACGGCAATGTCAAGTAGGCAGGCAGAGCCTCCATGAAGACAGCAATCATATCTATCTTGCTTTCTATATATCCCCAGATCTCAGCCTAGCGTCCCTGGCACATAATAAATATTCAGAAAACCTTTGTTAAGGCTTGAAGAAAAAATGGAGGCTTAGGAACTAAGATAACCAAAGGCACTGGGGTAGCAATTTGCCGCCATGTCTGAGGAGACCACGGCAGTCACTCTATTGAGGCTAAGCCATGAGCTCCACCACTTTCTGACCTGGACGTGTACGGTGACGTGGGAGGCTGGGGGCAGAACACAAGACAGAAGTGAGCCACCCAATTCACAGGAGCCAGAAGATGTCACATTTGAGCCTTTCTTGGGTGGGTTTTGAGATGGAAAGGTTTGAACTGTGAGCTTAGTGAGCATGAACGCCAGAGGAATCTGGCTAACTTGGGCTTTTTATAAAAGAAATCATGGGAAAATCAAGCTGTGCAACTTGAGGAAATGAGGAGGGAGGGATGGGGAGACAGAGAGAGAAGAAACAGAGGACAGAACAGGAAAAGTGGCTTAACCAAGTCTATCTACCCACTAAGGGTAGAGGGGGCCAACCTCCAGAATTTGACCTCCCAGGCCAACCTCGACCTGGGGGTCCTCGCCACATTTCAACCAGGCACAATGGACCCTCGGCCTCCCCACTTACCAAGTTGTAAATTAAAAGGCTGTAATTCCAGCCAGGAGTTCTGATGACATCATAAACCACAGAACCACAAGCTCAATTCACCAGAAGCCCCAAGATGGAATTACACCCTTTTTTCCCAATCCAGGCAGCTCTGGTCACTGCCATTTTTTCATGATATAATAGAAGCAGCAATATTTTAACCATTTGTGTGTGGCCGCTCTCGTCCAGCCATGGGGCCCCTCTCCTGGCCTCTCTCCTTCTCCTCTCCCACCCCGCTGTGTGCCTTCCTCCTAAGGGGTTTCCTTCAGGGATGGCCCTGCTTTCCGAGGCCACTCCTCCTCAGGCCCGCTCCTCTTCCTCTTCCGTCTTTCCTCCAGATCTCCTCTGCTCTTCTGTCTCCTCCTACGACCTAGCACTGCCCTGGCCTCTACCTTACTCTGCTTTTCAAGAGAAGCCCAGCCTCTTCTGGGTCTAGGGCAACGTCTTGGAGAACAGAGCCCACAGTATGTCTAGAATACTTTCCCAAAAGTAGCATGAACAGGAAGTCACGTTTTAAATCAAGCAGGGAAGTTTACGGCTGAAAGAAAACTCTTTCTGAAAGCAAACGCTGCTTCCAATGTCCTTTCGTTTTGGTTTAGTTTTGAGTCCTCATTTTTATGAAGTTTTAACAGAAAGTCTACCTGGGCATCACGTTACCTCCCCCCCACCGCAGCCTCGTGCAGTGGTAACATCTGCACAGTATTTTGCCCAAAGTCCCACAGCGACTAAGTAAAGCCTTTGATTTGACCCCAATCTGTCTGACTCAAAAAGCTATATATACATGCTCTCTCAGTGTCCCCCAAGTCAAATATCTTGAGAGCAAATATTGCATGTGACTCCAAAAGGACTTTAATGATTGATCTTCATGTAACATGATTTTTCTTATCTCAGAAGGGATGAAAATTCGACGCCATTTTAGGGTACAATGCAAGTCAAAAAACACATTCCAAAGAATAAACATAGTTAAAATGTCTATATTACCTAAAGCAATCTACAGATTCAATGCAATCCCAATCAGAATCCCAATGACATTCTTCACAGAAATAGAAAAAAGAATACTAAAATTTATATGGGGCAACAAAAGACCCCAAATAGCTAAAGAAATCCTAAAGAAAAAGAACAAAGCAGGAGGCATCACAATCCCTGACTTCAAAACACACTACAAAGCAATAGTAATCAAAACAGCATGGTACTGGTACAAAAACAGACACACAGATCAATGGAACAGAAGTGAAAGCCCAGAAATAAAACCACACATATATGGACAGCTAATTTTCGACAAAGGTGCTAAGAACATGCAATGGAGAAAGGAAAGTCTCTTCAATAAATGGTGTTGGGAAAACTGGACAGCCACATGCAAAAGAATGAAAGTGGACCATGTGCTATCGCCATTCACAAAAATTAACTCAAAATGGATCAAAGACCTGAAGGTGAGACCTGAAACTATAAAACTCATAGAAGAAAATATAGGCAACACACTATTTGACATTGGTTTTAAAGGAATCTTTTCCGATGACATGCCTACCCAGACTAGGGAAACTAAAGAAAAAATAAACAAGTGGGACTTTATCAGATTAAAGAGCTTTTATAAGACAAATGAAACCAGAATCAAGATGAACAAACAACCAACCAGCTGGGAGAGAATATTTGCAAAACATACATCTGACAAGGAGTTGATCTCCATAATATATAAAGCACTCACACAATTGAACAACAAAAAAACAAACAACCCGATCAAAAAATGGGCAGAGGAAATGAAGAGACACTTCTCCAAGGAAGATATACAGATGGCCAATAGGCACATGAAAAGATGCTCAACATCACTAATCATCAGGGAAATGCAAATCAAAACAACACTAAGATACCACCTCACGCCCGTTAGAATGGCTATAATCACCAAGACAAAAAACAACAAATGTTGGAGAGGATGTGGAGAAACAGGCACCCTCATACACAGCTGGTGGGAATGCAAATTGGTGCAGCCTCTATGGAAAACGGTATGGAGATTCCTCAAAGAATTAAAAATAGAGATGCCCTATGATCCAGCCATCCCACTACTGGGAATCTATCCAACGCACCTGAAATCAACAATCCAAAGAGGCTTATGCACCCCTATGTTCATTGCAGCATTATTCACCATAGCCAAGAAGTGGAAGCAACCTAAGTGTCCCTCAACTGACGACTGGATTAAGAAAATGTGGTATATATATACAATGGAATACTACTCAGCCATAAAAAAAGACAAAATCGTCCCATTTGCAACAACATGGATGGGCCTGGAGCGTATTATGTTAAGTGAAATAAGCCAGAAAGAGAAAGACAAACACTGTATGATCTCACTCATATGTGGAATATAAACCAACACATGGACAGAGAAAACTGGACTGTGGTTACCCGGGCAGTGGGGGTGGGGGGTGGGCACAAGGGGTGAAGGGAGTCATATATGGGGTGATGGACAAACAAAAATGTACAACCCAAAATTTCACAATGTTAGAAACCATTAAAACATCAATAAAAAAAAAAAAACACATTCCAATGTTCTGTGTATTTAAAAAAAAATCAACAAAGTAAATCACTTCAAAAGCATTATGACTTCTCCCAAGTTAACAACAAACAGAAAACCAGTCTCACTCCACATTGAAGCAATTGGGCAGAGACAGGTGGACCAGAGACTCTGTATAAAGCATCACCCACAAAACACCAGCGCATGAGATGGCAGCTTTCAAAAGAGTCCATATGCACAGTCCGTCTGCTGTATGCGGTGTGCGGTGTGCAGCGTGAACCCCGGGCATCTCGGAGATGTCCCCCAGTGGGAGGGGACGGGCCACCTGGGCATCCAGGAGCTGTCCTCCAATGGCCAGAGGGAGACGAGCTGCAGAGAGTCATGCTTCAGGGGTTCAATGACATCAGGACTGTGAAAGATAGGATGTTACTGCTGCACAGAGGCTGCAGGTGAAGAACTTCATAAAGAACAAGAAATGTATCTGAGGTCATTTCAGAATGCTACCTGCAAACATGTGCGAGCACAGCCGTCTTGGAGGAAAGTTGGACTAGAACAGAAAAAAGACAGCATCGGTTTGATCTTCTCCAGAAAGTGCATCTCTGTGCCTAATGAAGCATGTGTTTGCATGGTTTAAGGAAGACGTGTGAGGCAGTGACCGAATTTTTTTCCTCTAGCATCAGGGACAGTAAATAACATCTTCCCAGAGAATAGAAACGGGAAAATACCGTCAGCATATATTATACGAAGTTACACAGTGGAAGCGAATGCCGCAACAAACAAGCAGGCGACTTGCTTCCCCAACTCCAGAGTGAGATGACAGAATCTCCTAGTGATGGAGAACGATTTATTCCTTCCCGGCAACAAACATTTAATTACCAGATCAATCCCGTGTCATTGTACTGCATGGTGGAAAATCATCATCATCTTCCACATGTAGAAAGACAATGAATTTGAAAACATTTTGTGGGTTTTCCTCACGGAATGAATGTCCAGGATCCCACTGGCTGTGCTCACACACGCGGACCTGCAGGCACAGCCAGCCTCGCTCCGCTGTGGAGAATGCACCAACCCTTTGGGTCTAGCACCCCAGCTTCTGACGAGGCAGCGATTAAGAGCACAGCTCCGGGGCCACACTGTCTAGCTCCAAAGCTGGCTGTGGGATCTTAGGCAAGGCTTTTAACTGTATGTGCCTCAGTTTCTTGGTTTGTAAAATGAGGCTAAGAGTGCCCTACCTCAGAAGCCTATTGCGAGGATTAAATAAAGTAATACAAATAAAGTGCTTAGAACAGTGTGTAGTAAAACACTCAATAAGTGACAAGACATCATGAGCCTTCTCTCCTCTGTCACTATGCTTGTGTTGGCTAGAACTCTTGCCAGAGATAGAAAATCTGACTCAAACTTAGCTCACATAACTGAAAAGTCCAGGCGAGTAACAGCCTCAGATACAGCTCGATCCAGGGACTCTAATAGTATTGTCAGGCCCTGGTCTCTCTCTCTATCTCTTATCACTCCTTCCTCTGGCGTGGCTCCATTCTCAGACAAGCTCACCCCTCGTGGTGGCAAGGTGGCTGCAACAATATCAGCCTATATCCTCCCAGGTTCAAGTTCAGCAGGAAAGAACACAGCATACGTCTCAGTAGATCCTGCACAAACTCAGTAATTCAATCTAACCACACCAGTATGAATCACTGCTCTTCGTTTCTCTGATTACTGACAAAGTTGAGCATATTTTCATATGTTTATTGGTATTTATATCATTAAAGGGTGTTAACTTCATCATTTTATTGAAAAACTCCCTGTTCATTGTGCACAATATGAGAGGAGGGTATATTTTCTTCCAAGTACATTGGTTTACTATAGGAGGTGTTCCCAGATCTGCCAAAAGGAGAGGTGCCTCGCCTTTCTGCACAAGACCTTCGCTCCTATGATCTGTCAGTCTGTTGAGGTTAAAACAGTAACTCCAATGTGGCCCTGCTCACGCTCAGCTCCACCTGAAACCTGACACCGCGGCAATGCCCAAGCCTCTTCACCTCACGCACTCTTCAGCCCTAAGTCCCAGCCTGACACCCGCTTGGCTCCTGGCGCCGCTTATTTCCTCCAAGCCCCATGGAGAAAGTCTGGCTTTAGTTGTTCCCACTCCCTTTGGAATCATGTTAGATCAAGTCCCAGCTCTTTTCTAAATACTTGATGAAAACTTGCTTCCTCAGCTGCCCACACCCCCACCCCTCAACACGAAAGCGTTGGAAGAGCCGACCCGCTGCATGCACACAAATTTTCTGAACACCGTGGTCCCAGGGGGGTCACCGTCTAACGTGCCTAGGGAGCTGGGAGCCAAGAATTACCCCCACCAACGCGCCTGGTGCCCTTGGCTTTGCGCCCAAGCTATTTTTGGCCCAAGTAAGTCCTTCTCTCTTTAAGGACTTGACTCAAATGCCCCCCGAATCTCCAAGACTGGGTGAGTCATTCCTGGCCCTCTCCTCCTGGGCCATGTGGCTCATGCCCGGAACAGTGCTGAGCTGAGATCGCCGGCTTTCCCACCCACAGCTTCCCCCACCTGCTTGCACCTAGCACAGCACCCAACACAGAGTTCAGGCGCGGCACATGCCGGCTGAAGGAGTCCCCACTTGAACGATGGGATGTTCATCTACACCCGAGAACCCCATCATCCTCGTGACCCCACTGCAGTGCTTCCCGAAGTGCGGTGAATATTCTCATGACTCAAAGTAAGAAGTACGAAAACAAGATGGGGCTTTCTCTCTCTTCGTCCTGTTTTGCCAAATCCTGTGCCACCAAACATGGCTAAAAATGGCATAAGAATGCCAGTATGGTGGTTGTAGGTTTGAGGAGAAAAATAAGCAATTTGACAAACACTTGTCAAGTGCCTCCAACACACAAAGTGCTGAAAGGAAAAGTGGGGTATGTATCAGTCAGGTTAGGCTAGGTTTTGCTGCAATAACAAACAATCCTTAAATCCCAGTGGTTTTTAACAACAAAGGTGTATTTCTTGCTCATGCTACATGTCCATTGTGGGTTGGCAAGGGTACCCAGGCTGATAGAGCAGCCTCCATCTCAAATATGGCTGGTCAGCATCCCAGAGGGCATAAAAACTCTCGGGGGTCGTGCACTGGCAGTTAAATGACACCCATCGCTTCCACTCACAACTCATGGGCCAGAACTAGGCCCCACCCAAGCATAAGGGGACCAGAAATTACAACCTGACCGTATGTTGGAAGGGGGGGAACTGGAAGTATTTGGTGAGAAGCACTCAGGATGCCCGTGGGAGGTAAGTTCTGGGCCTTGGGCCTTGTCTTTGATGGAGGGGGAATAAAAAGGGCACCAATCATGTGAAGGAGGAAAGAAAGGAGGATGTGGGGGACGCTGGGGTGGAATGAACAGACCTCAGGGACCCATGAGTGTGTGACACAATCTGCTGAACCTAGAGCTACCACTTGTTATGTGTGTAGTACGTACCAGGTGAGCTCTTGTGCTAAGCTTCTGGATCAGTTAGTGTGCTCAGGAGGTTACAACAGAAATCCACTCTGGCCAACAAGCAAAGATGGGCGATATCAGAAGGCTCCAGAGGAGCTCAGAGAACTGGAGGGAAAGCAGATGAACCAGGCCTCCCAGTGGAAATGAGATCAGCTCCAGGGGTCTTGACGGCAGGACCAAACCACTGTCCCTTCAGCTCCAAGCTGTCTTCACGTCACGCAGGTTTCAGATCCCCAGCAGAGAGGCTGTGGCACGGCTAGGGTTTTGGTGCACCATCAGTGAGGGGAGGCCAGGGCTCTCTGACTGGTAACCCCACTAAGACTGCATGCAGTAGAGGCTTTCCCAGAGGGAAATCAAGGTGCTGCTTCTAGAACAAGGGGGAGTGATTGATGACGGCTCAGGCAAAACAGATGTTCACAATAGCATTTACATCCAAACAGATTCTCACGACCACAACATGGGTATCACCATCCCTGCTTTCACACAAAGCAGCTGAGCCTCAGAGCCTAAGGAATGTCCCAACATCACACAGCTGGTAAGTGTCAGAGGCCCAACGCTGTGGGACCCCAGAGCCCGCACTTTTACTACTGTTATCTACTGTCTCATGCAGACCTACCGGTCTTTTTGTTGCCGTTTTTCATGAGGCACTAAAATGAGCAGAAGGAACTTGAAATGGCCACAGCACGACTAATCATGCGGCCATCACATCTGTAGAGCACTCTATAGTCTACAAAGTGTTTCCACACATGTGATCTCCTTGGGCCTCCTGAGACAGTGTGAGGTGGCAGAGCCCCATCATCCATCCCATTTACTGGATGAAGACATGGGGCTCAGATCCCATGATTGCTTGGGAGCTGGTGAGGGCGGGCCCAGTGTTTCCAGGTCTTGTTTTCTGGTTGGAGATGATGACCTGGCTGGGGCTTCCTCGGACTCAGTTTGCTGGTCTGCAGTGTGGGGCTGGCAGGTCGGAGCCCAAGTGCAGGATGGTGGTTGGAAATGACAGGCACACAAGATGCACAGGAACCCTTAGTCTCTCAGCCTCGCCAGGGGGCTCTCAGGGGAGTTCTCCACGCTGAGTGTGTGGAGGTCTCACTTAACGTTCTTAACGGAATTGGGGAGGTGTAACCGAAGGGAGGCTCAGCTCCCAAGCCTTCCTGCATCCCTGCCGTGTCTGACTCAGGAGGCCTCTAGCACAGGGTCCATGCTGTAAAATGGAAAGCTGAAAGCAAATCACCGTAGCTTTAGGGATGTCTGTAGAACTGAGTTAAAAACAAAAGAATGAAGGAGCTTTGGGTATTGAAGCTTCCCTGTCACTTGCCCTCAGCTTCCTGCCTGGATGCATCAAGTCACTGCTGCTTCTCCAATGCGTGGAGGCAGCATGATGAGGTGGTTGGGGTTGACCAGATGTCTCTGGAGTCCCACTGTGTGGGTTCAAATCCCAGCATCACTGTTTGCTGCTCTGTGAGTCTAGGTGAGTTATTCATTTCTCTGAGCTCATTTCCCCATTAGTGAAACATACCCACTTTGTGGGAATGAAGATAAAGTGAGATAATCCACAGAAAGCACCTAGAATGGTGCTCAGCACAGAGGAGATGTTTGGAGACATTCAATAGATGGTAAATCAGAGAGACTGAGTAACTTGCCCAAAGGTACACAGCTAGGGAGTGGGAGAGTCAGGATCCAGATCCAGATCAGAGTCCAGATTCGGAACGATTCTTCCCACCATGCCATGCTGCCTCTCAGGGGGGATTGGGGTTTCTGGTAGAAAGGGGTAAATTAGTGTCTCACTTCACTTCCCACTGAAGCTCTCCCAGGATTCATCATCATCCCATCTTCAATGGACTTCTTACGTCCATGAGCAGAAAGCATGATCCTTGGTGCAAATTTTTTCCTTAAATTCACCTAGCCTTGCAGTTGTCAGACCTGCCCCAACCTCTTAAAGGGAGCTTTGTAGGCTTGGCAACGATGTAGGGAATAGTGTTTTTGTACAGCACATGCCCACTTACATAGAGGAGAAAATTCTTCCATGGAGAATCCTCTAGCTTGACCCTCATGCAAACCAATTTGAATAATCAGAAGACACACTATCTCTTGTAATGGAAACTCAAGAGATGATGAGGGCTTCAGGTATGGTATGATCAGGGCTCTATCTGAACTTCTCTGTGGCTCTCTGGGCTCAGCCCTCCTCCACACATTGACTCTGTACTTTGAGCTAGCTTACTTCGTTGTGGCATATGGCAGCCTACAGAAATGGACTTGCTACCTGTCACATCTAGGGAGAGAGAGAGGACACTGCACCTCATTCCAGCTTAGGCCACCCACCCATCCTGACCCAATAACTGTTGCTGGGGCTATGCTACCTGATTGTTGGCTTGAATTCAAATTCCTGAGCCAATTATTAGGAATCACCCTTAGTCCAATCAGGCCGTTGGGGTGGAGGTAGGCTCAGAATCTGTGGGACACAGGGGCCTCAGTGGAGAGGATGTAGAAGAGGAAGAGTAGACGCTGAGTACTCAGCCAACAATGCCCACTCTGGGGTACAAGGACAGCGCAGCAAGCGGGCAGCACAGTAAGAAACTGCTGTGCCTAGGAACCCAGGGGAAAAATCTCATAAAATGTCAAATCTCTTAAGTCAAAACTCTAATATGAGGTCACCACATTGAATTCAGAAGAAAAGTGCCATCATAGTTACTATTCATTGAGCAGCATCAATTGAACAGTGATGTTGGTGCTTCCCTCCATCATATCATTCCATAACTTAATCCTCACAACCACCCTTAGAATTTGGAATTACCACTCGTATTTTACAGATGAGGAAACAAGGCTCTGAGCAGTATTGTGACTTACTCATAGTCACACAGCTGAGAGGGACGGACAGAGTGGGAAAAAAAACTTGGATTTCTGTGTGGAAAAAGCCCCAGCACCACATTTTGCTTGTTAGACTCCAAGAAACAAAAGTAGGATGTGAGTTAATTTCATGTGGTGTAGTTAATTTCTAATACCATTGTCAGAAAGCAGGAAATAAATGACCTTCAGCCTCTGAGTCCATGGGAAAAACACAAAAAACATTGTTAAAAGTTACAAATAAAGTGCAAAATGGGACCAGGAGAATGGGGGGAATTAATAGGAAGCCACCACGCATTCTTCTCCCTAAACACACAGAATCCTACTTAGATTTGGGACAGAAGGTGGGACCCCCTCCTCCGCACCCAGGGCCAGCTCGTCACGTTTGGACATCACTGTGGAAGTGTCTTAAAAGGTTGTTTTAAGCAACAAGGTCTTTGAAAAGGAGGTATCTTGGTCCAGCTGGTCAGCTGTCCAGACGGGCATTAACAGCATTAGAACGGACATCTCTACTCAAGTGAGTCTCCGCATGAGGAGCACTTAACTACACAGGTTATTTGGTGGTGGGGGGGTTGGGATAAGAGCCATCTCGGGGGTCTTATTGAGAAGGTGGCCCTGCAGTTGTCCCCATGGTCTGCGGGAGTCCACATCTACTCCCCCGCACCTGCAGTGGGGGTTGAGGCGGACTGGCTTCCTCTTGTTGCTGTAACAAAGTACCATGAACTTAGCGGCTTAAAACCAAATAAATGCAAGTTTATTATCTAGCAGTCCTGGAAGTCAGAAGTCCAAAACGAGTCTCATGGGGCTAAAATCGAGGTGTTCTCAGACTGTGTTTCTTCTGAGGCTCTAGAGGAAAAATCTATTTCCTCGTCTTTTCCACCTGCATTCCTCGGCTAGTGGCCCCTTCCTCTGTCTTCAAAGCCTATTATTGCAACATCTGCTTCCATTGTCACATCTCCTCTCTGCTTTTGACCCTCTTGCCTCAGTCTTATAAGGACTCTTGTGTTTATATTGGGCCATCTGGACAATCCAGGATCATCTCCCATCTCAAGACCCTTAATCACACCTGCAAAGTCCCTTTTGCCTTGTAATGTAACATATTCACAAGTTTTGCAGATTAGGACATGGGCATCTTCGGGGGCCTTTACCACATGAGAGAGAATTAAAAAAGCATCACCTTATGAAGCCACCATCACCCACCACTGAGGACTCAGAAAGACACTTTCTCTAATGGATCAGCTTAAAATGGAAACTAGCAAAGGAATATTCTGACCATCGTTGCTCTCATTCAGGATTTTCTATTTTAGTTTGATAACCTTTAACAGAGAGAATTTTGAGGCTGTATACACACATGCGTACACAGTGACTGGGGAAATGAGGAAATTAGCTGGATGATTCAGGGTCCTAATACTTATTAGGCCTAATATTTCCAAATAAATCCCCCTCCCACCCAGATAGTTTGAACTTGAATGGCCATTTCCCTTTCCATGTGCAGACTCCAGGTGTGTCTTTGTCCTGTCTCTTCCTACCTGTGACTACTAGGAGGCTGGTCACAGGTGACTCTGCAAGCAGACAGGGCGTTGGGGGAGGCCAGGGAATCTGGGAGGAGGAATGGCCAGGGTGGGGAAATGCGAGACTGGGAACACCCCCAGTGGGACAGGGTTTCCCCAACTTCAGGCATTCACGTACTATTGTTAACACTGTTCTATATTGGTGTCTTATCTCTGCTATTATTTACTTAACATTTAACTTAAATCGACTAACTTTTGGTGAAATAAGTTGTTTTATCTGATATTACTTCCATAAATAAGAAAAACAGAACATATATAATAGAACAAATTATCAAATATTATTAAAACAAAAAAATATTTAATATTAAGATAAAAGATATCCATACGCCACCTGAAATAATCTCATTTGTTGTACACGTCAGAACTTTTCAAACTTTAATGTGCATACACATGGCCTGGTGATCTTGTTAAAGGGCAGAGTCTAACTCAGTCCAGTCTGGGGTGAGGTCTGAATTTCTGTATTTTTAAGCAACAAATGGTAACGTGAGGTCCAGCAGACTGAATCACACACTCATGGGGCCCTGAGGCCTGTTCATTCCACCCCAGCAGCCGCTGTCCCCACCTTTCTGCCCACTTCCCAGTGATTGGTGCCCTTCTATTATTCCCCCTCCATCAAAGACAAGGCCAGAACTTACCCACCATGGATGTCACGAGTGCCATTCACCAAACATTTCCAGTCCTCCCCCTCCAGCTCGTGGTAGGATTGTACTTTCTGGTCCCCTTCTGGTTGTGTGGGATCCTAGTTCTGGCCCATGAGTTGTGAGTGAAAGTGACATGTGTCATTTAATTTCTCTTTTCCCATTGGGGATGGTGACTGACCATGAGGAAGATGGTGGCTGTTCCATCAGCCTAGGAAGACTTGCCAACCTACAATGGACATGTACCATGAGCCAGAAATAAACTTTCATTGTTAAAAGCCACTGGCTCAGGGATTGTTTGTTACTGCAGCAAAACCTAGCCTAACCTGACTAATACATACACCCTAGTTTCACCCACTTTACCCTTTAGTACTTTGCATGCCAAAAGCACTCGGTAAGTATTTTGTCAAATTACTATTGTCCTCCCCAAACCTACAACTCTCATGCTAGCATTCTTATACCATTTTTAGCCATGTTCAGTGGCACAGAATTTGGTGAAACAGGAAAAAGAGAAAGAAAGCCCAATCACGTTTCCTTGCTTCTTACTGAGCCACATTCAAGCTGAAGTGGGATCCACATAGCAGTTCTTCTAACTCTCATCAAAGGCCTACACTTTTCCAGCTCTTGTTCCTAGTCACCTTCTGCTACGAAGTTTCATTTTGAAGGTTTTGTACAAGGCTGCTGAGGGTAAGTGAAGTTTGGTCCACCCTTCCATGGAACAAATGTTCTCCCAGACAACCTGCCTGGCTGATGTGGACAGGGTTCCATCAGCACAGATGGCAATTTCTTCCACATGTGATGACATCACCTCTCACTAGACCACAATTCCAGAAGCAATGTAAATTCAACAAGTGACTATGGGGGAAGGACTCAAGTGTGGCAGAAAATGCAGTGAACTAGGACTAAGAAATGTGGGCTCTAATCTCAATTCTGCCGTCACCCTTGTTCACCAGCCTCTTTTGAGGGCAAGTGGAAGAACTCAACTCATACAACTTATATGAAAAATAGAAAATAAAAACCTCTCTAGGTTCTCAAAAAATGTCAAGAAGAAACTATCTCCCTCTGTGACAGCACACTGCAGTCTTTTGTTGGCTCTGTTCTCAGACCTGCTTTCCCCAAGTGGCTGCAAACATGACCACAGCATGTCCAGGCTTACACTCTGGCAGCTCAGCGACCCAGGAGAAACGGACACCCTCTTTCCAAGAGTTCCATCAAAAGTCATAGAACAGAATTTCATTGGCATGTTTCAGTCACATGCCCGTCTCTGAACCAATCACTGTGGCAAGGGAAATGCAAGTGTTCTGACTGGCCAGGCCTGAGACCCATGCCCACCTCTGGAGCTGGAGGTTGGAGCAGCTTCAGTCAAACCACATGGAATGAGAGTTGGGGAAGAGTAAGTTTCCCCAAGAAAATTGGGGTGCTATTTCCAAAAAGAAGGAAATGATTGCTAGAGACACAAAAGCAACTGTGAGCCACTTCACCTGCCAACCTCCTCCCACCCCCCAATCTCATCAATTCTAAGCCAGATTCTTTGTCAACCTCCCAGGGAAACTGTAAAGGTCCTACAATGCAACGTCATTGAACGCAAACAGATTGCAAAGTGACACTGACAATCATCCCAAAGATGCACGAAGTCATGAACTGCAGGAAAGTGACGGTGAGGGGCCTCTCAAATGAAACACAGGGCTGTTGGCAAAGGAGGGTCTGACGGAAGTCAACAGCTTACAATTGAAAAGGAAAAGTCTGCAGGGATGATGCTCAAATAAGAGTTTCAAAAAAGAGTGATTTAAACATCACAGTTGATGTCTTCAAATATTTTTGTCAATATCAATCCTTTTTATAATAAGACTCTAGATATTGGGTAGTGCTAACTCATAGTTTGGTTAAAAAAAATTACACTCCCCCAAAAAATCAACATTTGACCTTATTTTGTATGTTCCAAGAGTTAGTGCACAGCTGCAATTACAAAGCAAATTTGGTTAAGTGTATGGTACATTTTTCCCAACTAAATGGGCATAGAGGGGAATCTCACTGAGGTCTTGATCTGAATTTCCCTGACCCTAATAATATGAGCAAGAATTCATAAATTTATTGGTTTCTTGTGCTCCCTCTGCTGAGAAATATCTGCTCATGTCTTTTGCCCATGTTTCCATTTTCTTTTCTTACTGATTTGTAGGTGTCCTTTTTATATTCTTGATACTAATCTCTGGTTGTGTATACCGCAAATATCTTTTCCTAGTAAGCTATCGTTTCAATTTATTGAAGGTATCTTTTAATTAGCAAAGCATTGATCAAGGAGTTTTTGTTTGCATGTTTGTTTTAGATTCAATGAGAAATATTAGCCCCTATTTTAAGCAGATTTACTTGAAGGGTTGTTTCCCAGGAACAATTATCTTCAGATACGAGGAACTTCTGCAGTTCAAAATCAAACTCTTTCTTTCAAGTTAGTGCAAGATGCTGAGAAATTTTTACTCTGACTTGCTTCTTTCAACATTCCTAATCAGCACCAGGAAACAACCCAATATCTTTCCTTGGAATGGGCCAGATCAGATACACTTAACAGGACTGGTGTTTCCCTTATGTGATATGGTTTATCCTTAAATTGATAACTTCTGGCAAAGATCTTCATGTTACTTTAAGTTCCTTGTTGGGAATTAGAAAATACTCTAGTTACATCATTATCACACTCAAAAATCATCAGTTAGGTTAGCTATATTCTAAGAAGATATCTGAAAAAAACAATCTTGTCATATTAGTTTCCAGTGTAGAAAAGAACATATTATCTTTATGAAAATTCTACAAGTACATTGCATTTTATTCACCATCATGCACTTAAAAAAAATTTATTTCTCCATCTGGAAGAAAAACAAAGTTAAACTTTTACCTCATACCATATAAAAAAAAATTAATTCCTGATGGAGTGAAGCTCTAAATGAAAAATAGAACAGTATCAGAAGAACATTTTCATAAAATCTATAGGAAACCTGCCTACTAACAGACACAAAAGTTAGAAACTCCAAAAGAAAGAGCAGACAGACCCAACAACACAACATTTTTAATTTTTTAGGGTGCAAGCTTCTTAATCAACCCAATTAAAAGTGAATAAGCAATAAGGACATTTAACCACAAAAAAAAAAAAAAATAGGCTAGATCCTGGATTGGTTTATTTGGTTTTCATTATGTCATTGAGAACCCAGGCTCTATTTTTTCACACTGTGATCGTCAACTTTGGCTTTTGGCCTTGGGCGTGTCCCAAGATGCTACAGCAGCTGCAAGCACCACAACTTCCCTCAACAATGTCCAGAAGCAAAAGAAGGAAAGACTGTACTCCTTGAGTCCCTTTTTAAGAGTGGGAAACCGTGCCCCAGACTTCCCCTCTCAGAAACCCCCAGTAGACTTCCGTCACTGGGGAAGTCTACTCTCCCCTATATCTCATTGGCCATAATCCCATCACAAGCCTATGCCTAAACCACAGAGCTAGTAGCGGGAGGGGGATGACCACGGTTGGCTTGAACTAATCAAAATTCCCCCTCTGAGGCTGGGGAGAAGCTCATCCCCCCACACTCCTAAAGCCCACGGCTGACCCTGTTAGCCAGGAAGAAGAGGGAATGGTTGTTGGGTAAACCACCCACAGTACCTGCCATGGATAAGATAAAATCTCCTCCTCAAAATAACCAAATAATTACTGAGTTTAGGATATGTGCCAAGTTGCCCTCTAGAAGCTCATAGTCTAGTGCAAGAGTTGGCAAACCTTTTCTGCAAAAGGCCAGAAGATAAATATTTCAGGCTTTGAAGGTCATTTGTTCTCTTGTGCAACTACTCAACTCTGCCACTGTAGCTCAAAGCAACCATAGAGAGTACCTAAACAAAAAAGCATGGCTGTGCTCCAATAAAACTTTATTTACAAAAAACAAGTGGCAAGCCAGATTTGACCCAAGGGCTATGGTTTGCGAACCCCTTGTCTAGTGGAAAGATAAGCACGTAAATGAAGATCTCACACTGGCCTGCAGACATGTTTTGTTTGGCAAACCCCAGGTTTAAGCAAGACATTCACTTTCTAATTGACCTCAGTCCCCACTATTCCCTGTTGCCTTACACCATGCCACTTTCACATTTACTGTCATGATTTCTGAGTAAAGGTAAAGGCTGTTTCACCCAGAGTTCCAGAAAGCACTCCTTTGCTTATTTATGGCATCTTTAGGGACAAATTTCTTTTGAACGTAAATTTCATTAACAAATACCACATAATGAGACCATTTGTTCCACTGTGATCCTTGGTATACTTTGGGACCTCAGACACACACACAATTTAAATTATTTGGGCACTGATTTTTCTAGGCATGCAGTCCAGAGGAGCCCCATGATAACCCTTTCTCGGGAGTGATCAACAGCCCCGAGTGGTCCCTGTTGACGAGCTCCGTGGTAACCCAATCTCGGCATTCTGCTGACGAGCCACACTCCCGTGGTTTATGAGCTCAGTGGAATCCCTCAATAGAATTATACCCTTTTATTGAGTCCTGAACCATATATTATCATGAGTCCTAAACCAGTTCAAATGGTCCATCCCCTCTGCCTTAACATTAGACAAAGCTTTCAGCAATTACCCTTCTCTTCAAAGAATGTGTTTTCTTTGGCACTGAATCCTGCTGAAAACTGACATGACGGGGGCCTTCTGCACTTCACCTCCAGGCTCCGTGCAAGGCTGCCCCTGACTCACATCAGCGTCTGTAGTCATTCAGCCAAGGACCATGGGGAAGCGAAATGTCTCCCTCCATAAAGACAGGATCAGTGAGGAAAACTACACGTGTGGGCTCAACTTCAGACGGAGTGGTCACACCCCTACAAAGAACAGCAGCTCTCCGTCACCTGACATCTTCACAGATGTCAAGCTCCTGAGAAGCACGCTTTCCATCCCTGACAAGCCGAAGGCTCTCCAGAAGGTGGGGCTTTCTTCGATGATTCTAAACAAGAAGACGCACCATTTATTTTCGTTCATTGAATAAGTATCTATTTGGCATCTGCTGTGTCAGACACCATGCTAGGCACTGCCGAACAAGTAAGGAATGGAAAAGACCCGGATCTGACAGAGTCGTGCTGTGTGGAGGGCAAGTCAGGAGCCCGTGATAAAGAGGTCACCAAGTCTGTGATGTGAAAGTAAGTCGTCGTCAGCGACAGGAAAGAAAAAGGACAGGACACCGTGTGTATGTTTCCTGCGGCTGCAGTACCAAATTACCACAAACCGGCGGCTTAAACAATGGCAATTTATCTCACAGTTCTGGAGGCTAGAAGTCCAAAATCAAGGTGTGGGCAGGGCCACGCTCCCTCCAAAGGCTCTGGGGAGAATCATCCCTAGTCTCTTCCAGCTTCCGGGTGGCCCCAGGTGTTCCCTGGCTTGTGGCTGCCTCGCTCCAATCTCTGCCTCCATCTTCACACGGCCTTCTCCCCTCCTCCCCACGTGTTTCTCTTCCGTTTGTCTCTTATAAGGACTTTTATCATTGGATTTAGGGCCTACTCAGATAATCCAGGATAATCTCCTCTCTTAATTATATCTGCAAAGACTCTTTTTCAAAATAAAGCCACACTTACATGTGGAACCTGTAATCTTTTGGGGGCCACCACTGAACCCACTGCACTATAAGAGATAATAATAGGGTAGCTTACTTTAGATGGGAGGGGGTCAGAGAAAGGCTCTGAGGAGGTGAGAGTTAAGCTGAGACTTGAAGGATGAGGGGGAACACACCAGGCAGAGGGAGAAGAACTGGATGGGAGAAGGGCATTGCTGACTGAGGGCAATGCAAAGGCCGTGCAAAGGCCCTGAAAGCAGCTGCAGGTACAGGATTCCAGAAACCGGAAGAAGCCCGTGTGGCCAGAGCAGAGCAAGTAAAAGGGCCTGAGATGTCCTGGGAGGGGCAGGCAGAGGCTTATCTTGAAGGCCTTCGGAAGCCGCCACGGTAAGGAAACGGGATTTTACTTCCAGTGCAAGGAAAAGGCATGGAGGAGATTTTAGCATAAGAAAAGGATGATTAAATTTACATTTTATCTTGAAGACATTTTCAAATAGCATAGCTGTCCTCAGTGTAAACTGGGAATTATTATTTTTATTGTAGTCAGCAATAACAAATGCATCGTATTTTATCATTTACACCGTTACATGCATTAACTCATTTAACTAAAAAATGCACATAACCCAAATACAAGCCAGGGCACCACGCGGTCCAGTGCCTGTCTGATATCACATTTTAGGAAGTACAGTCTAGAGATCAAAAATAATTAAAATCAATCCAATCTTTACCAGCATCTCTTCTAGAACATCACAGGGGATCTAATCCACACCAACACTTAAACCCTCTTTCCCCATTGCTCCCCTTCTCATCTCGCATCTCTTCTAACCCACAGCTTCCTCAGAAGCCTCCCTCCTCATGCCCAGCCTTGACTAATCCCCCAGCAAAATCTCTCCCAAAACCCTAGCCTAAGGTTCTTGACTCCTCCACCCCACAACTCCTTACTCAATCCAGCTGGCAGACTTACAGCCTCCCTTAGCAGAGAGAGGAGGCCGAGACCGGGCAGCCAGGGACAGAATCCACAATCCAATCACGCTCTCTCTCTCTCTCTCTCTCTCTGGAGAAGCAACGGTAGCAGGAGTGTGAAGACAATTTTATGTCTTATCTGACTTATTTTCACACACAAATTTTTAATTTTAACCTCCATGAGGGCAGAAACGACATCTTATACATTTTGCATCCCCTACATTGTAGAGCAGACCTCTTTGCACACACATGAGACAGACTGATAACAGAAACCTGCCCGAGGCCCTGAATCCTTGCTCTGTGATCAGGCATTCTTCCTTAACATCAGCTGCAAAGTCACTGAGCTGAAAGTGTCTGTTCTTAATTAAGCTTTGGCGACATCTGTCATGAGTGATTGGTGACATTTTTCCATCCACTCATCACTCCTAAAAATGGACTCGTTCCTGCTAATGAGGAATCAGGAGATTCAGGCGGCCTGGAGCAGAGGTGAGGGAGAGTGCGGGAGTCATCCAGGGGGAAGCGCAGAGAGGATGAGGAGGAGCAGCTCCCACACTCAGGACCCTGCTCCCAACTGCAGCTGGTGTGGACAGCAAAATCCCCTTCCACCAGAAGCACATGCCATCAGTGAGACACAATCCTAAAACGGGTAGAGGAAAGCAGAGAGAGAGAGAGAGACGGTCTCCAGGAAAAGCTTGGAGAGGCCAAGAGGCTGTGTACTTCACACGGACTGCAGGCTCCTCCGGGCAGGACCTGTGCTTCATTCCATTGGACTTCCTGCCTGCCTCCACCCTCCACCTCAGGCCCCTAGCCTAGGACCTGGCGCAGTGTGAAGCTAGTGGGTTGGTGGGTTGGTGGGTTGGTTGGTTAAATGAGCAACTAAAATTTCTAACAAGGGCCCTATATTCCCTTCCTAGGTGCTATTCCTCTGAGACTTGGCAAAAGCCATAAGGTCACATTTGCCCCTGCCCCCTTAGCCAACCGCCAACTTCCCAGATTGAGAAAGAAAAGTAATGATTTCTTAAACTCCCAGTGTGGTATAATAAAAACTATATCTTTGGTCTTTGTCCTGGGTTGCTGGCACCAAGCTCCTAAAACCCTTGGGATTTTCCGAGTGATGGGAATGTCTTGTATTCCCCTTTGAGCCCCTTTGAGCGTATCTGAGTTTATGCCATGAGGTGACGCTTGGTCGGCCCTCTAGCTAGCTTCAGGATGGGAGCTGGATGCCAGAGGAACCGACCACTGACCAGAGGGTAGGAACTTTCAGTCCTACGCTCCCCAACACTGCACAGCCCTGAACTCTGGAGGTGGGGAGGGACTAGAGATTGAGCTCAATCAACAATGGCCAATGATTTAATCAGCCATGCCTACAAAACTTTGATTAAAATCCTGACACAAGAGGCTGGGGAGCTTTCAGGTTGGTGAACACATGGATGTGCTAAGAGGGTGGCACCCTAGAGAGAGCATGGAATCTCTGCCTCCCCCTACCTTTGCCCTGTCCATCTCTTCCACTTGGCTGTTACTGAGTTGCATCCTTTATAATAAAACTATAATTGTAAATACAACACTTTCCTGAGTTCTGAGTTCTCTAGCAAATTATCAAACCTGAGTGGGGGTGGGGGACGTGGGAACCCCCTAGCTTGTAGCTGGCCAGGCAGATGTGCAAGTAGCCTGAAATGGGGGCAGTGTTGTGGGACTGAGGTTAACATGCGGGGTCTGGGCAGACTCCGGGTAGCTAGTGTCAGAATTGAACTGAACTGTAGGACACCCAATGGGTATCAGAGAACTGAAGAATTGGTTGTTGTTGGAAAAACAAAACACACAGAGACCCCAAAGATGCCCACGAGCCCAAGAGGCGCACATCTAAGCCATCCATCAGAGAATCTTATTTGTTAGAACTTCTCATTTTAAGCTTGTATGACTACTTAAATTTTTATCCTTTCTAATGTTTTACAAACTTCACTTAAATCCCTCCTCAAATGCAAACATTTTTTAAGCGCTTCCTATGTATAGGGGGCCAGAGGCAGATGGTCTTCAAACGTTTAAGCTCATATTACTCTAAAAGAATTATGATATACTATGTAGGCCCTTGCACATTTTTGGTTGACATCTAAAATTTTTATCATAAATTTAAATAGTACAAAGGATGCAAGTCCCACTGTATTGTAAATACTGACATCTTATAAATAGAAAACTGTTACATCACTCTTATAAATGTTTCCAATGGAATCTCAGTGCCATAGCAATTCGATACCCACCATCAGCTATTTTAAAAAATACATGAACACACTCTTCTTTATGAGTCAGAAAAGTTTACATTTTCCCTTCTCCTCCTTGAAATCATACTTACTTTTCCTCACAGAATTCTATTGTAATATAATTTTTATGCTATAAAGTCTTATTAATCACCCTACCATAATTCTATACAGGAAAAAATATAATAATTTAAATTCTAGTTTACTTTTTAAGTTCTGTAACCATTAGGCTCTGGGTGTTAAAAATGTTTCCCCTGGATTGAGCTGTCATTGCAATTATCATTTGTACACATTTGATTGGGGCAATATGGATACATTACAAATTTTTGTGTATACGTGTTAAATACACACACACAATTTATTGAAAATACATGTCTTAATGAGGATGAGGGGGGTATGAAGTTTTCACAGACAGTGGTATTTTGAATGTCACTGTTTGGCACTTCAGGGTAAGGGGAGGCTGAGTCGTTTTTTGTGAAAGTGAGAGAGAAGCATCTGGAAAGAGTAGGAGAGAAGCGGCCTCCATAGCAGGGACCTTCTCAGGCTGATGCGTTTGAGCAAAGGACACTTAAATAGTTTCCTTCGAAGCTACCTTTGCTCACATCCTCCTGGAAAGTTGTCCCACGCCTCCAGGGATACCTGTACCCCGGGTCTGAAGCTCAAGGCGCAGGCAATTCAGGTAAGAACAAGACACATCTTCAATCTTGCAGGAGTTTACCTCTGGATAGGGGGATGGGCTAGAGGCACCTCCCCTGAGATTAATAACTGTAAAAGATTAAAGAACTGCTCAAGACATAGATGTGGTAGGCAGCACAATGTTCCCCAAAGATATCCACATCCTAATCCCCAGAACCTGCAAATATGTTACCTTACGTGGCAAAGGGGAACGAAGTTTGCAGATGGTGTTAAGGTTGCTAATCAGCTGACTTTAAAATAAGGAGAGTGTCCTGGATTTTCCAGTTGGGCCCAATGTCATCAGCAGGATTAAAAAGTGAAAGAGAGAGGCAGAAGAGGAGATCAGAGTGATGCTCTCTGAGGAAGGGCTCAACTCTCTGTTGCTGGCTTTAAAGATGGAGGAAGGCAACCTCTGGAAGCTGGAAGAGGCAAGGAAATTCATTCTCCTTTAGAGCCTCCATCAGGAACGCAGCCCTGATGACACCTGGATTTTAGCCCAGTGAGACCCATGTTGGATTTCGAACATATACAACAGGAAGATAATAATTGGTGGTGTTTCAAGCCACTAAGCTTGTAGTAGTTTGTTACAGCAGCCACAGGAAACTAATACACTAGACAAATGTTCCCCACACAGGACAACAGGAGCCCTGGTTGCTCAGAAAGAGGCACTGCCTCCGGCTGGGGGCTGAAGGGTGTGAAGGTCAAGCACTGGCCAACTGAAGGTAGCCCACACCTGGGCGTGAATCCTGGCCCCTTCCAGCTTGGCCCAGGGTGCACTGCCAGGCTGAGGACACAGGTGTGAGGCCCACTCAGCTGCCTGCTACTAGCGTCCCCACATCCACCCTGTCGGCTGTGGGGCCTCAGCAGGTCTGAATAAAGGTGGTCTTCACACCTCTAATCCTCACAACAACATTGCAAGGTGCACTGTTATCCCCATTTCACAGCTGAGGAAACTGAGGCTCATAGAAGTGGAGGAATTTGTAACCGGCAATGGCTATCCCATCCATTATCCTGGGAGCTTGTCAAAATCTAGATTCCTAAGCCCCACTGCAGACCCTCTGAGGACGGATCTCCAGGAATCAAACCCGAGAATCTTTTCCCCAAGTTCCACAGCAGGTTCCAGCTCCCAGGTGGGCTCAGGGACCACTGCACAGTGTAGCTCTGAGCTGCCAGGGTAAATCCTCATTTCCGCATAGTGAAAAAAGGTAAACTGAGGCACAAGAAATTTTGAAGAGTTTATCTGAGCAAAGCAGGGGCTAGGGCAGAGGTTTTTAAGGAGAAGACACAGAAGCAAAGCAATCATTTAACTGGCTGTAGCTTAAACCGTTGTCTTATCTAGTTATTTGGCTGTTATGATAGTTGTTTTTGAGTTTCATTTTCTCAGATTTGAGAAAATCTAGTTGGCTACTTATAATTAGTTGTTCTTGAGTTTTGTTTTCTTAGATTCGAGGGCACTGACTCTGGCTTAGGGTTTGGTTTGCTTATGTAGGCTGAGGGCACGAGGGCCACCCCAGTCTGATGGCCTCCTGCTTATAACCACCTTAACAATAGGCAGCTCCCGAGTACCTGCCACCTGGCCTCACAGGGAAGTACTGGCGCCAATCAAAGGCTGGGCTAGGGAGACGGGATCCCTCTCTGTTATGTAGAAATTGTTCTCAGCCTTGGCTGCATCTTAGCTGTCATCTGGGAGAGGGAAAAAGCCCTTCTGCCTGGGGCCCATATGACGACAAAGGCTCTGATTCAGTTGATCCGGGTGGGGCCCAGGCTCCAGTAGTATTTTAAGCTCCATTTTGTAAATGAGGAAACTGAGGCACAGAGAAAGAGCACGTAATTTGCCCTACATCACAAAGCTAAAAAGCAGCACTAGTGGGACCTGAACACAGATACTTGCTCCAGTGTCTGGGTGCTTAACCACTGCCTGCTTCCTGGGAAGTGAGCCCTGCCTCCCTCTGCCCCATGCCCAGGTCCCAAGGGGTTCACATTTCCCTGTAACTGCCCTGGAGTCGGTAAATGCCAATGGCAGCAAGCTGTCCACCGATCCCCTTGCACTTGGGCTGAAGGCCATCTCGGGCTGCAAGAGAAAAGTCAAGATGGGGAGATGCCTTCCCCACCCACGTCCTAACTGCATCTTCCACCCCCCCCAACAGGAGTGCACTGCGGGGCTGCTCCTGCACTCCGGTGCCAGCGGATGCAGCTCACGACCAGCACACATCCACCCCCTCTCCACTGAGTGTGTACACAGCTACCGTGTTTTTCCTGGAGAAGCCACATTTCATCTGATTGGAAATATTATGTTTTTTAAAAATCATTTTAAAACATTATGGACAGATGGACATTGTGAAATGGGAGGGGCTGTTTACAAAAGGAATGTGTACAACAATTCCCATTTGTACAAATATATATGTATATACATGTTTAAAACTAGAAGAATATATACCAAGATGCTGACAGCAGGGTGATTTTTATTCTTTCTGATTATCTGGATATATTAAATATTTTACAACGAATTTGCATTATTTGTGAGTAATAAGGAAGAGGAAAATCAAAGTAATAATTTTTTAAAGCAATGGTCTACAATAAATTACAACGTTTGGAATTCTAACCAAAAATATTTTTGTACCTAATCCTATATTAGTGAGGGTTGCTAAGGAACCATATGATGCAAATTAGGAATAATCCCAACGATAGCTTGAAAGGGTGAAAACAGAGGCAGGCAGTCAGGTGGACAGGAGCCTACGGATTGGAGAAAGGAACCCTGAGGCTTGTGTCTAATCTTGCTGGCTCCTGCTTCTCCAGCTCATGTGGAAAGGAAAGATGGTTTGCTCCCCAAAGCACAAACCCTTGGGTAGTCGAGTGCAAGAAGATGGAAGCCCAAGACAGCCAAGAGACTCTCCAGAGAACAATCAGGGCCAGGAAGGAACTAAGCATCACCAGTATCTAGCAAATACTTATTACGTGCCAGGCACTGGGCTCAGCGTTGATTTAATTCTCACGACACCCGAAAAAGGTGGTCTATTATTATCCCCATTTTACAGACAAGGAAACTGAGGCACAAAGAGTTAGGTGACCTGCCCCAGGTCACACAACCAATAAGGGTCAAAGTTGGCCTGTGAACCCAGACGGCCTGACTGGGACGCCATGAAATGACCTTGTGCCCCCAGAAGGCGGAGTGAGAGCTTTCATTGTGTCAGAGAGAGAACAAGATGCAAGCACAGCTTTCAAGGCCAAAGCCAGAGTGAGAGGAAGCAGACCAGCCCTGGTGGCCCAGTGGTTAAAGTTCAGCATACTCCGCTTCAGCGAGCCCGGGTTGGTTTCCCAGTCTCAGAACCACACCACCCGTCTGTCAGTTGCCATGCTGTGGCAGCAGCTCACATAGAAGAACTAGAAGGGCTTACAACTAGGACATACAACCATGCACTGGGGCTTTGGGGAGGAAAAAAAATAAAAAGAGGAAGACTAGCAACAGATGTGAGCTCAGGGTAGGGAACCTTTCCCCGCAAAAAAATAAATAACTAAACTTCTGTCTTAAAAGAGTATGAGGAAGCAGTAGCCTCTCTTCTTAAAGCAGAATGAGAAATAGAGAAGGAAAAAGATGAAGTATTAATATCTAGGAGTAGAGAGAAAAGTATGAGATTTTATATTTGGCTTTATTTTATTAATTCCTGCTAGGTTTATTGTTTCTATAAATAAGGTGTTGTTTGATGTCTATGTTCTCCTGCTTAACACAGGAGCTGCGTGGTGAGTGTGTGTCCACGTGTGTGTGAGTGTGTACGCGTGCCTGTGCACAGATGATGTGTGCATGCGTGTGTGTGCATGTGGGGGTGTGGGTGCATGCATGTGTCCACATGTGCGAGCGCAAGCACCGTGAGTAGGCACACCCGTAAGAAGCCTGGTGCCCAGACCATCACCAACACTTGTGTTCTCCCAGCGGCAACCTGGCCTGATCGCCAGCAAATTCCTCACGGGAAATAAACAGCCTCGGGGAGCGGCCCTCCACCCCTTTCTCAAAGCGCAGCAGACGTCTCCTCCTCTGTCTCCCCGCGCGCCCACAGAGCCCCACGGACAGAGCGCCTCAGTCCCGCTTGTTGACCGACTGACAGCGAGCCGGGCTGTGGCCGGGACAGGCCCGGCGGGAGTGCCAGAGGCACAGTTAGTGGCCACTCCTTTCTGGTCTGACATTCGCCTGTTACACATTCCTCAGATTTGAAAGAAGAAAAAAGCTTGCTTATTCCACTCTCTCTGCAGATGCACAGGGCGTCAGTGACCGTCACTGTGGAGCAGAGGCCAACGCCTGGCAAGGCAGCAGCACAGGCAGCCCCGCGTCACCCGGTGGCCTGCGCACCACGAGGGAGGCCGCATCTCCAACCCCTCCTTCTGACGGTGCACAATGTAATCCACACATTCTGAGCTGGGCTCTTCCAGCTGTGACGACGGCCACACGCTCTCAAGTCTGCCCCGCAGTTGGTACTGTTCTTGACCCCATGGGAGGGAGTCCCACTTTTTGAGCCTTTCTTGGAACCAGGCAAACAGCAGAAAAGTGAGACCTGATGGAAACTCCTTAGCAAGCAGGGATCTCCCTTGCCTAATCCTAATACGGTCAATAACCTCAGAGCACACTACAAGGACTAAAAAAGAGGAGTTCTGCAGCCTTTCCTCGACTCAAGCCAACAAGCAGAGCCTTCCTTGGGGGAATCACCCAGAAGACAGGTCAAAAGGAGAAGTGCCCTAGAGAGCAGCCCCTCCACAGATATGGGGGTGGGGGCAGCTGTAGAGAGGTTACACCCCTCCAGGGAGATCCCTGTCCCATCTGTAAAGCCAGAGAACTCTAGGATCATTTCCAAAGCAATGGGGCAAGTGTGAGAAATGGAGAGCAAATTGCGGGAATGGAGCCTACTGAGCATTCCGGTTATTTTTCAAAGCATCCAGAAGAAAGGTGTCAATTCCCCAGGAAGGCGAATTAAATAAGAACAGGCCAGGGGATACTAGCTAATGCAAGGCGTGATAGCTAATGCCGAGGGAGACGGTGGGGAGCTGATAATCAGAGCTGAAGGAAAGAGACACTGTTGACAAGTGAAGACTGTCAAAAGTGTCGCTGAGGACCAAGATCATTCTTTCACTCCAGACACCTAGTTGGCGTCTGCTCTGGACCAGGCCCTGGGTTCCACCGTTTCTGAACGCGAGCAAGTGCCAGGAGCCAGTCGGCTCACCGAGCAAGGCAGACGATAAGGAGGCCCCTTACATAGGTGTCTCCACCCTTCTGAGGCAGCCAGCACCCCTCAGCCTCCCACGTCTCATCCACAGCCACAGAGACCAACACGGCCAAATCTTCTCATTTCAGAGATGAGGGATGGAGGGTCTGCCCACCACAAATGAGGGGCAGAGGCAGGACTAGAACCCAGACCTCCTTAGGCCAACTCATGGGTGGCGCCATTTCACACACAAGGACCGACCCGGAGCAGGTGTTTGGGAGCAGAGAAGGCTGCCTGGCTCCTGGTGCCCCTCAAATTGTGCACAACAAGACACCCCGAAAAGCAGCCAGTCGTAAGTGGGGTGCCATCCCAACCTGGGGCTGACACCACTTCTCATCTGTAAGTGATTCCTGCACCCCTTATCCCTCAGGCAGCACATATTCAGAGACTCCCAAACACTTCTTGGGTCCTGTGTGTCAAGTCCTGGGCCATCAGGTGTGAAGTTTTCATGCCTTAAATGCCACGCTAGTGAGGCCAGGCTTTATCCTGTAGGGATGGTGTATGGGGTGTGGGTGGGGGTGGGGACTGTGGACAGACCCTAAAGGGCTAACAGGGATCAGATTTGCATTTTAGAAGGAGCAGTCCAGAGCCACATACGGATTAGAGAGGAAGCAGAAAGCCCGCCACAGGCCACTGTCATAGCTCAGGTGAGAGAGGACAAGGGCCAAACTGAAGTGTGGACAGCCAGCCATGGAATCCAGAGATTATTTTTATAATCAAAAAAAATTCTCTTCTGTAGATGGATAATGACGATGGTTTCACAACAATGTGAATGTACTTAATGCCACTGAACTGTACACTTAAAAATGGTGAAAATGGTAAATTTTGTTTTGTATATTTTACCACGATAAAAAAAAAAACCCTCTCCCCCTCCAAGTAACACTTGTCATTTGTCAAAAAGACAAAAGGCATATGGGGGCCGGCCCGGTGGCGCAAGCGGTTAAGTGCGCGCGCTCCGCTGCGGCGGCCCGGGGTTCGCTGGTTCGGATCCCGGGCGCGCACCGACGCACTGCTTGGCAAGCCATGCTGTGGCGGCGTCCCATATAAAGTGGAGGAAGATGGGCACAGATGTTAGCCCAGGGCCCTCTTCCTCAGCAAAAAAAGAGGAGGATTGGCGGATGTTAGCACAGGGCTGATCTCCTCACAAAAAAAAAAAAAAAAAAAAAAAAAAAAAAAAAGACAAAAGGCATAAATTCAAGGACCACCCTCCCCTAGGTCTCTGAAGAATGAAGATGAGTAACATTTGATGGTATTTACTGTGTTCAGGTATTGTACAAAGTACTTGTATTAACTCATTTAACCCTCACAATGAACCTGCAAGATAGATACTGTTATTAAGCCCATTTTACAGATGAGAAAACTAAGCAGGGGGAACTTAAGTAACTACCCCATAGCTCACATGTGGCAAAGCCAGGATTTGAACCCAGGCAGTCTGACTTCAGAGCCTGCGTGCTCATCCACTAAACTAAAATGCTTTGTCCAGTTAGATGCTAAATATCTAAACAAGAACAAAAAAATGTTGTCTACTGACGGCTAGCCCCACTATTTGATGATTTGGCTTCCACTTCCACCCAGATGTTTGGCATCACATAAAAAGATGATGTGCCCATGAGTGTGAGCCACTCAGGAATTAGAACTGTCGCTGGAAGAAACACTGTCTTAATGCAAGGTCATCATTTCATGAGTTAATGTCCTACCCAAAAATGTTTCCTGACCTCCTAGGGTATCATACTTTTTGAGGATCTGTTTCTGACAGCCTTTTGCTTAACTCAGTGCATGTTCGAGCAGTAGTTAATAGACATCCTGGCCATTTCTCGTTCTCCATCTCGTATTAGCTGAAGTCACATCGGATTTTTTTCCATCACAAATAACAAAAACCATGCATATTTAACTTCATCTCTGGGATTAAAGTAAATACATAATTTTGGCAAATTACTTGGAATTACGGGCTAGCAGCATCTGGTTCAGATATTCTCAAGTAAATTATTGGCACGGTCTCTGCCACATTTTTAATTTTAACCAAAATGTTCTCAGAAACATGTGTTTTCTGTCCCGTTTGCATGTGATCAGTTTTAGAGGGCCTCAGAGTTTTAAACTGGGGTTTGAGAAATTAGCTGTGATACCTGGGCGCTGCCCACAGGCCTTGAAGAGCCGCCCTCCCTCCCGGAGCTGGGGGCGGCGGCTTTCCGCTCCTGCCTCCAGTTCTTCAGACAGAGAGGCCCGCAGGTACTCTGTGTACGCGTTCCTCGCCCTTCGTTCTGCTCCCAAATTACATACCTCGCTTTCATGTCAAGTCCAATATAGCTTCCTTAGCAGTTTTTTTTTCCTCCTTATTCCACATCAAGAGTACCCAATTACTTTTATAAATACTTGTTTTAAAAATATCACAGTGGTTTCCTGCTGCTTCAAATTCTGAAGGGCTATGCAGGATTTTAGACTCTTATAAATCTTTCAAACAGTTTATATTTTATCAACAAAGTGTGCTTTTTTGTAAACCCTAAGTATAACTCCTCATCAAGGACATCTTTTTTCCAATCATTTGACCTTTCCACAAAAACGACAAAATAAAACGAATTTTTGCCATTTCAAAGTCATTTGCAATGCCCTCCTTGTGCTCATTAACGCCGCCACGCCCATCAACAAGAGTGGTGTTTTTGGTTAAAAGAGAAAGCATGAGGATTGTCAATTCCAAAATTTCCCAGCAGAGGTAAAGCAGGGTTATGTACTGGGTCTTTAAAAGAAAATTCCAGGAAGGCCTTGGCTTTTGTCAAAACCGAAAAGCTCCCTAGCTCAAGGCAGAGCCTTCTTGAGTGAATGTTCACGGCGGCAGTCACCAGGCCATGTGGTGAGACGTCAGCAGGGGCATGGAAGGGGTCAGCCCGCACAGTGGAGGCTGGCCTCAGGGTCCTGAGGATGCCACTGCCCTGCAGTCTACTCAGCTGTCTGCATTTATACCAGCACTCCTGTGGTTTTCCACTGGGAACTACTTGAAGATAACCAAAGGATAGCCACCTAGGAGGCGAATCCCAGAACGATATTCCACCACGAGCAAGATGCACCACACCAATCCAGCTGTATCCATCAACCAAGGGACCATCTAGAAGCTCAGGAGCTTCAAGTACAGTCTCTTCTGCTATGTCTGAACTCGTATTTTATGTTTTGGAAACCATGCTGGGCAGGGAGCAAGAGAACAAGGGGAAAAGAAATGTAGTCTGGGTATATTTTAGAGCCTTAGGCCTCACACACAAAAAGAATAAACCAGTTCTTTGAAGTATGACCTTGGGTTAGTACTCTTGTATCCCCCTGAAAATCCAGGAAACTGTTTGTAATCAGCTTAGAGCCACCACCATCCCCAGCTTACCACCCAGTCCCACCACATGCCTTCATCCAGCAAATATCTGATGCCCGCATTGGTAGGAACGTTCCCAGTTCTCCTAGGAGCTGAGGAAGAGCCAAAGAAGCACGAAATGGGTACTTCTCCTCAAGAATCCAACTGGGTGCACAACCCTAAAGCTACGTAACCTCACTAGGCACTATGTGGACAAGGTCAAGGAGGCATCTGACAATCAGGGCACTAGGAACAGCTAGGAAGGCCCAGGTCCCAGGGGCTGGATGCTCAGAGAAGGATTCCAGAAAGTGAGGTTTGGGCCAGGCCAGAGGAGGCATGTCAGCTGGGGTTCTCAGAGAAACAGTGCCAGTTAGACATGTATATACGTGCGTATTTATATATTTATACACACACACAGATTGATTTCTTGTAAGGAATCTGCTCACACAATCCCGGGGGCTGGCAAGTCTGAATTTTTAGGATGAACTGGTTGGCTGGAAACACGGGCAGGAGCTGATGCTGCAGCCTTGAGGGAGAATTCCTCCTCTAGGAGGCCTCAGTTTTCACTCTTAAGGCCTTCGGTTGATTGGATGGGGCCCACCCACATCATAGAGGGTAATCTTTACTTACAGTCCACTGACTACAGATGTTAACCACATCTACAAAATACCTTGGCAGCAACACTTAGATAGTGTTTGATTAAACAACTAGCTATCACAACCTCGCCAAGTTGACACATAAAGCTAACCTCACAGGAGGCACCGGACAAGGAGGGAGAAGGGGAGAGATGAGGGGTGTTGAGGCAGACTGGGCCTGGGAGAGAATGGCAGGTCGGGGTGCTGAAGGCCGTGAGCTGAAAATAGGGCTAGGAGGCGGGAACTGCTGCTTGGGAGTCAGCGTGGGGAGGACTCTGAACCCTCTGCTAAGAGGTTTGCGGCTCATGCCCTGGCCCCTGGGAGCCGTTAAAGGTTTCCCATGACACAGGCAATACCACAATCTGGCGGGAGTCTGAGGATGGGCTGGAAAGAACAGACCACTGAGAAATCTGCTACATGAACCCCAGGGAAGGACGAGAACGAGGCTGGCGAGGGGAGCGGGGCTGAAGGGCTTAAGGGAAAGGATGAATGGCTGCAGGAGGCAGGCTGCCCAGTCGGGGAAGGGAGGGGACCGGCACACGAGGTGCTGAGGGACGCAGCCGGGAAGCACGTCCCCGTGGGCAGCAGTGGGAACATCAGGAGAAGGAGCAGCTTGGAGGGCAGGATGAGGAGTCTGGGTCTCGACGTTTTGAGGGTATGCGCACGGAGACCACCGGGAACATTCAGCCACACGCAGAGCAGAAGGCATGGTCACGACGGAAAACCATCCATGCCGTGGTAACTGATGGCATCTCCAAGGGAGAGCCTAGAGTCGAGCCTCGGAGAGTGGCTCCAAAGCACAAGAAACCAAGGGGACAGGAGTAGAATGTCAGAGGGTCGTCAACAGATGCCAGCCAGGCCACAGAGGGAAGCGGAGGGCATAGTGAGGACCAGGGGATGAGAGAAGGCCTTAAAACAGCAGAAGCAACACAGTGACCAATGGGCTCGCAGTGACCCCGGGAATAAACATGAGCTGGCCCTCAGGGCTTCCCCTACGTGCAAGGGAACAGGAAAGAAGAGTCTGCAGCCAAGGTCCCCAGGCCGTGCGGGCAAGGAGGGGCCGAGGCAGAGAGGGGTTTCTCCAGTGGACTCAGCCCTTCTGGGGGCCCAAGGGGGCGAGCAGAGGATGCCCAGGGAGGACGGGCAGATGTGAACTAGACTTAAGTGGAAGTCTAGTTAACACCTGACAAGTAGGATGGGGGGGTGGCGGGTTACTGAAAGCGAGGAGTAGACAACGGGGATGAAGGACGACAGTAAACTGGGAGAAAGGGCCAGGTACACGGTCGTGGGGGGCGGCCAGACTGGGAGGCAAACCCAAATTAATTGATACACACACAGCAGGATACAGGAGACCCAGGCTCAATCAAGAATGGAAGGTTAGGGGGTCGGCCTCGTGGTGTAGTGGTTAAGTTTGGCATGCTCCACTTCAGAGGCCCGGGTTTGAAGGTTCAGATCCTGGGCGCAGACCTACACCACTCGTCAGCTGTGCTGTGGAGACGACCCACATATAAAAAGTAGAGGAAGATTAGCACAGATGTTAGCTCAGGGCTAATCTTCCTCAGAAAAAAAAAACAAAAACAAAGAATGGAAGGTTAGTGTGGCCGTGTCAGGAGGTGGCCACCAGCAAACACTGCTTCAGACCCCTGCCTAATGCAAAAGGGTTGGTGGACACAGCACCCCGAGAGGATGCCAATAGCTCACACTTCTACGTGGTGCTTAGTGACCCCCAGACACGACTCTAAGGGCTCTACACACTAACATAATCATCACATCCCTAAGAGAGAGGTACGATAATTATCACCATTTTACAGATAGAGAAATAGAGGAACAGAGAAAACTTGCCCAAGGTCACATAACTAGCAAGGGCAGAGCTGGGATTCAAACTAGACAGTCAACTTAAGTGTGAAGGTTAAATGACTTTTCTGAAACCATAAAGCAAGGAGATAAATTCAGAATTCAAACGCAGGGCCCGAGCATATATATGGTGGCTGGTTTACCACCTAGAAACAAACCAGCCTGGGTCACCCTCTGAGCAACATGATCTAGAGGCAGAAAAGGGGGCTCACCAGGAGCTTGCAATGCCCCCTCCAGTCCTCAGTCAGGCAACTTGTTCTCAAAATCATTGCAAAGACTTGTCTCAAACCAGGATGACGTCTGCACAGGAGCCAGAGGCCCGAGGGCAGAGGGCAGGGGCTGCAGCTTGAGGCATCAGCAGCCTGGACAATGCTGGAGGTGCTCTGAGAAGCCAGGGGGTCACCGGCCAGGAAAGTCCCCCACCAGACTCATGTTGAGATTCGGGGGACACCAGATCGGCGGAAGTGGCTCAGCCGAGGGGCTCCAAGGAGACGTTTCACATCAAGGTCCCTCCCACCTCTAAGAGCCTCTGTATCTACACTGCCATGACACAACAGATTCGGAATTGGGAGATTTATGGACGATCTGCTGTGTCATGTGATCTCTAACCTGCTGAAATCCCAACTGGTAACTAAGCCAAGTCCAAACACCCAAGACAGAGAGAATAAAAGAAAGTCTTTACCCTGAAAAGAAGCATACTGCTTTTACACTTGTACCTTGCCTTTTACTCCTAAAATCTTCCATCCTACAGAAGGGTTACCCGCTGCAATGCACGAACCAGATGCTGCTTTTGTGCTTGTCCACCCAGCCGGCACCTCGAGCCTCCTGTTCTCAGCCAAAACCCTCTTCCTACTGCAGGGAATTACGGTGTAAACCCTCAGCACCTCTCAGACCCTCCAATTTCCAGCTCCTCCTCCTGCTCTCTCCTGCTCCAAGCCGACTGCCCAGCCTTTATTCCACAGGCCCGGTTCCCCTGCCCATTCCACACGGCCTCCCCCACCTCCTCCTCTCCTTCCTCTTCCCCCTCCTCCTCATCCTCCCTCTCCTCCTCCCCCCCCCTCCATTTTCTCCTCCTCCTCCTCCATCTCCTTGTCCTCCGCAGCTGTTCTCAGGACAAGCATCTAATGGAGGAAGGAGAAAAGTGAGTTCTACTCTGGCAGGAGGAGCCTGGAACAGGGCAGGAGGTCAAGGAACAGGGGCACCCCGGGAGACAAGAGAACAGCACCAGAGCACTTCCTTTGGCCCTCTTGCTGGTCACCCAAGCTGCCCCCTCAGCGCAGTCCATGACAAGTGGCAGCTCCGGGCAGCCATGCCGACAGTCCACAGAACAGGAAGTCGCCCAAGATTCAGAAGTGCGTCCAGGGACAGTTGTCATTTTCCTAAATGCATCCTCACCCATCATATAAATCAGAATTCCCCAAAGTGTGATGTAAGTATTATTGGACCCCTCGAGATGATTCACAGGGCAATGGACACATGCTTTCTATTAAAGAGATTTGTGTTTATTTTTAAAATCACCCTCTATTTATAGGACAGGATAGTGGTTTTTGTGCATAGTCATGGTATAAAATTTCCTGCTAAAATAAATTTTCTAAGTGAAAAATGTGAGCCCATTTAAAGAAAAAGAGAAAGTAAGTTATTGCAAGAGTGGTGTGCAAGCATAGCAAAACCACAAAGGTGATAAGCAAAATGACTGATGATCGGTGATTCCGACATAAACTGCGTAAATACAGACCCATCCCGTAGACCCACCTTTGTCCTTGATTAATTGAGAATAGGTCAGAATCACAAGCCAACTCAATTCAACGGACAAATATTTGCCAAGAGCCTTTGCCATGTCCAGGACTGTGAGAGTCACACAGAAGAGGGAGCTCCCACAGCAGCCCTGGACTTCAGGAAGCTTACAGCTCACTTGTTGGAAAGAACAGGTCTACACTCAAGGAAACCGCTGGAGAATGGAGCAAAACAGTATGTAAGAGGTGAGGGAAGCCGACTCAGAGCAGTGAGGGGATGAGAAAAGGGAGCCCAGCACTGGCTGGGCTGACTCCAAAGGTGGGGCTCAGGATCGGTCTCGGAGATCTCTTCCTTCCACTCTGACCTCACCACCTGGGTCCCTAGGAGTCACTTTGGGATGCTGGTGACCTTCTTGTGGCAGCAAAAGTCACCAGAGCACTGTACCTCTAAAGGTGTGAGAAAGGGATGGACACCAGCGAGGCACATCCTGGTTGCTCTGTAATCCTGACAGCCGCCCTCGGAGCCCACATGGCAAGGCTCTTCCGAGGTAGCACTGGGAACCTCAGCTCTAACTGGTCAGGCCTGGCTGAGGGTCACTCTCTAGGCAGCCTGCTGCCTACTCTCTGCTTTCCTTGTGGGCTTCTCCTCGCTCTGGAACTCCTAATGCAGCTCATCTGTGGTGGCTGGGGAGCATCATCTTCCTTCCCATTCAGAAGCTGACCTAGGAACCCAGAGAGCGGGGCCTAACTGAGTAGGAACAGAGGCAGACAACCAGAACTGCTGCATTTTCCTCTAAATTTTGAGACTTGACATCTTTGGGTGCCTCTGGTGCCCTGTGTACAGTAAGGTTCCATCTTAGAGAACTGCTCTCCCTGCCCCACCCACAGGGTCCCGGGTGGGCACCAGTTGTTGACAAGTCACATGGTCGCCCCCTGGACCACAAGGCATCAGAGCAGGTATCTGAGTCAATAAGACAAAAGGAGATGAGCATGCCCCCAACCGTGCTCTACACCAGCCTAACAAGCCAGCTCTCGCTCAGCCTTTGACCAAGTGTTCTCTCTGCCTGGCATGCCCGCCCCCACCTCCTTCCCCAAGATAACTCCACAGGACTCAAGGGTCCCATCACACCCAACAATAAAATCCATTGTTATGGACTGAATGTTCGTGTCCCCCCACATTCATATGTTGAAACCCTAACCCCCAATGTGATGGTATTTGGAAGTGAGGCCTTTCGGACTTAATTAGGTTTAGATGAGGTCATGAGGATGGAGCTTCCCATGATGGGATTAGTGCCCTTATAGGAAAAGACCAGAGAGGTTGCCTTTTCTCTCTCTCCACCATGTGAGGACACAGCAAGAAAGTGGCCGCCTGCAAGCCAGGAAGAGGGCTCCCACCAGAACCCAACCATGCTGGCACCCTAATCTCAGACTTCCCAGCCTCCAAAACCGTGAGAAAATAAATGTCTATTGTTGAAGCCACCAGTCTGCAGTATCCTGTTACAGCAGCCTGAGCTAACTAGGATATCCATCCCCCTTACCCTGGACACTGGTCCTAAATTACTCATCTCTTGCCACTCTCCACATCAGTCACTACTCCAGCCACACCAACCACCTTTCAGTTCTTTGAACAAGCCAAGCTTCATTCCAACCTCAGCACCTTTGTACTTACTCTGCTTCTGCCTGGAAGCAGCCTCCCCCAATCTTCACATGGCAGGTTTTTTCACATCATTTCACATCACCTCCCTGTTCAGGGAGGTCTTCTCAGAGCACCCTCTCTGACATAGGCCCTTAGACACCATATTTTCTCATTACCTTATCTGTGCATGCAACCAGCGACCTTGCCCATCTTACTCCCCACTAGATCCCCCAAGCCCAGCACAGCGCCTGGCACACCAAAGGTGCTCATCAGACATTTGTTGAATAAAGGACTGAGACAAAAAAGTCTGGCCTCCACTGGTGCAGTCAGAGAGCCAGGCTGCCGGCTGAAGGGGGAAGGGGTGACCCCTCCTGAGGAAATACAGTCAGTGAAGGACTTGGCAAACAGAGCCCAAGGCTGGTCAGAAGACGGCCACATGCGGAAATATGCACGACCAGATTTCGTGCACTGTGCAAGTTTTATCTTTGACCGTACTTATGGAAACATTATTCAAGAACATCGTGAACACACAAAAATAAATCTTTAAAAATACCATTTGGACGACAGACACATAGGAATGAAAGATTTTTCTCTTTCTACTAGAGCAGTCCATTAAGGCATTCTAAAAAGCAAATGTGGTAAGTTCCTGCACACAGTAACCAGCAAAGAAAAACGTACCCAGTCACTACCCACCCAGCGTCCCCCAAATGAAACCCACCCCAATCTCCCCATCCAGATGGAGTGGCCCCAAACAAGAGGGGAGGAGGGGCCGCTCGCCAACTGCTGCCTGCCTTCTGAGGAGCTGACGGTGCCCATGGGCGCAGAAGGTCATGGTTCTTACTCAGATTCGGATGCGGGTCCTATAGTGGCCACAGCCACCACCCCCTCCTTTGATCTTTGGGGAAAACAATGGCTATTCAGTGCCTGCCAGGTGCCAAGCACTGAGCAAGGCATTTTGACACATGATCTCATTTAAGCCTACAACAACCCTATGAAGTACACAGTATTATCCTTGGGCTCATGTGGAGCTGACTGAAGCTCAGAGAGGCTAAGTAACCTGGCTAAGGTCACACAGCTAATCAGTGGCAAGGCTGAGATTTGAACTCCACGGCATCTAGGTCCCCACCCACCCAGAAGCTGTCCCCACCTCCACACTCCAGGGATCAGCTCTCCTTGCCCTTCCTCATCTCTGCCATGAGCAAACTGACAACAAGGACCCAACCTCTCCTCTTTTTGTCTCTCCTAAACAGCCCCCACAGGCCAGGCCGAGAGGGAACATCATGTAGCTGGTGACGGCATCCCCACGGTGCTTGCAGAGCACCCCCTTCCAGCCGGCCCCTCCTGTCTCCTGCCCTCCCCTGGGGATTGTTTTCTCCTCTTTTTTTCTCATCAATTATCAGCCTTCTTGCTTTGGTTTTGTGTGCCTAATTTATCTTGTTACCCACTTCTTTTTCTTTGTAACCTTGCCAAACAACAAGAAGAATCTAAAAATATTCTTTGGCTCTTTTTATTTATTTTTTTTTTGTGAGGAAGATCGGCCCTGAGCTAACATCTGCCAATCCTCCTCTTTTTGCTGAGGAAGACTGGCCCTGGGCTAACATCCCTGCCCATCTTCCTCCACTTTATATGGGACACCACCACAGCATGGCTTGACAAGCAGTGCGTCGGTGTGCGCCTGGGGTTCCAGACCGGCCCCTCTTTGGCTCCTTTTAGATTATAATCTTACCTTTGTTCCTTTCCATTTCTGTCCTCTAAGGACTTTCTTTTAGTTTCCTCTTTTACTCTTCTCTCTTCCTAGTTATTTTGCCTTTCTCAAGGTTTTAAGGTCTTAGGGAGGAAAAAAAAAAAAAAAAAAAATATATATATATATATACACACACACACACACACACACACACACACACCACACAGACACATACATGAGTACTGGATTCCTCCGGCCATCAGGCTAACTAAACTCACTTTGATCAGCATCAAAATGAAAGTGTTCTGCAACATAATCCATAATCCTTATTGTTCACTGGTGGGGATGGAGAAGTGGGGTATGACTCCCAGAACAGTAATAAAATACAAAGATCTTGGAATTTAAATACCCAGGTCCAAATCTGGACTTGAACCCTTCCAGCCGTGTGTGCCTTGGACAAGAATCTCTGAACTTCAGCTTTTCACCTGTAAAATGGGAATAATAACTCTACTCCCTCCCAAGGTTGCAGAGAGGTTTAAAGGGGCTATATGTATGAAAGCACTTTTCACCTGTAAACAATTCCAGCATAAAGCAGTATGGGCTCAGGGCCGTGGCTGAACTATGAAGTGCCACAAGAGGTGGGAGGGCACCTGTTGAACCGTCCACTGGACATCCCACCTGGACGGCCCGACCACACTTTACACTCACCACCTTCCCCCCAAACTGGGCTTCCCCTCTGTGAATCCCAGTTCTGCTAACGGAACTAGGAGGCATTTTGTCATCCAATAACCACACACACACACACACACACACACACACACACACAGTCTGCTGCAGCTCAGGGACTGTAGTGGGTGCTACAGACTGGACACTGAACATGGCAGACAACATCCTCTCCTTCAGGGCACTTATAATTTATTTTGGGTGAGAGAAAGAACAAGACAGGCAACAATTAAATAAACAAACAAGGTAATAAGTGAGCAAGGCCCCTGATTTGCAGGAACAGCCTGTATTAAGACTCGAAGGCAGGAAAGAGGTTGATCTATTTGCAGTACGGAAAGAAGGTTCTGGAAGGGAATGACGAGGGAGAGGCTGGTTCCCATGAGGTCTGCAAAACCAGCAGGGCCAGATCTTGCAGGGCCTCCCCGTCTGTGCTCAAGAGTGTGGACTGAATTCTAAGGAGGACTCTGGGGATAAGCAACTGAGTGGCATGACTTGGTTTGGGGTTTATTTTTGTTGGTTGGTTTGGTTTGGTTTCTTTATCAACCTGGCTATGGTGCAGAGAACTTGGATTGGAGACAGTGTTGGTGAGCCAGAGTGGGAGCAGGAGCCCAGCTGGTCAACTCCACGATAGTACAAGACAGAGATGATGTGGGTGGTGGAAACAGAGAGAGGTGAACGGAATCGACGGGTATTTTGGAGTCAGAAACAACATGAACCGGCGATGAGTTTCATACGGAGGCGGGAAGGGAAGGAGAAAATGACTCATTTCCATACCAGAGATGACTCCTGGGGTTTTTTGCTGAAGCAACCAGAGAGGTAGTGATAGCATTGACTGAGATGGGGGGTGGAGGAGGAGAACAGGAACATGGGGCAGGTGAAGAAGGGAATGGTAAAAGACAGGCTCAGACTTCCATCATTTTCCCCACTTAACCCTAGTGTGCAAAAGTTGGTTATCTTGACAGTTTGTCCCCGACGAGCTTCTCAAAATCACCTATTCCTTTGCATCTCCAATTGCCACCTGACTTCTCAATGTGTTCCTGCCTCGGAGGTCTCCACTCCAATCCATGTGCTGCACCCACACTAGCCCCACATCCTCAGGACTTCCTGGAATGCGGGTAACACACCTGCCGTGATTGTTTAAGACTTTTTGCGTTGGGGTTTCTGTTACATGCAGATGAATGCAAACACACCAGGCCCTCGGGGGTCTAACCCCAGTTGACACTCAACCACAAATCCTCTCCTCCACAAACACCACCAAACCACCCACGTTTCCAACCTGCCCTCTCTCTCTCTCTTTTTCTCTCTCTCGCTCCTCTGGGCCTCTGTATGTTGGCCCAGCTGCCTAGGATATTCTCTCTCCTCATTTCCACCCTCTAAATGTCTCCTAACCATTCTTCAACATCCAGTTTCTGGGTTTTTTTAAGTGAATGTAAAAACTAAAATTTTTCACCTTTGATGCCTTTCACGAGTCCCACAACCATTCTCCTGGTTCCCAGGGTAATCTGCCTTCATCTCTATCATAATTCCTACCACACGGTGCTTCCTCCCCTCTAGATTGGTACTGCCATAAAGGCAGCGCCTGGCTCTATTTCTTCCCTGTTGCCCAGTATGCAACACTAGGTCTAGCGCACAGACACGCACAAGAGTTTGTTGAATGAATGAATGTCAGCACAGGTTAGTGCTATAGACTGAACGTTTGTGTCCCCTCCAAAATTCGTATGTTGAAACCCTAACCCCTAGTGTGATGGTATTTGGAGAAGGGGCCTTTCGGAGGTGATTAGGGTTAGAGAGGTTATGAGGGTGGGGCCCTCATGATCAGATTAGTGCCCTTATTAAAAAGAAGAGGAGATATGAGATCTTTCTCTCTCTCTCTCTCTCTCTGTGCACACTCCAAGGAAGGCCACGTGAAGACACAACCAGGAAGCAGGACTTCACAAAGAACCCAACCATGCTGGCACCCTCACCTTGGACTTCCAGCCTCCAGAACTGTGAGAAATAAATGTCTGTTGTTTCAGCCACCCAGTTGATGGTATCCTGTTATGGCAGCCCCAATGGACTAAGACAGATTCTAAAATCATCAAACAAAGTGAAATCTGGAATGGCCAAAATTAACCTTAAAATCCTGTATACCACACACGAAAATACAGTATCCACGTTATGTGTCCTGTACAGTAACTCTTTTCCCCACTGAATTTTGAGAAACACTGAGTTCCACTGAAGAGAAGGATAAATAGAGACACTATATGACAATGTTTCTCATTTAAACCACCCCGATTTAAAACAATCACCAAGCCTTGACGGTCCGCACGCGTGGGAAGGTGAGGCGAGGAAAGGGATGGGAATGGATGGAGACTTCTACAGTGACTCCCACTTGCCTGAAGGAGTTTACTTGATTTTTGTTTTAATATTTTGCCTCTATAACCTTAGCCCCCAGCATACCAGGAAAAGGTTGTGGTCATCATTTACCATCAGGATCCAATGGAGCCTTTTTATTTCTATGAGTAATTTACAGAAGTAATAATAAAAAGATAGTTTTTAAAACTTTATTACAAAATTTATTAATTTAAACATAGAAAATTTTCATTCCCTATTTTCCTAACTTTGAAGGCACATAAACTCACAACGAGCAATGTCTTCTACATGCAACTATTCATCAGCTGTCATGCACGAGCCTGCAGCTTATCCAGTTATAAAGACTGAGTCCAGATTTCAAGTAAATCTCTAATAAGCTCTAGTTTCTCATTATTTCTGGTTCTTCTTGCACTTGCATCATAAAATTAGTTACTTTTGAAACCTCCGATGGCTCACAATTTTGTTAAAGAGAAGACAGTCATCTTCTGTTCTCCTTAATTGCAAAACATTTTCATTTTTAAATTTAAAAACACTATATGAATGATTAATCCAATAATTTTCTTTTCATTTCTATATCACCTATTTCCTTTTGATCACCTTTGTAAACACATCTGACTTCATCACTTGTCCCCTTCAAACCGTATCAAGGAAACTGTGGCAAACAAACAGTACAAAAGGTAAAAAAAAAATTGGCCCCCACTCTTTTAGCAAAACAGGATGGCCCAGGTTCTTGTTGCAAAATATTGGGTGATGAAATCATTCCTGTCAAACGACTAACTTCGATGATATCATATTTTCTTTTTGTCCTCAGAAATATATTGTTTATTCATCGATTCTGGAGTTTGAGAAAATTCATCCAGATTATTCTCTTGTAAAACTCATAGTCTGAGACTTTGCTTATAGAATCAATTTTACTATTATCATTAGCATTAACATTGCTGCTGTCTCTTCTGATTTGTCTACTGTAAAACATTTTCCTTTGTTAATTTTCTTCCTTTACCATTTTGTGCAGGAAATAAAAAATTCTGTATTCTCAATTGTATGCAATGAAAGTGATAATAATAAAACTACAAAGACGGTGTCCTCTGTCTTCTTTTATACCCTCTTGAAAGATGATGCAATACTCCAAGCCACGTAATAAGAAAACTAAAGTGATGCAACACTTCTAGGTGGCGATTCCCTCATTCTTCCATTTCCTTATTATTTCAGTGTTTTTAGCATAATTGGCAATAATTCATAAGTAATGACGAAACAATTCCTGGGATGATAAAATGGAAACTATTTCAAGATATAAGAAAAATTAAGATCACTAAGACCCTGCGAAGTATCTTAGATTTATAAGTGGTTTCAATGGTCCCATATGGTAAATTCAAGATGGAATGAGTTTTATTCTGTTTCTGTTAAAAAGTAAATGTTCTCTTCGATCTTTGGAAGATCTCTAGAAAAAGACCAAAGTCATGAAATATCAACCTTTACAAAGAGTTAGAACTGCTTAGGGAAAACAAAAACACAAAAACTAAAATTGAGTCCAATGGACCCTGGTCGTATACTGATGGCTAAATCACGTTAATAGATTTTATCATTTCAAGAAGATTTTCAAAATCTGGCTCACTGGGAAACTGCCCCACAAAAAGACTCTTCCTTCACCCTCCTGAAATCCAACAGGTCTCAGACCAAAGTTGAAACGCAGTCAGAGAGAGCCCCATGGTACCCCAGCCCCACAGATGCTCACCTCTGGGCTCCACCAGTGCTCCCCATGGATACCAGGCAGCCCCCTGCCTGGGACATTTTCTCCTGGAGTTCGTCTCAGCACACAATGAAGACGCAAAAATTATGACCCAAGGAACAAAGAGGGCTTCGGGAATACTATTCAGGCTTCAAAGCAAGGCCCTAACAAAACTCAAACCACAATCAGACACGCGATGTTTACTGCTTTATATTCTTTCCAGGAAATGGATTTATTGTGAGGGAGACAGTGTTCTTATTCTCTTGGGGTTTTTAAAAATTCTTTTTTATCTTTTGTATTTCCAGTCAATTCACGAATATGATTTGACTATTAATCTATGACATAGAGGAAATGTCCAGTTCACAAATGTGGTGGGTTCCAAAACTTCGGGAGTTGGTTGTTTTGGGAACTCAGAATACATTTTCCTCCAATAAACAATATTATAAATGATAGTGAGGTTTCCAGACTAGCCCCACAAAAGCCTTCTTAACTCACAGTGTTGTTGAAGTCCTGTACTTTTATGGTGAAAATTAGTACGAAGCAAATTTGTTGTAGTACTAATAAACCCAATATTGAAGACATATTGTCCTCTATCCTGAATTCTATTTAATGAAACAACCAGTTGAATGAAAGAAGATAAGGGGAAAAAGGGAGACTTTTTTTGTGCATGGGAGGAAGATTAGCCCTCAGCTAACATCTGATGCCAATCCTCCTGTTTTTGCTGAGGAAGACTGGCCCTGGGCTAACATCCGTGCCCATCTTCCTCCACTTTACACGTGGGACGCCGCCACGGCATGGCTTGGTAAGTGGTGCGTAGGCCCACGCCCGGGATCCAAACCTGCAACCCCGGGCTGCCAAAGCAGAGCACACAAACCTAACCACTATGCCACAGGGCCAGCCCCAAAAGGGAGACTTTTTAGGGAGAGACCTCTGCTTTCTAGAATTTTGGAGGCCGATAGCAGCAGTTTGCTCTTTGTCCAGTTTCGCTTGGATACTTGCTCATTTTACTTCATATAAGCATGGTCTCAAGGAGCCACAAAGGAATATGGCAAAGGATGGGAGGAAAAGCAAAAAGTTTGAAAGAGATTTCTTTGATGGGGGAGGGGGAGACTAAAGCAGGTCTTTGTGAGGAGAAGATTGCCTAACTCAGCATTAACTGATTTGCTAAGACAATTGAGGAGAAGGCTGCAGACCCCATACTAGCGCCCCAGGCCCTCCAGTCAGGTAGAGATGAGGAGAGAGTCCACTGTTTGGTCAGACAGTTCCCTCTCTGACCATCAGGTGGTGCCATCAGCCCAGACAGGCAGCCACAAGGAGGCGGGGTGTGCAGTAGGAGGGGCCCTCCACGTGGAAGCCACGTTTTCCACTCAGGCTCTGGAACTCACAGAAAGCCTGGACTAGACAGCATGTATCAACCTACATGACACTGCCTCATCACCCAACAACTGTTCCCATCCTCCAAGGCCCCACGTGCTCACACCTGAGCAAGAACACCTTCTGTCCCGCTGGGCATGGCAACCCATATCAAGATTCCAGCTAATTACTCCCATTCCTCTTATCAGTATTTTCCTTCACAATGTCAGCAATGGGGCCCTGACCATTTCCTAATGCCAAAAGGGAATCTAGTCTAAGAGCATCCTAGAGTCTCATCCCTAAAGACAGTCATAATGAGAGAACAAGATCTTCTGTGGTGAGCACAGATTTGTCACAAAGGCCCCAACAACAAGGCCCCAGACACTCTCGCCAGCATTATCCTCCCCTTTAACACCAAACTGAGCAACCCCTACTCCAGATACAAATCCCACTGTATCCCCTCCATGCATTTACCCCTGTGGGTCCTCCCTCCCTCCTGTCACATCCTCTCTCTTTTCCTTACACCTACTTGTCAGTATCCTCTCCCCTTTCAAAGTCTAACACAAATTCCCTTCTCCACCAAACCTACTCACTAGATGTTTGAATTTAACTGGTGAACTGGAGTTAGACAGAAGAACGTGGGTCCCATGCATCAACGACAGAAGCCACTAGATATCACGAGGCAAGCCTGCCTCATCCTTTCCACAGCTGGTTGGGTCTTAAACTGAGAAGGACCATCCATCTAGCCAGACTCCCTGCAGAACCTCAGGGCAATCCCAGCTGGTCTGTCCTCACTCCTCCCAAGTCTCAATTCCCATCTAGGGTGGACTCAGGTCTAGAGAGCCACCAAAGCTGCAAGCTTGGTGTGTGGTGCAGTGTCTGTTCTCAATTCATGTTAGCTTTATAATCATCATCATCATTACTATTATGATGACTGCCCCTTCCCCACCCCCACTCTCATCAGCCACAGTCAGCCAAACCAGGCCTGAGTTATAAAGCTCCAAGAATGAGGGGGGAGAGCACGACAAAGTCACCACTCTGAGCTCCTCTCCCCACTCCCACCCCAGGCCTGGGGCCTAGACTGGTAATCCCAGCAAACTGTCTACTGATTCTGCAGAATCTTCTCAGCCCTGACGGCACTGCCGGGATGGGCATTCTTCTCTGGATGTTTGGCCCTGGCCAAGCAGCCTGGAGGTTGAACCTTTTAGAACTAGTACTATACTTGCAACACCTTCAAATCTTTTTTTAGTTCTAAAGAGGCAGTTGATTCAGGTGGGGGACACGAATGTCCCCTGTGAGGCTGGAGCAAATAGCCTCAAAATGAATTTTAAAATTATGCAGGTCCTCTGAGGGCAGCCTCAGGGCCTCATGGCACCAGCGCCTAGCCAAAGGCCACAGTGAGGCAGGAGCTCAGAGAGCTCCTTCTGCCTGGCCGCTCTCTAGGTGCCCTCAGAGGCTTCTATCAAGTAGATTCAGAGGGTTTGCATCCAGCAAAGGTGGGCTTGCTCCCACCCTCTGGACCTCTCCTAATTCTGTGCTCAAAGAACCAAGTGACCAGATACCTTTTTTAATGCCAATGTTGCTCACGTTCTCACCTACAAGAGGCTCCATGGAAAGAAAGCCTACCCAGGAAATTCAGGGGCTTATGGAATTCCTGAGAGGCCAGAATGCTGCTGTTTGTTTGTTATGTTTTGTCTTTCAGGATCTACAGGAGATGGTTTTTCATAAACTAATAAAGGAAGCGAAGTTAACTGTGCAAACAAAAGCAGGGTGGGAAATGCGAACCACCCATTTTAATGTACTCCTACCCCACCTCCTTCCACAAAAGATCTGAGGCTGCAAGAAGTAATTGCTGTTGGAATCATGGGCATGAGGGGTCAGTTTCTTGCCACCGCTGCAGACTCGGACCTTCAAAGTGACCATTTATTGGGGCTCTGAAAGTCGGGCGGGGATAATGGACAGCAGCTCTCTGGTGCTGCAACCTGGAGGAGAGGCCACTCCAAAGGCGCCTTCCCCACCTCCTCCTCCCCTTCCTCCCTACTCAGGGCCGCTCCACGCGCCGGACGACTGCGGCCAGCGGCGGCCACCCTGCCCCCACCCCCGCCTCCGCTTTCCCTATGCCCGAGTGCAGCAGAGACCCTGGGAGAGAAGCTTTGGAAGCCGAACGGCGGCCGGAGGATGACCTGGCCCAAGCGTCTCCGCACCCCATCCCCCAACTGTGTCACATGGCGGCCCCAACGAGGCGCGCAGTGCGCCCCACCGCGGAGACCCAGGGCCGCGTCGCCGCGGGCAGGGGGTGATGAAACCTCCCCGGCGCATTACCGCAGAGGGCGCGGGCTGGGAGCGGGGCGGGGTGGGGGATGGGAGGTGGGAGCTGGTACCCTGGCTCACCTGTTCTCCAGGAGGAGGGTGGAGACGGCGGGGGAGGGGCGAGGACGCGTCAACCCCGGGTGAGCGCCGCAGGGCGCCCGGCCTCAGCGCTCGCGTCCCCGCCCTCCTCCAGCCCTGCGAGCCCCCAGAGCTGCGCCGTCGGACTGACGATGCCCGGAGCAGTTCCTGTCCCCGGCCCCGGCGCCGGGGAGACGTGAGCGTGCACACGTACACACACAGCGGGGGAAGAGGCGCTCCGAGCGGCGCCCAACTTTCTCCCTGCTTCCACTGGCCCGAGGAGAAAGCAGCCGGGGCCAATCCAGCCCCGGCCGTGCTCGGGGAGGGATCTCGAACAAGAAAGGAGAAGAGATGAAAAGAATTTCCCCAGGTTTTGTGGTTTTGGTTCGATTGGGGCTTTTTTGGTTTTTTGTTTTTTTTAACCATTTCCATCCGAGGACTGGAGAGTGAAGGGAACTCGGAGCCGGGCGGCGAGTAGCGCTTTGGGAAAATTGAAGAGTGTGTTTGGAGACGCGGAAACTTGCCCTTCAAGCTCCGGCCTCCGGGGCACGCGATGCTCCGCGGCTGGCTGACTCAGGGCTGCCTGGGCCTCCTTGCCACCCGCCTGGAAATGATGCAAGTCCAGTCTGTCACCTGGATCCCTGCAGCCCAGTTTGGAATCCGTCTGGATTGGGGGAGGGGCGAGAAACTGGCACCCTAGGTGTTGCACGGCCCACGAAAGCGGGGCAAAAAGGAAGGGGGAAAATGGAGCAGTTTTCAGGTCAAGTCCTATACCTAGTGCTTCAGCTCCTATCTTACATAGTTTGAGGGGTTTTTTTAATGCAAAGCGTCACAACGCCAGGAATTCCCATATGTGCTCGGTTTGCCCCCAGCATCACTGTGCCCAGGAAAGTCCTGCAATCTGTCAAGTCCTCGGAGCTGGGAATCTCACTGAATTCCAAACATCGGAAAGAGGAAACTTTCCCAGCACGACGCGGGTGTGGTTCGAGCCAGGGGCCCCGGGGAGGGGGATGGGGACGCTGTGCCAACGCAGAGCGTCCCCTCTCGCCCGTCTCTAGCTGCAACCGGAGCTGGGATTCGCTTTTACTTTTTAAAGTCCGTTCGGCCATTGCCCTGGAGCACCCGCACACGCGCACGCATCTCCGGCCGCACTCCGACACACTCACACGCACGCAAACGCGTGGCCGTCGCCAGGTCGCCAACTTTGTTCGGCGGTCCCAGCGGCGCTCGGCTTCCTCGTGTAGTAGTTGGGCGCAGGCCCCGCCTCCCGGCCGTCTTGTCAAATGGGCGGGGGTCTCGGATTGGTCCAGCCGCCGGGACAACACCTGCTCGACTCCTTCATTCAAGTGACACCAGAGCTTCCAGGGATATTTGAGGCACCATCCCTGCCACTGCCGGGCACTCGCGGCGCTGCTAACGGCCTGGTCACATGCTCTCGGGAGAGCTACGGGAGGGCGCTGGGTAACCTCTATCCGAGCCGCGGCCGCGAGGAGGGAACAGGCGAGCAAGGAGGAAGAGTGGGAGGAGAAGGGGAAGCGGCGAAGGAGGAGGAAGAGGAGGAGGGGAGCACAAAGAATCCAGATCTCCGGGCAGGAGGTTTACACTAAGAACCATGTGTGCCGAGCGGCTGGGCCAGTTCATGACCCTGGCTTTGGTGTTGGCCACCTTCGACCCGGCGCGAGGGACTGACGCCACCAATCCGCCCGAGGGTCCCCAAGACAGGGGCTCCCAGCAGAAAGGCCGTCTGTCCCTGCAGAACACAGGTAAGTGCGTGCGCTCCCGCGGCTAGGAGCTGTTAGGAGACGACACCGTGCACCCACGTAGCGCGCCCTAGGAGCTTCGCCCGGAACTAGGCGCCCACCCAGGGCCGCGCAAACTCTTGGGGTGGCGTGGGACGTGCAAAGGAAAGCGCGAGTCGAGGCGAGGTCCGCGCCGGGCTCCGCGCGCCCGGAATCCGCACGTGCTGGTAGGGTGATGAAACGGCTGGGGCAGGACTTGTTGCTGTCCTCCCCGGGGTCGAGGGTAAATGAGGCCGTGCCTGACGCGACCAGTTCCGGCCCCGGAGTCCCGGGTTCTGTGCAAAGGTCCCTGCTCCATCCTAACCGGCCCGCGGGAGTACGGAGGGTCCCCGGAGCCGAGCTGCGCCCTGCACCCGGCGAACTTCTCTTCCCATCCGGCGGGCCGCAGCAGGACCGCTTCTCCCCCTTCTCAAAAGATGCCCGACATCCGAGAACTCTGTAGGCGAAACATTGCATTGAGAACTTTCCCCTTGGAGGCATTCCTTTCGGAAGGAGGGGATGGCGCAAAGCGTACCTTTGCAGTGCTGCCGCCGTCCCCAGCTCCAGGGCAGGTCAGCAAGCGAAGAAATGGTGACATGGCCCGAACCGTACGCCGCCGCTGCTCTCCTCATCGGCAAGCTGCCGAGCAGAGCCAGGCGTGCAGGGCACGCGGCTGGCCCTTTTCCCAGCTCCCGAGAGAGTAAGAAAATCTGCCTCCAGCTCCTTCGCTGTTCGCGGCCCTCCCTTTATTTGGGGGCCTGCGGACTGGCGGCGGCGGCGTGCGTGCGCTCACCGCACGAGCAGGAATGCACGAGTGCCCATTAGGGACGCCCCCAGCGAGTGAATCGCGGCCCTGCGCGCTCCTGCCCGGCGCGCCGGGACCGCGCGTGGGATCATCCGGAAGCCTCCCACCTCCACTAGCCGGTACCAGTACCCTGTTCGTCCTAGGACCCTTGCCCACCCTTCCCCCGCTGCAAAGGTTTCGCTAAGGATTGAGCGTGCTTCTCCGTAGTTGGTGACTCTCAACAAATACACGTTCCTCATTCTCTCGGTAGATTTAATCTGAATGCGGATTATCTACTCCGACCCCTCCCATCTTCCACAATATACTTTTCTGATGTAATTCTGTGGTTGGTTTAAATCAGGGAATTGGGTAGGGGGGAGGGAAGGAAGAGAAGCTTTGCATACGGCAGCCTGACAGTTAACTCCCTCAGTCTGTCCTTTCAGAGAGACGAATTAGGGCCACATTCTGCGAAGGAAGGCAGCAAACTGCCGGGTCTCGGGAATTCTAGGGGATTAAGTGACATCTCACGCCGGATCTCTATTTAAAAGGAGCCTCTCACCACGGTGGTTGCGTTTCTGCAGGCTAGCCCCTATCTGACTCGATTCCTGCCCCTGCTCTCCAACCGAAGCTTCCACAGTCTGGTGTTTTTTATGCGGATGGTTCGGAGACTCTGCCTTAACAGGAATTTTGTTTTGATTTTTGGATGTTGAATCATAAAGCTGAATTGAAAGTGCTTTTTGGACGCTCTCATTTGGGGGTCAGGAAGGAAATGGCTGTAAGTTAATAGCAGCAGCTTTAAGTTCCAAGTAGAGAAGGGTATTTCATTGATGAAGCACAGAAGGGAGAGAGCAAGCTAATCGTTTAAAATCTGATTTTTGTCTGGGCTTAGAAAGCTGAAATATCTTCTGCTCTCAAACTAAGTATTCCCACAAATACTTTAATAAGATGGGAAAGATGAAAAACGGAGTGCTCAGACCTAACTTCTGGTTGCGATTTTTTATAATGTAGGTTTGGCTAATTTTCTACAAACATTTACGAATACTGATATAAGTACTTTCGTAAGTAGATTAAATGATGAAATTTCCTTTCCCTGGCTTTTTAGATCCTGAAATAGTCATTTCTAACTTTTTTTTTCTTAAATTTTCTTTTAGTTGTTACTTTTATTTCAACCGGCCTCTGCACTCCCCAGCATGGCTGAGAATTTTGTATATATTTGTATGTAATTCTCATTTTAGCGGAAATCCAGCACTGTTTGGTCAACGCTGGCGATGTGGGGTGTGGCGTGTTTGAATGTTTCGAGAACAACTCTTGCGAGATTCGGGGCTTACATGGGATTTGCATGACTTTTCTGCACAACGCTGGAAAATTTGATGCTCAGGTAAAAACCGTATAGAGCACGAAGAATGCTTGGGGTTAGTGTAGCATGACTGAAATGTTTGTTGGAAAGACTTGTTAACAGATTTCCTTAGCTGATCTTTGTGGTGTGTTTTCGCACTTGCAAAAGACATTCTAGATGTACGGCAAGATGCCAAAGTCTCCCCACTCCACTCTCTGGAAGTGTCATGGAGGCTAAATCCTTCTCCGCTCTTAAGCTGTGTCTACACAGGCAGAGTGGAATGGAGACCAAGTTGAACCATTATCTGAGGATTCTTAGCAGGGAAGACAAAAGTCGTAATAAATGATAGACGTCTTCTGAGGGGACACACTATGTCTGAACACCCAGAACCCAGTCTGCAAGGCCCATGACATTAGGAACAGTAGGTTGAGGGGGGAAGGGCAGGGACTCCAACGATACATTCCAAAAGCTATTTTCACCTAATAGGCAAGAATAAATGACACAAAATTCGTAGAAATTCATCATCTCATAGTGGGTGTATGGGCAGGCAACGTGGATAATTCAGGGCCTCCAGAAGAGCAGACTTTTCTTCCTCCTAAGTAGCAGACTCTCCTCTCCCAACTTGAAAAGTCAAAATCCTGAGTAAGTGCTGCCATTCTACACTCTTCTTTTGCTCTGTACAACAAACATAGTCAGGGCCTGACCCACGTCGGTTGTCCCAGAGTCCCAAGGATAAAGCCCAGTTGCTGTGTGGGGCAGGAAAAAACCAACAAGCAACCTTGTGGCTCCAGTGCTGATAATCCACATACATTTCAGATGGCATGTGGCATTGGGCTCACTGTTTTCATGTCCTCCCCAGCCCATATATGCACGATGAAGCACCATGTTATAAGAAGGTATAACCTTCCTCTCCCATTTCATCGGAGAGTGATGACAATGTCTGGATGAGACCAACAGTTTAGGTGTGATTTATGAACATCACCAGTCACCATCAACTGACATCCTGTAGAGAGCCTGACAAAGCAAGGCCTGGGAACCAGAAAGGGATGCGACCGGGCTGGCAGCCTACAGTACAGAGGATGTGGGGTGGCAGGAGGGGAAACAGAAACCAGGGAAGGAAAGAGGTAGACTGTTTGAACTCCTTGAGGCTCCCTAATAAAGCATCCCTTCTGGATTAACTGGAATTAGGAAACGTAATAGGAAATCCGGAGGAAAGATGTGTATTGAAGGGCAATCCCACAGGATGTCAGGGAAGAATACCAAGAGCAGATTGCTGCAGCCCGCGCATACATTAATCTTCCTTTTCTTCTCCACCAACAGGAGTATGTTCTCAAGTTAGAAGCATCCCTTTCAAGTCGGTTCTCAGCACATAACTACTTAATAAACTGGCACACCCAACCCTCTATCCTATTTGGCTCCCACTGGAGAGTCAGAGGAAAGGGGGCCACAGGGAGTTGGTTTTTCAGTGATCAGACACGACCTATAGACATTTCAATTGCTTCTAAAGGAGAGAACCAAAATAAATGTGCTGGCTGGCTTCCCACTTCCAACCTAAACCCCTTTACTTTCTCAACTCCGTTACTTCCAGGCCTGTCTAAAAACAGAGGGGTGACCTCTCCAGCGACAGCTTGTTTCTATAGCGATGGAGGGTGCAGGGATCCCTGGGTAGGTATCCCACAATGCCTCTCTGCCCCGGGAGGTTGATAAGGGAACTAAAGGCCTGAGCTGGCCTCCACACCCCCAACAGCTGTCTCCTTTCTAGGATAAGAACAATCTAATGGAGTTGCCAGGAAAGAGAACTGTAGGCCAGATGTATGCCTGGCTGCCGCGGCGCTCAGAGGCAGGGAGCCTGGGGGAGGGGCTGTCAGTTGGGCAGTTCAGACTCCAGATGCTGCCAGGCAGTGTGCCAGGCGGGCCTTTTAGAGGCAGTAATCCTAACAGTTTAAAGGAGTCGAATCGTTTTCAAAAAGGAAAAGAATGTTCCTCCTTAAAGGATAGGAGGAGACAAGAGTCTGGGTCGGGGGCAGTGGGAGACACTGAGGCAGAAAGGAGAGGCACAGTCAGCACCCCATCTTGACATCACTTGTGGAAGAGAAGGAAAAGGAAAGGTGTGAGATTTGGACAAGGAGGCACCTTCTGCTTGGGAAAAACTCCTGCTGGGAAGCACCAAGGAGTTCTGGATTGATGTCTGGCCAAAGTCCCCTTGTGTTCCAGAACAGTTGCCACCGAACAGCCAACACTGGGCTGCCTTGAGGACAGACGGCCACGGAAGCCCCGGGACGAGGGAAACTAGAGGAACAGCTGGGGAGGAAGGAGGCAGATTTGTTAGTCTCCCGAAGGAACATCCTTTTTGGGCAAATGCCAGAGGCATCGTGTCACTCTAGACATCCCTCCTGATTGAGCATCGCCCTGTCACCTGCAGGGACGTCAGTCTGGGGCAGGGCCATGGGGTTCAGTTGTCAGAAAAATCCTGGGTAAGCCCAGGAAGGGTAAATGGCTAAGCGTGTAACAGGACTCGTCTCTTCTGCCCCTTTCTCTCTCGTCTCTGTCCTCTCTGTTCTCAGGGCAAGTCATTCATCAAAGACGCCTTGAAGTGTAAGGCCCACGCTCTGCGCCACCGATTCGGTTGCATAAGCCGGAAGTGCCCAGCCATTAAGGAAATGGTGTTTCAGCTACAGCGGGAATGCTACCTCAAACACGACCTGTGCTCCGCTGCCCAGGAGAACACCCGGGTGATGGTGGAGATGATTCACTTCAAGGACCTACTGCTGCATGAGTGAGTGCTGCCCCACGGGCCGGGAGGGAGGCCTCAGCGTGGCTAGAGGGCCGGAGAGTCTTCTTCAGCGTGAGGGGCTTGTTTTTAGAGGCTGAGCTCTCCTGTCAAATGGGAAAGGTTATGTTTACCTCAGAGAGCTGCGCTGACTCCCCAGAGAGTCCCTTTCCTGCTGGCCTTCAGGAAAAGCGAAAGAAGTTTCCACCATCAGTTTCAAAATCATAAGCAATAGAAACGAGAAACTGTTTTATTAAGTATGAAACGTGTAGGATTCAGAATACCCTTTGTGTTGCCCTCAGCCAAGATCCAACAGTTCTCTGAGTCTTCCAAGTAGCCGTGGAGGTGCCCCAACAGACAGCCAACAGATAATAACATTTGTCGGGCATTTACTAAGTGCCAGGCATTGTGCCAAGTGCTCTATGTGAATTTTCCACTTGATCCTCACAACAGCCCTGTGAGCTAGGTACCATTCTCGTCCCCATTTTACAGAAGAGAAAACTGAGATTCGCTGAGATGAAGATCACACAGCCAATGAGAGGCAAAGCCAGGACTGGGAGCCAGGCAGTGCAGCTCCAGAACCTACGCTCTTAAATGCTGAGGGCAATAGCTATTTTTCCTGCCTCCATAAGCTCTCCTCTCCCTTAGAAGGTCCAGTTCACCTCCTCTAACATGTTAATGCCCTTTCAGAGAAAATGCAAAGCAAATGTCAAAAACTTTAATCAGGGGCCGGCCCGGTGGCGCAAGCCGTTAAGTGCGCGCGCTCCGCTGCGGCGGCCCGGGGTTCGCTGGTTCGGATCCCGGGCGCGCACCGACGCACTGCTTGGCAAGCCATGCTGTGGCGGCGTCCCATATAAAGTGGAGGAAGATGGGCACGGATGTTAGCCCAGGGCCGTCTTCCTCGGCAAAAAAAAAAAAAAAAAGAGGAGGATTGGCGGATGTTAGCACAGGGCTGATCTCCTCACAAAAAAAAAAAAAAAAAAAACTTTAATCAGCTAAATACCTTTATGCCAAAGTGAGGAAGTGTGAACTTACCTATGTGAAGACTTGCGATTCAATAATAAACCTAGGACATCTCATTCCTTAAAAAACTCCCATCTAGGGCAAGCTCTGATGGCCTGGTTAAAAAGTTCCACACACTCTGCTTCGGCGGCCTGGGTTCAGTTCCTGGGTGTGGAACCACACCACTCATCTGTCAGTAGCCATGCTGTGGCAGCAGCTCACATGAAAAGAGGAAAGGTTAGCAAGAGATGTTAGCTCAGGGCGAATCTTTCCCAGCAAAAAAAAATCCCATCTATAGGATCCTAAATTTGGCAGAGTGATAAAGCACGTGGATACATAATTGCTCTAACATGAAGCCTGGTCGATAGCCCAGGAAGGTTATGATGGCCTCTTCCTCAGAGACGCAGGGCAGAAAGCAAGACACCAGCTAAGCAGACCAGTACAAGTCATTGCCACCTTGATGGCACCATTGGTCTTTCTGCAGTGACTCGATGGGCCAAATCAATACAATTTTATGAACTCTTGCTCCTAGTTCATGCCATGGCCTTCCCCTGGCTGTGTCATTAAGCAGGCTATTCCCCACCCTACCTTAGATGATGGAGGACAACAACCATCACCTGTCACTTTCCCTTGGTTATGAGGTTCTAGGTATCTGGCAACACCCCTGGTGCAGTGTTAGAATGATAAGACTCACTGTGCATCTCTGCAAGTGGCTCTTGCCAAGAGCAAAGTAACATCGCCTTTTCCTTGAGTTACACTAATGCCTGATAAAATATTTTTTACTCTTCCAAATACCTGTAAAGAAACAACAGTATCAACAACAACAAAAATAATAATAGCTATCATTTTTTTAGTGGGCCACGCCCTGGGCCAGAGACTTTACCTGGATTATCTTATTTATCTTTCCCAACAACACTAGGAGATGGAGATTACTGTCCCCATTTAACAGAGCAGGAAAGTGAAGCTAAGAGGTTAATGATGTTACTCTGAGATTTGATTCCTGCTTTTCAGCTTGGGAATTGATATACATGACTGAAGCCAGTTATCAAGAATAGACCTCAAGTCTCCTTGCTCCTGGCCTGCTCGCTCCCTACTAGACCTGCTAAAGGCTCATTGGTCCCCAAATGTGGCAGGGTTTTCCCTTTTCTCAAATATATCCCCATTGCATAAGGAGAGCGCTGTGCAATTCCCTTCCTTCAAGGTGCCCCTAGAAGAGGCAAATGCCCCATGGATGAGAAACTCATGAAGTTCATTTGTCCTCAACCCGCTATCCATTAGAGATAGTTTGTTAGCCTCAAGAAGAGATCATGGGGCGCTAGTTTATAAGTCTATGATACATTCCTGGAGCTGAGAAGACTTTCTCTTTTTGAAGAAAAATCTTCTTTGGGAAAACTGAAGGTTTTGAAGTTTTTCATCCCCGCTGGAATTTAAAAGGGGGTAAAGTGCTGTAGCTTTCTGTTGTCTGCTGCATGGAAACATGGCCCGTGGGGCCATGAGACCCTTACTTTCAAAGGGCTCCTCGCATCTTTTAGGATGAACACATAGCCCCACCACAGCCTGCTCTGGTGCAGGTGGCCCACCCCACAGGGCCGCCTGGGCCTCTTTTAAGAACACTCACTGTGGCTGCTCGCAAGTCCTCTTGCCCCTGCTAAGCCAGCCCCTCTCGGCAGCTGGTCTCGCCTCGCTCCGGCTCCCCACAAACCCCCGCTACCTTCCCCTCTGAAGCCACAACTATGCAGTGCATCAACTTGTACTTCAAGCTGAATTGCCTGAGTTTTTTGTTTTTTAAACAATCTTAACTGATTTTTGCACGAAAGGTCCCATCAGTCCCCAGATATCAAGACCACCATTTAAGAATGTGTGGCATTAGTCACAGACAAGAAAATGGGAACTGAATTTGCTCTTCACGTCAGAGAGGAGGAAACCGCAGTCACCCCAGAATCCACATCCATCCCAAAACTCTCATATGCAGTTAAAGTGGCTCCCTTCAAGCTCTCCATTCCCCTCTGCTCCCCTCACCCCTTCCCGCCCCACTTTCTCCATATCAACTGCCTTGGCCACCACACACCCTGTCACTGGGTGCTGGCAGCCTCTAGGCACGTCGCCCTCCAAGTATTTTTTAAAATCCTTTAGCGTTGCTGACACCCAGTTGAGGGAGCTGGGCTTTGTCATTAGACACGGGCTGAGCCTGCAGCCTGAGAAGGCACCACGCCAGCTCGAAACACAGCTTAGATTAACACACCCTCCCCACGGTTCACAGCTTTCTCATCAGGAGAGAGCGCCAAGGGCAGAGGAGAGCGTGGGCTAGTCCAGCCTTCTCAGATCCGCCTTGGGGTTCCGAGAGTCATCTGGCAGGCAGGACGCCCGGGGGAAGGCGGCCAGGGGGCAGTCCGTCCATTCCCAGTAGTCCATTCCCCTCCCCTTACTCTGCGGAAAGAAACTTGAAGCGGAGCAGTGGCTTAGTGTCCCAGAAAGACAGAGATTCTCATTCTCAGCCCCTGCCGTTTGCTCCTCTAGCCCCAGAGGAGTGGCAGGTACAGTCTGGTGCTGAAATCCTGGTACTGCCGCGGCAGATACACTCCATGAACTGGAGCTACCGGCAGTCAGCAGCTAGTTTTCAAAAGATGGAAGGAAACACACATGCATTGAGCATTTCCCTTGTGTGGCTCCAAGATGATGAGTCGATCACTGTCCTTGTCACTCTTAGGGGCCTGCCTTAGAGAATTTAAGCACCCTGCCCATCAGCCGTGCATAGACTCTCTGACTCCAAAGGCATCAAGTAGGCCTTAAAAGGCAGCTTGATCTCTATCAGCCAGAACATTCCTCCTCTGCACTGTCAGCCCAGCCCCAGGCCTTCCCAGCCCAGAAGCTGCCAAAAGCCACTTTCTCCTCACACTTTTACATCTGTGAAATAAGGACAGTTCACTCCATTACAGCTTGAGGGCTAATTCCCGAAAGTGGCAGTAAACTACTTCACAAGTCTTACAACACAATCTGCCCTTCCTGCGTGGCAACAACTGCCAGCTTGCAAAGGGAAGATTAAATGGGCCGTAATGCAGCCAGCCAGGTGGTCCAGGCTCACAGAGGACACAAGTCTTGCTCCTTCTTATAAATGGTCTCACGGTGCAGAGTGAGTTCCCTGCCCGCAGTGGTGGCCCAGAGCTGCCGTGCTCATGATCAGATATATCCAGGAACTTTGCTGGCCAGGGACTGCGTAAGAACACTGGTTAGCTGCAGGAAACGTTCCACACCCTCCTTGAGGCTTTTAAAAGGCCAGTGAGATGTAAGAAAGGCTCCATGAGCAAGCGATGAGAGCCCATTGCCGGGGACACTCTTACCAGATGGGCTCATAAATATCAAAAGCAGGCACACTGCTGCTGCCTTCTGCACACACCTCCCACCCCCAGGAGGCAGGTTTGCATGACGTGGTCATTCCTCCTCCAGCACTTTTCCTAAAGGACAACCCAGGGACGCTGGAATGGCCTGAGCAGCTGGCTCTCCCCTCCGGAACCGAGCGTGTTTATTTCACAGACAGCTGCCTCTCATTCTAAACACTGGGCCCCTGGCGGGCAGCCCTCCCCTCCGGTTCTGGGGAGGCCCAGCCTGGAAGAATAGAGATGCTGAGATGGCTGCTCCCGCTCCCCAGCCTCAACTACCAAGAAAGGGAAGAGCTCCATGGGAAAGGACATCCCAAGGAGGCGGTCTTCCTCCCACCCTCTCCACCCCTTCCAGACTCCTCCAGGTACGGAGGGAAGTGCATCCATTAACTTCCAAAAGCACGCCTCTTCGTCATGAGTCTGAACCAGGGGCAAACACAGACATGGGGAGAAGGGTTTCTTGGGTGCCTCACTTAGAGAAAGCTCGCCCAGGATAGTGGCACCCAGTGCAAAGCCAGCCAGCCTGCTGACGCCACAGGCAAGGGGGCGGTGTGGGGCTCCCCAAGCCCTAACTCTGCACGGCTCCTCCTTCCCTGCCAAAAAGGCTCCTCAATTTGGTATTTAAGGCTCTTCACCATTTGCCTAAATATTATTCCACTGGCCCCTGAGACCCATCTCCACTCCTACTAAAACCCTCCAGGTTAGCCTGCCCGACGCGCCCAGAGCTCTCCTGCTCTCCTGGCATTGTTGCCATGGCTGCCCTGTGTGGCGTCCTCACCCCACCTTCCCTGAGGCTCTTTCTTTTAGCATATGCACCTGTGAATTGTCACTGGCCCTTTTTCTTGTGGTGGGCTCTGTCTCCAACCTCTGACTCTCCTGCGCATGGCGTGGAGCCTGGTACATGACCACCCAGTACATGGTAGTTGAGGCCAGTACTCCAAAGAATATGAGTAAAGGCTGAAGTAACTCTGGAAAGCTCTTTCTCCAAACCAAACCCAAGCCAAGCACTGGCCATCTCTCTCTTCCCTGGTGTTGTCACTGCCCTCCATGGCCCACGCGGTTCTGGTTCCATTCCTGGTCTCTCTGCTCTCCATCTCTAGACCCTACGTGGACCTGGTGAACCTGCTGCTGACCTGTGGGGAGGAGGTGAAGGAGGCCATCACCCACAGTGTGCAGGCACAGTGTGAGCAGAACTGGGGCAGCCTGTGCTCCATCCTGAGCTTCTGCACCTCAGCCATCCAGAGGCCACCCACCGTGCCTCCGGAGCACCAGCTCCAGGTGGACAGAGCCAAGCTGTCCAGGGCCCAACACGAGGAAGCGGGTCACCGCCTCTCAGAGCCCAGTAGTCGGGAGACCGGCCGAGGTGCCAAGGGCGAGCGAGGTAGCAAGAGCCACCCACATGCCCATGCCCAGGGGAGAGCCGCCGGCCATGGGGCCCAAGGAACTTCTGGAAGCAGCGAGTGGGAGGATGAACAGTCTGAGTATTCCGATATCCGAAGGTGAAACGAAAAGGCTGGCCAGGAAATCTTTCCTCCACGCCGTCCATTTTCTTCTCTATGGACATTCCAAAACATTTGCCATTAAAGAGGGGTGATGTCGCACGCAGGATTTGGTGGGGACTGCGGACCTGAGGAAGCTGTGTATTAGTGGGATGAACAGGTGAGGCGGAGACTGCCTGGGCAGCAGCAAGGTCTGGGCCGTGCCCAGTGGGTTCCGCCCTCGCACACCCTGAGGTGAGGGTGCCACGTGTCCTCCTTGCAACTTTGTCTTCTTTCTGTCGTGGAGCCACTGGGCGGCGGCCTGCTGGGGAGGTGGAGCGGGGAGGGGACACTTGGTGCGGGTCCCCGCCCCGTAGCTTCTGGTGCTGTCTTGGCGGACAGCAGCTGGATTCCGGTGCAGGAGTGGATGTGAAAATCTCCCTGCGAAACAGGAGAAGGCTGGAAAGGAGGCAAGGACCGTGTGGGTGCTTGGTGCCAAATCGAAATTCAGTTTCTTGTATGGGACCTTGAGGTTTGGAGCTGCTTGGCAGGGGAGGGCGAGGGTTCTAAGTGTAATTTCTGAGCCATTGTTCTGTCTGGGGGACCCTGTCCGAGGGAGTGGCCCCGTGTGTTTGTATCTTAACCACTGCTTGAAGTCTCGATTTCACTTTTTTATTTATCCAGTTACATCTACGTATCTGTCGTCTAAATAAATGGCTTTCAAACAAAGCAACTGGGTTGTTAAAACCAGCTCAACGGAAAAAAAAAACCAGCCCATCTTTCAGGGCTGATTTTTTTAAGTGCTATTTTAAAAGGAATCAAAGAGCAAAGCAGCTGTCCATCTGACTGCCTGGTGTGGGCTCAGAGCCGCTTAGGGCAAACCCACACCTGGAGGAAAATGCACACACCAGGAGTTCGTTTGACAGACGTCCCTCAGCATCTTCTTATCTCACCTCGACCCTCAGCCAAGATCGTTAATGCACCATACCCTGGACTCCGTGAGGCCAAGTTGGAAGGCTGCCTTCTCCGTGCTGGAGGATGGAAGAGGGGAGAGGAGAATGGAGACTACTCAGTAATTTCCATGAGGGAATGCCGACCTTTTACATAAATGGAGAAGACTACCGAAAATCGCAGAGGGACAGGATATTCCAGATCCGATTGGGAATTTAGCAACAACGAAAAGAGTCAGCGTGGACAAGAAAAGGCAGAGAAGAGAGACAGAACTGAGAATACAGGCAAGAAGGGAGAGGATTATAATAGAAAGTGTCAGCAGTGGATTTCTTGCGGTTACCTAAAACATTTCAGAGAGATGCCTTTTCTTTTCTTTCCTAATAGGCTGTCAAATAGGCCTTCCTTGCAGCCCATACTCAAATAGGACCCAGTATTGCAAGGAGTGGACAGGTGTCCTCAGCCAGGTCCTTCTAGAGCAGGGGTCAGCGAATTTTTTCTGTAAAGGTCCAGATAGCAAATTCACTATTTTCAACTTGGCCGGGCATATGGTTTCTGCCGCAACTACTCAGCTCTGCCATTGCAGCTTGAAGCAGACATACGCAGACCACACGTAACAAATGGGCCTGGCTCCGCTCCAGTGAAATTGCATTTTAACACGTGCCCCACTGGCTTTGGCTCTTGGTCTGAGTTTGCTGACCCCTGTTCTAGTAAGTGGGCAAAAAATATGCATCCTGCGTTTGTATCAGCTCATAGCTCTCCCTCAAAGCAACCTGAAGCCAGAGAGAAAGAAGCTAAATTTATCTCCTCCAAAATGATCTGTTCCGCGGAATGCCCTTACCCAAAACAGCTCGTATTTAAACACCCAAAGTCCAACCTCATTGCCGCCAGGACGTGGTGCTGGAGGGTCAGTTCCCTGATCTTTCATGATCTGTGTTGGAAAGAAATCATTGTGTCTTGGGGGGAGGGGAATGAAGTGTTGAGAGAAGCACCTAGAAAGACCTGGAGCTGCGGGAAGCAGAGGAGATGGTGCCCTTAATCCCGCTCTGCCTGCGGCGGGAGGAGGACTGGTGTGGCAGGCTCTGCCATGGGAGCCCAGCGTGAACCGCGGTTGTCTCCGGCATGGGCCACTGCAGCGCGTTGACTGTTTCACTCACGTCACTCAAAAGCTGAAGCAATAACATTCTCCAGCGTTGCTGGGTCAGCTGTTCATTTGTTCGCCAGCTCCTGGGCTGGATGTGTGAAAGGCATCACTTTTATATTTTCCTCAGTGTAAATGTTTTATGTGTTCGCCTACTGATGTCCCATTTGTTGCTTCTATTGTAAATATTTGTCATTTGTATTTATTATCTCAGTGTTCCCCGCCCCTCAACGCATAAAACTGCTTACGATGTTCATTTGAACCGCTTCACGGATCTCCGTTGTATATTTTTCATGCCACTGGTTTGTTTTATCTCACAAGTCAGGTAGATATCATTTCATTCTGATTCCTAAAGTTTTGAAGCATACGATAGTATTTATTGCTAAGATTCTTTTGCTCAAAACTGAGGAAAAGTCCAAATTCCTGTAAGCATTCATTTGTCCCATCTAAACTGTAAGCAAAGTGATCATTAAAAATAGACCCTTGCCTCGGGCTTCATGCTTCATACAGATTTACTCATGAGCCTTCCTTTGAGGAAGGATGTGGATTTCCAAATAAAGATACGATGTTTATTTTGAGCTTTGCATGTTAACAAGATGATCTGAACACCTCTCCTCTGTATCAATAAATAGCCCTGTTATTCTGAAATGAGAGGACTGAGTGGAGTGAAATGCTGACACCCAAAACTAAATAAATAGAAAACACCAGCCCAGAACTTTAGTCATATTTTGACACACACACACAAAGAGAGAAATCTAAACTTGAACCAAGTAAACGGCTTCGCTAGAACAACATGGAAAAACAATGCTTCCAGGGCCATTTCCTAAGGAAGAACAGCCTCATCTGATCTCAGAATTGGCACCACGTGAGCTTGCTAAGTCATAATACCTGTTTCTGTTATGGATTTAGGCAACAGGATCTGTACATTGTCACATTGCATTATTTTTCTCCCAGTATTAATAAAGGTTTTAAATGAATGGCTCCCCCTTGAATAGCATTATTGTCTGAGAGGGCGTTGGACGTCCAGTGTAAAGGGGGACGGCTGTGAGCAAGTCGCCTTTTGAGTCCTTTTAAAATGCTGGATGTTCAGTTTACAAGGAGGGGAACGAGGTGAAGAAGACCACCCTGGGCTTCTCCTCCATCAGAGGGACTCTGTCCAAGACCCTGGCTGAGTCACCCAGACACAGAGGAGAATGAACTCCATGCAGCCAGCCTGGAAGTGCCAGCCCCAGGGCCATTAGGGAGGTCACAGCTCCCTCTGGTCTCCCCTGGGCCCTGGGACCCCTCCTTTCAGACTGAGCCTGTGCGGACACCACCAGCATAAGTGCTCAGTGGCCTGGCACAGGCAGGGAAGTTCACCGCATCCTTCCCAGCTCTTCTCACCACAGCAAAACAGAGCTGGAGTCCCTGATCTCCGAGGGTTCACACACCGTTAGTGTACCTACTATGTGCAGGGCACAGTGCTAGGTATTTCGCATATATTATCTCATCCTAACTGTGTCCCACAAGTAGCAAATATTATTCCCATCTTACAGATGAAGAAACCAAGGTATTGAAAGATAAAGCAACTTGTCCCAAACCATGTGGCTAGTGAGAGGGAGGTCTGAACCCAACCCAAGGTCTGCGACCCTGAGACCACATGCTCTCCCCCACTTCAGGCCTAGATTCTCCACGTGCGATTTATTGTTAATTTAAGCCGATCAGTGTTATTCCTATTGTACATGAGGCTTAGAGAAAGAATATTTATACTCTTACATTTATAGCAACAGGACGCTGAGGAGTTCTGCTTTAGAATGGAAAGGAAAATTGACACTCTCACCTTTCTTATCTGCAAAGACTCAAGTTTTGGTTCAGCTGAGGGAGAACGGGAGAATCACAGAGTCTCGTCACTTTTCTGTGCATGTGGGTAATTGTCTAAAAGGTTCTCCTCAAGGGCCACGGAGGAAAGCGTGTCGGGAGTGGCTGGCTTCTGAGAACATGTAGTAGAGCTTTCTCCACTAGACCCACCAGATCACCAGCCCTGTCTGAGAAGCCGGGCTCCCCTGAGATCTTCACACCATCATCGTCCTCATCGTGACAGCAGCAGTTTCTTGTGGATCTTTTCTGTGCCCCATGCACTACCTGGTGCTTTATGGATATTATTTGAACCCCATTTTGCACAGGAAGAAACTGAGGCTCAAAGGCATCTTACTATGCCTAGAGCCCGTCACAAGGCTAGCAAGCTCCAGAGGTGGCATGCCAACCCACCCCAGGGCTCTGCTCTGTCTTACTCGCCATCTCCCACCCCAGGTGGGAAAACATGGGTTAAGTACACCCGAGTTCAGAAACGCAGCTGCCTCCCCCAACCCTCAGGACTGCTCCAACCCGTCGGTTCAGGAATTATTAGGCTGTGGGAGGAAGAAGGCAGAAGGGCTTCCAAATACGCTGGTATTTAAGTGAAGTTTCCAAAGGAAGCTGGAGCTGCGTGCCCCAAAATCTGGAGACGGAAATCTGAATTTGTTCTAAAGTCAACAAAAAAGAAAGCCCCCCGCTGAGGAGGGGACAAGCCTTGGCCAGAGAACAGGTTTCATGTGAAATGATTTTTTTGTGGACGGAGAAGAGAAGAAAAGAGCAATAGAAGCCTTGGGCTGGGAGTCATGCGCTGCTGCTGCGTAAGCAGTTCGGTTTTTATCACCCCCCAAAAAGGACACACGCAAAAAGTCACTCCCCAGAGAGAACGGAAGAAAAAAGCCACAAAGCCAACCTAAGCTTATACGTGAAATGGGCCCAGCAGGATGAACCCTGCCGGTCGACAGAACCCAAGCCTGGTGGCCCTTGAGGCTGTGTGCCCACCTAGCCACCGTTCAACATCCGGCCTGTCTGGGAGAGCTAAAAGTTGGGAGAGGCCAGAAGAGCTCCTCCGAGGAATTCTCACTGGCAGGGCAATTGTTCACAAGGTACAGAGGAGAATCAGCTGGTTCCATTTTCCATTAGACAGTTTCTGGGATTTTTTTATGGTTCTTAAAGTTAAGGGGGAGTGCCCACGTAAAAGAAGTGACAGGCTAAAGAGGATCAGGACCGCCTGCCCACTCACCCTCCGGAGTCACGAATGATACTCAGCCAAGGACCCAAGGTGCCAAAGAGTGCTTTGTGCAGGAAGAATGATCAGGCCGTAGAATTCTGTCCCTGTCACTTATTGCTACGTTAACAAACTACCCCAAAAACTTGGTAGATTGCAACAACCATTTTATTTTGCTCACAATTTTGTGCATCAGAAATTTAGAAAGAGCTCAGCTGGGTAGTTGATCTCTTCTCCATGTGGCCCCGGCTGGGGCAACCGGGACTGGAGAGTCCCCTCCCCAGATCGCCCCTTCAGGATGGTACCTCAGTGCCCCGGCCTTTCTCTCTCTTGTGTCTCTCCACGTGGCCCCTCATTCCCCGAGGCCTCTGGAAACAAGGCTGGCTCCGGGCAGTTAGCCTCCCTTCTCCCACAGTGCCTGGCTTCCCCAAGAGAGACTGGAGGATTCTGCAGCATATTCTGCAAATCTAAACTAGGGTTTTTGGGGCCGGCCCCATGGCATAGCGGTTAAGTGCGCACGCTCCACTACTGGCAGCCCGGGTTGGGATCCCGGGCGGGCACCGACGCACCACTTGTCCAGCCATGCTGAGACCGCGTCCCACATACAGCGACTAGAAGGATGTGTGACTATGACATACAACTACCTACTGGGGCTTTGGGGAGAAAAAGGGCAAAAACAAAACAAAACAAACTAAACTAGGGTTTTGATGTCATCCTTGGTATTGTAACAACCCCAGGATCTGAACGCCATGAGGGCAGAGACAGGGTCACTTTTACAGAGTTTCTCGTCTCCCCAGCAGCCCTGTCATTGCACAGTGTGAATGAATGAATGAACGAATGAATGACTGAGTGAAACCTCTTGTCTAAAAGAGTGCAAAATTGTCAAACCAGATGTTTCAATTCACTGTGACGTCTAAAGTAAATATGTCCTTGTGTCCTTGTGAGGGGCATCGACATGTGACAGAATCAGTGAGTGGGTGTCAGAGTTTAAAATCATGGGAAGCCTGTAATTTTGGAGTCAGGAGACACAGATGGGAGTACCGATCCAGCCACTTACTTGTCTCACACCAGGTAAATCTCTTCTATTTTTAAATAACGACTGAAAAAATAAATCAGGGCTGCACCTGAGACCTTGACAAATCACTTGAACTTTCTAAGCCTGTTTCCTCAGCTACAAAATAAGGAATCTAACAGCTACCTTGCTTCCTTCACAGGGGTGGGGAGCATAAAATGACTGAAGGTGTCCAAAAGTCAGAATACATAGGAAATGCTTTGAAGACTGTGACACGCCATGTAAATGGTAGGTATTATTTCTCCTGGCCATTTTGGAAGGCTTCTGCCTAAAGCCAAGAGCACAGACAGAATGAGCTGCCCCATCCTTTCCACTCCGTTCTGGCGGTTCTCTGAGGCAGGTATGAAGTCTTTTATGGCCAGAACAGAGGGGCCAGCCCCGCCTGGGGGGAATTTGAACCAGGCATGAGGGGTCACAGGCTAACTAGGTGGGGACCCTCTCTAGGGTCAGAGAGTGGCCTCCCAGCGGCTCCGTGATGCTGCGGCTCTCCCAGGCATGAGCTCCAAGTGGCAATCAGCCGGGCAGCGACGAGACCATGCTGGGGAGCAGAGGGCCTTCCTGCCAGGTTCCCTGCAAACCTCAAGGCAAGGCACCCACAGAAAAACCAGTTAATAAACCTCCTTAATGAGAAAGGAAAGCAGAGACTGACAGAGACAAGGGAGGAAAGAGATTCGGGGCCAGAGCCCGCTCCACTGTGTGCCAAGCTTCCTAAAAGTTTGACATTTGGAAAAGATTTGGCCTGGAGGAGCCAAGGATTTGGGACAGGGCTCCTTCCGGCTCCCAGGAGTGTCCAGTATAAGAGGAGGAGGAGGAAAATGACTCAGCTGAAATGAAGAAAAATGTATTTTTAAAAAGCGAAACATTGAAAGGCACAAAGAGATAAAATGGAGCCCCAGGATAGGGTCCAAATGCCTTCTCAGAGTACGTGGGGCGAATTTGCAAGAAGCTAGAGAGCTCGCGAGGGTTTCTAGACCAAGAATAACACCATGAAAATGAAGAGAATCTTCTGGGCTTGCCAGGTCCACGGCCCTTGGAGCCGTCCCAGCTCCTGATCCCTGGGGGGCTGGTGCCACCTCTGCAGGAGAAATGCTGAAAGCAACCCGGCAGCACAGAAGCTTCTCCACACTTCTGATTCTGAAAATATAGTGAGTTCTGTAACAGAGGAGTGGGGTAGAACTCATCTCCAGGTCAAACGCACATTCACCTGGCGGGGCAAGGCTGGGAGGAGGGGTCCACGGGGCCCTGCTGGACACCCCCTCACTCCATTCTGTCCACAGAACCTCAAGGGGCCATGAGGGAAGGGAGGTGGAACGAGGCTCCCTCCCCAGAAGTTAGCACAACTCCATCCCTCCAATAGCCAAGGTCAGATGACCTTGATTGCAGAAGTGTCATTTTGAAATACTCGGTGGAGAACAAGCGTGATGACGACATAAGACATGAGAATAAAGAGAAGCCACTGTCAGACAGCTCTGCATCTCCCTTCCCTTGGGGCATCCAGTGAGTGTTGGGTTCACGCTGGGGTGCCACCTCCTCCCTAGCATGGAACTCCGTGGAAACCCATATTTCTAGAAAAAGGAAGGTTGGGAAGAAGAGTTCAGCTCAGCACAGCCCAAGAACTGCGACCCCTCACATGGGCGTGTCAACCCTGCCGGCCTTTTTCAGAGTCTCCCGGCACTTACCCAGAGCTTGCTGTCCCTGGGAAACCATCAACACGTGTTCTCCTGGGAGGATGCAGAGCAGGGAGGCCAGCCTGGTGGGGAGCACAATGACGGACGCAGGGGAGGACCCCGGGAGGCTCAGCTGATCAAACCTCACTGGCCCACCGTCCTGAAGCAGGGCTAGGCAGAAGGAACGGGGCCAGCTACCCTCTGAGGCCCCCCTGCCAGCCATGACTGTTCGGAGATTCCTTTACCAACCTCTGCTTTTCTACACAGTCACCCAGGGGCAGAGATGGAAGCAACCTCCATACACGTATTTCCAGGGCCTGGGGCCTTAGAAGGTGTGTCAGTTAGGGGAAGCAGAGACAGAATCAAAAGTGCAAGAGATTTCTTGGGGAAACGCTGTGAAGGACCAAGTGGAGAGCAGGAGCGGGCAGGTGGAGCCTCGGGTCACAGTGCTGGTCTGACACCTGCGGAGGGGGGTGCGGAGGGCCAGGCAGGAGTGCAGTGGGGTTCTGAGGAAGTCAACGCCAGCATGACGGGAAGCCCCAGGGCAAAGTGTGCTGCTAGAGGAGGCCTGTGTCGGGCAGGAGTGGCTGGCTCCAGCCCTCCTGTGTGCTCGGAACAGCTGAGGAAGAGCGTGGCTCAGCCTGAACACTGTGATGGGCCCTGAAGGCGTGGCAGGCAGAGGCTGTGAACTAACACATTCTTCATAGCAGCAGACTCTCACGGCTACCTAAGAGCCAACGCTTTTTAAAAAATCTTTAAACAGAGCATTACACTTAGTTCTTGAGACAGGGCCTACCCATGACCAGCCCTTTGGCAAGACGCTTCACAGGGTTGTCATGAGAAACAAATAGAGAATGGATGTAACAGTAATTTGCAAACTAGAAGGCCTACACTAGAGGTTCACAAAATGGTGGCTCACAGGCCAGATATTGCCTGTATATGTTTTCCCTTTGACCTCACATATTGATTTTTTAAAGCCAAATTAGTTGCCAGCACATACAAGCCACAAATATCCAGATTTCCAGCTTGTCTTCAAGAATAAAAACATCCACCAACACCAAACCCACGACCGATTCACCACAATCACCACCGCTCCCTATTGTCTTACACCCTACCTACCTACTCACGTGCTTGATGAGACTGGCCACTGCAGGCCTCCTGCCTACACTCATGGGTGCAGCTAAGCAATTCAGGGTCATTCCATTTCCTAGGGCAATATAAAGAGGAACGTTTAGAAAACTGAAAAAAAAACTCCAGGAAATTAAAACACGAGAGAGGAAAATGAAAAATTCAATAAAAAATTGGGAGATCAATTTGAGAAAATCCCTCAGAAAGAGATGAACTACGGAAGAGAAAAAATAAGAAAGAGAATCAGTCTAGGGCTTTAACATCCAACCAGCGGGAGTTCCAGAATGAGGGAACTGAGAAAATGGTAGGGAGAAACTTACCAAAGAAATAGTACAGAACTGAAGGGCAAGAGTTTTCAGACTGAAAAGGCCTCAAGAGGACCCAAGACAGTGAGGGAAAAACTCCCCAACAAGACGTGTTCTTGTGAAACTTCAAAACTCCTAGGGATAAAGAGGAAAATCCCAAAAACTTCCAAAGAGGGCGGAAAAAATCACGTAGAAAGAGTCAAGAATCAGTATGGCATCGGACTTCTCAACAGCAAAGCAGCCAGAAGACAAAGTACAGCATTCTGAGGGAAAGTAATCCTACACAGTCAGATCACCACCGAGGTGGAGCACAATCCAGGTATTTTTCAAACATGCGAGGTCTCAAAAACTTTGCTCTTCAAATATCCTTTCACAGGAAGCCCCCGAAGGCTGTGCTCCACCAAAATGAGGGAGTAAACCAAGAACAAAGACACAATCAGGTCCAGGAAGCAGAGATCTAACACAGGAGAGAGGGAAGGGACTTCCAGGATGACGGTAAGAAGAGTCCGTGGTGACAGCTGAGCAGCCAGTCCCACTGGGAGCAGAGGACACAGGGGACTGCAGACGAGCACTTCATGGTTCTGCCAGAGGGCTGAGGGCTAAGTTAGCGATGATTAAATTAGTTATAGGAAACTAAACAAACCAAAACTGAGCAAAAGACTTGAACTGGCATTTCACAAAAGAAGATGCTCAAATAGCCAGTAAGCACATGAAAAAGACGTTGACATCATTAGTCATTAGGAAAATGCAAATTAAGGTGACAGGGATCATCACTACCCAGCAGAATAGATCAAATTCCAAACGATAGACAATCACCGGACCTCTCGTACGTTGCTGACGGGGACACGAACGGTACAACCACTTTGGGAAACTCTCTGACAGTTTCTGATAAACATATACCCATCCTATGGCCCAGAAACTTCACTCCTAGGAATATGTCCAGAGAAATGAGTACATAGAGCCACCCAAATACTAGTACAAGAATATTCAGAGTAGGGCCAGCCCCGTGGCTTAGCGGTTATGTGCTCGCGCTCCGCTGCTGGCGACCTGGGTTCGGATCCCAGGCGCGCACCGACACACCGCTTCTCCCGCCATGCTGAGGCCGCGTCCCACATACAGCAACTAGAAAGATGTGCAGCTATGACATACAACTATCTACTGGGGCATTGGGGGAAAAAAAATAAATAAAATTATTTAAAAAAGAATATTCAGAGTAGCTTTATGCAGAACAGCGAAAAACTGGAACCAGCCCAAATGTCCATCCGATACGGAATGGATAACAAAGTGTGGTATTTCCAGCCAAGGAATACGACTGGGCATTAAAAAGGAATGAAGGGCTGATACACACAGCCATGTGGACGAACCTTAAACACACGATGAGAGTAAAAAGCCAGACAGGAAAGAATACATGTGGTATGAGTCTATTTATATAAGGTTCAAACACAGGAAGGAAAAACTAATCTATGGGGTGAGAATCAAAATAGTGGTTATCTCTGGGGGGCAGGGATAGGCAGCTATTAACTGACAGGGACACAAGGGAACCTCCTGGGATGACAGATGTGTGCTGGTGTCACCGGTATATCATATGTAAAAGTCATTAAGCTGAGCACTTAAGATATTTATGTTTCATTACGTGTCATTTATTCCTCAGTAAAGAACTGAAAGAAAAGAAAACTAAGCAAACCAAAAAAGATGCATTGTTAATTCCACGAAAAGTAAAGCCTTACATTAAAAAAGAAAATGTAATCATAGGACACTCCCTGTAGTGTGGACTTAGCTTGGCTCTGAACAATAATTACACAGTTGTCATAATAGATAAATACCCTATATACGATTCAAGTAGAAATCTGTATTGGCATGATGGGCAGAATGGCAGTGTTTGTACGAGCAGAGGGTTGGGGGTGAGCAAAGAGCTAAGTCCTAAGATTTTGCAGTAGGAAGCCAATAGATAATGTCTAAAATCAAATAAACAAACAAGAAACAGCAGTGAGTTATGTTATTCAGACATCTGGAGGTAAATACTAGAAGAAACAGCTAAAGGGAAGCAAGTAATCGTCTCTGGGGAGTAGGATTTACTGGTGGGGAGGTGTAAGCAGGTAATTTGGATCTGCTGGAATTAGGTTTGGTGGAAAGAAACAGAAACCCAAAACAAAATCCCTTAATTAAAACAGAAATGTATTTCTATGTCAGGTAAAAGTCTGGAGATAGACAACTCAGGGCTGCTCCACAAAGTTCTCAAACTCTCCTTTTTCTCATTGCTATACCACACATGGCCTTCAGTTCCAAGACCGCCTTACGGTTCAATATGGCTGCTCCAGCTCCAGCCATCAAATCCACATTCCAGCCAATAGGATGGAAGAAAGGACAAAGATGAAAAACAGTGCATACCAGTTGTCTTTTTAGGATGTTTCCCCAAAGCTACCACACAACACTTCTGCTTAAAACTCACTGGCCAGAACTGAGTCCTGTGGTCACTCTTAGCTGCAAGGGAGGCTGGAAAAAACCGTCTCTATTCTGGACAGCCATGTGCCAGCCACGGAACAGGGGAGCCTCTGCCATTAGGACTTGTGTGTAAAATCTTTAATTATACATAGGTATTACTTTGATTAAAATCTAAACAAAAAGAAATAGCATGAGCAGCCAACAGACAACATGAGGAGCAGTCCTGCTCGGTGCACCAGCCCTGCAGGCCGCACCAGTCCTGAGCACACACCTGGGCAGGTGGAAGGAAACACCTGATGAGAGCAGAGCCGCCCCCTCAGGCCTCCCACCCGCTGGAGAGCCAGGAGCGAGGCCCACGGAAGGAAGACCGAGAAGCTGCCGTGCGGAATTAGGGTATTGGGTGGCACACACAGAGCAATAACCTACCCCGGGGCCAAGTAACTCCACGACAACAACCTTGCAGATGGCCCCAAGCTCTGAAAGCTCTCCAGCCCTTGCACATTCAGACCAGTGTCTGAAACGATGAAATCGCACAGTGTCTCGGACAGGTGGAAGTTGGTACTCCTCCTTTACAGGTAAGGAAGCAGCCTCCAGAGGTTAAGCGCCTTCCCCCAGGTCGTAACTAGAGGAGCTGAGACTTGACCTCAGGAATCCCCAGGACCGAGTCCGGGTTTCTCTCCTCCACGATACAGGTGCTCCTCCAAGAGCACCACCCGCAGCTCGTGGAGCCTCGGCAGGGCCACGTCAAGCCTGTCAATAAGTCACAGGGAGCAATGGCTCGTCTGAAGACAAGATGAGCAACAGGGAGGCCAGGAGGGTGAGCGGTCCTGTTTCCCAGGAAGGTGCCTTCTGCAGGGCTGGAAGAGTACACAGTTAGCCGGCAGGAGCCCCTTCTGCAAACACCAGCACGGCAGTTTGCAGACAAAGAGAAAGTGCTGCTGGGACTAGAGATGGGCGCAGGGCTGGGAGCTGCGGAGTTATTCCAATCCTGAAAGGGCTTTTGTCGAGCCTGGGCCATGAGCCTGAGCATATGGAATTCCAAGCCTTTCTCTTCCAAGTCCTCCAGAACCAAATGGGAAAGTCCTTCTGCGCTGCTCTAATAATATTTTCCTGCTGTGTCCCCTCCAAGGATCCCCAAATGCCTCACCAACATTTCTGGATGAAACTGCAGAGCCTCCGAGTGACCCTGGGGCAGTCACTTCCCCTCCCTGCACCCCAGGCCTCAGGGGAGAAGCAGACGGCTGCCAGGGAGAAGGAGGCGATGTGGCAGAAGGCAGAGGGAGCTTAGTGTCTCCAGAAGCCGTCCCAGCCATGTCTGTCTGGACTCAACGGGCTCACGGGCACCAGCCACAGCCCAGAGCCCAGACAGGCCAGGAGGAAGGTGGCAGGCGGCTCAGGGAGAGCCAGGCAGGCAGACAGAAGTGGAGGGCAGGCAGAGCTGCGGAGCACGTGGAGGACGGCAGAGGGCCCCGGCCCCGGGCTCAGGCACAGACACTGGCACCTGCAAAGACTCGGATCCCGCTGGGCCCCCACCCCGGAAGAAATCTGCTCTCAGGCGCAGGATGCAGGTAGAGCCCGGTTAAGGCTCGGTCATCGGGACACAAGACAGGAGACAGGCCTGCTGGGCTCCAGGTCAGAGTGAGGTGACGTCATGCTGACTCAGCCAGAGAGGCCTCAGAGGAACTCTTCCTACTGCCCACCCGGCCATGGAACTGAGGCCAGAGACTGCAGCTGAGTCAACTTGAAAGTCAGGGACTACAGAACAGGGTGCCTCGGAGCCAATTCAGGGAGCAGCACGGCCTCCGCCACCTCCCTCCCGTCCCCCTGCTCAGGAGGCCTTCTCCTCCAAATCGTCAGAGCCAAGCAGGTGACCTTCAGTGCAGCCCTGGGCCTCTGTGACAACACCCAGAACAAAGCCCTGCTCATCCGTGACCCCTTCCCAGACTCCCCCAGATTGAATGGACCTTCCTAAGGCATGAGTTTTCTCTCTGACCCAATTCAAATCTTCCATTGGTATTTTAAAATGACTCACTCTCACTCCACCGCAGCACCCAGCACAACACCGGGTACTCAGAAGAGCTCGGTCAATATCTTTGTTTTTGATTTGACTTGCAATTAATCCAGCGAAGAAGATTAAAAAAGAACTATATAGGAAAATTTCAAAATACAAATATGCACAAAATGATGCCATGCAAATAAAAGTCATAAGTCCTGAGGGAGCATTGAAAAAGTAAGTGAGAGAGCGGGGGCATTAGTCTGGGAAGTCTGTTTGGAGGAGGTGAGTTTTGAACCAACTTGAACCAGAGTCTGGGCTTATATATTAGAAGTATTTTGGTTGCAAGCAACAGCAATCTAATTCAAAGTAGCTTAAGCCAAAAAAGAAAAGAAAAAGGAAAGAAAGAAGGAAAGAAGGAGGGAGGGAGGGAAGGGATGAAGGAGAAAAGAATAAGGGGCACTGCACTGGCTCAAGCAATGGGATGTAGGCATGGCTGGATCCAGGTGCTCAAATGATGTTGTCAGGAATCCACCTGTCTCCATTCTGCTTTCCTGTGTAATAGCTTCATTCCAAGGCAGGCTCCCTCTAGGGTGGCTCCCTAGACTTAGATCCTACAGCTTTACAACCCCAGCAGGAAGAGAAAGCTTCTCTTTGCCAGTAGTTGAGGAGGGATTATTTTTAAAAAGTAACATTGCAAAGAGATACTGAGGGCGTTTATTTGTTACTGCAACCTAACCCAGTCTATCCTGACAAATACATGCCTCCTTAATCTAGCTCAGGATGCAAGCTCCCCGCTGTAGCCAGCAGGAAATGGTGCTCTGATTGGCCAGGCTGAGTCACAGGCCCAGCAGCGGAGCCGGGGAGCTGAGGCCAGCCCCATCCTAATCTTGTGGTCTGAGATTTACCCAAAGGGAAATCAAGATGCTATTCCCAAAGAGAAAGGGGAATGGACACTGGGCAGCGAAAATCAGCAGAGCTCAACACGCACTTGGCAGAGGGGTGGAGGGGGGGGGCGTGCCTCATGCCACCGTTCCTGCATCTGGGGCCCACCGTCCTGTCTGTGACACCCCTCCCTCCAAGGCACTGCCCGCCTCCCCAGGGAGACTCCCGAAATGAAGGCTGGAGTTCCTCAGGAGGTCTGACCCCTCTCCTTGCTGCCCACCACCTGCCCTGGCCAAGACTCGCAGCTATGAACTCTCCCTGCAGGGAGGCCGCCGGGTGTCCACGGGCGACCTGGGGCCCAGCGCCGCTCCTGCAGCCTCCCGGGGCCACCGCCTCGCGGGCCCCTCCCCGCAGCGGGCGCAGCTGCCCCCTCGTCATTGCAGCATCCGAGTCCTCGGGAGCTGAGAGGCGCCTACAGCAGCTTCCCTTACCTATGTCTACCCCCCTGGAGGAAAGAACTCAATCCGGCCTGTCGGCTGTCCCCGCAGACTCAGGCCAGCCCGAGTCGGGACGTCACGCTTCCTGCGGCAGCCGGGGGTCAGGAGTTCACGCGCCGAAGCAGCGCCTGGGAACGGGGTCCTAACAGGCGTTACATCCTCCCCCAGAGCTCCGACAGCTGCGCTCCCCCTCGCTGGGAAGGGAAGAGCCCGAATATAGCAGCAGGAGGAGTTCCGTGGGGCAGAAATGCTCAGCGTGGGATTCCGAGTCCAAAGGTCAGACTCGCAGTTAGTTAGGATTCCCAGCAGGTCATTTTTGGGTTTCTGCCTCAGTTTTCCAAAGAGGCAAAAAGGGGGTGGAAGGGGTCATTTCAGGAAGAGAGCCAGCCTTTGATACAGTAGGAGCTTCTCCATCCAGGTCTGCTGGGTCCCACAGCAGTCCAAAACCAAGCCAACCCTCTTCCTAGAAGATTTTCTTGACCCCCGGACTCACTGCAGAAGAGAGCGCTGCAGTCCAGCCGAGCTCGCCTCTTCAGTTCTCTGTCCAAACCAGGCCCTGCATGGGGCAGAAATCCGGAGGGCTGAGCCTCCCGTTGTCGGCTTATAGCTCCCCAAGCACCTCTCAGAAGTGACCCAAGGCGGGCAGAGAGGCAGAAGCAGGACAGGCCAAAGTGTCCCGAAACCCCGGGGCCTGGCCTCCCACCTTGTAGGGAGCACCGAAGTAAAGGGGACCTCGAGGACTCACAACCCGCCACTCCGAGCATCCCATGCATTTATAAAGCAACAAGAACCAGAGATGGAGAGGCGGCCAAGTTTGGGGAAGGGGTTGAAGAGAACTCAATATGTGACCAGGTCAGAACAGGCAAGAGAGAGGTCGTTCCTGGCTGTTAGTCTAGAACCCAAAAGTTATTTATTAAAAACAAGAAAAAAGAGTAGAAAATTAAAAGAAAAAAAAAGTCTGTATGAAGCCCCTGCTAGGTACCCGGCTAGGGAGCATACAGCTAAATATAAAAGACAGGGTCCAATTCGGGGCAAGACTGGCTACAAGGCCTTTGTATAGAAGGTGTTTCAAAAGGACAAATCTAGCAAAATCACTTAAATGGGAATTAGGGCAAGTCCTGGCAATTGTATTAGACGATTTTGGTTGCCAATGGAAGCCGCCCAGTTCAAACTGGCTTAAGCCAACAAGGCGAGTTTATTGGCTCATTGGACTAAAAAGGTCAGGGGTTCCAGCTTCAGGCAGAGTTAGATCCAGGCTCAGACAGTGCCACGAGGACTCAGCCGCCTCTTCTCCATCTCTGGGTCACACCTCCCTCTGTGCCAGCTTCATTCTAGGATGCCATGTGGCACCTCCTGGAGGCTGCAGGCATACAGCCTCCTTTACTGGCAACCAGAGAGGAAAAAAAGAGTTTGTCCTTCCCAAGAGTTCTCACTGTCCTGGTTTGCGTCACAGCCAGTGTGGCCAGGGAGAAGAAATACACTGATTGGTCAGCCCAGAGCCATGTAGGAAGTCTCATTTAAGGGTCTGGAACTCCAGGAGAAAGGCCTGGGCTGGAAACAAGAAAGGGACTCATTGGGATAAAGATGGAGCCAGGGTTACCAGCTTTGCCACTGCCCAGCTCTGGGGCCTTGAGCGAGTCAGTGTCCCACCGTGAACCTGTCTTTCCTCATCTGTAAATGGGGCAACAATACCTACCGTAGATGGCTGCTCTGGAGATCATGCAAAAGAATTTATATACAGTACCTGGCACAGGGGACTCAACAAATAGTAGTTACTGTTCTTTTTTCTTTGTATTCCATTTGTCTCCCACTTTAGTTTCCCTTTTCCCTGTTTCCTCAAGACTGCTGGAGGCTTAGCCGTCGTCAGTGCTCAGTGTTCTGGGCAGTCTGGGGTAAACAGATGGGAGGGGGCTCATTATGCCCATCCCTCCATTCACTTGGGCGCGCTCCATCCTGCAGCTGCGTGCTGGGGGACAAGGGCTGGGAGGGCCAGGTGCCCCCAGGGCCGAGGCTGGAGCAGGTGGTTCTACCAGAGGCATCATGAGCTATGAAGAACCTCGGGGAATCAAACACCTCCAAGAATGCACCCCCAGTTTGGAAGCATCGAGGCGGGAGCGGGGTGGGGACTGCCAGGTGGAGAGGGTGAGAACAGGAAAGGGAAGGGGCAGAGAAGTGACCCTTGGAATCCCACTGCTCACGAAAGGCACCAAAGGCAGGGGAGACAGCCTGGCAGCTCCTGGCCGAGTCAAGGCCATCCCTGAGTCCTAAGAGATTGGAGGAATTCTGCGAATTCAGAAAAACATCAGAATAACCCCACCCACTGTTCCTGGAAAGAGCCACACGATGACACCAGCAATTATGGCCCCGGTGCGGGTGGGAACCCAGAGAGGAGCCGTCACAGGAAGAAGGAGAAGGAAGCAGGCCTCCAGTCTCGGGAGGCCAGCCCGAAAACCTCCAGCGTCCTTCCTCGCTTTCCCCCTGCCTTTTCAAGAGATTCCTTCGCTGAGAACTCTCCTCCAGACCTTCCCAAGTGCAGGGAGAGCAGCCAGGCAGCGAGGGAGGCTCCGCCCCAGGGTGTGCAGGCCGGCAGGTGTGAGCGATGACTCTGGGCTTCGGTCCTTGGTGGTAGGGACCTTGGGCAAGTCTCATTTCCTCTGGAAAGTTGGAGCAGCCACCCGTCACCTCAGCCAGTGCTGGGCCCCAGACGGGGCAGGGAGGGCCCTGAGGGGCATGAGCCTGGGGAAGCTTCGGGGGTTCCCCCGCTCCACCCACCAACCGGGGCCCCCCCAGAGCAAGAATGCCTCGCTTGGGAGCCCAGGGGCACCTCTTAGGACACCTCTAGCTCTTCCCCATCGGGTCCACCCTGGCAGCAGACTCGGCCCGCCGCCTGCCTTTTCTGAGTCGGAATTCCAGCCCAGGGGGCAGAACAGCTTGCTGGGGGCGGCAGTGCAGCCCAGTTCAGCACCTATGCTTTGGAGCCATGCTGGCTGGGTTCAGATACCGCCTCCACGTCTTATTAGCTATAGAACTTTGGGCAAGTCATTGCCCCTTCCTGGGCCTCAGTTTTGCCATCTGTAAAATGGTGATAACGGTAGTTTCTATGTTAAATTAAGTGAGCTCAGTGACCTGCACATAAAAATCGCTCAGTGATGGTGGCTGCTATGATTGATGTTGTTGTTATTATTATTATTATCAGGCTTAGGGAAAGAAAAGAGGCCTTCAGCTAAACATTTCAAAATCCACATACCCAAGAGAGGTGGCTCACAACCGAAAATTCCATTTTATCACTCCTTTAACTGTCTTTCTGCTTTCTTGTCTCCTGGCACCTTCTTCGCAAGACTGCCCACACATCTCCCCTCCAACCATCAGCAGCCCAGGAGCGGATGGTAAAATTCAGGCAAGGGAAAAGCTAATAGCAGACAGCAGCTCGAAAACCAGACTGACATGCAAACGTTGGCAGCTGCTCAGATGAGTGAGTGCCCGCGGAGCTCTCAGACAGGGCTCTGCCGCCCGGGCAGCAGCAGCATTGCTGCTGTTCTCTGACACGGATCACACACTAAATTTTCCAAGGGGGCTCGTAGAGGAGAAAAGGGTCAAGGCGGTGGTTTCCAGGAGCCGCGTGGTAACAATGGGTCATTCTTCCTGTATAAGGACAACACGACTGGTCTGCAGTCCCAAGCATTGAAGTCCTATCAAGCCCTGGAGAGAGATTCGCACACACAGATCCTTTTCTAAGCCCCTCCACGCCCTGCCCCATTCGCCTAAGAACAGTGGGGCTCATCTGCAGGTCATCTGGAGAAGTCGAGAGGACAGTCCCCAACCTGAGATGGAGAAAGAGGTCTAGAGGGCTCAAGCAGGGAGCAGCCTCACCCGCCCTTGGTGACCGGGCCCATGCGCCACCAGCATTCACTGACCTGTGAGCACTCACCCCCTAATTGAGCTTTCAATTCAGCTGACCTTAGAATGAACTGGCGCCCCCCAGCGCTGCGGCTGATAGTAACAGGAAGAGGGAGGGAGGTTGCTCAGGGATGTTGGGGCACAGACGATGGAGAAAATTCAGGGAGGGGCTGAAAATGGTCCAGATCTTCACACCAGTAGGCCTGGACCCCGGGTTCCAGGAGCAGAGCCTTCCCTTGTGGGTGAAGCAACACCCCAGGGACTCGGGACTCAGATGGGGTGCCTGGGAAGGTGGTTGGCACGCTCCATGCAGAACCTCCCTCTGAGCTACCAGCTACACCAAGTGTCCCCAGCCACCCCACGTCCATGTCTTGTCTCCATACATGGCAGATAGCATCTCTGGTTTTGTCGGGTCTTACAGGCTGTGCCCACATGGTTCCAGGGGGCCCTTAAACGCCATGAGCTATGCAAGTGGTAGCCCTGAGGTCGTGCAGGAACAGCCTGGGCAGCCCTATGCCACAGCCCTGGGTGCATCCATTCCCGCTGGATGCTCTCCTCCAGCTCCATCTCTCTCACCTTAGCAGCCTCCGCCCAAGCCTGGCCCGTGACATCAAGAGAGGTGGCAAAGGTATCGAGTGATCACAAGGACAAGTGGCAAGGTCCAAAGAAGGGCAAACTGAGCCTGAAACACCAGGCTCCAGGCCTGCTTTCTCCCCCACTGAAGGGGCCAGTGGCCCCAGTCAAAAAATAGCCTTGTTGAATCCCCTGCACCCGCCCCTCCTGCCTGTGCCATCCTGCCGGCAGCTGCGTTAGGAGCCACCCAGGCCCTCCCACACACCTGCCGTGGCTGCCCAAACCAGAGACTCCACCAGGCCGTGCTAGACCTGGCCCCACAGTCGGGGGGCCTATCCAACAACTGTTCCCCTACATCACCCCCCAAACTCCCTGCCCCTTCTTCCATGGTTCCAACATCTTGCTGGATAAAGCCAGACTCTCTCCCAGACCCAGGGGATAAATTATCCTTGGTCTAAGCCGTCTTGGCCACCCCGTTCTTGCCAGTGAGAGTCCAGGAATGGTGATGTGACCCAGCTCTAGTCAACGAGGTGTAAGAAGTTCGCCAACATTTTCTGAGGTTGCTGACTAAAAAAAGAGCACTGTGAGAAACGCCCTTTTTGCCATCCTGCTCTGTGTGAGGATGTGAGGCCTGCAGCAGCAGCAGCCATCTCGTGACCTAGAGAACAAATATAAGGCCAAATGCCAACACGCTAAAGATGGCGGAGTGGAAAGAAAGAAAGGTCTTGGTCTCTGGAGCCATCGCGGGGCTGCTGAGCCGAAACTGAAACTGCCCTCTCCAGGTTCTTTCTCTGTAAGATACTTAAATGTCTCTATAACTTAAGCCCTGGTTGGTCAGGTTTCCGGTTACCTGCAGCCAAAGTCAGCTAGCTGATACAACAGTAGGCAAGTCGCTTTCTCTGCAGCCCGGGCCAGAATCCTGCCCTAGCTCGTTCCAGGGCCCGGGCGTGCGGTGCTTTTGACTACTGACCAGAGCATACACATGTACCATTTTAGAGAACTCTAGGCACCCGCAGGCCTCCCCCAGGACCAGGAACTCCAGCCTTCCTCTGCTGTGGTCAGTGGGACGGCCACTAACCACCTGGGGTCCGTGGACTCAGACTCATTCTGTTCCCTCTGCTCACTAGTCAGCTGCCTCCTGTTGTAGACAAGCCACAACATCTCTGTGCCTCTGTTTTCTTACCTGTAAAATGGGGGTGATATTTTTTTTAAACTGCCTTATTTGCTCACAAGGTATCATAGGATTAAAAATAGATGAGAGGATGAGAAAAAGCACTTTGTGCATTTTAAAGTGCTAGGTAAATGTCAATTAGTGTTGTTACTAAAATAGTATCTAGATGGGGAAGCACTTTGGAAAAAAACACTGGCAAATATAAATGTCATGGAACTGTACAATTTAAGTGGGTGAAATGAGGGGCCAGCCCCGTGGCCTAGTGGTTAAGTTCGGCACACTCCACTTCAGCGGCCTGGGTTCAGATCCTGGGTGCAGACCTCCCTGCTCATCTATCAGTGGCCATGCTGTGGCGGCAACCCACATACAAAATAGAGGAAGACTGGCATGGATGTTAGTTCAGGGAAAATCATCCTCAGCAGGAAAAAAAAGAAAAATGGGTGAATTATATGGTATGTGAATTACATCTCAAAAAGCTGTTATTAAAAAATCATTTAATATGTGTGGGGGGGTGTGTGTGTATATATATATATAGTCACTGCTATCAAAATTATTATTGTGATGATAAAAGAAGATTTTGGAAGAGGCAGGCCTGGGTTAGAATTCTGCTTCTGCCACTTACTAGCTGTGTGACTTTAGGTAAATCACTTACCCTCTCTGAGCCCCATTTCTGCTATAGAATGGGGAGAATAATACCTAGCTCACAGGGCTTGAAAAGGATTAAAAGAGAAGATGTGTGTTCCTGGCATAAAACGGGTGCACAATAAATATTGGCTCCCCTTCTCAGAAGATCCATGCCGAGCCAGGCAGTGGAGGAAGACACCTTTACCAATGCACAGATAAAGTCCAGCATCTTATTCCAAGTACGGCCCAGTAACCACTTGCATCAGAAGCACCGAGGTCCTTGTAAGGAGCCCTGAATTAGCGTCTCCACTGCAGGGAGTTGGGAGCTGCCTGTTGACAGTTTATGCCTGTGCCCAGCTCACTCTTCATCCCCAGCTCACAGGTTCACACAGAACCAGCACTCACTTGCTCACGTGCCCCAGCCCGATGTCTGGTCCCCGTACCCCACACCTCGTGAGGAGGAGGGCATCGTGGTCACTCCCACTTCACAGAGGCTATCTGACGGAGGAGTGCACAAGGAGTGTGTTGGTCTAGAACAGTCCCTCCAAACCTCTCAGGCCCGCTGCCCACATGATCATCCCCTAGACCTGGGCCCCCAGCCCGCTGCCCACAGAACATCCCCTAGACCTGGGCCCCCAAGCCCGCTGCCCGCATGAACATCCCCTAGACCTGGGCCCCCGAGCCTGCTGCCCACATGAATATCCCTCAGACCTGGGCCCCCGAGCCCACTGCCCACATGAACATCCCTCAGACCTGGGCCCCCGAGTCCACTGCCTGCCCTGACATCCCTCAGACCTGGGCCCCTGAGCCCACTGCCCACAGGAACATCCTTCAGACCTGGGGCCACGGGCCCGCTGCCCACATGAACATCCCTCAGACCTGGGCCCCCGAGCCCACTGCCCACATGAACATCCCTCAGACCTGGTCCCCCGAGCCCACTGCCTGCCCTGACATCCCTCAGACCTGGGCCCCCAAGCCCACTGCCTGCCCTGACATCCCTCAGACCTGGCAGGTGCCTATACAGACAGCGGCTCCTCCAGGCCCTGAGCCTCTGGACCTGGGCGAGGCAGGAGGGTCTGGAACCAAGGCAACTTGATTTGGTGGCTGCCCAGGGACAGGCTCTTGGCCCTGACTGCCCAGGGGCCTGCACAAGTCCATGCACTCCAGCTGGGCTCTTAGGGCTTCCCATGTGGTGCCCCCCACCCACTGTTCTCCCAACACTAGTAAGGCGGGTCCCTACGTACGCCACACCCATTCCCCCATTCCCACCTCCAGGCCTTTCTCCAGGACACCTCTGCTGTCCTCTGAGCCCAGAATGCTAGGATTCTCATCTCCCTGTTCAATTCCCTCGTGTTTCTAAGGCTCAACTCAAGCCCCACCTGCTCCAAGAAGCCTTCATGGACCCCCTTATCTGATGGCCTGTAGATTGACTATCCATCTCACAACGTGAAACCCGTGGTCATGTTCTGTAGTGTACGTTCGCTCAGCTGATTCAATATGACACGAAATGTACTGGGCACGTTCTACATACAAGGCAACAGGACAGGCATTGTGCAAAGATGACCTGCTCTTAACTCCCAGTGAGCACACTGAGGACAGTAACACCGTGTAGAACCTCCAGCTAATTGCACCTCCCACGGGCTGTGTCCAGACAGGAGCCCCATCTTCCTCGTCTCATCTGCCCTGCAGTCCAGACACAAGCTCACAACAGCACAGCCTGCTCAGTACCGCTCCCCCGACAGCACCCCGAGGATGGCCCATTTTACAGATGGGGAAACTGAGGCTCAGAAACAAAGAGACTTGCTGTGGTGATGCCACTAGTAAGTGCCTGAAGCTGGATCCACACCGGGTCTGTGGACTCCAGTCTACGTGGTCCTCTGCACCATGCTACCTCTCCTGTTAGGTTTCAGTGATGACATAGAAATTGATGCCTGACTGCTGTATCTTTCTTCCCCGTATTCCTACTTCTGTCTGGGATCTCCCCTTCCCTCCTCGCCCTGCCTGGTGCGCTTTTAATAGCTGTGCATTTGCAGCCCGCTTCCTCTTTTCTTGGAAGCTCTCATCTTTGCTCTGCCTGTATCTCCCCTTCCGCAGCCGGAGCCGCGAGTCCGTTTCCTATTCCATAGCGCCGCCTGGCGGCCGTGAAGAACACAGCGCGCTGTTGATCAAGCGGACAAAGGGAGGCCCCCTCAGCGCCTCGGAGGTCTGGAGGTCATCTGAATGTCACACCGGCAAAACCGGAGCTTCCGAAGCAGCCCGCGCCACCTGCCCGCGGGACTCACGTTTGCACTGACTCCACGACAGCCCGCCCTGCCCACGTAGGAAACAGAGAAGCTTTCCCTTTACCACCAGGTGGTCCCCTGTGGGCCCAGGCAGCTGCCAGTCACAGTCCAGTACAAACCAGGGGACGCCCGCCGCTGGGTGGAATCCCGCTGTCTGCGGCCCAGGCGCGGAAGGGGCCACCCCAGCACCATGGGTGCCACACGCAGCTCTAAACTGGTGAGGGGGGTGGGCAACCTCAGCCAGCTGCCCCTTTCCTGTAATTCAGTGGAAACACAGTGAGAACAGTCCCCATTCTTACAGCATGATTTTAAATGATACATGCAGAATATGAAACTATACATACTAGGTGATCTTTTATGCTTTTTACATAATTGTTCACTTGTTACAAAATTGCACTAAAAATCTGGAAGTGTGTTAAATGTTAATGAGGGTTTCTTGTGAGTGGTGGAATTTTTAATATACTTTTCTATATATTCCAACTTTTTCACAATTATCCTGGAATATCTTTATCACAGGGGTGGGGGGGCATTGAAGACATATTTATGCTCTTTGGAAAATTGATGATGTTTCCCGTGATGCACTGGGGAGCTGTGGCATAGGAGCTAGCCTGGAACTTGAGGTTGAAAGCCCAGGGCATCCACTCACAGGCTGGGTATCCTGGGGTAAGTCACCTCCCTAACCCCCCATCTGTCCTCCATAAACTAGAAATAATTATAGCTACCTACCTCACAAGGACTAAATGAGATCATGTCTGTGAAAACACTGGTGTGGAGTGAGTGCTCAATGAATGTTCTTTGAGTGAATAGTGTTTTAAGTACTTAGGACCGAGCCGTTCAATGCAAGTGACAGAAACCCAACTCAATCCAGTTTAAGAAAAAAAAGAGGGGACACAAATATTGAGTTACAAAACTGAAAAGAATAGGGTTTCAGGGACAGCTGTATCAAAGTGCTCAAATGACATTATTAGAGACCTGCTTCCTCCGTCTCACAGTTCTTCATTCCCCTGTACTGGCTCAAATCTCAGGCAGGCTCTTCCTAGAAGTGGCATGATGGCCCTCAGCAGGCCTCAGCTCACATCTCACCAGCTCAGGTCTCAGGACCCTTAGCAGGGAGAGAGCTTCTCTTTCCCAGCAATTCCAACAGAAGTTCCTCAGCACGAATCCAAGCACCAAGTCTGACTGCAGGCCTGGGAAGTCACAAGCACTTCCCGGGGAAAGGGGGCCAGGGCCCGCCCTACCCACACCTTGTGATTATTTGGGGTGTTTCCCCAAAGGAAACTTTGGGTACAGTTACCAGAAGAAGGAAGAAATGGCAGGCATTCCCAACACGCGCATTAATCAAACATGACACAGAGGCTGTCACAAAGATAGGGTCACACCTCCCTGAAGACACAGATTCTGATGGTTAGCTTAACACCTGTGCGAAGAGCCACGCGGCAGTGGCTGCAGCGCCGGGCTGGGAGCTGGAAGACACGCATCTCACTTGCAGCCTGTCCCACACGACCCCGAGTGAGCTGCGTGGCCTGGCCGCTCTCAGTTTCCTCATCTGTCCCAGCCGGGGTTTGGACTAGGACCCAGGCTCACACACTCACGTGCCCCCAGGGCCAGGCAGTTACAAACGGGTGAAATGACCGGGTGAGCATGACAAGGAGGGGCGCCACCCGTGAGTGCAAGTCCATCCAGAAGGCCAGGCTGCGGTACCATGGGAGTGCAGGCCTCCATGTTACCGCACTTTCTGGTTCTTCAAGGCATTCTGTGAAATCTCCTGGTTTTTCAACTGTTAAAAATTAATTGAAGTGTGGTGATGGTTGCACAACTCTGTGAATTGTGCACACCACTATGAAAGCTGTTGAATTGTACACTTGAGTGGGTGAATTGATGGTACGTGGATTACATCTCCATAAGACTGTTATAAACTAATTCAAGAGCTTTCTAAAATTAGTCAGCCTTAAAAAGGCATGAAGTCTTGATACATGCTGCAGCGTGGATGAACCTCACAAACATTGTGCAAAGTGAGAGAAGCCAGTCACAAAAGGCCACATATTGTATGATTCCGTTTATGTGAAATGTCCACAAGAGGCAAAAGACAGGTTGGTGGTGCCAGGGTCTGGGGGGAGGGGGAAGGGAGTGACTGGAGTCTCCTTCTGGGGTGGTAAAAATGTTTTGGAACTAGACAGTGGTGATGACTGGACAACATTGGGAATGTTCTAAATGCCACTGAATTGTACACTTTACAATGGTTAATTTTATATGATATGAATTTTACCTCAATTTTTGTTTTTAATTTTTAAACACTCTGCTAGCCAAATAAAACATATCCATGGGCTGAATTGGGCCCAGTAGTTGCTGGGATTTAATCTCACTATGGTCCCTTCTAACTCTCAGATCCCATATTTCCAGGGACCCAAACATTGCCTCCTGTCAGGGGGACAGTGACAGGCTGACTGAAGTTTACGGCCGAGAGGAAAGAGGCATTCTGTCTCATTGAAGCAGAACTTCCCAAAGATAATTTGAGGCCAGAAAATACAAGTCTGCTTGAGTTGGAACCAGGCCAAGGTTTTTGTTTTTTTTCTGACTGCCCTTTGCCACAATGAGGGGCTACGAATTGCATCTGGGTGACAGCGAGTGGACCTTGTTGACACGGCCCAACTTCAATTTTTGTGAAGTTAATAATTAGGCTGTCATCCCTCAGCTCCAGAGCAATTAGTGGCCTGCAGAGGGGATGAATGGGCCCTATTATCAGGGGAAATTATAAATAGAAGGAGTGCAGGGTGGCAGGGAGCTCTGCACAGTGTCACCCCTGCGCTCTCGCACGCACCAGAGTCTCCACAAGCCCGGCTGTGTTGACTTGCCTCTGGCCGACAGCTTGAACCCCAGCTGCCATCCAAAAGGGCTCTAAATTCTGCCTCTGTCATCCGAGCCTGACTTTTTATGCTGTCCAGAGCAGGGCCGAGCAGCCCAGCTGAGCAGCAGGAGAGCCGGAGGGAGATAAACGCCTTTGTTCTAGCGGCCTCCCGACTCCGGGGTCTGAAGGTGTCTGGTGCTGGGCAGAAGGAACTGGGCTCAGCTGACAGGGTGTCGGGGACGCTGAGTGACAGCCTGCTCAGTGGTTCCCCAGGTCAGTGCAGGCTCCCGGCCAGGAGTGGCAGCCCCCTAAAGGTTGGCCATGGCAGGAGGTGGCCCAGGTTCCCACTGGGATCCTCTCTCTGCCTGCCTTGTGTCTTCCAGCATCTCGGGCAAGTTCATAACCCTGTCTGCAAACTCTTCTATCAGATCAGATCAAAGCAGAGTTTGGTAGTTCAAGAAGGAAAAGTATCTGTCACTGTAAGGGAAAAGCAGCAATGGAGAAGATGCAAATGTCTACAGCCAGAAAAGCACTACAATAACAGCTATCATTGATATAATGTTCTAACGCACCAGGCACTTTTTATGTATTAACTCCTTTAAGCTGCCCACAACAATCCTATGAGATAGGTACCATTATTGTCCCCATTTCACAGGTTTGTAAACTTAGGGAGCAAACAGTTAGCTAACTTGTCACATAGCTAGTAGGTAAAATTCCAGCCCAGGCACTCTGGCTCAAGTCCACGCTCTCAACTACTATTTCTACGGCTTATACTTCAGTTAACAAGTGAAGCAGACCAGGGGTAGGAGACAAGAAGGAGCGGTGGGGACTGCGGTGCCCTGGAAACAGCACACCCAGACTGGAGGGGGCAGCAGACAGCTGATGGGTTGCCTCACGGGGATGAGGACTTTAATGTTTTCAACAGAAGCTGGAAATATGAATTTAACATAAAATTTGATTTTCAAATGTTGGCAACTAACTCAAAGCTTTCAAAAACACCGCACATACAATAGAATACTACTTGGCCACAAAGAAGAATGAAATCTTGCCATTTGCGACAACATGGATGGACTTTGAGGACATGATGCTAAATGAAATCAGCCAGGCAGAGAAACACAAATTCCATATGATTTCACTTAAATACGGAATCTAAAAACAAAACAAATGAACAAACAAAATAAAACAGAAACAGACTTATAGGTACAGAGAACAAAGTGGTGATTGCCAGAGGGGAGGCGGTAGGGGGATGGGCAAAATAGGTGAAGGGAATTAAGAGGTACAAAATTCCAGTCATAAAATGAATGTCACGGGACGTCATGTGCAGCATAGGGAATATAGTCAATAATCTCGTAATAACTTGGTATGGTGACAGATGGTGACTAGATGTGTCGCGGTGATCATTTCATAACGTATAAAAATATCGAGTCATTATTTTGTACACCCGAAACTAATATAATACACTTTAACTAAAAACAAACCAACCAGCCAACCACTGTGCAGACCAAACAACGCACCTCTTTGGGCCAGCGCTTTGCCGTCCTGATGCAGAGCCACACTCCTGCCTCACGGCCCCACCTCTGGCCTCACCAGGATTCAGTTTGAGTCAAGTGCAGCCTCTTCACTCTCCCAGACACCTTTCCACTGGCGGGGGGGGCAGACGACCCACAGTTCAAGGACCTGGGCTCCATGCTGGGCTCTACCAGCAGCTGTGTGACTTTGGATAAGTCCCTTACCCACTCTGGGCCCCAGTTTTCTGATTTATTAAATAGAGATGATGATAATTTCTGTGTCTCGGGCTTGTTGGGGGTCTGGAATAAAAGGATGCAGGAACCAGGCTTGGTAGGCTGTAAAGCACCTCACAGATGTGGGGCCCGCCTGGTACAGGTGGTCTCAGCCTGTGCTCTGCCAGGACAGGTAGAAGGAAAGGAGCCCCAACCTCGTGCAGCCACCTGCCCATCTCACCAATGCTCCCCCACCTTCCCCCTTTCCACTCACACACCCAGTGATGTTGGGACGAGCACACACCACGGAGCCCGTATACTCCACGTCCCTGCTGGCTTCGTCCCCACACCACCCCCCCGGGACGGAGACCACCCGCGCTGGGCGGCAGACATCACAGGCCAGCCTCTTACTCCTGCGCGTGACACAGAATTTCAGAATTAGAGAAATAGTAAAAATATGGAAAATGAACAACGCCCCACATCCCCATAAACACTTTAGAGCATATTCAACTAACTAATTATTTGTATACCTAACACAGAAACTACGGACGGTACGTGTCTATGAATCTGGCAGCCGATGCACATGGCAGCTCTCTTTTTACTTACTACACCATGGATGGCCCTCCACATTAGCGTATGCTGCTGTGTTCTTCTTAGTGGAGTTTCATTATTTTTTAAACCAGTCCCCTGTAGGTGGACGTTGCTTCCACTTTTTCGCTGACACCAGCAGAGCCACCAAGAGCATCCGTGTCCCTGTAACTCTGAGCACTCGGGGGGAAGTTTCCACATGGCTAATTATTAGATGTGGAAACGCCGAGTCAGGAAGGCTGGGGAATTGTGAGTCCTTTCATTTTCTTTGGCTTATTCAAGTTATTTTAATTTTTTAAAATTTGTTTACTAAGAAAAGTGAAGAAACTTCAAGTAGACATCGCAAGCTATTAAAAATATCTTTGTGACCCACTAAGAGACCACGACTTATCACAGTAGGGTGTGTGGTTACTGTACAGATTCTGGGACTAAACTGCAGAGCTTGCACTCAGGGTTACCTTTTAAAGACTAGGAAGCCCCTTATGTCCCTTGTCCCTGAGAGGGAGACTCAGGCCAACAACACGGAGGACTCACTTGTGCGGAAGTAATTCGTATCTGGAGCTAAACTCCAGGAGAGAAGAGGGACAGGACAAAGGAGATACAGGTGAAACCAGTGAGGACGCCGCGGTTGGGATCTTGACCCTACATCTACTAGCTGTGTGGTCCCGGGCAAGTCATTTATCCTCTCTGACCCTCAGTCTCTTCCTCTGAAAATGGGTGTAATAGTCCAACCTCACAGATACATGAAGAATCCAGCACAACGCCTAGCAACATAACAAGTGTCCAATAATCATTGGTTAAATCACAATCATTGAAACCTCCCCTGCAATCAATCCAACAAATTCTGTCTGGGTTCACAGGGGACTACTGGAGCGATGCCGTCGCATGGATTTTGCGATCAGTTGACTGATGAGGGCGGTAAGAAATGGCTGTGACTGACTTTGGTCTCAGAATAGACTGGCTGCTTCACTGCCCCAGGAAACAGGCTGTCTTGACAGCGCCCACCACTGTTTTTTTGGCAGCTGCAATAGCTAAGGGGCTGGAGATGCAAGTGAAACCACTGCCCGGCACTTCTGGGGAAGAAAGTGCTTTCGCTCGTGCGTTCTCTTCTTCCTGACACACCTTCCTGCTTCCTCTAGTGGCCCTGATCCTCGAAAGCCTGACTAAAGAATCATCTCTCCAAGAAGCCCACCCAGACCACCCCTTACTCTGCACTGCTTCAGCCCCCGGGCCCACAGTTTCAACACACCTGTGCACACACTTGCACGCACAATGGCCTGATGGTATTTTGTGCTTGCTAGAATTCTTGACTGCTGTATGGACCTGCATCAGGTCTCCCTAACTAAAGCGTAAGCTTCCAGAAGATTAGGGATCTTCTAATTCTCAGATCTACTAAATGTCACTTACTGAGCATACATTATGCACCAGGTGTTTCACCGACATTATTTCATTTAATCCCCCCAACAACTCTGCATGATTTAAACGTCCCTATGTTCAATTTACAGACGTGGAAACTAAAGTTCAGAGAGATGGAGTAACTCGTCCAAGGTCACAGAGCTTAGCACCCAAAGTGTGCAAGTTGGCACTCAACAAGTAATCGTGAAGGATTTAAATACTAGATGGAGGGATGCGGATGGGTTGATGGGAGATGGATGCATGGAGGGATGGGTAGCTGGATGGACGGGTGGGTGGATGGATGAATAGACAGCGAATCAGTGGTCGAGCCAGATTTACCTGACTCCAACAAGGTCTTTCCATTTGCGCATAAGGAACTCCTGCTTTTAGCACCCAGAGTAGGCACATGGCAGGATTCAATCACTATCAAACAGTTCCCCAAACACACAGTAGCAGCTGAGCATCCTTGTTCCAACCAGTTTCCATAGCTACCTCACCAAGGCAGGCTGAGGGATGCTGGATCCAGCCACGGGCATAGGTGATCCCTGAGAGGTGAGGACCAAAGACTCTCCTCCCTCCCTCACAGCAAGACAGGCTGATGAGCTGAGGTTCCGTGTGGAGGATGTGGGTGGGATTCTGGTTTACGGAATCCCACCCACACCTGCTTAGCAAGAGACTCCCTCGCCAGGCCACAAGGGGGCAGCAGTTCAGCATCTCCGGGCATCCGCCCACCCCGGGGCAGGCAGGGCCAGGTCAGGAGGCTGCTGCTGGTGAGCGGGTTCCTCCAGGTGCCCCCACCTCGGCCCTCGCTGCGGGCTCCTTCCTGCACCAGCTGTTGGGGTGGAGGGACGGTGGCTGGGAGTGCTTAAGAAAGCACTAGAACCAAACAAAATATCAGGACCTGCTGTTAGGGGGCTGCTTAAAATGGTCACGGCGTACACAGCTCAGCCTTGCGCAGCCCTTTTGAAGAATGTGGGCCTGCTGATGCGGAAAGGTCCCCACTGTACATCCAGTGAGAAAAAGCAAAGTGCTGAACACACGGCCAGTGTGACCTTATGTGTGTAAATGTTAAATACGTGTACATCATTATATGTATTATTTGTCTGCGGGTCTATGCAAAAGAAGATTCACGAAGGAAACCCAAGCAGCTGTTTTAAGGCTACCTTTGGAAGAAGAGGCTTTTCCTTTTCTTTCCTGCCTTTCTGTGCTGTTTGAATTACTTTTTTGTCATTGGAGTGTATTAATTCTTTTTAATTAACAGGGGGTATCTGGAAATTGGGATTTGGAGAGATTTTTTGTTTGCTTGCTTTTGCTTTTTTGAACTTTCTTGGTTTGTTAACCTAATCAACACTGTTTATAAAGGAGGAAGAGGGCAGTGTAGGGCTTGCTGCTGGCCCTGCCTCTCTAGCCCCTAGGCTGGGGGGCCAAGAGGCAGCGCCAGGCTGCATGGGCCCCTCTGTCTCCAGGGCAGGATGGCAGCTCAGCCTGGAGCACAGAGTCCAGGACAGCCCGAGCCTCAGGGTGGCCAGCACCATTGGATTTTCCGAGGCTGCCTTTGAGGAATCAGGACAGCTCCCCGGGGGTCTGAGGGCTTGGCACTTGGTGCTACAGTCCCGACTGGTGAAGCCCTCCGGCCGCTGACGTGGAAAATGGAGCTTCCCGGTGGGCCCATGAAGCGAGCTCAGAGAAGCGCAGGACCACGGAGCTGTGAAAGCAACAGGTACAACCTGGGGATTTGCCATCCTGCTTGGGCTCCAGTCAACGCCGTCCTGACAGTAAAATGGGCAGGGCTGTAGGATCCAACAGACTTGACCTAGAGCCTGGCTCCTGAATCTGACGCCGAGTGACTTTGGGCAAACGACTTGACCCCACTGAGTCTATTTTCTCATTTGTAAAATAGCAGTTATAAGAGCACTGTTAGACAATTTAGCATTGGGGTATGTAAATCTCCAAACAAAAAGATTGGCATATAGTTGGCATTTAATTAATGGTGACCATTAATTACCATCATCTTCTTCTTCTTCTAGAAAGAAAAGCAACCATAAAACTGAATGGAATGAAAACTGAATCCAGAAAGTCTCCAGCCCGGTCATTGTCATCTAACTGCCCCAGGTCCATCTCTGAACCAGATCATTGTCCCTCAAGACTGGGGAGGACATGCTGCTCCTCTCTCAACGCTACATCTGAAACCACAGGCCCCCATCCGCGGCGCAGACCGCGGCTCCCGGGCCTGCAGTTCCTGCCTGCTCACGCTTGAAGGCAACATTGAGCTTCGGATCTCAACCTGCCCGGGAGCGCTTCCCTCTCCTCGGTTCTCCAGCCTCAACTGCCAAATCACAGTCTCAAGACCAGGCCACTCTTCATGCTCTGAGAGCAATTCCAGAGACAAAGAAAAGGCATGCTCCTTCCCACAGCACTGAGCAAAGGCGTGAACCACACTAACCATCAACGTGGGACTGGCTGGTTCCAGTAGAAAGGAGACAAAAAATAAGGCGGAGCGTGGAGAGCTATGTGCATCTTTACAGACTTATCTATGAGTAATAAAAATCACAAACCACGTAAATGGCTGGGATAGCTAAGTAAATGACGATAGGTCCACTTGAGTAAACATTTAAATTCTAATGATGAAGATTATGCAGCAACTTGGGACAATTACATAAGTGGAAAGAAGAATGTGATTTTTTCTATATTTTTATTGCAGCCATCTAAAGATTACATCCGCTTGTAAGAAAAAAAAAACAAAGGGAAGAGGACTAGATAAAAATTGAATTGCTGAGGTAAAGGACTACGAGTTATTGGTTCATATGTTCTGTTTTGCATTTGTGTTGCTTACTCCCTATTTTAATACTCAGGACTGTCGATGGGTGTTGGTGCAGCGTGGTGTGGTAGAAAACATGCAGATTCTGTAAGAACACAGTCCCCACGCTGCTGCCGCTGAAGTCATTGACCACCCACGGGGAGATGGCTCCTACGGGTTAAGATACAAATGGTCTCTGGAGAGCGCCTAAGAGATTGTTCATCTGGTGGAAGGGGACAAACACCATTCCACTGAAACACATTAGAAAATAAGAGTGTGTGCATTTACTACGTTCTCTCTCTTTATACAAAAGCAGAATTTCACATGAGGGGAAGAGAATGGAAAAACAAGGAAGGGGATACTATTCCATGATAATAATCCCTTATGTGAGCAGACCTGGTTTACCTACCACTTGTGTCATAATAATAATAATTTGCCATCTATTAGGTGCCAAGCATTACACTGGGCACTTCATTATGTTCTCCCATTCAATGCACTCAACAGCCTCATGAGATAGTAGGTTTTACTTTCCATCTTTTTCAGATAAGAAACAGAGGCTGCGAGAGGTCATCTGCCCAAAGTTGTGTGGCTTGTTAGAGGCCAAGCCAGGATTTGAACACAGGTGTGTCCCTTCTCACAGCCTGTGCTCCTTCTGCCCCACACACAGCCAGACAGGGGAGGCTGGGCAGGCCCAAGGTGGGTAGGCCCTGGGCGTGGCCTTCACCACGAGGTGAGAGGCAAAAAGCTTCGCCAGAGACCCTCGTCTTAGTCCTGATGGTGACACGAATAGTATCTGTGTGCCAGCGGGTTCCGGACACTTCTGCTGGGATTGAAGCAGAGTGGTTGACGGGCGGGCAGGGGGGTCTTCACTGGGGCCCACGCCCTCACTCACCACAGTGTAACGCCTTTCACTCTTCGAGACCGCTTAGATGGAAAAAAGAACAGAAACAAAACCAAAGCAACCTCTCTGAGCCTCAGGCTCTTTGTCCGTAAATTGGGATAATAATAATAATTAATAATAATAATACCTACCCCAGAGGGTTGTTGTGAGAAATAAATGTTAATACATGTAAAGCAACCCACGGGCTGCATTCAGTAAATATGAGTTGTTACTTAATTATTATTGAGATTATAGAGTCAAGACTTGGGAGGACCACAGTGACCTGGTCCAACCTCCCTATGACAACTTCCAATCTCTGCTTAATCTGCGAAGGAGCCATCCTTGCTCCTGAGGCAGTTTCTTCTCTCACTAAAACGTTCGTGATTGGAACGGTCTTCCCGTATATTTGGCTAAATCTGGCTCGCACCACTTCCATCCTCCCCCTGGTCTCTTTCTGCCCTGGGAGAGGACACAATGAAGCCAGTCCCTCTCTCACTGGGCAGCGCTTTTGAGCTGAGGAGCCCACCACGCCCAGGCCCTACGGACCCCTCCTGTCACAACCCTCCCAGACCCCCTCACCACTCAGCATCCCTGCCCCTCAAAGCCCAGACCGGGACGCGGGTGTCAGCTGGGCCCTGCCACTTCCCTGCCCTGGGCTAATGTTCATGAACGTGGGTCCCCTTCTGTCTTACATTGACAGAACGTGGGATAAAGAGAAAAAACATGGAGAGCACAACACTGAAAAATAAAAAGGGCGGTTGTATTTGGAGCACTTGGTGATATGACAAATCTCAGTTCATGACACTTGTCGATTTCTTCACTTCTATCCCCCAGCTCATTCTCACGGACAGGAAAGCTTTTCTGGAGTGAGGCCTCAGTCCTGGTTTCTGTTCTAGGGACTTCGGTCCTGGAACTGTCCTCTTCTAGCACTCAGGCACTAAGAATAAACCGGGCAAACAGGGCTGGGTTCAAAACACATTTCTGTCCACACACCACGTACCGAGTGGGCCAGGCCTGCCTGGAAGCCCGAGCCCTCCTCCGCCAGCATCCATTACTCGTGCTGTGTCCACACCGCGTCCAGGGGAGGGTCAGGCTCTGGGCCAGCTTCTCACAGAAGCAGACTCGGTGTTTTAAGTGTCTTTATCTCCCAGAGGCTTCAGGGAGCTGGGACCCCTGAACGAGCCCTCTCCATACCAACGGAAGATGTTATTAGCCAGCAGGGAGGATATGATATAGGGCTGCCTTCTCATCTCTGAACTTAACGGGCATTCTTTTGAGTGTGTGGGAGTGTTCTGAAAAGTTGAAGCTTTATTCCAAGCCTGGACTAAGTGCATCCACCAGGCGCACTGCTGCTCTGACCTGATCATCTTGGTATTTACACTGTATTGCAACTGTCTATTACCTCGTCTAGATCTCTCCCTGACGTGTGAGCTCCTTGAGGGAGGGGTGCATGTCTCCTGTCGTCCTCTGGTTCCCCAGGACCTAGCACAGTGCCCAGAAACAGTAGGTGATCAAGGAATATTTGTTGAATGAATGGATTAAATGAATGACTCTTTTTAGCACTTACCATCTGATCAGCACACTGTACTCTAAATGAAGCTGCACAGCCTAATGAAATGTATATTGGGGAACCTCCAGTTTCAAGATGGTGGAACAAATTTTCCTCTTGGAAATCAAATGAGGTCAAGCAGAAGAAGAAACAGGCACAAAATGCATCTTCAAGGAAACCAGAAGATACTGGTAACCCCCGACCCCAATATATAAAACCACAAGTACCCAGAGAAATGTAAATGACCTCGCAGAGAGACAGCACGTCAGACTTAAGGGCCTGCGGGGTTGGGTAGGGTGACCCACAATTTGGTCTACAGAAAACACCCCAAAAGCCTCAAGAATAGGAGGCATCAAGTTCTCACGTTTCATGTTAAGGTTGAACAGGGAATGAACATAGGAATTATTTATTTGAAAAATCTCTTTAAAAAGTACACAGAGTCCATCAACTGATGAATGGATTAAAAAATGCAGTATATCCATACAATGGAATATTATTCAGCCATCAAAAGGAATGAAATACTGATTCAGGCTACAATATAGATGAAACTTGAGGACATCATGCTAACTGAAAGAAGCCAGACACACAAGACCACGTGTTGTATGATTCTATTTATATAAAGTGTCCAGAATAGGCAAATCTATAGAGACAGAGAGTACACTAGTGGTTGCCAGAGGCTGAGGGAGGGTGGAGTGGGGAGTGACTGCTAATGGGTACAGGGTTTCTTTTTGGGGTGATGAAAATGTTCTGGAATTAGATAGTAGTGATGATTGCACAACCTTGTAAGTATACTAAAAGCAACTGAGTTGGATACTTTGAAGCAATAAATTTTATAGTATGTGAATTACAGCTCAATTTTTTTAAAAAGAGTGCACAGAGCTTCCAATCAGCTTCTTCTGATTTAAGTATGAACCAAGAGGCCAGGATCACTAGAATCTTGAAAGACAGAGACCAAAAAATACAACAACAATAAAGAAACTCAGAGGAAACAGAGCTAATGCAGGGCTCGGAAGAAAACTTCAAAGAATTATAATTAATATCTTCTGCATGATAAGAGGATAGTGCTCCCATGAAACAAGAGCAGAATACTGTACAAAAGGAAAAGCCAAAGAACAAGAAATTTCTCGAAAATTAATATTGCTGAAATAAACAAACCCTTCAATAAAAGGATTAAAAGGTTAAGTTAAGCATATCCCCCTGAAATACTCTCTCCCAATAAAAAGTCAAAAAAATGGCAATAGATGAGAAAAGATTAAAAATAATTAGAGAATCAATTCAAGAAACCTAACAAGAAAATCCAAGTAATAGGCATTCCAGAAATGATAGCAGATAAAATGGTGATATGGAAATTATCACAAAATAATACAAAAAAAGGTCACAAAAATCATAGGACATAGGTCTCCAGATTTTAAATCCCTCAAAGTTCCCAGTACAATAAATAAGAAAATAACTATACCAAGGAACAGCATTCTGAAATTTCAGAACAGCAAGGACAAAGAAAAGATGCTGACAGTATCCACAGAGAAACAAAACAAATTACGTACAAAAAGATGAAGAAATAAAATGGTAGTCAGCTTCTCAACAACTAGAGATAAATGGAGAAGTGACTTCAAAATCTTAGGAAACATGAATTTCAACCTCTATATCCAACCAGACTGTAAGTCAAATGAAAAGATTCAAATTAAGACATTTTAAGCATGCAAGATCTCAAGAATTCACCTCTTGTACACCCTTTCTGAGAAAACTATTGAAGGATATTCCCCAAGAAAACAAAGAAAGCAAAGGATCAAGAGAAAGAGGAACCAACATGAGAGAAAGGCAAGTGGATATCCCAGAAAGGAGTGAAAAGAAATACCAGGACAACCAATAGCTGTGCAGAAAGCTTAAAGAGCAGGAGGAAGAAGAAAGACTTCAAGAAAAATATTGAACTGATGAACTGCCTGATAGGTTTGATCATATAGAAAATTTATGGAGAGGTTTACAGAGCTGTTGAAGAGTGAGGCATAACCAGTCAGATACTGAAAGAAAACTTAGCAAACAAAAAAATTGTACAAGAAAGGAAATTTAATCACAGTAGACTATCAGATTCAACAATGAACAATGCTTACAAAGTCATAATAATGTAAATACTGAATAAGGATTTTATAAATATTGAAAATAAATTATATTGGAAGGAAAGAGAAAGAGAAGATATAAGCGGGCTAAAATCTTCATCTGCCGTGATTGGAAGTCAAGCAATAATGGTCAAATTGATGAATCAAGAGATGGTTTAATATATAAATCTTTTGGAAATATGCAAGCAAATGCCAGAGTAAATAGCTAAATGGGTATAAAGATGTTGTTTCTGGGGAAAGGGGGTCAGAATTAGTTGGGTGAGCTGTGGGAAGATGGGGCAAGATAATTTGACAAAATTTCTTAAATTAGGTGCACTGGCTTTGAAGTCAGGACATGGTTTGACCTGGTTCTGCTGCTTCCAAGCTGATGACCTGAGTGAGTTCCCTTCTCTGGCCTCAGTTTCTTCTGTGTTAATAATCCCTCTAGCTCATAACAAAGACACAATGTCTTTGTAAATGGTAAATAAACGGGGGTCCCTTCTCATTCCTCCTGTTTCACGTGAATATTGTCGTGTTTCTTCTGGGGGCAGGGGCTGTGCCCTCTGCTCATTTTGTAACCCACTCAGCACCCAGCAAAGTATGTGAATATCATTTGACAAAGCTGCCAAACTGAGTAATTGGCAGTTATGACATATTGGTCATCTGAGAGTAGGTATTTCACTGAGGGAGAATTATGGGAAAAAGGAGATAACACCGTTATAATAACACCATTACTACCGTGTCCTTTTAATTGTCCCTACAGTGACAGAGTTTTATGGGTTTGGTTAAAATAAAAGACTACAAAATAATCTTGTACAGCTAATAATTTCTAGCCATTTTTTTAATAAAAGCCCCCACAGCTGAAGCCACTGATTATCCACCAGCCTCATTTTTCCCTTGTTCCTTTTAATCATAGAACCCTCCATCCTTACCTTAGCTGACCAGACAGAGACCACATTTCCCAGCCTCCTTTGCAGCTAGAGGTGGCCCCTGACCACGTGCCCACCAATGACCGTGAGAAGACATAATGTGTGCGACTCCCCCATCACCTCCTCAGAAGAAAACTGCCTACCCTCCACTTCCTGTCTCTTTCCCCCATCACACAGGCTGGGACCTGGACATGGTGACCAACAAGACAGAAGGAACCTGGGGCCCCAGAGGACTTAGTGGAGCAGAGCTGCCTCCCTGCCCCATGGCCCAGCTGCTCAGCGCCTGCAGCCTGTCTAACCCAGCTGTTGACTGTGAGCGCATGGCGCTGGGTGTGATTGAAAAACACGGGAGCCAGTTCTAGAGGAACTCCCGCTTCAGTCACAATCAAGCAGCAATTAGAGTTTGTCCCTAATTAATTTTTATAACATATACACATGCTTTAAAACTCAAAATATGCAAAAATAAATATATACTATGAAACTCCCTTGATCTAAGTTCCCCAGGCTGGATCCCACCCCACTCTCAGCCCCCAGCCAACTACTATTATTGGTTTCTTGCGGCGTCTTCCATAATTTCTTTATGCACATACAAACATAGATGCTTATATTTGCTTCCGATTTACACAAAACACAGTTTTCTACATTCTACATCCAACACTCTACACTAGTACCATTTCTGGGAATCTATTCTTAGAAAATAGCTAGAAATTTTGCAGAATGAACAAAGATATTAATTGCGGCACTATTTATAATTTTTTTTTTAAGGAACTCTTAATGCACAAACCAGGAAACATAGCTATCAAGATTAAATTTGTAAAGAGTATTCCATGGCATGGGACAATGCTTATAATTTTACTAAGTGGAAGAATCAGATCAGAAATTGCACACACTGTGGCTTCGGCTACGTGAAACATACGTACAGAAAGACGAGGGGACAGCACCACTCCTGAATATTGGCAGTGCTTTTTGTCAATTGGTGAAATTATTTTTTCTTCTGCTTCTCTATTTCCCAAAAGGACAACAATGAGCTTGTGATTCTTTTATATAATGGGGGAGGGGATAGGATGGGGGAGGGTAGAAACCTGTCTCCCACCTCCCTCCCGAGGTACTTCCAGGGTCTCTGGGCACCTTCACAGGCAGGGGTGACTCTGAAATGGGCGAGTTAGGGGAAGGGCTGAATTGCATTTTTCTTTCCTCTGCTTTGGACACAGGAACTCCTTGGCCCTGGGTCTTGATGCTGTCATTTCTTCTGCCTCTGTTCAGCTTGCCCCTGTGATGATCTCGATCCCAGTACAGCCAGCACTGGGACATCACTCTTCCGGGTTAAGAAGGCACATGAGAGGCGGAGCCTTTGTTTTAATGGGATGAGGCTTTAATTTAACCTCTCTTTTCACCCCAAGGAATGAATATTCCCCAAACAAGACGCCGCTCTACCTTCTCCTGTCCGTCAAGAAGTTTCTCCCTTGCCATCCTCGCCTCTCCTTCCCCCCACCAGCCCACACCCACCAATAAGCCCCCATCCAGGTATGTCCCCCTCCCTACCCACCCCATGCCAGCCCACCACGGCTCCCTGAATTCCCCACATTTTCCCATCTTTCTTTTAGTTAGGCCGGAGTTTTTCGACCAGGGTAGTAGCTGGATTTTAAAAAATTAGTAATTATTTACTTTAAAGTATATTAAGACAAAATACAACTAGGGTCTCAAACCCATGATTTCTTGGATATTATGACTTGGGACAAGGCTAAAATAAGTTTTCAAGAAAAAAATATATATATATCCATTTCAATAAATATATTATTTATTTAATGTATTTATTTATTTTTATTTATATATCTTTATTTATACATCATTTATCTTATCTGCCTACAGCAAACAACTGTGATTTAAGAAACTCTACATTCACTTTTTTTCATGTTTTAATACATACCTGGGAGGGATCATTCACCGCCACCCTCGAGATTCGCACCCTGAGAGGCGGGCCTGGGCCGAGGAGCACGGGCAGAGGCAGAGCTCCACCACGGGCAACGGGAGGCCAGCGGCACCTCAGCAACGCCCCACTGAGGGTACTGTTTCCCCCGTGGATTCTGTGAGGGCAGAATTCCACGGGCCTCTATCCGGAGCGTCTTCCTAACCAGATCTGAAAGCTCCCAAGCTGGGCGGCCAAGGCCTGGCCTCGTCTGCTTTCACCCGGGAGAGGGAATGAAGCTGCAAGCAAGCTTCCCAGCACCATGGAAGAAGCCCCACTCACCACGCACCGGGGCTGGGAGCAAATCCCACTCCTAAAATAACAGACTTGCTATGATCCAGTCCAATCCTAGTGAGATACAACACACTTTGAGAAACCTCTCCACTTCCTGAAAGAGGAGCTGACGAGCCAGGATTTCCCCCATCTCCTCCAGGGAGGGGGACAAAAGAGAGACAGAAGAGAGCTGAAAACTAAATGGATCCAGTTAAACAGAACAGGGCCTTTTAATCCCCTGCACTTAAGTTCGGGGCTCTCTGGCACTTGGTGCTTCTCTGGGCAGCCTACAACGAGGGCCTTCAGCACTCCTTACATGCAAGCGGGGAGGCTACACACGGGTGGGAGTGGAGCAGGGGCAGGGGGCAGGCAAGAGGCTTCCTAGACTGGAAGACTTCAGGGGATTAGGGAAGTGACAGGCGTCTCCTGCAGGAGCTCTGCCCCCCGACCCACCCCTGCGCCTGGGTCCAGCCTTCTCCCTGAATGCCCAGCCTCTCCCTATGTCTCAGTTCACGACTCCGGAGATTTGGGGAGGGGGGTGGCAGGCTTGGCAGGTATGGTCCCCACCAACTGGCACCTTGCTGGGCATGGGCAGAACAGCAGGCGGGTCCAGCAGGGAGGCGCAGTTTGCCTATGTTGGCACCTGCCAGCCTCACACTGCAGCTTCCGCGATATAAATACAGGGAGCGAAAATAGCTAATCCCAGATAACAGCAGTGTAATCACCCAGCGCCCGGCCTGGAATCCTGGAGAATTTGGAGGGAGCAGCTGCCGGGGCTGCCCCCATCAGCAGCCCACTGCCCCGGGGTGGCCCAGGCTGAGAGTGTAAGCCAGAACAAAGCTGGGGGAGCCCAGAGCAACTGGAAGAGAGACCTGATGAAAAACACCTCTAATCACCGCTCTGCCCGGGAAGAGACGATTTTTCTAGAAGACCATGAAAATTCTGAGCTCGCAGCAATGTGAACCTGGTCTCCCTGCTCTTAGTTGAGACGTGATGACACACGCAGAATCATCTTGTTTTGTTTTGTTTTAACTTCTGGGTATTATTATCATTATCAGTATTGTTGTTGTTCTTCAGTCTGGGAGGGTCGGGGCCTCTCTCAGGCTCCTCCCACATCCTGGCGCTGAGCGCGAGGGTGGTCGATCCATGGCCACCAACTCCAGGCTCCTGAACTCAATTCTGACATGCTGGCTATGCCAAGTGGTTATGCTGAAGTTCCAAAAGATGGCTTGTAGCCACTGCTCCTGCAGAGACCACCAGTCATCGGGGAGAAGCTGCTGAGCTTGGGTCGTCAAACAGGACACCTAATTAGGGCTCGGTGAGATGGCGCAAATAGCTCAGGCCTCCTCTGCCCTGTTCAGTGCGCAACCTGGGTCTCTGGCTGCCGCTTGAGGGACAAGCGACACTCAGCCGCCAGTCATGTCTTTCCTCACACCCTCTGAGGTTTGTCCTGGCTTCCCAGTCGTGCCTCTGAAGGGCCCTGGACACTCAAATCCTTTCTGACGGTCATGAGGCACGCTCTCTCGCAGACACGGATTGCAGACACAGCCTGACAGCCACAGAGTCAGCTTGGGCTGAGCTGCTATGGAAGGACGCTAATGGGGTGAGGCCATAGAGGTGCTCAGAAGCACGGGTCGGGGCTGGGCCTCAGAATATGGCCTCAGTGAGCACCCAAGACATTTGATTCCCTTTGAAGCATCATCACCATTCTCTGCATATGCAGGAAAAGGGGAGAGGAGCATTCCAGAGCGAACCAGAAGGAATGGGAAATGGAATCATTGTCATCTCCACACTATCTGGGGGTGGCAGTGAGCAAGACTCCTCCTGACTGGTGTCTGAGAGGCTGCTCTCTAATTCTCTAGATTGCAAAACCCAGATTATTATGAATGATGTTGTTTTTGTTTGGAGTTCCGTGTCATTTCGTCATACAAGAGTTTCTTATAGTCAACTGCAGATGAAAGTCACCTGTGTGTCCCCTACCCCAACAGGGTCTTAGATTAGCTGCAAATATTTCAGTGGAAAGCAAAACATGAGCTCCACAAATCTCTGATCCCCAAGCTGAAGGAGGCAAGTAAAGTGGATAGAAGGTTTACCCACCTCAGAGTCCCCTCAGCCCACCCGAGACGGGAGCCTGTGAGGTTGAAATGCCACCCTGGGCCACCACAGGAAGCTCAGCCACCAAGATCAAATTTGAAAAGAGTATTTGACGATGTAGGGAAAGGCTTACAATTTTATATTAAGTGGAAAAATCAAGACAGAAGTTGCGTATGATATGATCTCAATTATGTAAAATATATGTATATTAAGATAACGGAAAGCCACACGCCTAAACACTGTCTGTGCTTCCTGTCACTTAGTGAGATTATAATTTTTTCTTCTTCTTTCACATGAACTCATCATGCCATGGGCTTCTCTTCAATTTCTTTTGCTTCTAAAGAAGAGACATTGGACCTGACAGTCACCTGTGTATTAAAGAAACCCACAATTTCTTAGATATGATTGCTTAGGTGAAGGCTGAAAACAGTTTTCAAGTTAAAAAAAAGTCAATTTAAATTAAAATATTAAATAAAAATAATAAAATAAACAAAGAATAATATATTTCCTTATTGTGGCAAATGACTGATGTTTAGGAAACTCTACATTAGGGTATTAATTTCAAAAAAGAAAAAACCTTTAAAAATATGTACAAATGTCTGACTTGGTGGAGGTTAATCCATTTCTTTTTTTTTTTTTTAATTTTATTTATTTATTTATTTTTCCCCCAAAGCCCCAGTAGATAGTTGTATGCCATAGTTGCACATCCTTCTAGTTGCTGTATGTGGGACGTGGCCTCAGCATGGCTGAAGAAGCGGTGCGTCGCCGCCAGTAGCGGAGCGAGCGCACTTAACCTCTAAGTCATGGGGCCGGCCCAAATCCATTTCCACCCCTGAGATTTGAGGCAGATTTCTGCCCCAAAGGGGGGATCCACGCAGAGAACCGGAGAGAGGGAACGAGCTCCAGGAGGGGCGTGTGGGAGCCCTGCAGGCCCCCAAACGGAAGGCAGCACTAAGCTTCCTACTCAACCCCAGTGAACCCAGGAGGCTCTATCTGGAGCCTCTTCCTGACCCAGCTTCAACCTTGGTCCTGATGCTGCGCACCCCCACAGATCCTCGGTAACAGTCAGCCGAAGACTGAGATCGAAGATCACACCTGGGATAGTAACTACAGTGCATCCTAACTATATCTGAATCTCGTACTCCTCGTCAAAACTTTTTTCCTTATATATTTAACTGAAAATGAACCCAAAAAAAGAGAGAATAAAAAGAGAAGGGAAACGCCATTCATTGAATGCATACTATGTGCCAAAAATTATATTGGAAACAGGATGTATTTTACTTAATGCAGCCCTCACAACAACTAAGAGATGGATATCACACTGTCCATTTCACACATGAGAAAACTGAGCCTCAGAGAGGTTAAGTAACTCTAGCAAGGTCACCCAGCTAGAAGGGATCAAGCAAAGATTCAAACATGATGAATCTGACGCCAAAGTCCAAGGTCTTTCCACCAAACCTCACTGCTTCCTGCGTCCGCAAGGACTCATATGTGCACAGAAGGCAATGAGGGGGTAAGAGGAGGAGAAGGAACATGCGCTGAGACTGACAGGATTCCAGGCGGTTGACGAGCTTTCTCACCAGACATTGCAGCATGGGGGAGACACATGAGCTCAGAAAAAGAAAGCCAGAGAGGGAAAAGAAGGAGAAGATAAAAAGCAAACACACAGGACAGCACACGGAACCAGCTCCTCGGCTCCATGCTTGTTGGGCTACTGCCTCCTGCTCCAGAAAGGAACCCCTCCTGGCCAGCGTGTAAATGTGGGTTCCACTGCACATGAAATGTACAGGACCGGCTCTCCCATCTCTGCCAGACAGGCAACTCCGGCTGTAATCTAATCGCACCCCTTGAAGGCCCAGCCAGCAATCTCTTTCCCTCACCCTGTCACAAATGCCATCACACTGCATCACAGATTCCCCTCACACGCAGCCCCGGCGGGACCCTGGGACCTGTCTTGGCCACACATCCACAGATCGGCAGGGTCAGACCTGGTTCTGCACAGTTCACAAAGGCCACAATAAGAGTGAGACCCAGAGGGGCCCTGCGGGAGGCAAGCCTGGCTAGCCGAGGGAGGTCCAGGCTTGGTGGCCGTCTCTTAGCAGAGTCCCAGTCGTTGCGGCTGCACATTGTGAGTCTGCTCACAAAAAGTTATTAGAGACAAAAAGTAAAGAAAAAGAAAGCATCCAGGGATGCTTCCCAAGATGGAATTATTTGGAAAAAGAAGTGAGAAAACATAAAATAAAAACTCACCTGATGATCCAGACTTAAGATTTGACTGCTATAGTGAACAGTGATATCAATGGGCCTGATGCTTAGAAAGTCACAGAAGGGACTGTCTGATGCAAACTGCATTGGGCACCACCACCTCAGGGCTGGGAGCCACCTTGGGCCGTCCTTCCCAAAGAATCCAGATGCTTCTGGAAATCCTGGGATGAGCATCAAGGGAAACAGACTTTAGCACTGTGCATTTATGTTGGGTTCTGTGTCTCCACGTAGCTTATCTCATCTGCTCCTACAGTAATCTGTGAGGCAAGTAAGCCCACATCATTGTCCTCTTTTGACTAATGAGCAACAAAAGCATGTGGATCCGCAGTCCTACAAGTAATTGGTGACAGAGCTGAGACTAGAACTGAAATAGGGAAGAGTGAACTCCCATGACCAGTAATGGCAAACGAGGTAATTCAGACCAACCTCCATTCTGCTGAGAACCAAAAAAAACTGCAGACGAGCAAATCCTTAACCAACAAATGGAAGAAATTCACGAATTTTCCTGGAATTTACTAAAAGACAAATATTGCTAAGCTCTCTCTGTTCCTTTCTCCGGCACATTTAAAACTGGGAGACTATTAATAGACTCAAAGGCAGCAACAAAATTACCCTGCCTCTCTTCTCAGTAAATGTAAAATAATAATAAATTATTATTATTATTATTATTATTATTAGTCCTAAATAGTGATTGCTTTGCCTCAGATGAGGATGCGGCACTAAAGCATGCAAAGGTAAAATAAACTGAAAGAAAAATCTATTTTTTTATAAGTGGTTTCTTTGTGAGAATTTTGTCTGCCAGAATATCTTTTGAGAAAGAAAAGGGATAAATCCATGAAATATATTGTCGGCTTACTTTGTTGTTGTTTATAAACATTTGTTTTAGGCTTTTAATAAAATTGATGATTATTCAGGGTAAAAAACAAACAAACAAAAAACCTGCATAAAGACACCAGAGAGCTGACAAAATAATGAAGAATTACCAGCCAGGCTCCTAGGGAAGAAGGAGCCCAGGGCAGAGAGTCCATTCTTTGAACTCCTTTGAGACATGGGGCATCTGCTAATTCTGCAAGGGGTGGCTGAGAGGCTGAGTGACACTTTTGACAGCCTCACAGGGCTAAAGAGGCAGAAATGGAATCTGAGGCCCACCAAGAGTAGGATTGGGGCTTGCTTTGGATTGGACCTCCAAATGGATGCTCTCTATAAGTAAGTAAGATCCAGAAGTAGACAGGCCCTTGCAAGGACTACAGCTCAGCTTCAAGTGTTCTAAAGCCCTGAAATTAGATTTAAGTAATCCTGGATTGTCGGTGCCCCAGGAGCCTGGCAGAAGCAAACACAAATCTTCTTAGGAGGAAAATAACAGCATTGGAGGCCTCAAATTAATTCTGCAAGCAATTTTGCAAATACAATGCCCAAAACATCATAAAAAGTAATAAGGCACAAGGATACAAAGCAGTATTTTTAAAAGGAAAATATAGAAAAATCAACGAACAATAGAAACAGACCCACAGAGGCTCTAGATATTGGAGTTATCAAAGACTTTAAAGTAACCGTGCTTACCACATTCTAGAAATAAAGTAAATAAAAGATAAGACTGCGAATTTGGCAGAGAACTGAAAACTATAAAAAAGAACCAAACAGAAATGTTAGAACTGAAAAATATAATAGCTAAAATTAACAACTCAAAAGATAGTTTTAGGGGCCGGACCCGTGGCTTAGCGGTTAAGTGTGCGCATTCCGCTACTGGTGGCCTGGGTTCGGATCCCGGGCGTGCACCGACGCACCACTTCTCCGGCCATGCTGAGGCTGCATCCCACATACAGCAACTATGACATACAACTATCTACGGGGGCTTTGGGGAAAAAAAGGAGGAGGATTGGCAATAGATGTTAGCTTAGAGCCGGTCTTCCTCAGCAAAAAGAGGAGGATTAGCATGGATGTTAGCTCAGGGCTGATCTTCCTCACAACAAAGTAAATAAATAAATAAAAATAAAAAGATAGTTTTAGCCTTAAAAAAATTTGGGTAACTATGTTAGGTCAGAAGAAATTACCAGAATACGCTGAGAGAGACAAAAGAAGAGATGATACAGAAGATAGGGCAAGAGACATAAAGGACACAGTGAGATCTAACGTGTGTTATTAAGGACACAGGGTAAAGACAGAGGGAATATGTCAGAGCAATATTTGAAGAGATAACAGCTGAGAATTTTCCAAAAGTGATGAAAGACAGCATCACACCACAGATTCAAGAAGCCCTACAAATCCCAAGCAGGATAAATAAAGAGAGATCCACACTTAGGCACATCATTAAAAAAGTCTGCTGAAAACCAAAGATGAGGAGAAAATCTTAAAAGCAGCTAGAGGGTAAAAAAGATGGATTACCTTAAAAAGGAGCAGGAATTAGGCATACAGCTGACTTCCCACCAGCAACAATGGAAGCCAGAAGACAATAAGACTGCACCCTTGATTTGCTGAAAGAATACGTGTCCTGACTACAAGTCTAGTTCTCTTTCTACTGCACTGTGCTGCCACCCAAGCTTTCATTTCTTAGAGGCTTCTAGAGCTGGACAAGCCTGAGTTCAAATACTAGCTGTTTGATGACAAGCCTCTGCTTCTTTCTGTACAACACTGATAGTAAAATTTAGTAGAAAATTTATATAAAGCATCTGCCACTTAGCAGCTCAACCAAATAGAATCCCTGCTCCCTCATTTTTCTTTCTCCCTCCCTAAGACTCTTATATCCCCTCAAATAACCATCATTGGTAAATTTTGTTCCCCTTCTCTGTTTTTTTTTCTCATACAGTTCAAGTCCTAATGATTTGCTGAACCATAGTTATACCCATATTTAAATTTTCCAGGGGAATGGTCTGCTTTATCCCATCTCACTATCCCAAATGGTTCTTCCTTCTTGGGCCCTCCCCCACTGTCCTGGTCTGGATCACTCAATGACAGACCCTGTAAGCCAGACCTCACTGCTCTGGCCACCTCACCTCCTGACAGCCACACATGTGAGGGTAATGACCACTTGTCTTTTCCTGCAGTGATGAATCAGATACCTGACTGCCTCAGGGCTGGAGCATAGCTGTAATCTGGAAGTCCAAAAGCATGAACTTGACCATGGCAAACCGAGAGCTCCAGGATGACAGTAGTTCCTCACTCAATCATACCATCATATGACACCAGTTAACGCTTAATGAGAACCTACCAGGGATCGGGCATTGCACTGAGCATGGCAGCTGCAGAGATAAGACACAGTGCCTGCCCCCAAAACACTCCCAGTCTACTGAGGAAGAAACCATTTCAACAAGTAACAAAATAGAATGTGATAGAGTTAGGAGGAGGAGAAAACTAACTTGAGCAAAGAAAAGACCAGCCCTGAGCCCTCTTTTCTTTCTCTACACGCTCTCTGCTTAATCTCATCATTGCCATGGTTTAAATGCCATCTGTACACTGATGGACTCCAAACCATATCTCCAACCCAGACCTGTCCACTAAAGTCCAGACCCAGAAGACGAATGCTCACCAGAAACCTGGATGTCTGTAACAACACAGAATCTAAAGAACCACACATCTAAAGAATCTAAAACAACACATCTAAAAGAGAGCTTTGAGGGGCCGACCCTGTGGCGTAGTGGTTAAGTTCATGCACTCCACTTCAGTGGCCCAGGGTTCGCAGGTTCAGGTCCCGGGCATGGACCTACACACCACTCATCAAGCCCCATATACAAAGTGGGGCAGCGTCCCATATACAAAGTAGAGGAAGATGGGCACAGATGTTAGTTCAGGTACCATCCTCCTCAAGCAAAAAGAAGAAGATTGGCAATAGATGTTAGCTCCGGGCCAATCTTCCTCACCAAATAAAATAATAATAGTAATAAAATAAAAAAGAACTTTGAGTTCCTGCCTTGTATCCCTCCCCTCACTCATACACACACCCCCTAAAAACCTGATTTTCTGCAAGTCTTCTCCACCTCAGGAAATGATACTATTTGCCTAAGCCAGCCACTTATGTACTGAGGTGTTATCCTCAACTCTTCTCTTTCCTTTATCCTCCAAAACCAATCCATCAGCATGGTAGTGGGCTCTACTTCCAAAATGATCTTATTTATCTGTTTGAATCTGTTCATTTTCTTCCACTGGAATGTTATCTTCTTAAGTGCAGGAACATTGTTGTTCTTTTGGGTTTTGCTTGATTTATTTTTACTGCTGCACCCCCAGCTGCTTGTGGACCAGTGACTGTCATTTAACAGGCCCTCAGTAAATGTGGTTACCAGCTAAGAATGTCAGGGAATGTGTCCCAGGGGAGGGGATAGTTGAGCCGGGCCTTGAAATATAAGTAGCTGTTCCCTTGCTAGAGAAGGAGGAAGGAAACACCCGGAGGAGGGAACCATATGAGCAAAGACAGAGGAGCAATAAAAAGCACAGAGTGTCTGAGAAGCTCCGACTCTGAGGTCGGGTGTGCTCAGTTCAAATTCTGGCTCAGCCCCTGCCTCTGTAACCTTTCGAAAAGTAGTTTCCTGATCTGAGTAAAATGGAACTAATACAAGTATATTCTTCATAGGGCTGTCCTGAGAATTAAATGAGAATGGGGGGCCAGCCCTGTGGCTTAGTGGTTAAGTGCGCACACTCCGCTGCTGGTGGCCTGTGTTCGGATCCCGGGCGTGCACCGACGCACCGCTTCTCCGGCCATGCTGAGGCCGCGTCCCACATACAGCAACTAGAAGGATGTGCAACTGTGACATACAACTATCTACTGGGGCTTTGGGGGAAAAAAAATAAATAAATACAATTATAAAAAAATAAATAAAAAATAAATGAGAATGGGCACAGCACACTATGAGTATGCAATAAATGGTAGTAATATTAATATTAATCTAATACATGTATTAATTAATAACACAGTTTTAATAATTTTGTATGACTAGAATGTGGATTGCAGGTGAAGTTTCCAGACGATGTGGCTAGATGGTCAGATTGGAGTCAGATCGCTAGAGGTCAGGAGATCCTCAAAATCATGTGGCAGCAGTGGCCAAGTGATCATGGCTCTGCAAATTATCCTGTCACTCAAAGCATCAGGTGATCAGCAAACTCTCACCTGAAAGCAAGCTTCTGCTCTTATGCAGGCTGAACAGCAGTCAGCTAACACAGGGCAGCTCTCAATTATGAAAGTTGATATACTAGTTATCTATTGCTGCATAATAAATTACCCCAAATTTTGGCAGCTTAAAGCAACAACCAATATTTATTATCTCATACAGTTTCTGTGGGTACAGGAACAGCTTAGCTGGCTCATTCGGTCTTGGAGTCTCTCATGAGATTGAAGTCAGTTGCAGTCATCTGAAGGCTTAATTGGGGCTGGAAGATTCACTTTCAAGACTGTTCACATGGTTGGCATGTTCAAGCTGGCTGTTGTCAGGAGGGCTTAGTTACTTGTCACATAGGCCACAGGGGGCTTGAGTGTCCTCACAACATGGCAGCTAGTTTCCCCCAGAGCAAGTGATCCGAAAGAGAGGAAGGAGGAAGTCACAATGTCTTTTATGACCTAGTATCAGAGGTCACACACTGTCATTTCCACAATACCTATTGTTTCCCAGGTCAGCCCTAGTCATTGAGGGAGGGGACTGGGGGCCTCAGTTCTTCTCCATGTGGCCTTTTATCCTTCCAATACCAGGAAGTGAGGATCACTGGGGGCCATCTTGGAAGCTGGCTACCACAGTTGGCCAGAGTGGAACTGAATTTCTTCTCACATCCCAATAGATGGAACCAATAACAATAATGACAGAGAAAGTCCAAAAATGGAAAGCAGAAGAACAGGACTGTGGAAGGAAAAAAGTAATAATAATAGTATCGTAATAACAATAATAGCTGTCATTTCTTGCTTCCCTTACGCAGGGTAAAGGTGAAGTTCTGTCCACGCTATATCTCAGATGTCAACAAGCTATGGTCCGTGGGCCAAATCTGGCCCACCGCCTGATTTTGTGAACAAAGTCTTAAGGGGACACAGCCACACCCATTCGAACATGCATTGTCTCTAGCTACTTTCACCTACAACAGCAGCTGAGTACTAGTAACAGAAACCATATGGTCTGTAAAGCCGAAAATATTTATCTGGCCCTTTACAGAAAAGGTTTACTGACCTGTGCTCTACCCCATTAAAACCTCATAAAAACCCCACGAGGTAGAAAAACAAAAAATTTAATTTTAAAAATGTGAAAACCCACGAGGTGAGTGATGTTACTTTCCTCATTTTATAGATGAAGACACTGAGGCTCAGAGAAGTGAAGCGAATTGCCCAAGATGTTGTTTGTCACAAGTAACAGAGTAAGGCTGGTATCAGGCAGCCTGATCTCAGGGCCTGGGTTACACTGGGATGGGAATCAGAACGGCGGGCTTTTCAAGGAGCTATGTGACCTTGAGGAATTACTTAATGTCTTGCTCCTCATTTTTCTCTGCTAGGGATAGATTTTTAAATGTCTGACAAACTACTTCACGGGAAAGTCAAATGATAAATATAAAAGTGGAATGAAAAAGTAGCAAACATTTCAACAAAAGGAATTAGCATTCTTAGCATGTGATGCTAAGGCTTACAGAGAAGAATAGCGCTGGGAGAATGACCAGAAGAGAAGTATGTCAGTCACTCCTGCAAAACAGACCACCCAAAACTTACTGGTTTAAAGCAACAACAATTTATTATTGTTCATGATTTTGTGGGTTGGCTGGGTGGTTCCTCTGCTGGTTCCCCCTGAACTCACTTATGCAGCTCCACTCAGCTACAGCAGAGATTCTCGACCAGGGGTGATCTTGGGGGGACATTTGGGAATGTCTGGAGACATCGTTGGTGGGTGCTACTCTCATCTAGTGGGTAGAGGACAGGGATGCTGCAAAACATCCTATGGTACATAGGGCAGCCCTACAATAAAGAATTATCTGGAAACAAATGTCAATATTGCTGAGGTTGAGAAACCCAAGCTAGAGAGTCAACTGAGCTGGAAAATTCAAGATGCCCTCACTCTGGTATTGGTGGTGGCTGTCGGCTAGGGGCCTCAGTTCTCCACGAGGCCTCTCGTCCTCCAGCAGGCTAGACCGACTCCCTTATATCATGGTCTCAGGGCAGAGGACCAAAAGAGTGAAGGTGGCAGCTGCAAGGCCTCTTGAGATCTGGGCTCTGGAACTCCCCCAAGGTTGCCTGCATCACATTCTATTGGCCAAAGCCAGTCACAAGGTCAGCCCAGATTCTAGGCAGTAGAGGAATCCACTCCACCTCTGCTGGGGAGGAGCAGCAAAGTCACATTGAAGGGGGCATGTATACTGAGATGGGAGGAATCGATGACTATTAAACAATCTACTACAAGAAGTAAGATTAAATATGTTTTAGCTGGAGCTCCACAGCTCAGGGGACAGCTCTAAGCTAGTGGTTCTCAAAATGTGGTCCCCAGACCTGCAGCATGAACATCACCTGAGAACTTCATAGAAATGCAAATTCTCAGGTCCTGTCCAATCCAACTGAATCAGAAACACAAGGATGGCAACCAGTAACCTGTGTGTTAACAAGCCCCCCAAGTGATTCTGATGCTCACTCAAGTTTAAGAACCACTGGCCTCAAGTAGGCAACCAGATCAGACCCCTATATATGCCCAGGACACTGGCTTGAATGTTGGTAGAAGCGAAAACACCTCTCCCCACCTCTGCCCACCTCTCCTTGAGTCTTTGGCCATTCACCTGAGGACAAAACTCTGTCTTTAATAATGGAGTTTAGCAGGAACAACCCTTACACTCCCAACAGAAACGTGTCAGCGGTCAAGTCGACAGGAACCTGAGGGGCAGCTACTGCTCAACAGAGAGCTGCGGCAGGGCAGGAGGGGGAGCAGAGGGAAGCCAGCACCGCTCAGGAAGGCAGCCAGCCCTCCTCGGGAACTGGACGGGAGGAATTAGAGGACTTTTCTGGTTTTGTTTCTGCTACTAACAATACTAGCAGAAAATAAAATGGGAAAATGTTAATGTTAAATAAAATGAATTTAAAAATTTTAAGGCTAAAAAAAAAAAAATGCTAGCAGAGCCCTTTTAGAATCTTTTATCCTCAGCCCAGAACTTAAATTTACATCATTGATCAAGAAGTAGAATGGGCCTAAACCACTACTGATGACTGCCAGCCAAAAGCACACGGAAGGTGGTAGAAACCCCGGTCTCCCAACACCACTATACTCTGCAGCCGTTAGGCAAAACCAGAGGTAGGACATGGTCAAGTTCCCAAGCTACCCGTGAGTCCCCTCTGATGACTATGCCTCTGGTTTGTTTTCTTTGTTTTTGTTTTTGTTTATTCTGGAAATTACGGAGACAGCTTATGACCTGGAAACGGCCAGCTGAGAGCATTACACAGGGGAACATTGAAGCCCAAGGCTGTCCACGTGCACCAGAGAAGCCTCAGGCTCAAGGAGTTAGAGCAAGAACGGGGTGGGACTCAGAGCCTCGCCCCCTTCCCCTCTAGAAAGCCTCCCACCCAGAGCCAGCCAGGTCCTCAAGCTCTTGAAGGAGGAAGGAGACCTCTGACTCCCACTGGCCTCTTACAGTGCCCATTCGATCCGAGTCAAGATGGACTTTACCAGATCCCTGATAGACTACATAGTCCAACAAAATGACTCAGTCATTGCTTAGCACAAAAATGGCTCAGCAGCCTGAGATATTCACCATCTCCAGGGCGGGTACTAAATGGGCTGCAGGATCCTCCTGGGGGCCCATGTGGATGGAAACATACCATGCACAGCCTTTGACGGATTTGGGAGAGGAGGAGGTAAGAGTGATTTACTGGCGTTAAAGTAAGTCTTCCTCACCATTGGCCTGATCTTAGAATAGTAGGGGCCGCCTTCCAAGGTGGTGAGCTCCTCTCACTGGAGTTATGCCAGCAAGAGGCAGGACATTAACAACCAATCATTGGGGGTGATACAATAGGGATTTAGGGACTGGATAGAGAATTTAGACACAATGGTTTCCAAACAGGAGGCAGCATGAGGACAGGAGGACTCCCCTACACTCAGTCCTTCTGTTTTATGAATTGGAATTCTGCATAAAAAGATCATTTGCAATAAGGGTTCCATTGCTTTAAAACAAAACTTTGAAAACAACTGAACTGGATGACTGCTAATATTCCTTCCAACGTTCGGATTCCAAGGTTCTGTGTACTAAGTATCTGGGTGCCCAAAGTATTCAATAACCCCTATGCCATAATCACCCTGCTTGTAATAATCTCTAATGTACGAATATAAACTATCACTATAGCATAAACAACCCAACAGAACACTAATTTCCCCTTCCACTGAAAAGTTTAAGTTCTTCTTCCTTGGTTTGAACAGGGGAGGCAGAGTTGGTTCATTATTGACCTTTTACTCTTCGTCGCTATGAGAAAATGGTGATGACATCTTTTTGGCCAGATGGAACTGATGGGAGATTTATGGAGCAGCTGAGAACTGTCAAAGCCAGGCCAGGCAGATCCCCCAAGACAATGACCATGGCCTTTTCATCAAGGAGCATGTTGCTTTCTGGAATCCACTAACACAAGAGGTTCATATCTACCCAGTCATCAGCAAGATTATCCCAACACCCCACCAGCTGCTGCCACCCAATCCGGAGGCCTCCGCTTCTGCTCTTGAAGGATGGCATGTGACTGCACAGGAGTCTTACCCCCCACCCACCATCACCCCCCTGCCCCAGTCTGGTACCCACAGCCCTCCCAGAGTGGGAAACCCCATCCAATGCCGTCTCCATTACAGAGATTTCAGAAATTAGTCACAGAAAGGAGGGCGGGAAGAGAAGGCAGGCTTCCTGAAGGAAGCGGTAACAAGATCTGGGGTGTTTCACCTCAAGGTCATAGCAGCTCAGACTGTCCCTGAGTTAGCAACACGTGGTCAAGAATGAAATCACCCTCTGTGGACCCTCTGCCAATCTGTCCACCATCGACTGTACACAGGGCTTCTGCGAGGCAGGACTCCCAGCAAACAGGCCTCCCCAGTCACTGACCCATTCCCTGCCCCTAGCCTCAGAAGATGGCCCAGTGCCCACCAACTATCAGACAGAAGGAAGGAATGGAACTGGACACTAGAATCCAGCATTTGTTTGAGACAAGGGTTTAGATTGGCTTCCAATCTTCATCTCGTAAAGTATCCACCATCGAGACGCACACTGGGACTCCTCCTACAGCTCTGGTGATCTTGTCCTGCTCTGCACAGGACAGTCCCAGCTGGTACCTCCTGTCGTCCCAGAATCATTACTGATATCACTGCCTTCCATTCTCAAAAGTCCCCATTTGGACAATAAACTAAACAGTCACTCTATCTTTGGCCCACCTATGCTTTTCAGTAAGACTCTGGAAAACCCCATGTAGCCCTGAAAGCCAAGAGATGTGGGGATTTTAAAAAGCCAAAGAGATCAAATATATTTCAATTAAATAAAAAAGCACCAAAGGATGGTGATGTTCATTGGTTGGTTTGTGACAGGGAAAACATGGAAACAAGCCAAACGTCCATCAAGAGGAAATCATTTGATAAATCAAGGCTTATCAATATGGAATACTATGCGTCAATTCAAAAGAAAAAAGCGGACCCATGCGTACTCACATGGAAAGATCTCCCAGGCAGACTGGCAAGATAAAAAGGCAAACTGTTGATCAATGCAACACGAACAATCCTAGTTATCTTTTCTTTGTAATTGTACATGTAGATGTACAGATGTATGTATATAAATGCACAGAGAGGGCCGGCCCCGTGGCTTAGTGGTTAAGTGCGTGTGCTCCACTACTGGCGACCCGGGTTCGGATCCCTGGCGCGCACTGACACACCACTTGTCCTGCCATGCTGAGGCCGCATCCCACATACAGCAACTAGAAGGAAGTGCAACTATGACATACAACTATCTACTGGGGCTTTGGGGGAAAAAAAGGAGGAGGATTGGCAATAGATGTTAGCTCAGAGCCAGTCTTCCTCAGCAAAAAGAGGAGGATTAGCATGGATGTTAGCTCAGGGCTGATCTTCTTCACAAAAAAAATAATAATAATAAATAAATAAATAAATGCACAAAGAAAGGTCTAGAATAACACTAATAGAAATACAATGTGAGCCACATATGTAATTTAACATTTTCTAGTACCCACATTTTTACTCAGTGAAATTTATTTTATCCACTCCAATGTATCCAAAATATGATGTGAATCAATATAAAAGATTATTGATGAGACATTTAACTCTCTTTCGGTACTAAATCCCCAAAATTATGCTTACAGCAATCTCAATTCTTACTAGCCACATTTCAAGGGCTCAGTAGCCACAGGTGGCTTAGGAACAGCTCAGGGCTCGAAGAATGCACACCAGATAACAAGAGTTATGGGGTGGGGTGGTGGGGGAGTAGGATTAGGGAAACAGTGATTTGTGTAGAATTTGAAATGTTTACAATGAGAATATACTCACTACTTATGTAATTTTATAAAACAATAAAAACTTGAAATTTAAAAAAATGAGCCAGAACATGAGATGTGAAACTAACAAAGACTATAAATGAACTATGAAGAAACACATTATTAAAATCAATTCATCAACCAATGAGTGTTTGCATTTTTTTTCTTTGACTCCCACGAGCCCCAGACTCCCACGGCAGGCCGTGAGCTGCACCGACCAGCCCAGCAGCTAGAAGCAGCTTCCTGAGAGCCGCCTCGCTTCCTTCCCCATCTAGAAACAGGAGGCCATGGTGCCTCCATGAGGCGTCTGTCACCTCAGGGGAACAGGGCAGTGCTCCTGAATACTCAGACACTCAGACTGAAGCTTTGTCAAAGTGCATACGAGAAAACCAGCACCATCAAAATAGGCAGGGGTGCTTGTTTCAAATGCAGACTCGTGAGTCCTACGAAGTAAGAACTTCCGAGGCGGGGTCTAAGAACCTGCAGTAAACAAGAACTCCAGGTGATTTCTAACCCCAGCTAAGATACAAAGGGATGTCATTCTCTTCTTTCCAACTTTCCACTGCCACACTCCGGGCTAGAATCTGATTCCACCTAGAATCATACTCACAAAAACTGGTAGAAGACAGCAAATCCAAACGCTCAGAACTCCCCCCCGGCCCACCCTAAAGAAGACTCGAGGCTTCTTTCACAGTACTTCTTGAACGATGCTTCAAGACCCCACGGCGAGAAAGCAGGCCATCCCTCAGTGAAGACGAAGACGGTCTCGTCCACAATCAGCCCTGCTTCCAATCCTCCGAATCAGAGAGAGCCCCGGCTGGCAGACCCAAGCCTGCCCTCAGCCCCAGTGCCGACTGTGGGAATGGAAAAGGTATTTCTTTCTACTTCCACCACCCAAGAGGTGATATTGGGTCATCTGGGTGGAAGGGTTTTCTTCAAGGTGAGATCTTGTATCTATTTGGTTTTTATTGTTGTTTACATGTTTTCTCTTCTTTCTTTTTAAATAAACCAAGGTGCTGTTTAAAAATGGGGAGAGGCAACTTCTTCAAAGGCATATTCTCAATAGTGAAAAATTATTGCTTGCATGTGTGTGACATCTTCCATATGCATTGAGCCCTCCAAACATCTCACAACCAGTGAAGGTGACAGGTGTAATTATCCCCTTTTCACAAAAAAGGCCAGGAGGGTTAAGGGGGGAGTTGGAGGGAGAAACTAACCTTTACGGAGCTCCTGCTCTGTGTGTGGTCTTGAGCTGGGTAGTGTATGCAGGGGACCACAGCTCATTTTCATGACAACAGTGAGAACCTGGTATTGTTACTCTTCCCACTTGCACAACTGAAGGAAGGGGATGGCGGCTCACAAGGCCAGTGAGACACAGATTATCCCCTGGACTCCTCTGCTGGTGCTCTCTCCCCTGCTTCACACAGAATAGTTCCCTCTGACACCAAAAGATTTACTGCTCACTTCACCCCCACTCAGCCACGTTTAGCTGATTAAAAGAAGGGCCCTCTCACAATAGTTAAACAAGCAGATGAACGTTTTCATCAAAGCTAAATGTCCTTTAATAATCTGATGCCCATTCTCCTCCCCTGACACCTGGTGGCTGTCAGTCTCCGTGAGCCAGAGCGAGAGAGAGCAGAGTTTTCCATCTCCCCACAGGCCTGGCTGGGCGCCTTCCCTCAGGCTTGGAAACTCTCCTTTCCCTTGAATGTTCTCTCCCTCTCTCTCTCCCCCTGCCCCCCAACCTCTCTCTCTTTCTTCCCTCTTCCAGTCTCTTCTCTCTCTCTCCTCTCTCTCAATCCATTTCTTTCTCTCCATCTCTAACTCTCTCTCAATCTCTCTTCTCTTTCAGTCTCTTCTCTCTCTCTCTCCATCTCTCCTCTCTCTCTCCTCTCTCAATCTCCCTTCCTCTCTCTTCCAGTTCTCTAAGAAAAGCAACCAGCAGCGACGGCAGCAAAGCAGAAGGAAGAGCGGGCAGGCGCACCGCAGCGGGGCACCCTCCGCAGGGCGGAAGGTCAAGGTGAGAGGCGGAGGAAGCCCGGGGGGCGTGGCCTGCGCTAACGATCTGTCCAGATGGTCTGCAGCGCAGACAAGGCAGACAATCGGCCGGTGCCGCTCTGCCTGCCGCCCGTCAGAAGGAGGAGAAGCCTCCTGGATCTAAGGAGGGCTGGGCGGCGCTCACCACGGAAACCTAAGAAGATTCAGAAGATTCGGCTCACGGCCCCAGCCCAGGTCTCCACGAACCCCGAGGAGGCTGTGGGCCAGGACACCATCTCCAGAGAAAAGCAGAACGACGGTTCTGCTGCCGCTTAAAATGCTACACTGTTGGCTACAGCCAAGGTTTTCCCTTCTGCAGGTCTGAGGCCCCAGATGTAACGTCCCTGAGTTGGCTCCCCTGAGCCCCTGGGGAGGGAGAGAGAAACCGGTGAACTTGAACAGGGCCCACCGACACTGTGAATCCCGGCCACGGAAAAACCCCCCTCCTGTGCGGGAGGCGCTGCGCACGCGCACGGACCTGCTGTGAAGGCACCGCTCGACGACGTTGGTATTTATCAATCCGCAAGCATTTGTTGTACACCCACAACCTGCCTAGACAGTGTATTCTCTGCCCTCAAATGCCTGCAGAGATGGCAATGCGTGGGAAGACAGGCACTTAATAAATTGAAAAGCGGCGCACGGAGGCAAGAGGTTACTGTTATTCTGTGTGATTATTACTACGGTTACCATACTATTATGGTTTTATAGTTCAAGCAACAAGATGTTTCCTAACACCTCCTCTGCTCCCCAACCCCTCATTCCCCGAGCTCCACTCCAGCCTACAACCCTTGCCAACACGCCTCTAGAATTTATTTAAAGGAGGAGCGTGGTGCAAAAAGAGAAGATGCTAAGGCCCTCCCACCGCCTCCTTTCGTGGCTATTTGCGGTTTGGAACTCTAGAGACAGGGGGCTGGGGGACTCACATTGGAGCCAAAATAAAGACACAGTCCAGGTGGAAGGCCTGAGATCATCTTGGATCAACTTTCCTGTTGATCCAAAAAAGCCTGTCTGCTTTTTTTCCTTTAACAGCCTTTTGTTCTCCACTCTGGGACAACTCAGTCACCCATAATACTAAGAGCCAGTGTTTATTTAGCACCTACTACCAAGCAAACAGTGTGCTAAACCATTTTGCTTAAACACTGTTCTGGTTATCTGTTGCTGCATAACAATAGACAATAGACCTAAAACTTAGTGGTGTGAAACTACCATTTTCTTATGTTCACTGATGTCGTGGGTCAGGAATTTGGACAGCACACAGCAGGGATGGCTTATCTCTGCTCTAGGAAGTCTGGGGCCTCAGCTCTGAAATCTTGACCAGCGGGGTGCTGGAAATCATCTGGAGGCTTCGTCACCCACAGGTCTGGCGCCTAAGCTGCCAGGACTAGAAGGCTGGATCATCTGGAACTGTCAGCCAATGTGCCCACATGTGGCCTCTTCATGGGGCTTGAGCTTCCTCACAGCATGGTGGCCTGGGATAGTCAGACTTCTTACGTGGTGGCTCATGGCTCCACGAGCAGATGTTCCAGCAAATAGGAAAAAAGCTACATGGCTTTTTCTGACCTAGCCACAGAAGTCACATGGTGCCACTTCTACAGTATTTTGTTGGTCGGTCATATTGATCAAAGCAATGGCAGACCTTCCCGGATTCAAAAGGCAAGGACATGGACCCCCACCTCTCCATGGGAGGAACATCGAAGAATCTGCGGCTATGTTTTACAACACTAACTTCTTTAATTCCCAAACAATAACCTTTTGAGGAAGCATGAGTATTATCCTCATTTTACAGATGAGGACACTGAGGTTCAGGGAGGTTAAACAATTCAAGCAGCCCTACTCCAGGGCCTGAGCTCCAAATTCCCACGAGCCTCACTGCCCATCATTTCTTTTTTGTGTGTGTGAGGAAGATCAGCCATGAGCTAACATCCATGCTAATCCTCCTCTTTTTGCTGAGGAAGACCAGCTCTGAGCTAACATCTATTACCAATCCTCCTCCTTTTTTTTTTTCCCCAAAGCCCCAGTAGATAGTTATATGTCATAGCTGCACATCCTTCTAGTTGCTGTATGTGGGACGCGGCCTCAGCATGGCCGGAGAAGCGGTGCGTCTGTGGGCGCCCGGGATCCGAACTCGGGTTGCCAGTAGCAGAGCGCGTGCACTTAACCGCTAAGCCACGGGGCCGGCCCTCTGCTCATCATTTCTGATGGCCTCCTTTGTTCCGGATGCTCCCCAAAGCCCCCCAGCCCAAACTCCAGGACCCCTCTTTCCTCACCTCTTATCTGCTCCAAATTCCCTCCTGCCCTGGGAGAAGCCAGTGATACTCCCTTCTCCATTCCATCCTCACGTGGAGCCCGGGATGGAAATTCCAAGGAAGGCACCCCCCAGGTTATGTCAGCTACTTATGGGCTCTTCATGCTCTACTAGGCCAGAGTGGGAATGACCTTTGTCCTATGGAATCCCCACCGCCTCAGGGAGCTGCTGCGGTGGGCTGGGGCCCTAATGCGCACAGCCTGCGCTCTGCCACTAGCCACGGCCAGTCCCAACTGGGAAACAACCCCACCAGTGTTTGAGTATCTCCTTTGTACATTATCATCAGGTGCCTTAAAATAAAGATGAAGGTTTTAGGAAGACAAATGGGAAAACAGTAAAAATACTTGCAGCATAAAATAAAATGACAAAGGGTTACTAGCTAATATAAAGAGCTCATAGAAATCAATAAGAAAAAACTACGATCTCAGTAGATAAATAGTCAGAAGATGCAAACAGGTGATACATTTTAAAAAGAGTAATACAAATGGATTACAAACATTTAAAAATAATCAAAATAATTAAAAATAATTATAATATCCTGTTTCCATCTTATATATTTGTAAAAATTCTTAAAATGAGAATTCCCAAGTTGCTTTCCAGAAGGATGTTACAAAACTATACTCAGGTTTCACTCATGTTTCCAGAGGAGAGTTGCAGCAATCAGGAAAGACTACCTGGGAGAGGCAGGACTAGGACCGGGACTTTAAAAGTGAGTAGGAGGTCTCAGCTATGCCTCTACATTTACATTGTCTATGTTTTAAAAACTCATGGAATTTAAATTCTTCCATTTAACCAACAGCTATGTATAAAAAAAAAGACACATAGTGAATTCAGCCCTGTCCTTTAAATCCAAAGGTTCTATTGGGGTTTCTCCTATTTAATGGATGACCAAAATATTCTCAGAAAAGACAGTGCTCTAGCAATTATGAGGAAAACAAGCAGAATCAGGCCTGGATTCTGTCTTCAAAGAGTCTACCATGGAAGGAAGGGCTGGTTGCCCAGAAGGAACCTCAGCCACAGATGCCCCAGACATATAGACTAGCAGTGCCACTGCCTCAAGGTCAGAAGCATGTCACTAGACCAGAGCCAAAAATGGGTGCTAGGGCACTAAGAGAGTGAAAATGCAAACCACATCCTGGGAGATGATGTTCACAATGAGCATTTATCCAACAAGAAACTCATATCCAAATAAAAAAGAACTCCCACAAATGAGCAAGAAAAAGCCAAAAGATTTAAACAGGCACTTCACAAAAGAGGATATTCAAAAAGCCAAGGAACATTTGAAAAGGTGCTGAACGTCATCAGTCAGCAGGGAAAGGCAAAATAAAACCACACTGAAATATCCCTCCCCTCCCACCAGAATGACTTAAAATTAAAAATTCACAGAGCCAGCCCTGATGGCCTAGTGGTTAAAGTTCGGCGCTCTCACCACTTTGGCAGCCTTGGTTCGCTTCCCAGTTGCAGAACCACACCACCCATCTGTGCTGTGGTGGCGGCTCACATAGAAGAACTAGAAGGACTTACAACTAGGATATACAACCACGCACTGGGGCTTCAGGGAAGGAAAAAAAATTCATAATACCAAGTATTGACAAGAATGTGGAGCAACTGCGATTCTCATACACTGCCAGGATGCGTGTCAATTGGGACAACTGTAAACTGCAAAACTGTTGAGTAGAATCTCCTAAAGCTGAATTTATGAATATCCTATGGCCCAGAAATTCCAGTCCCAGATACACACCCAATAGAAATGTGTACATGTTGTGCATGTCACCAAAAGACAGGCACTAGAGTGTCCATAGCAGCTCTCACTATTCATAAGTCAAAAACTGGAAACCACCCAAATGTGCAACAAGAGAGAATGGGTCAATAGTGGTATATTCATACAATGAAATGTTATTCAGAAATGAGAAGGAGCAAGCTACAACTCATAGCAACTACAAACAATGTGGACGAATCTCACAAACATATATTGTGTAAAAATTGCCAGACACAAAGAGCCTACATAGTACACGATCAGATATACAGGAAGTTCAAAAACAGCCAAAACTAATCTATGCTGTTAGAAGTCAGAATGGTCTTCATCCTGGGGGAAAAGGAATGTGCTTCTAGGTACTGATAATGTTCTATTTCTTGAACTGGGTGCCAGTTACACAGTCGTGTTCAGTTTGTGAAAATTCTTAGGGCTGTTCACTTTAATTTTGTGCAATTCCGTGTTATGCTGGAACAAAAAGTTTCCCAAAACTAGGAAGGCTGCACAGCTACACATTCGTGTTCAATGAGGGAGGAGCAATTGCACTGCTGGACTGGGTCAGAGGCCTAGGGGACCCCCGGGTTTGTCACAGGAACAAGCAAAGCTCACTTGCTCACCCCAAGTAGCGTCTCCCAGAGTCACTGCCGAGCTCAGGATCCAGGAATTGGCTAAAAACTGTTCCCAGTGCCGCCTGGCCCCACTTCCCCTCTCGCCACTTCTAATGAACCAGCAGTCCAGCTTCCCATTAAGAAAAGGGCCTAGAGCTTCTAGAAGATGACGGCCACATCTAGATGGAGGGCAATGCACTGAGGTCCACACCTGATCCCACCGTTGGCTGTTCTCACCACTCTCAATCCTAAATGTCCCAACTTCCCCATCTCTCACTCACACATCTTGTTAGAAGAAAAGAAACAAAGCATCCTGGGCTCCTTCTACAAAAGTATTCGTTCAGAGGATGCCCTCTCTGAGGGCCATCTCCAGGTCTACCCAGGACTGAATAACAAAGTCGCCAGAGTAACTCAAGAGGACAGGAGATGGGGGACATTTTGCCATTGGTTCAAAGATGGCATGATGGTGTCCAGTTCACATTCTCTAGTTTCAACATGCCACATGGTACATATGATCCACCCTGCAAGAAAACACAGCTAGAGTCTCCCCTCCACTTCCACCAACTTTTGGTTATTGATAATAACCACATTCAGGATTTTTAAAATTAAGGCTGAGATAATATGAAAAGGCCCACAGGGAGTAGGAGGGCCTAGACCAGGGCCTTAAAGGATGAGAAGCTTCAGAAATGCCCCCTCCTCTCCATGAGGGAGGAAGGTGATACTTTCCCCTACTTAATTTCCCCATAGTAATTTCTAATGGGATAAATAAACCCTGATAAATGAGAACCCAAATTTTCCCAAGACCTGCATTTCTCCTGGAAGTGTTTTGGTGGGTGGTCCTCTCTCAGCAGTTGGAGTAATCCAGATGATCCTGGGCAAGTTGGAAGGAAGCAAGTCTGTATTGAAGCCAAGAAGTAATGTTTCCCCTCCAGCCTCCCAGGAGAAGGGAACCCTGTGGGTATTGTGAGGCTGGAAATAAAGGGGGGATTGGTCCCAGTTATCTAGATGGTTGCTGGTGGTGTGCGTGCTTACGGCGTGAGAGGGAGAAGGGATTGAAAGGTTTTTGTTATTATTTGGATTACTTTTCTTAAAAAAAAAAAAAGTTGGGTACAAACGACTTTGAATATAGAAAGAGAAAAAGGAGAAGACGCAGGTAACAGTGCTGAGACATCAGAGGAGGCCCTGGGCTTACTGGCTGGTCGCCACTTCTAAAAACACTTCTGCGCAGGGCCTGGCCTGCAGGAGATCTCCGCGGAGTGTTCACTACGGGAGCGAAAGCCAGGTCGGCCACAGGGCCTTTGCTAAGGCTGGAAGACCAGCCTTGGGTTTCTCCTGTCTGCTCCGCCTTGCCCTCCCTCGGCTAGCTGGCGTCAGCTCAAGACTGCAACTAGCCGCAGGCCGCGGAGGTGAAGCCGCCAGAGGGGGCGGCGGCCGGATGCGGAGCTCCCACTGACCCTTAGGGCTCTGGACCTCGCTCCTCTCCCCAACAAAGTCGCCTGGAAGCTGCCAAAAACCCTCACTTGACCACACCGCGAAAGGTAACCTCGCGCCCGGCAGGCGCTTACCGAAGTCCCGGCGGCCCTCTCCGAATGCTAAACCTGGTTTTCCTCAGGACGCGGGCAAGCACGGTTGCCCACACAGCCGCCAGAGCGCTGCTCTCAACCAGCCTACAGCCCAGATAGACTATTTTCGTGGTTAGAAAAAGAAAAAAGAAAAGAAGCACCCCTGAGTTCACCCGAAGGCGTCCCACAGGCGGGTCGATTTCAGCCAGTTTGTCAGTTTCCTCCCCCACCCGGTTGGGAGTTCCCGGCCCCCGCCCCTCTTCCCACCCTCCCGGACCCCGAAGGGGCGGCGGGGCCCAGCCGGGGCGCGGCGCGTGACCCCGAGCGGAAGGGCCCCAGTCTGGGTCCTAATGCGGGTGGCGTCTCCCTTGACAGGCGGCGTTTGGGGACAACAGCGGGGACGGGAGATAAGGTGACATACCAGAGCAGATTTGGTGAGCGCGCTGATACTCCTCTCCGGACAGGAAACGCGGAGCTATTTAAAAGACCCTATCGATTACTTTATCTTTCCCGGAGGAAAGCTTCTTGCCGAGAGACAAAAGATGTTCCCTACCTAGAGATACAAGGCCTTAGCCCTCCACACACCACCGAGGGTCTGCACAGGCGACGCCCAGTTGGGGCGCAGGGAGAGCAGAGACACGTTTACACGGCGGAGTGCACAAATGCGTGTGTGCCCAGAACGCTCTGCAGGGCAGCAGGAGCGGAGAGAGGAGCCAGGGGTACTTCACAGGATGATCTTCTGTACCCTTTGAAATTTTTTTGACCGTGTGCACTTAAAACACACAAAGAAAGCGACTCTGCATTTAAAGCACGTGTATGTATACCCGTGCCTTTTCAGCATATTTAAAGCGCACTGGTCAATACATTCAAAGCGGGTTACTGGTCGCTGTGAATGTACTCCACGGATCCGCGTCTCAAATGTAAACGCTCCACTGTGCTGCTTTTAAGGGCTTGAATGTCTACCACTGTCATGTGTACACTTAACGTATGGGGAGGTGTCAACACAACTCTTGATAGTGCGCTCATTTCGTATTTGAATCCCCGCATTTCGCCAACTTGTTGGGAGAGCAGAATGCCGTCAGCGATACCCCGCTGCTGACAATCAATGTGCCCCGCAATCCCGAAGCTTGTTGGCCTCCGGGTCCCCAGAGCCCTGCCCGGGGGAGGCTCTCAAATACTGATTGAACCGAATGGCGCGGAATTGAATGGTTTTTCCTGTGCAGCAATTTGCCATCTACTCATTCGCGTTGCGCTCCGCCGGGCGGTGGAAACTTCGCCGCGTTTCCGCAGAGCAGGTTAGAGGATAAGACGAGGAAAGAAGATGCGAAGGAAGGGTGGCGGGAAGGTTCAATCGCCCGCTGACCCGCCATTTCCGGCTTAAATTCAACACTCACCAGGCCGCAGCAACCCAGGCTGGAAGCTCCGCGGGCCGCGGCCGGGTGTCAGGGCGGGTGTCCGAGAGCCGCACGGATCTGGGCGCGACTCTTAGTCTCTCGGGGAAGCCGCGGCCCCGGCGCTGCTGTAGCGCCCGCTACCTACCCCCCGGACCCCCGACCCCTGGGAGCTTTGGGCAAAAACTGGCGGCTGTTCGCCCAGCTCGGCTTCTCCCAAACTTGCGCGCCCACGCCGAAGGTTCTTGCAAAGCCGCGGCTCCCCAAGGTGCACACCCGCCCGGCAGGTGTGGACCGGCCCTAGAAAATCCGTTTTCCTCTTCACCGCATTCTGAATCGTTGTCCATCTTATTTGAATGTCACCTGATTTTTCCAGCTGTGACCTTCAGCGACGGGATCCCGAGGGACTGATTCGAGTGTCTCGGTTCTCTCCGCCTCTCCGCGCTGTTTTCGCTGAAGCGGTTTGCAGCCCTGGGGGGGGGGGGGAGGGCGGGGGACAGCGGGAACCCAGAGGAGAAAGCACCTAATAAACGCGAAACGACAGAGCACGTTTGAAAGCGACTCCCTCCGGTCTGGTGAACGCTAACACGAGTTTTAAATCGAGTCGTATCTACTGGCGCAGGATAAATTCCGTTTTAGAAACATACCCCCCAAGCGCGAGAAAGTGACTTACGCAAAGATACTAGCAACAAAAACTGGCAACGACAGAAATGCAAAGGATCCCCCAAAGGTAGTTGTTCTCAGAGGGGAAACAAAATCCAATGTATAATAATACTTAAATTTGCAGAAAATGTCTTTAGAAGGACATATTTTTAAAAAGCCGGTGACCGCCTGGGTGGGGCTGGGAATTAAGTGGGAAGGGGAAGAAGGAAACCTTTTGGGGAGATGAGAATGTTTTTGTCTCTTGATTGTGGTGTCCTCACACAGTTCATCCATGTGTCAAACTCATCAATGGTACACTTAACTGTATTCATTCTGTTCTTGGCACATTATGCCTCAAAAAAGTTGATTTAAAAAATAAATAAACCCGGGCCGGCCCGGTGGCGCAAGCGGTTAGGTGCGCGCGCTCCGCTGCGGCGGCCCGGGGTTCGCTGGTTCGGATCCCGGGCACGCACCGAAGTACTGCTTGGTAGGCCATGCTGTGGCGGCGTCCCATATAAAGTGGAGGAAGATGGGCACCGATGTTGGCCCAGGGCCGTCTTCCTCAGCAAAAAAAAAAAAAAAAGAGGAGGATTGGCGGATGTTAGCTCAGGGCTGATCTCCTCACAAAAAAAAATAAATAAATAAATAAATAAACCCACTAACAACTTTGCCTTTAAGGAAGGAAACTGAATGGCTGGGGGAGAGATCTGACACACTTCACAGTATATATCTCCTTTTTTATGTGTTTGTTTTAGTTTTTTTCTCGTTGTTTTGTTTTTACGGTGTATTACTTATTCGTAATATATAATTAGGATATTCGGTGATGTGAATATAAAACAATTGTTAAGGGAACCAACAAAAGCAGGAACAGAAGATGCTTGTACACCCCGTTGTAGGGATAAGAGAAAGTACGCGCTGTCCAAACCCAGAAAATATTTTGGAAAGGGGGATATCTTTAACGTTCGGATTTGTTTGGTTTGGGTTTTGCTCATATGTTTAACACACCAACGAAAAATGAGGACCCAGAACTTCTCGGGGCCTTACGTGTGGTGTGGGTGGCTGTCATCTGCTCGGGGACTCGTAGGGCAGGCCGGCCACGGGAGCGCGCGCCAGGAGGCCACAGGAGCGGAAGGGAGGGTTCCCCGGACGCTGCGCCCCAGCCCCCTCGAGCAGCGCCCCATCCCGCTTGGAGCAAAGACACAGTGGTCCTCCGGGCGAAGGCCAGACCTGGGGTGCTCAAGACCGGCCGGAGCTGGAAGCCCGGCCTCCGAAAGGCTAAGCAGGTGGGCGGGGTCCCCATTGGCCTGAGAGGCCCGAGGCCGCGCCGCCTCCTGGACCCAGGGCTTCAGAGCGCGCGCGGTCCACCTTCCCATGGGGCCGGCAGTCTGGGACTAGTGACTGCAAGGGTCTCACCTCTGGGGGAACCAGGTATGAAATACCTCCATTTGTCGCCCTGGAAGATAGGGAAGAGTCAATTGTTAAGACAGATTCCAGATATGGTTCGGATTCAGAGCTCTTTCAGAGAGGTTTTTGGAGGCTGGCCCTCTGAGGCAGATGGACAGTGGCTCGGAGGCCAGGGGCCAGGAAAACTAGGAGCTGCCAGACTCCTCTGCTGGCCTGGGGGCAGGGCCTGGGTGGGGTTACCAAGCCCGCAAGCCAGCTTCATCTGCTGCCTCACTTACAGCCGCCAGACCCACAGCACCTCCAACCCGCCAGTCAGTGCGTTGATTCCTGTGAGCGAGCTGCATGCTCCAGGACCCCAAGACTCGGGTCTGCCTCCGAGACCAAAGCACAGGTCAGGGGGACATCATGAGGGCAAATCTGCTGGGTGCCAATCAGGACCACCGAGGTCCTGTCCCTGCAGGGTGCTGGATAAAGGCCACCCCACTCCCCTGTCTCTGGGGCTCCACTGACCCCTCTCCTCAGACTTCCTCCAGCCGATGGCTTAGCTCCAGGCCCCTCTCTGAGAAGTCACTGGATTGCTGCTTGAGCTGCTGTCTCAAACTCTGCACACCTTTGATTTGTAAATGCCAGGATGAGAGGTGGAGCCCAGAAATGTGCATTTGTAACATGTACCCCAGGAGATTCTGGCCTGGATTATTTCCACAGCCCCAAGAGTCTCTTCCCCTTCTATGAAGGTTTAACTTTATTCACTACATTTGGGGTTTACCTTGATTGTGGTTTTTAAAAATGTTTTTAAGGCAATACATGCATTTGGTAACAACAAAACAAAAAACAGAAGGAAATTGTTCTAAAAAATGTGCTATGGAAAGTACAATGTTTTATTCCTGACTGCCCCCCCCATCTCTTCTCTAGAAGCTTTCATTACCATTTTGTTTATTGTCCAAAAGAAATCTGTAGAACCATATATATGTACATATGCCTGTATTTAAAACACAAATTCTGCAATTTGGTTAGATATTTAATGTATCTCAAAATATATTCATAAGAGTACATATAAATGAAACTGATTCTTTCTCAAGGCTGCTGCTATTCTGTTCCACCAGAGAACATAATTTTTTTAAACCAGTCACCAAAATAGATATATTGGGGTTTTTTTGAGGTTTTGATTTTTTTTTAATTAAAAACTGCAATGAAAATACTTTTCTTGTGTGCATATACCTATAGAATGGAGTCCTAGAAGTGGAAATACTTGTTCAAAGGGCTTATGAATTTTTAATTTTTTTAAATTTTATTTTATTGAGGTCACATTGGTTTATAACACTGTAAATTTCAGGTATACATCATTATATTAGGCTTCTGTATAGACTGCATCATGTTCACCACCAAAAGTCTAGTTTCCATCCATTAACATACACATGTGCCCCTTTAGCTCTCTCCCTCTGCCCCCAGTCCCCTTCCCCCCTGGTAACCACCAATCTCTTCTCCTTAACTATGTGTTTGTTTGTTTATCTTCCGTATATGAGTGAAATCATACAGTATTTGTCTTTCTCTATCTGACTTATTTCACTTAGCATAATATTCTCAAGGTCAAGCCATATTGTCACAAATGGCATGATTTCATCTTTTTTATGGCTGAGTAATATTCCATATCTTTATCCGTTCATCTGTTGATGGGCACTTGGGTGGCATAGGCTAATGGAGATAAGATGCTATCAACAGAAAAAGGACGAGCTCATCTATGAGATATTTTATACAAACCTCATGGTAACTACAAAATAAAAAATCAGAGCAGAGTCACAAACCGCAAATAAAGAGGAAACTGAGAAAAACATCACAGAAAACCACCAAACTGAAATGGCAGACAGAAATACAAGAGAAAAGAAACAATGGAAATATAGAACAATCAGAAAACAAAAGATAAAATGGCAATATAAAGCCCTCATATATCAATAATCACTCTAAATGTAAATAGATTTTTTAAAAGATTTTATTTATTTATTTTTCCCCCCAAAGCCCCAGTAGATAGTTGTATGTCATAGCTGCACATCCTTCTAGTTGCTGTATGTGGGACGCGGCCTCAGCACGGTGGGAGAAGCGGTGCGTCGGTGCGCACCCGGGATTGGAACCCGGCCGCCAGCAGCAAATCGTGCGCACTTAACTGCCAAGCCACGGGCCGACCCTAAATGTAAATAGATTGAATTCACCAATCAACAGACACAGAGTGGCTGGATAGATTAAAAAACAAGACTCGGGGGGCCAGTCAGTGGCCGAGTGGTTAAGTTCAGCCAGCTCCACTTTGGCGGCTGGGGTTTGGTTCCTGGGTGTGGACCTACACAACTCATTGGCGACCATGCTGTGGCAGCGACCCACATACAAAATAGAGGAAGATTGGCGGAGATGTTAGCTCAGGGTGAATCTTCCTCAGCAAAAAAAAAAAGACCTGACAATATGCTGCCTCCAGGAGACCCATCTCAGCTCTAAAGACAACAGTAGGCTCAGAGTGAAGGGATACATCTTTTTTATTTTGATAGTATCAGATTTCTCCAAAGAGATTTACCAATTCACACTTCCAATCAACAATGTAAAAGAACACCTAGGCAGAGTAGTTATCAAACTTTTTGATCTTTGCCAATCTGATAAGTGAAAACATTTGCCTCTTTTTGTTTTTTCCTTCTTTCCTTCTTTCCTTCCTTCCTTCCCTTCCCTTCCCTCCCTTCTTTCTTTCTTTCTTTCTTCCTTCCTTCTTTCTTCTTTCTACCAGCAAGTTTCTGTAACTCTTGGCCAATTCGTCAATTGTTTTCTTTGGTCATTTTCTTATTGATTTACAGGAACTCTTTCCATATTGAGTAAATCAGTTTTTTGTTGTCAGTTTTTCTAGCATTTAACTGTATGTTGTTTTCTCTGTGATTCTATTTATGGTGTTTTCTGCTGTGCACAAGTTTCTTTTTATGCCATCAGGTATATGTAATTCATCTTTTATGGTTTCTAGGTCTTTAATTCTCCTCATCCACCCTCCCAAATATATAAACATTCCAAAATTATCTTAATCATCTATAGCACTTTTATGTTTTATTTCTTAGGTTTAAATTTTTAATCAGTCTGGAATTGAATGTATTTGGTGTAAAAATAATCCATGTTCCTTTCCCTAACATGACTTTCACTTTATTTTGGATGTTTATTGTTGTATAGACCACAGTCCCAAAAATAGCATAATATCAAAATTGGCAGGGATGACAATTTCCCATCTTAACCAGTTTCACTTTGTAGGTTAGACAACCACCAACATGGCTCTCCACCCCTCCCACTACCCAGGCGAGTCCAGGTAACAACCTGAGATGTTTCCCAGAATAGCACAGCTGGGAAGGGACCTTAGGTACACCTAACACCACCAAGGAAACAACCGTGAAACTGGTGCCTGGACAGGAAAAAGGATGTGCTCAAGGTCAACCAATCAGTGATGGAGGCAGGACCAGAACCCAGTACTGGCTCATAGTCCAGTGCTTTTTGTGGTACAACTCTGCCTCCTTCAGGGTCTGTGTCTTGGGCTGTGCAACCCCAGCACCTGGAGCATGGTGGGCACCCATGCAATGTGGGTAAAAAGATGCAGGAAATCAGACCAAGCGTCCAATAATGACTAGGCTGTGGGTCACTGGGAGGCTGGGTGCAAGTTCTCGCCCACTATTTCAGCCCTTCCCCTCACTGCCCACCCCCCAACACACACACACTCACACAACTACATGTACAATACCCACCAGCCAGGTGGATCTGCCCTCTGCTCTCCCCATCGGGGAGCCCCAGGCCCTTCCTATGGCCAAGCAACCTTGGAGAGACAGCTCTTAAATCATCTCAGGGGACTTCCTGCCTGTCCCAGATGAATAGCAGGGGCTAGACCCTGGAGCAAACGAAGCCCAAAGCCAGATAGATTACAGGGCCTTTGGAATATGAAGATGGTATTTCCAGGGCTCTGCTCAGACTGCCAAGAAAGCAGAGCCAGCTATATAATTTGTGGGACCAAGCGCAAAATAAAAATGTGGAGCCTCATGTTCAAAACTTATCAAGAATTTCAAGACAGCAACAGCAGAGCACAGGGCCCTTCTAGGCTCAGGCCCTGGGTGACAGCACAGGTCATGCATGCCCATGAAGCCAGCCTTCAGGGAAAGATAGGGTTAATTATGGGGGGGTCGGGGACTCTTCCTGAGGCCTCTAAAGGTTCAGATTTTAGGGTAAAGTGGGCTGCCGGATTATTCATAATAGCCAAAAAGTGAAAACAAACCAAATGTCCAGGAATGATGAATATAGAAACAAGATGTGGTATATCCATACAATAGAATATAATTCTGCCATAAAAAGGAACAAAGTGCTGATCCATCTTACGACATGGATGAACCTTGATAATATTATGCTAGGTGAAAGAAGCCAGTCACAAAAGAGCACGTATTATATGATTCCATTTGTATGAAATGTCCAGAATAGGCAAATCTAGAGAGACAAAAAGCAGACTGATTAGTCATTGTCCACAGCTGGGGAGATGGGAGATGGGGGAGAGAGTTGGGGTTGATGGCTAAAACCTACAGGTACCTTTTGGGGGTGATGAAAATGTCCTAAAACTAATAGTGTGATGGTTGCACAACTCTGTGAACATACTAAAAATCAGTGAATTGTATACTTTAAATGGATGAATTATGTGGTATGTGAATTACATCTATTATATCTTAATAAAGCTGTTACTAAAAGAAGAGGAGGGGAAGAAGGAGGTGGAGGAGGTGGAGGAGGTGGGGGAGGAGGAGGAGGTGGAGGAGGAGGTGGAGGAGGAGGAGGAGGTGGAGGAGGAGGAGGAGGTGGAGGAGGTGGAGGAGGAGATATCTTAAATTTCTTTCTCTCTCTCAAATGAACTTAATGCTGGAAGCCCCCCTTGTCGATGAAGGTTTTGGGGAACCCAGCATCCCAAATCCAACAGCCTGGTCCTCTTCTCCAGCTGAGTAGGGTGTATGCGGGCTAGTGTTTTGCTTCCTCTCCAGGGGGTGAGGCTCTAGGAGGCGGCGACGTGCAATAAAAGAGAACATTCCCAACTCGGTAGTCAGTCCTCTGTTCGAATCCTGACACTGTCAATTCCCATCTGTGTGACTTTGAGCAAATCACTTCACCTCTCTGAGCCTGTCTCCTGTGCAGAGCAATCGAGATAAGCGGATCAGCGATGACACAGGTGAGAGCGTGTTAGAAACGGCGGCAGGAGGAGGATTTGGTCCCGGTTGAGCTACCTAAAAAAGGCGCATGCCGCGGCAGGAGAAATCCGGTGCCGCGGAGGCCGCCGGACTCTCCAGGAGCCACGGGCGAGCCCTCAGAGCCGCCCCCGCCCCCAACCCCGGGCCGGAAGGAAGCCAGGGCGGCAGAGGGGCCCCGCGGCCGGGCCGGGAGCCGGGCGAGGGCCGGAGCTGGGCGCGCAGCCGCCGCGGCTCATCCATCAGCCGGACGAAGAGCAGAGGCGCGCTCTCGGCCCTCTGTTTGCTTTCTCGCCAATTATTGCCGCGCCGCAGCCCCTTTGTTGATACAGTAGTCCGAAAAAGTGCTAATGTTCATTTATCAGGGGGCCCGCCGGGGACTCCCACGAGTTGCGATTCTTCCCAAAATATAAACATGGGGCGAGCGTCCCAGACAGAAACCCCCATCTGTTTCCCCGGCGCGGGCGGAGAGCGAGGCGTTGTTGAAGATAAAGCCGCGGATAACGCCGCCTGTCTCCAATGGACGTCTCCCCGGCGCATTAATGACATTCCCGGTGATAGTTCCAGCTTATCTTTCAATTAATCATATATACCTTTTGCGGCCGACCCTGCTGATTGCAGGGAAGGGGGGCCGGCTCGGGCCGCGCCGATCGCTTTTCAATTAATAATATTTTATGTGCGCAGAATGCGTTCAAGTCATCCTGGAATTTGGCTCGTTTGAAAGCACTAACTCTTTAAAAGGCAAGGAAATAGATAGATTTTTGATCTCTCCTCTCAGCCTCCTTTTTTCTCTTTCTATCTTTCTCTGGTCTGAAGGCTGTTTGTTTGCCCTGCTAGTTTGGCCAAAGTGCGGCTTAGAGAGGCGGCCAGGTTGGGTCAGCCGCCCTCGGGAAGGAAGATGCGTCCCTGGTGGGGCTGGAGAATCAAGTTTCGTCCCTCCCCACCCCCAACCATTGCAACTTCTATTTAAAGCAAACAAAGTTTTTTCTCACTCAAACAGTGAAGACTGCAAAGAAAAGTTCGAAATTGTTCTTGGACATTTCTGCTCGCAGACCAGCATGGGTCGCCCCAATTTCTGTTTTGCACGTATTTATCCGGTTTTGCCCCGGTTTCCTCTCTCTGGCAACGCTAAGGCCTGTTTTAGAGCCAAGAGAAATTATTATCGGATTCATAGAGGGGGTGGGAGGTGTAGAAGTCACAGATTTTGTCCAAATAGGGAGGGTTTTGTTTCCTCCCCTTTTCATGACACCTGACCCACAGGTCTATCTGTCAGCCCTGGGAACCCCCATACCCGAAATAGGTGATAAATCTTCGGCGCCTTGATTTGCAGAGGAAATGCTGAATTTTTTACTTCCTCCAGAACTATCTCTTTTAAACACACACACACACACACACACACACACGAAACCTAAAAACAGGGATCCCGGATGCAGCCTCGATGTCCCCCATTAAACGGTAATATTTCAGGCGTCGGCTCTCACTAATCTTTCAAACTGTCATCGAGAGCCGCCCGGCCAGCCGATTCACTTCACAGCGCTCCCAGGACCCTCGCTCCGAGCTCTTTTCAGCGAGACGTTTAATTGAATCGGATGTGGCTCGTTTGCCAGACGTCACCGCCTTGGCGATAGGCATCCTCTCCACTCCCCAAAAACAATCTTCAAAGGCGAGGCGGGCCCCCAAGCTAAGTTAGTTGAGAGCAATAATTGTAACATTGGGCAAAAGTCGTGGCGAGGAAAGGCCGAAGAGAGGCCACTGATCTGCAGATCCGTCGAGGGAGAATCCGGTTTGGGGGGTTGGGAGGTGGGTGGGTGCCAAGGGTTGCTGGGGCTTGAGAGCCCCCCACCTTTGGAAAAAGGCATCTCTCCGCAAACCGAGCTAACAATCCCAGAACCGCACGTCGTCCCTGGCTCGAAAACTGGAATGGAGATTGCGCCGCGGCGACCAAGGCTTAGTACTGGCGGCTGGCGCCTGGAAGCCGGGGTCGGAGTGCTCAGAGCCTCCGGCACGCCGCGCAGAGCTCCTCTCTCCTTCGCCCTAGCCCGGAGGCCACAGGCCCTGGGAGTGTGGGCTTGATAAGGGGCTGGAAAGGTCCCAACATTAGGCCTATGCTTGACTCCACTTGCACCCTTCCTGGCCGCGTTGCCCGACGGCTCGTCGTCCCGCTCAAGCGCCCTAAGCTTCTTGATCTTGACGGACACCACCTTGTCCCCCCGCTTTGTGCGTTTCCCCGGCGCCTTGAGCGCACATTCTGGAGTCTTCGGTCCGGAGCCTTGTCCTTAGCTTGCCGTTGGCCCTGAGCGTCTTTTTTCTGCTCCCAACCGCTTCTTCCCCAGTCCTCAACTCGCTCTCTGCGCGCACATCCGCGGGCCCCGCCCGCGCCTTCCCCACACAAGCTCGGGTCGTGGGAAATCGACGCTTTTCCCCTGACAAGCTTCGCCATACACAAAGATAGGGTAAGGCCGCGACCTTAACCTGGGGCTATTCTGCCTGCCTGGATCCTTCCTGAAATTGCACACAAAATAGAATGCCTTTCTGCAGTGTTCTGGAAGTGAGAGGAGGGCCCGAAGCTTTCATCAGCTCTCCCAAGGGACCCAGAGGGATGAGGAGGACAGGCGCAGGATCTGGCCAGGTAGCTTTCGCTCCTGAAACACTGGCAGATTTGTCTGACAGAAGATCCCTACTTTACCTGAGCTAAAAATTAAAAACACCTCCCTTGCCCTGCCCTTTTCCCATGCACCTGGCTCGGTCGCCACCGGGAAGCCCCACTAGGCAGCAGTCCAGAGACCTCAGAGAAATCCCGGCCAAGCTGGGCTCAGAGGAGCCCCGCCTGGCCCAGAGCTAAACCTGGGATGGGGCATGAGGCCCTGGAGCTGGCAGAGGCCTGGAGGCCTTGCTGCTAGGCAGGGAGGGTAGGGGACAGAGGAAGGCACGAATGGTGGTGTCCAGAACAGGATAACCTAGGGTGCCCTGGGAGACAGCTTTCTTCTGGGTAACTGAGCCTACTGACTGTGATTCTGGATTAGTTTCATTATTAAGAGGAGGGTCATCTCTCTGGGAGGAGACTGGCAGTGACTGGCGCCCCCTGGAGGTGTGTGTGTATAACTTGCACTACTGTAGGAGGTGGCCACTCTCCACCTGGCAACCACCCACCTTGCCTTTCTGCTTGACTCACCCAGGAGCCCCCAGGGTCTGGGCTCCTGGGGAAGGGGGGACTACTGGGGCATGACTGGCCCTATAGTCAAGCCAAACAGAAACCCGAAATATTCCCCTCCTGCCATCACCCCAGCAAACTCTCTCCCCCATGCTTTCCTTATTCAGAGTCTTCCCAGTCAGAGACATCTTCAGTAATAAAGCCTTTAAGACTCCTGGAAATAACTCCCCTCCCCCAGCTCCCCATTCAATCCTTCACTCTCCCACTCTGTTTCAGTTGCTGAGGAACTTTTCTTCAAATCCCAGATCCATCCAACGCAGCCCAGACGCCAGATTCGGAGAATGGGGTCCTTCCCTGTGCATGCGTGGTAGTGGGGTTTTCGGGCTAATACTATGGAAAAATCTCAGGCTGCAGGAGCAAAAGGAGAGCCTTCCAAATGCGTCGCGGCCCCTTTAAAAAGCTGAGCAGGATTCTTTTTTTTTTTTTTAGAGCCGTATGACTATATTAGGTGACACGAAACTGCTCATCGCTCCTGTCAACGCGGCCCCTGGCCCAATGGCAGGCTGAATCCCCCTCCTCCGGCCTGGTCCCGCCTCTCCTGCCCCTTGTGCTCCGCACTACCTGCCGCCCGGCCACATCCCGAGCAGGAAGGCGGGTGCGCGGGCGAGCGGCGGGCACCATGCGGGGAGGCTGCCAGGGGCCGTGGGCAGCGCCTCTCTCTGCCGCCCACCTGGCGCTGTGAGAAGCACGCTGCCACCATGTTCCCCAGCCCTGCGCTCACGCCCACGCCTTTCTCGGTCAAAGACATACTGAACCTGGAGCAGCAGCAGCGCAGCCTGGCCGCCGGGGAGCTCTCGGCGCGCCTGGAGGCCACCCTGGCGCCCGCCTCCTGCATGCTGGCCGCCTTCAAGCCCGAGGCCTACGCGGGGCCGGAGGCCGCGGCGCCTGGCCTCCCCGACCTGCGCGCCGAGCTGGGCCCCGCGCCTTCGCCTGCCAAGTGCGCGCCTGCCTTCCCGGCCGCCCCGGCCTTCTATCCGCGTGCCTATGGCGACCCCGACCCTGCCAAGGACCCTCGAGGCGATAAGAAAGGTGAGGAGGAAACAGAAGCTCCTTCTCCACTGTGGGGTCGCTTTCGTCCCCAAACCCCGCCGCCAAGAAACTCTGGCCTGGGTAGAGGAGACGCGAGTGCCTGGGCGGAGGGCCGAGTGCAGGGGGCTCAGAGTCTGAGAAGTGAGGTTGTCGCTAGGGCCCTCGCGCCCTGCGTCCAATCGGAGGTTTAGAGGAAAGGCAGGACTGAGATGATCAGAAACAAGAGACAAAAGGAAAAAAATTTTTTCGGCCTAACAAAGCCCCAGGCAGCGGCAGCCCTGCTCCTGGATCTGTTATGAAGTTGAGCGATTGGTTTGTGGTAGGCAGAACAGGGAAAGAAAGAGATATTCTCTATATCAAAAGTTTTTTTAAAAAAAAATATCTTTTGGATCTAAGGGTCTCTTGAGTATCTGAGGAAAACCGCTGAACAGAAATTAAAATACTGCACAGCAGTCCTGCTTTGGCGCACAACTGGAGGAGGGTCCAGGACCTTCTGTAGCCCACCTGTAACCCGGATTTCTGGGGCCTTTCCTCCTTTGCGCCAGGAGAGTGAAATCTTTGGGAACAAGAGTCTTGACTTAGGGATTCTGCGCACTCTCAGGAATCTGACTTAGCTTTATGTTTCCAGCACAATGTCGGGAGACGGCCAGGGCCTAGTTCTCTCCGGGAAAAGGTTAGAAAATGCCGCGCGGGGCAATGGAGGAGATGACTGGGGAAGGTGGCTGGATCGCCGCGCACGCCATGCCAAGGTCCGGGGGCAGGCTGGCCCAGCCGCGGAAAGGGGCGCGTTGGGGAGACGGCGGCCCAAAGCGGGTTGCGCGCGAACCCGGGGAGGCCGGGGCGCCGGGCGAAGGGCCGCTGTGAGCCCCGAAAGGATCTTTCTGTGAGCTTAGAAAGGTTTGTCTAGGAGCAGAGAGAAGGCCCCGGAACAGCTGCCGGCTGGGACGGCGAGCTGAATTGGTCGCTATCAATTCGAATCCAACTCGAGCACGCGGGCAGGGCAGGTTCTGAGGCCACCCGTGGCTTCTTGGGCTCTGCGAAAACTCCGCGGCGGCTGCGCGGGAGCCTTCGATCACCAAAACAACACCCCTTGGCCTTCTGGTTTTCGGTTCCATAACTTTGAGACAATGTGACCGACCCTGGGGTGAGGCCTCAGTCTCCCTTCATTTAACTTCTCCAACCAAAGTAGCCCTAATCTAATTCACCCCAGCGCATCATTTGGTTTTATTTTCTTTCAGCCTGAAATCTTAAGTCACTATCCATCTCCTTCACCAGAATGTGAACTACCCGAGGGCAAGGACCTCTCTTGTTTTGTCTTCCAGTGCCTAGAGCCGTGCCCGGCACATAGTAGACTTTCAACAAATGCCGACTGTCGAGAGGACACCGAGCGGTCCACGGCGCCCGGTGCACTCGGCAGGGCGAGCCGCAGCCAAGCTGGGCGCTCCAGGCAGTACAGGGTGGCTCGCACTAGGGCCCATTAGCCGGCGGGCGCTCCGCGGGTCAGGCCGCTCTGACCCAGCGTCTCTCTGCCTCTCTGTTCCCCCTCAGAGTTGTGCGCGCTGCAGAAGGCGGTGGAGCTGGAGAAGCCGGAGGCAGACAGCGCCGAGCGACCGCGGGCGCGACGGCGGAGGAAGCCGCGCGTGCTCTTTTCTCAGGCTCAGGTCTATGAGCTGGAGCGGCGCTTCAAGCAGCAGCGGTACCTGTCGGCTCCCGAGCGCGACCAGCTGGCCAGCGTGCTGAAACTCACGTCCACGCAGGTCAAGATCTGGTTCCAGAACCGGCGCTACAAATGCAAGCGGCAGCGGCAGGACCAGACTCTGGAGCTAGTGGGGCTGCCCCCGCCGCCGCCGCCGGCCCGCAGGATCGCGGTGCCAGTGCTGGTGCGCGATGGCAAGCCGTGCCTGGGGGACTCCGCGCCCTACGCGCCAGCCTACGGCGTGGGCCTCAACGCCTACGGCTATAACGCTTACCCCGCCTATCCGGGTTACGGTGGCGCGGCCTGCAGCCCTGGCTACAGCTGCGCCGCTGCTTACCCGGCCGGGCCACCCCCGGCTCAGTCGGCTACGGCCGCTGCCAACAACAACTTCGTGAACTTCGGCGTCGGGGACTTGAACGCAGTGCAGAGCCCCGGGATTCCGCAGGGCAACTCGGGAGTGTCCACGCTGCACGGTATCCGAGCCTGGTAGGGAAGGGACCTGCCTGGGGCGCCCCCGACCGATCCCACCTCTAGAGAGGGGCACCGACTCCCGGGGGGAGGGAGGTCTCCGACACGTCTCTGCGTCCCTCGGATTTCGCATTCACTTCCGCAGAGGCCTCGGAGCCTTTTCTGCGCCCTGCGCCTTTGTTCCGGCGCGCGGGAGTGTTTGTGGCCGAGTTTACGCAACTTGCGGGTGAAAGATCCCGCAGCTTGGTGCCTTAGCCGTCGGCCCCGGATCGCCTTCCGATGCCCACGGGCACCCCCATCCGGCCAAACACCGGCCAGTTGGGACCGGGAGCCCCAGCGCGCTGGGCCTAAGATCCGGCCGCCTTTCCCCAAGCCTGGGCCCGGCGCCCGGGCCCTTGCTGCCTTGCCGCCGCCCACCCACCCGTATTTATGTTTTTACCTGTTGCTGTAAGAAACGAGAATCCCTTTCCCATTAAAGAGAGTGCGCCCATCCCGCATGTGTGCTTCTTTCAGCTCGCGGCGCGGCAGATGCAGCTTCAGAGGCGGAGGCGGCCTGCCGGCTGGTCTTGACTCACAGGCAAAGGCAGTCACTGAGCAAATTGATAGGAATAATAATAAACCCCGCTGGGTCTTGGTTAGGCACTTTCTGGGATTGTCTCGTGTCCTCTTTAATAACTCCAAAAAGGAGGTCCTATTTTCAAGTTTAGCTGACTGAGGCGTGGAGAGGTTTAATAACTTGCCTGTGAGCAAATAGCCAGGACTGGTAGAACTGATCCCGGGTCACACTTCAAAGACGGAGGGCATTTGCCCAGAACTCCCGACCTCACCTCCTTGAACCCTGCTATGTGCCAGGCACTGTTCCAGGTGCTGGGCAGTAAGTGGAGAGCAAAGGGGCCTGGGCATGCAATGGAGCACACTGTGACTTGTCTCACTTGGAGGACCACCTAAGCCCGTTTTACAGGTGGAATAGTGGAACCAAACCTCTTGTCAAGCTTTCCTGAACTGCCCAGCCCAGTCGGGATGGAAGAGGGCATGGAGTCCAGTCACCCAGGCCTCACTAGCTGCTCAGCTCAACGGGGCTGAGCGCAGGGCCTGCGGACCTTGCTCACCTCCTGCTGTGGCTAGGCCACCTGAATCCTGGAGGTCAGGGAACTCCCTCGCCACCCCACCCCCCACGGCGTCCTCTCCTCTCAGCGTTTAACGAATTTCGCCATAGTCCTGACCAATGAAAGGTGTTGTACAAGTTTTGCAGACGAGAATACTGAGGGTCGGCAAAATCAAGCTAAAAACCTGCTCGCTGTGGGACTTCTGGCCGCCCGCCTCCGTCTTTCCGTCTGTAAAATGATGATAACCAGGATATCTTGCTCTGAGTCCCGGTAGCACCAGCCCACAGGGCCCCCGACCTGACCTCCAGCTCCTCTACCCCCAGCCCCCGGGCCCGGAGGGACTAGCCTGCGCTTCTTAAAGAGGGACGAAAGCAGAAGGGAGTCGGGGCTTTGTGTTTCCGTGGAATACGGGTTTTTCTGAGATTTTGCCCGGGAAGCGCTGAGCTGGTCACGTGGGGCATGGGGCCCCAGGCCGAGAGCTCCCGTCGCAGACAAAACTTTGCTTGCGGCGTTCAGAGACAGCGCGGCTCGATGCGTCCCTGACGCCCCGAGAAGAGTCGCCAAGCCAGGCCTGGGGCGACCAGGAGCCGTCGTGCTGCGGCGCCCGGAGCGTGCAGCGCTGCCGGTGACTATACTGTCCTCTCTTCGGGTAAGTGCTGTCCCCCAGGCTCGCCCCACTCGCCCGCCGGAGACGGGAAGGTGCCAGGGCCACCGCTTGCCGGGAGCCGTGCTAGGCGCAGAGCCGGACGCCACTACGATGCAGGGGCTCTGGGATGCATGCGGTCGACCACCGCAGGCTTATGGGCTGGGCTCTGTGAAGGAAGGGGGAAGAGCTGAGCTCACGCCTTGGCTCCGGGCCCCCGGGCTCCCGGGCTTGAATTCCCTCGGCTTTAAGGTCCAAGCCAGGCTGGCCAGATCCACGGAGAGGGGATGTGCTCAGCTCAGCCTTCATTCCACCTCCTGCGCCCACGACCCGGCTGCGAGCCTTTACGTCGCGCGTTCAGCGTTCTCTGCCTATCTCATGACGCGCGGCGTGGTCCCATCTCACGGAAAGGCACACTGAGGCTCTGCCAGGCCATCAGACCAGCTCTTAAGCCAGACGGAGCTCTGCTACCACGCATCCCCGGCTCGCAGCCCTAGCAGGCGGCCTAAGTCACACAACCGCGGAAATCCCTCTATCTGGAACTCACCCAAATTCTCTCTCTTAATCAGATCTGTGCATTTGCCCGCTACCCCCTGGGGCCCTGCACGCCCGTGGGCCTTTTTCATCTTACGCTTGTCTACAACAACGTTAGAGGTAATATTTCCTTCACTTGACGTTATACCGTTATACAGGATTTTTCTATGATGCCTCCCTCTTTGGCATCTCCTTTCCGGGACCAGCTGAGTGACCTCAAGGTCTCTCACAAACCGATAACAGCGGCTGGCTGGCTGACGTTAGGCTCACCAAATGCCAGGTCTGCGGGCTAAATGCTTTGCAGTTCTCTAATCCGTCTTAATTTGCAAACCAGGAAACTGAGCACCAGAGGTTATGTCAATGGTCAAGGTCATACATTCCCTAAGCGCGGAGCCGGAAAATCCACCCGACTTACACTGAAGGGCGGAGGGGGGAGCGGTTAAGAAACGAGAGCCCGCCACGTAGCGTTTGTCTCGCTCGTAAAGATGCAGCGGGACCCCGCTCCAGCCACTGCGCCGACCAGACCCCCGCTCTCCTCGGTGCGGTGAGGACCTCACGCTTCACGTCCAGGCTCCTTACGGGGCAAACTGTCGTGCGCGGAGCTCTGGAAGCCGCACCGACGGCTCTTGCGCGCGGAGAGTGTTGGGTGCCGAGGGCCGCAGGGTCAGAAGTGTCCGAAACTAACAACGCCGGCGTTTACCTAGCGATCCCTTCCCCAATTAAATCGGTAGTGTTTGTTTTGTTTTTCAATTATTATATAAACGACGCGCGCGGAATGAGAAAATTCAATCAGGACAGAAAAATTAGAAACAAACGAGAAGTGCGGGGCGCCTCCGAGGGGGCACAGCGCGCGGAGATGGGGGTGGCGCGGCCGCGCTGCGCCAAGGAGGCGCAGAGGGAACTAGTTACATTTAATAATTTTTTAAAAGTCAAACGTGCACACGCCGCTGTTAAAAAATAGTGAGAGGTAAACCCTGACATTAAAAAGACAAGAGCTGGCTCCCCGGGCTGCGGTGCAGGGGTTCCCTCGGCCCGGCGCCGCCCGGCGAGCCCCGGCCAGGGGTCCCGGGAAGGAGAGGCCCGGCCACCGCCCCCTCCCGCCCCGCTGCGCCCTGGCCGGCACGTCCTCTCGTTTCCTTGCGTTACTCCCAGCCAGCAGACACAGGTTTTGTCAAATCAGAATAGCTCCCGTCTTCTTGTTTTGTATAGATTTCCCCTTAAATCGACGCCATGTTGTGGATCTCAATACACACCCGTATTTAAAAGAACGCGCAGAACCTGCAGGGCTCTGCAGACCCGCGAACTTGACAGCAGCCGGGAACCCTGCCCTGCTCCTTGGCAAGCGCGCCCTTCCTGGGCCGGGCCCCTCGCCTCCTCCGGGAAGTACTCCAGCCTCAGGCCCGCGCGCTTGCGCCGGAGGCGACAGGTCCGCAGCCCCCAGGTCTTGCTGACTTTCCCTCTAGACTGGGTTCCTGGAAAAGGGGGCCCGTGGCTTGGATTTCATTTATGTCTCACTCCCGGAGTCTGCCGCGTGCCAGGCACTGTCCGGAGTTCTTTACAAGTGAACCCATCTAATCCTCTTTCTCATGTCTGACTTCTGCTGAGGAAATAGATGAAGAATCAATCTTAGGCCCAGAGAGGAGGAGTAACTTGCCCAGGGTCACACAGCTGGTCAGTGCCAGAGTTTGGTTAAAACCCCAGGCAGGCTGGCTCTGCAGCCCACGAGCACGGTGCCACCCCATCCCTAGTTCAAAGAATGGGCACCAAGAAATTTGTGTCAATTGACTAAAGAGTACAGTAATAATATTATCAACAATTCTTTGAAGATTTCTATGTGCCAGGCATAACAAGCCTATGAGGTAGGTACAATTAATCTTCACTTGGCCAGGAAAGGAAACTGGCACAGAGAGATGTGACCCGCCCAGGATCTCCCGTGGGGGAGGCATGGCAGCTGAGATTCCAGGGGGCAATCTGGCCCCCTTGCCCTACTCCCTGCTTCTCAGGAGAGCTTATCACAAAGCAGGCCTGACAGGCTGGTCACCCGGAGCCACCACGGGCTCCCCAGCCTGCTCCGACCCACAGCTGCATGGGGTAATAGTACGGATTATGGCTGAACATCTGTTCCTGCTTACTGTGTGCCAGGCCCTGACTAAGTGCTGAACCTGCAAACCTCTTTCTGTCATTTCCCAAAGAGGAAACTGAACCCCAAAGAAGCTAAAGACACTGCCTACAAAAGGCCACTCTGGTAGTATGGACTAGGGGAGCCCGTGCTTGAATCCAGATGATTCCACTGGAGCCCTGGCTCTTTGAACCACTCTCAGCAGTTCTCAAACTTGCCTGAAGACACAAACTGCTAGCAGCTAGGACAAACCAAACCCCTGCCTGCCCCTGTTCCCTTGACAGGACTCCCCAGAGACAGGGCCTGCAAAACCGCATTTGTAACCAGGTGATTCTCATCATCTGGCGAATTGGAACCACAACTCACAGAGGCCCCAGACCTTTCAGGCTCCAGCTCTTGAGGGCCTGGGAGAAATGGGAGTCAGATTTCCCCTCTCCAGGCCCTGCTATTCCATCTCAGAGTCTCTGTGTGTTTGCTGTGATCCAGTGGCTACAGCACAAGCCAGGTACCTGGGAACCCTGGGAGTGGGGAGGAGGGCAGAGGGAGGGAAAGCCAGTGGGGAGGGGTTGGGAAAGGTATTCTGGACACACCCGTCTTGACCCAGAGCACAAAGCCACCCCTGTGGCTTATGCAGCCCTGTGCCTGCCAGTGCTGCACAGGAGAGAAGAGGAATTTGGGGGGACTGTTCAGAGACAGTCCGTCTGTTCTGCCCAGATCCTAAGCTCCACCCCGGGTCCCACAGGAAAGGGAGCAGGGACAAACCAGCTTTCATAGGGGTTCACAGTGTACCAGGTTTTCAAGCCCTCTGTCCCTGTGAGGTCGTCAAAGCCGCACAATTCCCTGATCATCATGGAGTCCATTTTACAGATGAAGAAAGTGAGGCTTAAAAAGGTTTTGTCACTTGCTCTGTTCTCACAGTGCGGAAGTAGCCGAGCTGAGTTCTAACACCAAACCTTCTTCTTTCCGGGACACCTCCAGCTATCCCCACCCCACCCAAACTCCAGCTTGCACAAATCTCAGTTGCAGCATTGGCTCACATTAGCTCTGCCTTCCCCACCCCGTCAGGCTGGCTTCCTCTGTCCTCAGCTTTTTAGGAGAGGTCTTGAACAGAAGCTGCTGTCTAGAAAGGAGTTCTTAATTTCAGTGAATGCAGCAGTTGTCCTTGTTCTTCGCTGGCCCTTCATCAATCCCCGTGCAGTTTCAACAATAAGCAACATGTCTCACTGACGAACTTAGTTTAGTTTTCTCCTTACACATTGAAAAGAACAGTTTCTCTTTCTCTCCGCCTCCAGGCACATGTGGTGCTCAGTCATCCCATATTTGTCCTCACGGGAGCTATTTGACTTCTTTCCTTGACCTGGATTTCCAGCCACCTAGGTAAGCACCTCAAGAGCCTTTTAGAAAGATTTAAGGTTTAAAACATGTAAATAAAGCAATGATGGTTTGAAACATCCCTAAGTGTTATACAGATTCAGTGTAATGGCGGTCAAAATGCTGATGGTGCATGTGTGTATTGTGTAACTTGACCAGCTGATTAGAAAACTCGCATGGAAGTATGAAGGTCTAGGAAAAGCCACGATATTCTTAAATAAGGAAAACAAGGTGGGGGGTTCTTCCCCCATCAGATGACAAGGCTTGTAAAGCCAGGGTAGTTAACACAGTGCGGTACTGGCACAAGGGCAGACAAATGGACCAGTGGAACAGAACAGGGTGCCTAGAATCAGATCCATCCACATATGATCCAAGATAGGGTTGTTTTTGAAGATCAGTGGGGAAAGGGTGGACTTTTCTACAAATGGTGCTCCTAAGAAAAAACAAATTAAATTAGACCCCTACCTCACAGCATTCGCAAAAACCAAATCAAAGTTAATTAAAGACTCGCCTGTGAGAAGAAAAACTGTACAACATTTTGGAGACAATGTAGGAAAATATTTGTATGACCTTATGGTAGGAAAAGATTACTTAAATTGACACCCAAAAGCACAAACCTTAAAGGAAAAGATTGACTACGTTAAAATTTAAAACCTGTGCTCACTCACACGCCACATATAGAGTGAAAAGACAAGACAAGCCACAAGCTGGGAGAAGATATTTGCAATGCACATAGCCAACAAAGTATTAGTATCCAGAATAGATAATGAAATCCTAAAATTCTTCCTCGCCACGGCTGTTTTCTTTGCTTGGAATGACCTTCCCCCAGATATCTGCTGGGCTAATGCCACATCTGTTTCAAGTCTATTCAAATGTCACCTTATCATGAGGCCCACCCTGACTATCCTATATAAAATTGCACCCCCATATACATACTCCTGGCAGCCCGTTTATTTTTTTCCTTTAGCCCTTGTTACCTTTTAATATACTGTTTTGTTCAATGATGTATCCCAAGCATCTAGAAGAGTGCCTGGCAATTGTGGGTACTTAGTAAAATGTGATGAATGAATGAATAAGTACAAATTAGCTGAAAGGGAAAATTAGGCAAGAGAAATGAATAGGAATTTCATGGACAAGGAAGCACAAATGGCCCCAAATTACATAAATATTGTCAATCTATTCATTAGTTAGCAAAAAAAAACTCATGATGAGATACCATAATTCACCCACCAGACTGGCAAAAATTAGAGCTGTCAGTACCAGAAATGGGGAGAGTAGGCAGGGATAGGAACTCTTCCCCTGGAAGAGGTGTGACTAAGTACAAAGACTTGAGAAGACAGTTTGGCACAACTTAGTAAAGTTAAATAGAAGCCTACCCTAGATCCAGCAATTCCACTTCTAGGCATATATCCCAGGAATAGTCCTGTATATGTGCACCTGGAGACATATGTAATTAAGTTCAAAACAGCCTTGTAGGTGATAGTATAGACTGGAAACAACCCAAACGCCTATAAACAGTCAGATGGATAAATAAGTTGTAGGAGATTCACAGAGTGGAATATTATACAGCAGTGAGAATGAAGGTGCCTCAGCCACATTCTTCAACAGGAATCAGTCTCAAAGATGAGTCGATGCGCAAAGTGAGAAAAAGTGTCACTGAAGAATAGAAACAATGAGATTCCATTTACACAGTGGCCAAAATCAGCAAAGCAATATGATGTATTAGTTAGGATGTGCACATAGATGTCAAAACTAAAGAGAGGGGCTGGCCCAGTGGCATAGCAGTTAAGTTCGTGTGCTCCGCTTCGGTGGCCCAGGGTTCTCGGGTTCAGATCCCAGGTGTGGACCTGCATGCTGTTCATCACATGCTGTGGCGACATCCCACACACAGAATAGAGGAAGATTGGCACAGATGTTAGCTCAGGGACAATCTTCCTCAAGCAAAAAAAAAAAAAAAAAACTAAAGAGAAAAGCAAGTGAATGTTAACTCGAAATTCAAATGGTCATCTCCTCTGGGGGAGAGAAAGAGGAAGGCCACCGGAGGAGCTTTTAGTGGGGGTTGTGGGGTAGGTCATGGTCTGTTTCTTGGTCTGGGTGATGGGTACTCATGAGTTCATGAGTATTATCTTTAAACTATACGTACATATGCTCTTTATTTTTATTTTTTTATTATTTAACTTTTTAATTGAAGTATAACTTACACACAGTAAAGTGCATAAATCTTAAGTAGTCAGCTCAACTAAATTTTGCAAATTATAATACTCTTTTGTGTATGTAGCATGCTGTCATTCACAATTTTGAAATGCACCAACAAAATCAATCATGGTGTCCTGAGTTTCAGGACTTAGCCTTAGAATAAGGAGCCTCTACTCTGTTAAAGTGAAAGAAAGCAAGGTTAAAACTGTGCTTCCGGAAGGATCCCAAGTATGTAAAAAAAATCACATTTACTTATAAATTATAATGCATGACATACGATTATTTTATATTATCTAATAACCACCGTTTTCCTGGCTGTCAAGTGTTATTTAGCTTGCTGTGCACTGAGCCCTTAAAGTCCTGTGCCCATTGGGCCTCCCAGCACCTCTGTGAGATGGATCCAGGTACTGTTTACACGGAGGAAACAGAAGGGCAGTGAATCCTGTGAGTCACCCAGCTTGTCGGGGCCCAAGTGAAAACGGAACTTACGTTTCTCTCACTCCCGTGTCATCACACCAAACTGGGGTTGGAGGTGGGAGGAGGTGAGGAGGAAATACATCAGAACGAGCCTGGCCAATGGTAATCTCGAATTTTATACCAGGAGGGCTTCCTTAGGACCTCCAATAATTCAAGCCTGGTTTGCAGGCTTGCAGTAGGATTCAATGGAAAGTACCATGCACGCAATGTCAAGTTTTGCACTTAAAAGGAAATGATCATTTTTGGTGTTGCACTACTTCAAAAGCATATGATTCAGATTTATATATAATATAAAATATAAACTTATTTCTCTATATTCTAAGTCTTTTACAATGAGCATCAGACACAAAATCAAAGTTTAAAAATAGAAATATAAGTGACCATTAACGGATGAATGGATAAAGAAGGTGTAGTATATATATATACACACCACAATGGAATACTACTCAGCCATAAAATAGACAAAATCATGCCACTTGCGACAACATGGATGGACCTTGAGGGTATTATGCTAAGAAAAATAAGTCAGACAGAGAAAGACAAACGCCATATGATTTCATTCTTATGTGAAAGATAAACAAACACATAGATAAGGAGAACAGATCAGTGGTTACCAGAGGGGAAGGGGGTAGGGGGAGGGTGAAAGGGGTAAAGGGGCACATATGTATGGTGATGGATAAAAACCAGACTATTGGTGGTGAACACGATGCAGTCTATATGGAAGCTGAAATATAATGATGTACACCTGAAATTACACAATCTTATAAACCAATATGATCTCAAAAAAATAATTTAAAAAAAAAACTTCCACAAAACACACACAGGCCTGAGCCCATCTATTAAATGAGACACATGTGATAGCCTTAGCAGCATGCTGAGATGTTCATTATTGTTATATAGACAGTAAATGTTAATTATTATTATATGCATAATAAAAGGCTGGAAGGCATAAACACATATATAAATGGAGAGAGAGAGAGTATATGTGGAAACCCTTTCATCAAGAGGCCTGGAAACCATAAGCTGGAGGTCAAGGGTAGAGAGATAAAAATCACATTATCCTTCCCAGAAATGCTGGCGCTTTTGTTCATTGTCTCCACTGCTGCCACGAAAGCTCCGCGAGGGCAGGGAGTGTGGAATCCTCAGTGCCTGGAACAGTTCCTGGCGTGATGTAGACTAAAGATTGGCCACCGACTGCCTCACATTCATTCTCAGGTTCCTACACTTGCCCTTCACACTGAGAAACTCAGAAACGGGATTCCCAGGCCCCTCCCCTGGGATTCTGATTCAGCTCGTCCTGCAGGGTGAGGCCCCGGAAATCAGGCTGATCCCAGTGTTTGGGCAACACTGCTTACGTCTTTGCTGAAATCTGAATGAATATTTGGGGGCGTGACTCCTTCCAGGGACTGCAGCCTCAATTCTCTTGGAGTCAGAAAACGCCTGGTCTTGAAAGAGGCCTTAAGAGGAAGGGAGGGGCCCCAGCCGTGTGGCATAGTGGTTAAGTTCATGCGCTCCACTTTGGTGGCCTGTGGTTCACAGTTCATATCTGGGGAGTGGACCTACACACCATTCATCAAGCCATGCTGTGACAGGGTGTCCCACATACAAAATAGAGGAAGGTGGGCACAGATATTAGCTCAGCAACAATCTTCCTCAGCAAAAAGAGGAAGATTGGCAACGGATGTTAGCTCAGGCCCAATCTTCCTTACCAAAAAAATAAATAAATAAATAAGAGGAAGGGAGAGGTGTCTGAGTTTCAAAAGAGGAATGCAAAAGAAAAAAAAACACTATACCAGGGTCCTCTTCATTTAAGTATTCATTATCCAAATCACTTGGCCTACGTTTTATAGGAAAACAAAAGTCCTCAGAAAATAAAAATAATCACTAATGACCTGATCATTTTAAAAAGTAGGCCTCATTGAGACAGCACTTCCACGTCTGGGTACACACCCTAGAGAGATTCTTGCAAATGTGACCCAGGAGAACTGAAGCCCTCCAGTCAAGGCAGTTGTCCCGGGTAGCCTCGCGTGTTGGTTTCTCAGCGCAGTGCAACTCTACAAGGCCACTGGATTGTAAAATGAAACAATAAATCTCACAAAAGATGCAGGATTTCAATTTAAAAATGGGCAAAGGACTTGAATAGATATTTCACCAAAGAAGATATGCAAATGGCCAACAAGTACATGAAAAGATGCTCTGCTAATCATTAGGGAAATGCAAATCAAAACCACAATGAGACACCATTTCACGCCCATTAGGGTGGCTACTATCAAAAGGACAGAAAATAACAAGTGTTGGCGAGGATGTGGAGAAATTGGAACCCTTGTGCATTGCCGGTGGGAATGTAAAATGGTGCAGCCACTGTGGAAACAGTATGGCAGTTCCTAAAAAACTGAAACATGGATTAATCATTTGATCCAGCAAGTCTGCATCTGGGTATATACCCAAAAGAAGTAAAAGCAGGGACTCAAATTCATATTTGTACACCAATGTTCATAGCAACATTATTCACAATAGCTAAGAGTTGGAAGCAACCCAAGTGTGCATTGACAGACGAATGAATAAACAAAATATAGTATAGACATGCAATGAAATAATATTCAGTCTTAAAAAGGAAGGAAATTCTGACGCATGCTACAACATGGATGAACCTTGAAAACATTATACTATGTGAAATAAGCCAGACGAAAGGACTAATATTGTATGATTCCATTCATATGAGGGACCTAGAGTAGTCACATTCATAGAGACAGAAAGTAGAATTGTGGTCACCAAGGGGCTGGGGGGAGGGGGAATGGGGCGTTAGTGTTTAATGGGTATGGAGTTTCAGTTCGGGAAGATGAAAAAGTTCTGGAGATGGATGGCGGTGATGATTGCACAACAATGTGAATGTGCTTAATGCAACTGAACTGTACAATTAAAAATAGTTAAAATGGTAAATTTTATGTTATATATATTTTACCGCAATTTTAAAAAATTAAGTCCCAAAATTGAAACAAAACAAATAAAGATGCAGTCTTTCTGGAAGCTGTGGAAAGTGTTGCTCCATTTACACCCAAGGCCACAGGCAGAAGAGGACCTGGCAGGGTGAACCCGGTTAATTGAAGAGAGAGCAAAGCAAGCAGTGAGGACAGGGGAAATGGTTCCAAGGAGAATGCCAGAACCTGAGGGGATTAAGAATGATCTTGGGACAATTGAGGGAGCTTTGCAGACCAGTTGTCTTCATGACAGGTCTGTGAAAGTGAAAATGAAGGCCGGCTTGTGCTGATATAACATCGTCAGAAAAAACACGACCCCGAATTCCTAATCAACTCTACTTCATTTTTGTTCCTTTTAAGACTTAGTATATAAACGCAATTATGACCAAATCCATGAGATAAAATAACATTTTCAAAATTTACTCAAATTTTAGTCCTGTTTTCAATACATTCACAATACATGGCCTTCCCCACCTCATCCCTGCCCTGACCATTGTCTTCAGAAAACAAGGAATTCCAGTTTGTGAAACAGTAAAGCTCCACCAGACAGAGGTTCTCAAACATTTTGGTCTCAGGAACCCTTTACACTTCTTAAAAATTATTGAAGACTCTAAAGAGTTTTAGTTTGGCTCAGTTATATCTATGCATTTTATCATATTAGAAATTAAAAGTGATTGGGCCTGCCCTGTGGCTTAGCGGTTAAGCGCACGACCTCTGCTGCTGGCAGCAGGGTCCGGATCCCGGGCGCGCACTGACGCACTGCTTCTCCGGCCATGCTGAGGCCGCGTCCCACATGCAGCAACTAGAAGGATGTGCAACTACAACATACAACTATCTACTGGGGCTTTGGGGGGAAAAAAAAAGGAGGAGGATTGGCAATAGATGTTGGCTCAGAGCCGGTCTTCCTCAGCAAAAAGAAGAGGATTAGCATGGATGTTAGCTCAGGGCTGATCTTCCTCACAAAAAAAAAAAGAAAGAAAGAAATTAAAAGTGATAATTTTTTAAAATAGTTATTCATTTAAAAATTGCACTAAGCTCATTACATGAGGTCTGGATAGAAGATGAATGAAAAGCAAAGAAAGATGTAAATATGTGGACAAATATGAGCAAACATTGGCTGTAAGATGTGGGGTTAAAAAACAAGAGAGGCTAGGGGCCGGCCCCGTGGCATAGTGATTAAGTTCGTGTCCTCCACTTTGGCAGCCCAGGGTTCACCGGTTCAGACTCCGGGCGCGGACATACACACACTCGTCAGGCCAGGCTGTGGCGGCGCCCCACAGACAAAAAATAGAGGAAGACTGGCACAGGCGTTAGCTTGGCAACAATCTTCCTCAAGCAAAAAGCAATCTTCCTTCTCACCAAATAAATAAATAAGTAAATAAACAGGAGAGGCTAGAATTACAACACAAGACAACAATAACTTGTGAGTCTGCGCTGGTTAACTGGAGTTACAGCGTGTTAAGCTCCCGAAGGAGGGTGCAAGTTAGATTAATTGTATATTTTTCCAGCGATGTTATATTTCGTGAGCTGGGTGGCAGTTACACGGATGCTGTTTTATTACTATAAGCAAAACTGCACATATGTGTTTTAGGCCTCCTTCTGTCTGAATGTGATATCTAACAGTTTAAAAAATGGTTAGAAAAATTTCAAAAGGCACAAAAGGATATGGGATGACAAACTGCATCCTTGCAGAGATTCCTTACGCATAAACAAACAAATACATGGGGTTCTTTTCTTTCTTTCTTCCTTTTTGTTTCCCACCTTTTACGTAAGTGGTAGATTTTAGGCTCACTGTCGGCACTTTGCTTTTTTTACTTATAAATTTTTGGAGATTGCTCCGTATCAGTTTATAAGGTGCTCCTCATTACAGCTACACACTGTTTCACCGTATGGATGTACCATTTCTTTAACTAGTTCCTTATTGATGGATACTTAGGTTGTTTCCAACTTTTTTGTCTTGCAAATGATGCTACGGTGAATAGCCTTGTTAATATACCATTTTGTATGATTACATCTATAAGATAGATTATCTGAGATTTTTAATGATGATATTTTGACACGATGCCTCAAGAATTTTTTTTTTTACTCTGGCAACTGCTATCTTAACACAATACGTCTCTCGATCATGTGTTTAAATAGGCTGTTTCAAGTTACGTCTACAGAGGCATATGTCTCATAATCACAGCTGCATTTTGAGTGTTTTTAATTTTTTTTTAAATAATTTTATTTATTTATTCTTCCCCCAAAGCCCCAGTGGATAGTTGTATGTCATAGTTGCACATCCTTCTAGTTGCTGTATGTGGGACATGGCCTCAGCATGGCCGGAGAAGCAGTGCGATGGTGCGCACCTGGGATCTGAACCCTGGCCACCAGCAGCAGAGCGCACGGACTTAACTGCTAAGCCACGGGGCCGGCCCATGAGTGTTTTTAATTTTTGTAATGTCTTTTCTCATTTACCTGCAGCTGTAGGAAATGAAATTTCCTACATTGGCTTAAGGTTCTATGGTAGCAGATGACAGAACCTGACTCTGGCTAAACAAGCCAGAAAGAGGACTTTATTGAACAGATGGTGGAGAAGCTCACTGAATCCAAGGAGGAGGATCCAACAATAGGTCCAGGAGGTGCAGAGCCAGTGCAGCCCAGAGGCCTGCCTGGATGAGGAGTTCACAGCACAGCCCTCCTCTCTAGCGGGCACCATTAAAGCCACTTGGCTCCAAAACCACAGCCTCTGAGGTTCCATTCGTGGTCAGGGACCTGGGAGAGAGCGGCCGACAGGCTTAGCGTGGGTCCAGTCTCTCTCCCTGGATCACTTGACTGGGCCAGAGGGAGCTCAGGCCCTCCCTGGGCCTTGCGACTGTTCCCAGAGAAGGGAGCATCGTGAGCCACTTGGCCGTGCCAACCAGCACCTACCACCAAGTGGAGCAGGGAATCATCAAATGGACCCTGGGGTGGCGAGCACCTGGTTCTTTCTTCCTCTTAAAAAAAGAAAGTGTGAAAATCCAAAACACTGACAACACTAAATGCTGGTAAGATGTGGAGCAAAAGGAACTCTCATTCACTCCTGGTGGGAATGCAAAGTGGTACAGCCACCTTGGAAAACAGTTTGGAAGTTTCTTACAAAACTAAACATACTCTTACCATATGATCCAGCAATCGCACTCCTTGGTATTTACCCAAATGAATTGAAAACCTATGTCTACACAAAAACCTGCGCACGGATGTTTATAGCAGCTTTACTCATAATTGCCAAAACCTGGAAACAACTAAAATGTCCTTCAGTAGGTGAGTGGATAAACAAACTGTGGTACATCCAACAATGGAGTATTATTTAACACTAAACAGAAATGAGCTACCAAGTCATGAAAAGACATGGAGGAAACTTAAATGCATATTAATGAGTGAAAGAAGCCAGTCTGAAAAGGCTATATACACGATATGATTCCAACTATATGACATTCTGGAAAAGGCAAAACTATGGAGACAGTAAAAAGATCAGTGGTTGCCAGGGCTTGGGGGAAACGAGGGAGGGATGGATATGCAGCGCAAGAGGATTTTTAGGGCAGTGAAACCATTCTGTATGGTACTATAATGGGGGATACATGTCATTGTACATTTGTCCAAACCCACAGAATGTACAACACCAAGAGTGACCCTAATGTAAACTATGGACGCTGGGTGATTACGTCGGTTCATCAGCCGTAACAAATGGACCACTCGGGTACGTGCGGTGTGTTGATGGTGGGGAGGCTATCGTGTGCAGGAACAGGGCGTATATGGGAACTCTCTGTACCTTCTACTCAATTTTGCCGTGAACCTAAAAGTGATCTAAAAAATCAAGTCTTTTAAAAAGTGTTCCCTTTTACAAAGTTAATACATTTTACGGCAGCAAATTTAGAAAATACAGAGGGAAAAATTACTCACAATGCCACCCAGAGAGAATCAGGCAACACTTTTCCCTTGCAATGATTTTTCTAGGCATGTCTTTTCTCCTTCCTTCCTTCTTTCTTTTTTTTTAAGAAAGAAAGAAAAAAAAAAAAACCCAGGCGTGTCTTTTCACTTAACAGCACCTCATGAATGTCTTGGGGAGTCTGGATCCAGCATGCCTGGTTCCAGGTCTCTCCTGCCACTTACAGCTGTGTCACCTTGGGCAGCTTCCTTAACCTCTCTGTGCCTTCGTTTCCTCAAAAGTAAAATGGGGATAATAATAGTACCTACCTCTTCAGCTGCAGGGAGGATCAAGTTGGTTGTTTACATAAAGCACACAGGACAGTGCCTGGCACACAGGAAGTGTTCACTATCATCATCTTTCTATAATATTCGAGATTCTTCTCTAAGACAACGACACCACTTTTATTGGCTGCATACATTTCTTCTGTTCAGACGTAGTGTAATTTGTTTAACTAGTCTCCTAACCTAAAACATTTGGGGCCCTTTTGTTTCTTTTATAACCAGCACCATGATGAACATCTTTACAGCCACGTTGAAGTAGAATTAGACACATTTTAAAACTGGAATCACGGGTTGCCGAGTTGCCCTGGAGAATGTGGTACAGTTAATACCTCCTCCAGCAGTAGGGGAGGCCCCTGCACCACACAGGCATTGCCGTATGCGAGTACATCTTCATCTTGGCCCACCTGACAAGCAGCAAATGACATCTCATTGTTTGCAAGCCATCTTTCCAGCAGGTAGACACGTCCCCTGACCCGAATCCTGGGGATGCCTTCCGTTTGCTCCAGGGAGGGGGTGGAAGCCAAGCCTGGCTCTGCCCTTTCCTTCCAGACCTGAGTCCTACTGAAAACTTTTCTCAGAAAACAGAGAGCAAAGATAATCCTCTTCCATCCTCTAGCCAACTGGCCTGCTCTCTTTATTGATTGCTCTCTTTGTCGCACGTTTATGCCTCCGTTGTTTTCTGTGTGCTCTGACAAAAGCTCCCAGCGGGGACGGGGATGTACTCCTCACCTTCACCGGGGCGGCTGTGGGCCCCACGTGCTGGACGGGGAGGCCTCCCTCATTCCCTCCACCTGGGCCGCCGCCACAGCGGGTGCTCTGCAATGAGCTGGGGGCCGCTCTGACTCTTCCCAGACTCCCCAGGAGGCAGGTATTGTTGGGTCCCTTTTCTTTTAAAAAATATCTTTTTGTTGTGGTAAAATATACATAAAATCTTACCATTTTAACCATTTTTGAGTGTACAATTCAGTGGCACTAAGCACACCAATAATATCGTACAATCCTGGCCACAATGCTTTATGGAAATTTTCATCATCCCAGACAGAAACTCTGTACCTGTTCAGCAATAAGTCCCCGTCCCCCTCCCCCAGGCCCTGCTAACCTCTATGCTACTATCTGTCTCTATGCATTTGCCTCTTCTAAGTATCTCACATAAGTGGAATTATACAGTATTTGTCCTTTTATGTCTGGTTTATTTCACTTAGCATAATGTTTTCAAGGTTCATCCATGTTGTAACATGTTTCAGAATTTCATTCCTTTTTATGACTGAATACTATTCCGTTGTATGTATAGACCACATTTTGTCTACCCATTCATCTGTCGATGGCCACTAGGGTTGTCTCCACCTTTTGGCTACTGTGAATAGTGCTGCTGTGAACATAGGGGTACAGGTGTCTGAGTCTCTGCTTTCAATTCCTTTGGGTGTATACCTAGGAGTGGAATTGCTGGATCATATGGTAATTCTATGTTTAACTTTTTGAGGATGTTGTTCCCGTTTTAACAGAGAAGAAAATCAAGTCTCAGAAAGGTGAAAGGACTGGCTTCATTCCAGGGTGAGTGTAACGCAGGCTCGTCTCCCTCTGAGACCCACGCTATTTCTAGCACACTCTGCCTCAGCATTGAGAGGTGGTGCTGAGATGCCGACGGGTGCTGGGGCAGGCACTGTAGGACAGTCGGGTGACCCTCTAAACCGCAGCTCACACTGGTCACTTTTTTCCATTTCCAGTGCTACCACCCTGGTCCAAGCAACCATCTGGTCTCACTGGGATTCTAGCCACAGGATCCATTCTCCCTGCTGGTCCCCTCCAGCCAGCGGAATCTTACGAAGACACAAATCAGATGGAATAACGTCACTCCTCTGATTAAAGGCCTTCAGTGACTTATCCTTACACTTAGGGCCAAATCCTGGGGCCTGCTGGTCCAGCCTCTGCCTGCTTCTCCAGCTTCCCCCTAGACCATCCTCTTCCTGCACAAGGTGCACTGATCTGCAGTCTGTCCCCTGAACCAGCAAGGCCCCTTCTGCCTCAGGACCTTTGCCCATGCTATTCCCTCTGCTGGGAGCCCTTCCACACACTCATTGCCTGACTGGCGCCTTCTCAGTTTTCTGGCCTCCTGTTTAAGGATTACTCCTCAGAGAGGCTTCTCTGGCCCCCGTATCCAAAGCAATCCCCCCCTTCCCACCTTCTTCTCCATAACCCCTGCTTTGGCAGTCCGTGATTCCAGAAGAGCCCCTTCCAGCCAAACGTAGACATCTGTCCTTCAGATCCAGCTCACACAAAAGAGGGGCCTGGGGTTCGGTGAGGTCACCTGGGCCACCAGTTACCCTGGGGGAGGGCAGCTCCCGCCTCAATCTGGCCAGGACCCCCAGGTCAATTGGTTATCTCAGAGGAGGAGGCTTCTGAAGTCCAATCTGATGGGGTCTCACCCTGCGTAAACGCTCTGGGACTCCGTGCTGCCCTCTAGGGACATGCAGGCACTTGAAGCTGCTGGGGCCTTGTTCGTCTCCCTTCCCAGCCTCAGCTCCCCCACCTACACCCAAAGCCCCAGGCATGGTGACTGCAGAGGGTCTGCAGGGCACCAGTCCCTGCTCCAGTGAGGCACAGGGAAGCAGACGTGTCACTGAGGACCTGACCAGGCATCATATCTACCCCGACACCAGTGCCCACTTGCCCAGGCCCAGCCCCCAGCCCCCGTCAAGGCCACCCACAATCTGGCTAACATCTTTGTGAGTCTGCTGGCAAGCATTCTGACGAGATGGTGCCAGTAAAATGCAAATCAAGGGCAAATGAGAAGACAAGTCTCGCGAAAGACGCAGGAGGCCATGAAGCTGAGGACAGAGTGTCAGGGAGCCTCACGGGGCCCAACTCAAGTCACCGACAGTCGGGGGCCGGAAGGGAGGCGGGTGGACAACCATCAATGGAGAGAAATATGACAAGGAAAATGATGTGACTGAGGCAGCCACAAACAAGAATGACGTGACACACCAGGAGGAGGAGAGGCCCTGGGGAGCCCGCCCACCTGTGGCCTGTGCTCTGAAATCAAATGCAAGGTGAAGGATGCAGCTGACTTGGCCAGAAAAGTTACACCTTTCCCCAAATCAACGTTTGATTCCGTTTTGGTTTGCTTTAAGAATTGAAACAGCTGTTAATATCACAACATTTATTGACCATAAGATGAATTTATTTTCCTTTTCATTTCATTTTATTCAAGACAAAGTCCTAAAGTCATTTTTTTTTCCCCTAGAATTTTTTTTCACATTTTGGACTCCATTTATTTTAAATAGCCCTTTTTCTGGCATGAATTTTCTTTAGAAAATGATCCCTGTTCTTACTGTGTCAAGGACAGAACTTTCTCTTATATACACTCACATTCTTGTGTTTGAAGTGCCTCCTTTCTACCTGGTGAACTCCTATTCCTCCATCAAGGTCCATGTCATATGGCCCACCCTTTCTGAGAAGCATCCCCCACTGTTAGAGAATTGACTTTGTATCTTGGTAATTACTGTTGTGCCTGATTCATCTCTACGCCCACAGTGCTTAATACACAACACTCTACGTAGTAGGTGCTCACATCTGACGAAGAAAGGAATGAATCAGTCAACGAATGAAGCCTGAATGTAGGAAGCAGCACGCCAGCAGACCCCTAGTCTCCTGTACTTCTTCTCTGTAGCAGTCATGGCATTCGTAAATCCTGCTGTAATTCTGTCTCCGCTGCTAAACTGTGGGCTCCGCGGGGGAAAGACAGTGTTTTCGTGCTCACCCTGCACAGAGCCTGCCTCATAGCAGACTTGTAACAAATAGGCACTGCCTGAATGGAAGAACAGATTTATTTATTCTGACTTTCGAGATAAAGAAATGCACTTCTAGGGAGAGAATAAAAAATATGCCTGTTTGCAATTTACTCGTCACCTTTTCCAACTCCCCTCCTCTGCCCCTCCCTGGCCAATAGTACACATTTATTAAACATTGTGGAAGACACTGGGGAACCCAACAATGAGCAAGATCCCTGCCATCATGAATCTTCCACTCTGCTGGAGACCAACAATGAATAAATAAACAAATGCATATATAAGACCATCTGAGATAGCAATCAGTACTAAGAAGAGAACTCAGCTGGGTGATGTGATGGAGGGTGCTTGGGGGTGGCGGGGGAGAGGTGTTTTAGACGTCACAGTCTGGCAAAGCCACACCCTGGAGGTGACGTTTGTGTTAAGTCCTGAATGTTTAGACGGAGCAGCCGTGGGAAGATCTGAGGAAGAGAGTTCAAGGCAGAGGGAGCAGCTTGTGCAAAGGACCTGAGGTGGAAATGACCTTGGCACGCTCAAGAAACAAGAAGTGTGGTCAGAGCTTGGAGCACTTGGGGATTAGGTGGGGGATGGAGGCACGTGACACGGAGTTGGGGGGGTCAGCCTCGCAGGTGTGGGGCAGGTTGATTCGTTGGTCATAAGTCTCCACTCCCCTGCCTAGTATTTGCACCCATGCCCAAACTTCCGTGACTCTTGACTTTGGGCTCGCCCGTGGGACTTGCTTTGGTGAGTGGGACGTCAGCAGATGTGACACAGCAGAGACTTGACATGTGCCTTCATAGTGGGGCTGGCTCTCTTGTGCTTCTGCCATCACCGTGGGAAGAAACTGCTCTGCCCGCCCGGGGTCCAAGGAGGAGGAGGGATGCCTGGAGCAGGCCTGACCCACCCTAGGCCTGGGCCGAGCCCCCAGACTGAGCCGATCTCCAGCCAACCCAAAGATGTGTGAAAGAGAAAACCTGATGGCTTCAAGCCACTGGGTTGGTGGGGCAGGGGTGCCTCACAGCGTTATTGTGAATACACTTGACTAACAGAAAGCCACGGTAGGAAGACGAACGAGAAGCCGCCGGATGAATGCTGCCTTAGATGGCCCTTGGCTCCGATGTCTCCACAGCAGACGTGGCGGCCGTGGGGGCAGTCCACACACACTCTATTTGTCCTCCTGCGGGGCACGTGACACGATTGCACTTCCCCACCACCTTAAAGTTATCGTGGCCACGTGACTTGTGAGTAGAAGCGATGTTAACATGTCACTTCCAGATGAAAGCTTTAAGAGCCAAAATACTGCTCCATCTCCCATGTTTCCTCTGCCAGGACAACCAGTAAATCTCTCTCAATTCCGCCCACTTCTCTCCGCTTCCACTGCTCCCACCTTGGTCCAGGCTACTGTCTCTCTCGCCTGGGTGACCACGGTGGCCTCCCAGCCAGTCTCCTCCTTTCCACTCTTGCTTGCTGTGTTAAGCAGAATAACAGCCCCCCAGTGACGTCTGCATCCTAACCCCCGGAACCTGTGAATATGCTACTTTATATGGCAAAAGAAAAAAGAAAGCCTTGCAGGTGTGATTAGGTTAAGGGTCTTGAGACAAGAAGATTACCCTGGATTATCGTGGGGGGGGTGCAATGTGATCACAAGGGTCCTTATAAGCGGCAGGAGGGCCACAGTCAGAGAAGGTGTGCTACTATGGCAGCAGACGCTACAGTGATGCAGCCAGGAGCCAGCAAATCAGGCAGCCTCTGGAAACTAGAAAAGGCAAGGAACAGCTTCTCCCTAGAGCCTCCAGAAGAAATGCACTTCTGTCGGCACCTTAATTTTAGAACTTCCAGCTCCCAGAACTACAAGATAATAAATTTGTATTGTTTTAAGGTACTAAGTTTGTGGTAATAGAAAGCAAAGGTACTTCCCTACAGTCTATTCTCCACACGGCAGCCAGAGTGATCCATTAAAAACCAGAAATTGGACACTGTCACTTCCCTGCATTAAGGACCTCCAGGGTCCCCAGTCCTTCTAGGGGATTCTGAACTCCCTGCCTGGGCAACAAGGCCCTGCCCCCTCGCCAGCCCCATCGCTCACTCCTGGTCTCCGGCTGCAGCCACACTGGCTTTTCTCAGCTCCTGCCTGCACATCCCTTCTTTCTGCTCACAATGTTCCTCTCCTCACACTTGGCGATATCGCCTCCTCCTCCCTCAGGACTCGGCTTGAATGCGGCTTTCTCGGAGAAGAGCTCTCTGAGCTCCAGTCTAAATGGGGCACCCCCACGTCATCTGCTTCAGCGCCCCTCATTTCTGTCTGTTGCTCCGCATTTGCAGGTGCTTTGGTTCATTGTCTTCCCCTCTAGACTGTAAGCACCACGAGGGCAGGCACCGTGCAATCATAGCCAACACTCATTGAGCAAGTACCAAGTGTCAGGCTGCACTCGCAACATCACGTTGAGTCCTCACCACAGCCCTGGAGATAGACATCACCGTGATCTTCGTTTTATAGATAAGGCCCAAAGTCTTAGCCACAAGACACAGAGAGGAAGGGACAGAGCCAGGACTGAACTCAGGACCCAGGCAGTCCGGTCCAGTGCCTGTTCTTCTATTCACTGGACTCTACCGCTTCTGTTTGGTTCACCACTGCCTGGCACACAGTAGGTGCTCAATAAACATGTGGCAAAAGAATGGATGTTATCGGAGGTGCAGTCAGAGCGCTGAGAATGTGCTGTGCCCTTCTTAAAGAGTGGTCATGCCGCAGAGAGCCCAGCTGCCTCGGCTAAAATAAAACATGAATGAAAATCAAAAGATGACAACACCAAAATATTTGGGGCCATCTATAGCCCAACTGCCCATCTCTTCCCTGTGCCACCCTGTCCCCTTTAAGTGTCAAGTTCAAGGAGTTTCCTCTCGTTAGAACTGAAACCAAGCCCCTCCTTAATAGTGTTTACAGACAAGGAGAGAGCCACCCGGCTTCTTAAAATGAGGGCTTTTAAACCTGACAGCGTTTCCCTCCAGGAAATGAACTGTTTGGTCCTGCAGGAGTCATCTTCAAAGCCAGAGAACCTGGGTTAAGCACGGCATTCAGAAGAAGCTAATCGTGCCTCTGGCTCCCACCAACCAGATGGCTGGGCATCTTCCCCTTGTGGAATCGGGGGCCTGCTTCACGCAGCTGTCTGAGCTGCGGGTTGAAATCAAGATGCTGGAATTCATCCTCTCTGCTCTTTCATCCGCAGCCTCTGGGGCCTGTGGTCCGCAGTCAAGTGTGGGGTGAGCTGCAGGGGCTGCGGCAGGTGAGGCCTCTCAAGCAATTAGCGTCCCTGCCCAGACACGTGCTCCTTTTTATGTTCCTGATCTTTTTACCAGAAACGCTGCAGATTTTGTTCTGAGCTGTGCTAGAAGCAGCATCCTCCTCAGAGGGCAGTGGGAAGTCAGGCGTTTTCAACGCCAGAGGGGTCAGGCCAAGCTCTGTGGACCCTGCGGCCTGGACTGATGGGGTCAGGAGACCAGAGAGGAGGAGAGATGGCAGAGCACGACAGTGGAGGACACCAGAAGCCAAGGAGTGGAAACCAGGACATTCTATTAGAGGAAGAAAAAGTCCTTGGACCTGTCAAAATTCTTTGATGTTTGGGAGGCAACCTGATGGGGAACCAGAAAAGTGGGGCCTGTGGGGAGACATTGCGGTTATGGAGAAAAGACACTTTCTCCTAGGTTCTGAGATTCTGAACCTGGACCAAAATATCTGCCCGGCATCAACAGTGCTCATCTCTGGTGGGATCATGTGTGTCTCTTTTCTTTCCTTCTTTCTGAATTTTTGGAGTCATCATATATTTCCTTGAAAAACTGAAAAAAGTAAATTTTATGTTGAAAAATAAAGAAAAAAAAGTCTGGCTGTCCCTGCAGGATCCTCAGAACAACCGTAGCAAGTGCTCAGCCCAGCGTTCAGTGACTGTGCTTCCCGTGAGGGCCGAGGTCCACCCCCGAGCCAGGGGGCACCTCCCTCTTGGAGCTGTTTGCAGAGAGAATGCCCCGTGTCACCCTGCCCCTAGCAGCCAAACACTGACCTTGGAGTTGGTGCCTTGGCCGGTCACTTGACCTTTAGGCTTTCCTATCCTCAAGTGAGGGTGAAAAGATTTGTTAGGCAGACTTGTGAGCCATCAGTGACCTGATACATGTGCAAACGCCGAGCCAGAGTCCAGCATATGCAAAGCAACCGATAGAATAAAAACTCATTGGTTGGACTGGAAATCGGAACTCAAGCCAGCCGCATCACTCAAGTCCTCCCTTCACAGTGTCGACCACGGCCACCCCCCACTTGTGTGGGTATTTATATATTCCGTTAGGTTCACTGTAATTGACTCACTGCTTTCACTCGCCTAATCCTGAACAATAATATCTGGGAAATGACAGCTTTGATATGCCGGTATATTTCCCCAAGGTACATGAAAATAAGTGCAAAACTACTGAAAATAATACGTTTCTTGTGCACCATCTAGAATTGTCTCTCGTGCTCCTGGGACCTGCGGTCACCCCGCGGGAAAGGCTGCCCTCCCCTAAGCCGAGCGCCTGTCTGGCGTCCACGCTGGATTGCCAGTGCTCAGAGGGGTTACAGTACAGCAGGGATGAGGCCTCTCGGTCACCCTGCGGGGCCAGCATCCCTCAGTCTTCCCAAGCGCGCACCCCACAGCGAGCCTCGGCCCCCGCCAGAGCACAGCCAGATGCCAGCGGAAGAGGCCAGTGCATTCCGCCCGGCAGCAGCCCTGGGCTCTGGCCTGTCCTCTGCGTCCCCATGGTCACCACCCTAGTCAGGCTCCATTGCCTCCTACCGGCCTGGAGGGGCTCTGTCCCCGTCTCTGTCCCCACCGTCACCACTCCAGTCAGGCCCCATTGCCTCCTACCGGCCTGGAGCACCAACCCTGCCTCTCATTCTCCAATCCATCCTCCACACAAATCTCTCCCCACCACGTCCTTGTTCAAATTCTATCACGCCCTCCGTCACTACAGCCAAGGTCATGAACTGGCTGCATTGAGCCCAGGCAGGGTTAATTTTTTTTTAATGAACACAATGTACGTGATTTTCATGAATATTTATGCAACGGCTGTAAAGATTATACCAGGAGCTCAGAAAATGCCTTGTGGTTCCTCCTCACCGCAACAGCGAGGCTGCGGGGTCAGGCTCTGTGCTGGTCCGGGCTGGCTTCTCTTTTGTCCCGCATCATTTCCGTCCCAGCTGGCCTGGTGTGCATGGGACTCACGCTGCTGCTGTCTGGAGGAACTACAGTACTGTCCCTCCAACCCGAGCTCTGCCCGTCTGAGGCCTCGGGGTTGGCTGCTTTCTCAGGAGGCCCTGTGCTCCTCCTCTACACAGGCTCGGCGAAAGTTAAAAATCCAGATTACGTAACTTGAAAAATTGGGCTATCTGGCCATGGGAGGTTCATGTTCCCACGTGGCAGCAACTAGGAGAGGCTGAGTAGCAGCTGCCCCTTGACCTGAGGCATCTACCCTCCATTCACCACAGTCCCCACCACTCCCTATGGCTCCCCGGCAATGAGGTGGCGCCAGTTGTTTCTCTTATAGCAGAGTTGAGAACAGAGAAATCTTTTTTATATCTGTGTCTCACAAAATTGGAGAAATTAAAGATAGATGAAGAGGATCCTGTATTTCAAGAAGAGAAAAGAAGATATTTCTTGGTGAAAAGAAGCACGCAGTCTGCCTTACTCATCTACACGGCTCGCCTGGCTCCTGTCGGCCTTTGAGTTTGCAGCCCCTGCTCTGGGGATAAAACTAGACTCCTCTGCATAGTGCAATGAAGTTGTAGGATACAATGGTTAGGATAAAAGTTAGGCGGCTATAACAAAGAGACCCCAAACTAGAATGGCTTAAACAAGTAAGAAGTTTATTTCTCTTTCATGTAAAGTTTGTTGCAATCTATGGTTTAATGGTATTCGGAGCCCAGGTTCTTTCTAACTTGTTCTGCAACTCATTCTAAGTACGCAACGGCCACCGCATGGTCTGAGATGGCTCCACCATCTCATCCACATCCAGCCAATGGGATGGGGAAAAGCGGAGAGGGGCGCTGTTCCTCCTTTAAGGGCACAATCTAAAAGTTTCACTCAGATCTTTGACTCTTAACCCATTATCTGAAAATAGCCACTTTGCCAAACCCACCTAGCTGCCAGGGAGGCTGACAAATGTAGGTTTAAGTGAGTATTCATGTTCACGCCCATCTAAAAATTAAGTTACTGCCGTATGATTTCCCCACTCATCCCTCCAGCCTCATCTCCCACCTGTCTGCCTCTGGAAACTTGCTCTCCCACACAGTCTCCCGATAGCCACAATCTGTCACTCCCTGTGCCTTTCATAATGTCCTGCCCTCTGTTTGGAAAGCCCTCTCCAGACTGAGTCCCTGGAAAGATCTCCTCATCCTTCAAGTCCTGGGGGAAATGATGCCTCTTGTATCCCACCACTGCCCCCTGCCCCAGCTGAGCTCAGTGGTCCCTGCCTTGGGCTCACTTTCTGTTTTGTAGGAGCTCGGACTCTGGTGCTAACTGCCTAGGCTGTGTTCTGACTCACTTACACAGCCACGTGACCTGGGGCCAGTTACTTACCTTCTCTGGACCTCAGCGCTCTCATCTGTAAAATGGGACTATCAGGGCCTACATCGCAGGGTTAAGACAATTAAATAAGAAAATAGAAGTAAAGCTCTTAGCAAAGTGCCCGACACATAGTATGTGCTCACTAAACATTAGCCCTTATTATCATCATCTATGGAGAGCCTGGTCTCTGTCCAGCCCTGTGCCAGGGACCAGGAATCCAGCAATCATGCAGCCTCCGGCTAGAGCCCATGGTGTGGTGGATCGTTCATTATTCCCGTATATTTACTCTCATCCCCCTACTTCCAGACAAGGAGTACTTCCTGGCCCCTGACTCTGGGCTCAGCCATGTGACTTGCCTAGGCCAATGGGATGTTAGCCAAAAAAACGGCAGCAGAGGCTGGAAGGGAGCTTGCGTGGTTGGGCTTGTGCTCCTCTGTTTCTGCCTCCACCACGAGAAGAGCAAGCCCAGGAGAGGCAAGCTCTGGGAGGAAGGGAGACACACAGTGGGTGGAGCCAGCCAGCTGAGATCAGCCCAGCCCAGCCAATGCCCAGCTGGCCCACAAGAGCCACAAGAGCTAATTTAAGGCTTACAGTTGAGCGCCACCAAGGTTCTGTGATTTTTGTTGTTGTTGTTATGCAGCATTATTGTGGCCATAGCTAACTGATACAGAGAGAAAGAACTATAAAGAGCAAGTGTGGGGCCGGCCTTGTGGCTTAGCCGTTAAGTGCGCGCGCTCCGCTACTGGCAGCCCGGGTTCAGATCCCAGGCGCGCACCGATGCACTGCTTGTCCGGCCATGCTGAGGCCGCGTCCCACATATAGCAACTAGAAGGATGTGCAGCTATGACATACAACTATCTACTGGGGCTTTACAGAGAAAAAGGGAAAAAGAAAAAAAAAAGGAGGAGGATTGGCAATAGATGTTAGCTCAGAGCCGGTCTTCCTCAGCAAAAAGAGGAGGATTAGCATGGATGTTAGCTCAGGGCTGATCTTCCCCCTAAAAAAAGAAGAAAAAAAAAAAAAAGAGTGTAAGATGACATGGCAAAGGCTGTAGTGGCAGAATAACAATTATGGGAGCCAGACTATGAACCCAGGCTTTTAGCCTCTGTTCCCTCCCTCTCCTCCTTCTTTTCTTCCTCCCTTTCCCTCCCTTCTGCCCAGTGCTTGGTAAACATTTGGTGAATGAGGTGCCCACTGGAGCTCAGGGGCCATCTCTAAGGGCGTCTCACCCTGGGGCCCTGTCAACCTTCTTGGTTATCTGCAGAGTATCCTCACCCGGAATCTACGGGAAAGGCTCCTGAGGGTCATGGTCACCTGGGCCTTGGGCAGCATGAGGGCTGTTCCCGTCCCTACATGCCTTTCAGCCCAGCCCAGCCCAGCAGTCCCCACCCTCTTATCTCCAAAGGGTCCAGCCCTGGGTGGAAGGACCAGTCACATCCTGTAGCCACAGGCAAGCAGGGCCCATGGTTGACCGTCCTGGAGCAAGAAGCCCTGTCGGACAGACAAGGACCTGTACTCCGGGGGGACAATAGAGGGAGGTTTGAGGAGATCTTCTGGAATGGACCATGGGGTAGTGGAAAAAGCACTGGTTTTAGCACCCACTGACTTACGTTATTATCCCAGCTCTGCCATCATGAGACTTGGGGCAACTTGCTCCATCTCCCTGAGCATTGATTTCTCCACCTGTAAAATGGGCTAATAAAGCACCCCCCCCCCCCGCTGTTGAGAGGATAAAATGGGATAATACAGGGTCTCAACAAGTGTCAGTTCCCTTCCCCACTTTCCATGGGTCTCTGTCTCAAGCAGGAGACTGGCCAAAGGCAGTGTCAAGCTGAGCCCCCAAAGCTGAGGTTCCTTGCAGACGGTCCCAGGCTGGTGGAACTGGAGGTGGGGTGGCGGTGTGGCTAGACACAGGCTCCAGGCACAGACAACCCTGAGCGCTGCTGACCAGCCGCGTGACCTTGGCCAAGACCCTTCGCCCCGCTGTGCTTTGTGCTCCACTTGTGCACTGTTGGGTGGGGTCACGACAACCCACCTCATCGAACTGCCTTGAGTGGACACTGGGCCGTGGAGGCATCGCTGAACGGCAGCTGTTGCAGGACTTGGAAATCACTGAATGGGGTTTGTGCAATGAAGTTTGAACAGAAAGAGATTCTAATGCTGGCTCTGTCTGTCCAGTGGCCAGCAGCCGGCCGGTATGACCGTTTCTTGCAAGAGGTTTGCCGAGTGCGTGCGTCCACTCTGCCGTCACCGTCCCTGGTCACCTTGGCTGCATTCAGAGACCAGAAAGGAAAGCTGTAGTGGCAAGATGGGCCTGGAAAGGGGCAGGTTAACAGGCCTCGCTTAGCCACATGTACCGTCACACAGTTGGAAAGGAGGGGGCCCGAGCAGCCCGCTGCCTGCTTTCAAGTTGTTCTATATTTACCAGCGCTGCTCTGTCTGTGGGGCCGGGTGAGCGCTGATCCCTGCCCAGCGCCTCCCTGGCTCCCAGGGGCGCCGTTATCACTGACACGGGCGCCTTATCTCCAGGAAGGCTCAGGCAGCAGCTTTGCTTTCAGGTTGAAACCTCCACAAATCAATTCTTGAACGTTTTCTACGTGACAAACTGAGGCTGCGGTCACCTCCTTGGTGCCCTCGACTTGGGTCTCTGCCCCTCCACAGTGGTTCAAAGGGAGCTCTCAGAAATGTATTTTCCCTCCAACAAGTCTCCATTCCTTCGTTCATTCATGCATGCCTGCACGCAATCAGTGTTTATTGAGACATTGTGCTGGGGGCTGGGGATATGAGTGTTAATATGATACATCAGGACCCTGCCCCTCCCGGCGCTTGTAGAGAATCAAACAATGACGTGTGGTAGTGAGTGCTGCGATGTGAAGAGATGTGCAGATGGACAATAGAAGGGGGGAACACCTTTGGATGGGGCGGTGAGCTCATGGTATAGCTGATGCATCGGGGTCCCCAGAGGTCTCCCCCGGTGGAGAAGGGTGGGTGCTCCACGGGGGACCTGGTGAATCCCCCCAGGCTTGGTTCTCATCCGCATCCTGCTGGCTCAGAAGTCTTTTGATCAGTATCCTGGAAGCAGATCCTTATCTCAGAGGTGGACTTATGTTATCCAAGCTGTAATGGGTTGAATTGTGTCCCCCATAAAGACATATGAAGTCCTAAGTCCCAGTACCTCAGAATGTGACCTTATATGAAAATAGGGTCATTGCTGATGGAATTAGTTAAGATGAGGTCATCAGGGCGGGTCCTAATCCAGTACGACTAATGTCCTTATAAAAAGGGTAAATTGGACAGAGGCAGACATGTACAGAGGGAAGACTATGTGAAGACAGAGGGAGAGGACGGCCATGTGACAATGTAGACAAAGACTGCAATGATGCATCTACAGGCCGAGGAATGTCAAAGATTGCTGGCAACTACCAGAAGCTAGAAGAAGCAAGGAAGGATTCTCCCCTAGAGCTGTCAGAGGGAGCAAGGCCCTGCCCACACCTTGATTTCAGACTTCTAGCATCTAGAACTGTGTGACAATAATTTTCTCTTGTTTTAAGCCACATACTCATGCACCAAGTACTTACTGAGCAACTACTATATGCAGACACTGTGCTAGGCCCTGGGGACACACCTGGAGGCCTGGAGGCCAGGTCGGGGGACGGATACGCTGGTGAAGGGCCTGGGCCAGAGGTGGCAGGAGCAGGACACCACCGTCTTGGAGAGTCGTTTGTGGGTGAGACTGGAACCAGAGGCAGGGAGGTGACGACCACTCCTCCCTGATGGACAGAGCTGGGGCGTCTGTGAGGAGAGGCTTCAAAGGGGCAGCCCTTTCCTATCCTTTTGGCTGCGGTAGGCCCAGGTTGTTTCTCTCGGTCGGCACAACACAACAGACAGGGCTTCTGCTTCCAACGCTGCTGTCCCATCCCATAGTTGGTCATCCCGAAGATTGCCCCAGATGACGTGCGTTGGACTTTGAGGTGACCCCCAAACTCTTCATTCACACTTACCAAGGTATTACTGGTTTAATCCTGATGTCACAAAGGGCTGCCCCCACGGCCATGAGGTGGGTGTTCTGTTTGCAAGGCAGTGTCTTTGCCCCAGGCCCCACCACCCCCTCCCGAGGCCCCATTGCCACACTTTTCCTGCATGCCCTGCCCCAGGGAAAACGCCTGTGCTCAGACCTCCGGCTTACTCAGCCCGTCGGTAATGCTCCATTGTCTACCGCCGTGCAGCATAGACCACTGCCGCCTAACTCGCCGTGAGTCAAGAACTCAGACAAGACACGGTGTGGACGACTGGTCTCTACTCCTTGTCTGGGGTCCCAGCCGAGGAGACGGGAATGGATGGGGGCCAGAATCCCCTGGAGCCTCTTCACTCACTGTCTGGTGCCTGGGCTGGGGTCACTCGAGGATTGGCCTCAGCTGGAGCTGACAGCCCGAGCATCCACATCGGCTTCTCCAGGAAGCGTGGGCTTCCTCGCGGCATGGTGGCCTCAGGGTAGTTCTTACATGGCAGCTCAGTTCTCCGGGGGCAAGCGTCCCGGAGAACCAGGTGGAAGCCGTACGGCCTTTGCTCACCTAACCTTGGAAGTCATGCAGAGTCACCTCCACCGGCCTCCATCGGCCAAAGCCATCCCAAGCCCTCCAAGTTCCAAGAGGAAGGACACGGAGCCTGTGGGCATAGACACAGACTCCTCCTCCAAGGAGCAGCGTCAGAATCTGCCGCCATGTTTCAAAACCCCCGCAGACAATCACATCCACTAGGTAGGCCGCCCGATTTTCCTCAGATCTGGGTTTGGGGGTACATGTCACTTGACTGACAACAGCTGGCCCTGCCCTCCAGCACAGAATGAGGTCGAAACCCCTTGGCACGAAAATCAAACTCCTTCATAGCCTGTCCCAGCCTGCGTTCCCGCCTGCTCCTCTGGCCACCTGAGCTTTCCCAGAACTGGCCAGATCCTGTCGCACAAGGGTGCCACCCACTGGCCAGCCGTGGGCCAGAGGACCCGTGACCCCCGGAGGGGCACTCTTGCCTAACTCCCCAAAGGTGCCATTGAGGCTGGTGACGTCCCGGGATTATTCTTCCAGAGGCTCGGAGTTCCCCGAGGGGACGCTGAAACCCACCGGGAGCTCCGGATGCTGGGTCCGAGGATGCTGTCCCCTCGTCCTCCGCTAATGACTCAGCCATCTGTCTTCCTCCCTTGAACTCTGCTGCTCTGGAAGCTGCACAGATGCCCCAGCTGGGGCTTCAAAGCTGGGTGGATTGAGTGGCCCTAAGCACGGGAATCGGAGCTGCCTGCGATTCTCTAGAATTCCGGCCCAAATTCATAACTGTGGCACACGGCACGGACAGCTGAGCCCTGTCTGCTCTCTTGAAAGGGCCGCCTTTGAAGCCCGTGCTGGGGTGCTGAACGGCCCCCCGAGTGGGCACCACATCCAGCGAGGGGGAGACAGGGGACATGGGGCCACACCTGGAAGGGCCACCCTGTTAAAAGGACACATGGCCTCTGCCAGGAGGGCGGGAAGAGAGACAGGAGGGATGTGCTTCCGCTGTCAGTGACCTCTGGTCCCCAACAAAATGGATGACCATGGGACGGGAGGGGACTGAGGGTCCAGGAGCAAAGCCACTTGCCATTTCAGCTGACAACTGCAGCCAGATCCTTTCCTGGTGGACAGTGATGACCACAAGGAAAAGGACCCTTGCTCTTTGGAGGTCTTTGGAGGAGGGAGTTCTTTCCTTCCTCCCACCCTTCACTCATTCACTCATTCATTTGTTCTTTCCATCACTCAACACATAGTCGCTGAGAGCCCACCTTGGACAAGGCCTTGCTGGGCTCAGCACCGGAGGTTACCAGGTGCCCAGGACAACACCCACCCCCTTCATGCCCTCCCCGGCCTCCAGACCATCAGACTGGCCTGAGTTCACATCCGGTCCCGCCACCTGTTAGCTGAGCCTCTACGGGCATGGTGGGCTGAATGGTGGCCCCCAAAAGACATGTCCACGTCAAACCCCTAGAACCTGTGACTGTGACCTTGTTTGGAAAAAGGGCGTGTAACAGGTGGTCAGGAAATATTGGCCATTTTTTTTATTGTACCCCCTGCCCCATAAAGCGACTCTTGGTCTCCAGTGAATGTCTAAGTGGGGCCCTGAAGTTAAAAATGCAAGACTGGGTTCTGATGCCATTTAGAGGTTTTCAAGGGGCTGCTCATGCTTCCGCCACCTGAACTGCCTGCATTCCGTGGTGTGTTGTCTGAAGGTCCTCGGGCTCCTGGACAAGAATGAACTCTATGGGGATCAGACAAGTCAAATTCACGAACACAGAAGCTAAGGGACACTCTGTGCTGGGACTCATGCCCCCGAGCAGTACCTAGTGATTCGGGGTGAGTAAACTGAACTCCAGCGTCCAGTGCAAAGTTTTCTTTTTTGATTTATATTCGTCTGCAGTAATGCCTAATGTTTAGGGTTTCTAAAAACTTTTTATTTGGAAATCATTATAGGCTCACAGCAAGTTGCAAAAATAGTGCATCGGATTCCATGGACCCTTCACCCAGCCTCCCCCAGTGGTGACATCTTCGAGACCGACAGTCCAGTGCCAGAAGGAGACTGACGTGGGTCTGTGAACTGGGCCACCCGCCTGATTCCGTTTGCACCAGTTTTCACACATGCTCATTTGTGTGCGTGTGTTTCTATGTAAGTTTATCCCGCGGGTAGATTGGTGTAACCACTACCACAATCAAGACACAGACCCGCTCCATCACCACATAGGAATTCCCTCATGCTACCCCTTCACAGTCACAGTCCCCTGGCAACCTCTGAGCTGTTCTCCATCTCGTTAGTTGTGTCATTTTGAGAATGTTGTATAAATGGACTCATAGAGCATGCAACATTTGCAACTGGCTGTCTTCACTAAGCATCATTCCTACGCGATCCATCCAGGGTGTCTCATATATCAATACAGTCATGTACCACATAGCGACTTTTGGTCAACAATGGACAGCATATACAATGGTGGTCCCATACGATTAGTACCATATAGTCTGGGTGTGTAGTAGGCTATACCATCTAGGTTTGTGTAAGTACACTCGGTGATGTTCGCATAACAATGAAATCTCCTAACGACGTATTTCTCAGAACGTCTCCTCATCACTAAGAGACCCATGACTGTAGTTTGATCTTTTTTATTGCTGAGTAGTATTCTATTGTGTGGCTGTACCAGAATTTGTTCAGCCCTTCACCTGTTGAACGACATTTGAGTGGTTTCTGGGTTGGGGCCATCCAAGCCACCGTGACCATTCATCTACAGGTTTCTGTGTGCACGTAAGTTTTCATTTCTCTGGGACAAATGTCCAAGCAAATGTTTAATTTCAAGCTTCTCTGTCATCCAGCACATGTCTGTTAAGGATTCACAATCTGCAAAGACTTTAGATTTTGTGTTTTAACGCCCTATGTAGTTAGTCACCTTGGTAAAGGGAAATCATCTTGTTCTCACACCGATTTTGTAAATGGGGCTTTCTCTATATAGAATTCCCATAAAAGAAAATATTTGTGTGTCAGTTTTATCCAGGAGATAATTGTGCTATTCTTATAACCAATTTAAAAAACAGAGACGAGACAGGCACTGTACTGCCATTCCACATACAATGACATTGAAATCACTGGTCGACGTGCTTGTTTTTCATCCTCCGGAGCCTGAAGTGTGACAGTGGACTGACTACCCATGGGCTTTCAGTGGGATCCTGAGGGGATTCGGAGGAGAGGACACAAATAGTACGGTGGGCCTGGATTAGAAAGATGATGACAACAAGGATGATCCAGGCTTCTGGATTCCTAGTCGTCACACTTTAAAAAAGATGTATGTCAGACATACCAAGAGGTATAAAGCACTTTTACCAAAATGGTAATGTTTCTATGGCAAACTGCAGTAAACGAGAGGGTTTTGGCATCTCTCCACGGGGCTTCATGAAAAAATTCACCACACCTTCATATTACATAACTCTGATTAAAAAATAAATTACGAAGAGTAGAAAACATTTTTAACAAGAAATTTGAATGAAATGTTTTCAAAACTCTGAATGAGAATTTCCTTCCGTGACTGTAACTTGCATGTCCGGCCCCAGGCTGCCGGCCACCTGCCGGCCCTGCTTTAACGCTGAGAGCCTCAATCCCTAACAATCATTGCTGAGAAATTTTGCTTTCACAACACAAGTGCTTAAAAAAAAGGTTTAGAAAATTTTGTTTTGCCACTTTGAAAAATTTACAAAGGTCAAAACTGCATTTAAAGAATCTTTTCTCTCATTGGCAATTATCACATAGGAACTCCGGGTTTTGAGTCCAATCACATTTCTTCATATGGAGTATTTCAAAATAATGAGGAAGCTCTAACTTGTAGAACACTCGTGCATGGCTAGGACGGTTGCCTGCAGGTGGTATGGTTACCTCTAAAGGGGACACATCAGCCACACCTGCAGAAGTGTCTGTGCGAAAACGGAGACTCAAGCCAGCAGCCTGGAGCTGGGCCTGCAGCGGCGCCCACCCCCATCCTGCCCTCCCACATCCCTGGGCCCCACTGCGGGCTGTACTCACTGCTTCTGAGCACCTGGAACATAAGCCCCTTCAGCCCCATGACCCTTGCCCAGCTCAGGCAGCAGAGCACTCTGGCTACTGTCATCCACCTCCATGTGGCAGCAGCATCCTACTGACTGGGCATGCCGCCGAGGCTCACAGTGCTCCTGAGGACTTTGGGGCACCACAGGGCCACCGTCGGGCCCGCCCACTCATCTGGGCTCCCTTGAGTTGGCTCACAGCCAGGCTGCCCCGAGGACTGTGGGTGTCAGTATCGCAGGCAAATCTGGGCATCAAAAGCAGCACACCTGTGTGCTGGGTGCAGCACACGTGCTCTGGCATAGAGAACAACGTAGGGTACCTCATAGCACCCCAGCACCAGGCTTAGAGAGCAAGCTATTGCAAATCCCACTGAAGCCCCATGACATTGTGATTTATGATGAGCAATATATGTTTGGTTCGACCTCTTTCCAAGCATAGACCTCCTAAAATCCTTGGCGTTTCCTAAGAGATGAGAGCAATAAAGGTGTCTCTTGTTACATTAATGAGGTTACTTTTGGAAAGCCCGTAGTTAACCTAGGGGTAGGGGCTGGTTGCCAGGGGAACCAAACCTGTGATTAGAGGGTTGGAACTCTCAGAAGCATCCCCCTAGACCTCCAGGGAGGGGAGAGGGGCTGCAGATTGCATTCAATCACCAATGGCCAATGATTTAATCAGTCATGCCGATGTAATGAAGCCTCCAGAACAACCCAAAGGACGGGGCCCAGAGAGCTTCTGGGCTGGTGAACGCGTGGGAGCGCTGGGAGAGGGGTGCTCTGGAGGGCATGGGCACTCCATGCCCCTTCCCCGTCCCTTGCCCTGTGCCTCTTCCATCTGCTGCTCCCGAGTTATAGCCTTTTATGATAAACTCATAATCTAGTAAGTAAAAGGTTTCTGTGAGTTCTGTCAGCCACGCTAACAAATTAGTCCAACCCGAGGAGGAGGTGGTGGGAACCTCTGATACAGCCAGTTGGTCAGAAGCCCAGGTGACGACCTGGACTTGCGACTGATATCTGAAGGAGGGAGGGCAGTCTTGTAGGACTGAGCCCTTAACCTGTGGATCTGATGGGTAGATAGTGTCAGAAGTGAATTAAATTGTAGAACACTTGGCTGGAGTCAGAGAATTGGTTGGTGCTGTGGAAAAGACTCACACACATTGGAATTGGGTGCAGACTATTAAGGCCCCTGCATGCCCCTCCCCAATTCCATCTCCCCTCTTCGCCACAGAGGCAGCCACTATCCCGATTTTAGTGTTGATTATTTCCATTCATTTCTTTATATTTTTACTACCACATGTGTATGTGGTAGTAATTCTATGTATAGAATTGTTTTGCATGTTTAAAACTTTATGCAAATAGTATTCGACTATAAAATTCCTTCTGTAACTTGGTTTTCTTGTTTAACATTGTGCGATATATCCATGTTGATACACATAGATTTCATACATTCCTTTTCACAACTGCATAGTAGTCCATTGAGTCAATACACCCCAATTTATCCTGTAAATGGACATTTAAGTCAATTCCAATATTTGCTATTACAAACAGTGCTTTAATGCCTCTTCTTGTGTATGTCTGTGCTTAGGAACCTGTTCAACACATGCCGTAGGTAGCAGAGCAGAAGTGTAGTCAGAGGAACCCTGGGGATCACCAGGATACTTCAGGGGGCTCGTGAGAACCTCCCTTTTCTAACTACATATCTGCATGAGGCCACATTTTCTTTGTATACTTCAACCAACACAGCTTATTGCAACAGACTGAATGCAGAAGCAGATACAAGAATCCAGCTGCTTTTACTGAGCCAGATATTAAAAAGATTTTCAAAAATGTAAAACAATGCCACTCTTCCCACTATTTTTTTGTTTTGAAAAACATGACTGTTTTTCATTAAAATTTGTTATTTAAGTTAAATTATAATTGGTTTGTTACTGTTGTAAATGAGAGCTCTTTTACTAACTCTCAGTGGTCATCCATTTTGGTTAGCTGCATAGCAAATAGCTTCCCCCAGTTGCAGCTGTCACTTCTCTTTTCCTCTATAGTGTCTCTTTCTTTTTTTTAACTGAGGTATATTGACATGTAACATATTAGTTTCAGGTGTACGACCTGATTCACTCTTTGTACTCTATGGTGTCTTGACTGAGGTACAACACATTTAGTTTTAATGCAGTCAAATGTGTTCATCCTTTCCTTTAGAGTTCATGTTTTTGTTTAGTTTTTTTCTCTTTTTTGCAGGGGAAGATTCACCCTAAGCTAACATCTGTTGCCAATCTTCCTCCTTTTTTCCTCCCTTTCCCCACCCAAAGCCCCAGTACATAATTGTGTATAGTTGTAAGTTCTTCTGGTTCTTTTATGTGAGTCGCTGCCACAGCATGGCTACTGACAGATGAGTGGTGTGGTTCTGTGACCGGGAACTGAACCCAGGCTGCAGAAGAGGAGTGCACCGAACTTTAACCTCTAGGCCATCAGGGCTGGCTGTTTGTTTCTTACTTAAGAAATCCTTCTCCTCACCAACACCCCCCTACCCTGCCCCAAATATGGTCTCAGAGATAGTCTCTTGGTTGTCTTCCTAAAGTTTTAAAGTGTTTCTTTTAGCATTTAGCTCTTTGTTCTGTGTGTGGGTCCTGGCCATTGGCCTCCTGTTCCACCCCCTGCCCTCTGCTGCTCTGCTTTGCAGCACAGGGCCTGGCCCTGCAGGCTGTGCCTCCCAGCCTCCCCATCAGCTGACTTCCAGGCACTCAGCCAATGGCAGGAGACCAAGCTGGAGGAAGGGAGAGACCAGAGTACTTCTCCCCTCCCTCTCTTGGCCTTGGGGAAGTGCCTCTGGCAGCAGCTACATCTCTGGTGGTTCCAGCTCCTCCAGGCGACCGCAGCCTCTGAACTCTGTCCCTGACACCACCTCCCCTCCTGCCCCTACAGCCCAGGGGTGGGGGCAGCTTCCTGCTGATGCTAGCTCCTTGTCCCCTTGTTAGTTTCTCAGACTTGTCCATCGCTTATATGACCAATTCCCTGCATTAAACTGCCTCTGTTTTAAATCTTCAGGAGGTTTCAGTTTTTCTGGTTGGACTCTGACTGATAAATCCACTAGAAATTTACCTCTTTATTCATCAATCTATTTATTTTTATTTTTAATTGTTGTAAAATACACATAACATAAAACTTACTATATTAACCATTTTTAAGTGCATAGTTTGGTAGCATTAAGTATATACACATTGCTGTGCAACCAATATCCAGCACTTTATTTTTTTTAAATGGTGTGAGATGGGGATCTAGTTTATCACCATCATGATTATCCTTGGTGGTGTTAATTGGAAAACCAGTTGTCCCAGTGCCATTCATTGAGTAGCCCATCCTTGTCTCAGTGATTCAGAATGCCACTTCTGTGGCATACACAGTTTCTATCTACGTGAGGCACTCTTTCCGGTTCCTCTCTGTCGGTGTATCTGTGCCAAAACCACACGGTCATAATCATCACAACTTTATAATCAGTCTCGAAACTGATAGGGTACATACTCCCAACCTCTTCTTCAAAATCGTCTTGTTGATTCTGCTATTCCCTTTAAATTTTAGAATTAAATGATCAAGTTCTACAAAAAATTCTATCAGGATTTTACTTTATTTTTTTGGAGTTGCATTGAATTGAGAGACTAATTTGGAGAAAACTGGGCATTTTTACAATATTGAGTCCTCCTATCCATGGATTGCTAAACATGTTTTAGATCACTTTATTTATTTGAGGACTCTTGATTTTCTTTTTTTTTAATTGACATATAACATTATAGTAGTTTCAGGTGTACAACATAATGGTTCAGTATTTGTATCTATTGCAAAATAATCATCACAATAAGTCTCGTTAACATCCATCACCATACATAGTTACAAAAATTTTTTTCTTGTGATGAGAACTTTTAAGATCTACTCTCTTAGCAACTTTCAAATATGCAATACAGTATTTCAACTATAGTTCTCATGCTGTATACTATATCCCCCTTTATTGTTTTTCAATACATTTTTATAATTTTCTCCATAGTGTTCAGGCCCAGATCTAGGCCCATCTGATTTATTCCTGAGTTCTTTTTTTTCCCCGCTATTATAAGTGGTATTTTTTTGGATATGCTTTCCATTTTTTGCTTGTATTAGGAATGTAATTATTTTTTATACTGATCTTATATCCAGAAACCCTGCTGAGTAATAATAATAATAATTTGTAGACTCATTTGAGTTTTCTGTATAGCCAATTATATTGTCTGCAAATAAACAAAACAAAACAACAAAGGTAGTTTTGTTTCTCTCCCAATCTGTCTTTATGAAAGTGTTATGCTCCCTTCCTGCACAACATTCCCGGAGAACCAGTAAGTGTCTGGGGAAGGCTGCCACTGACCCCATGCCCCTCACGAGGCCAACCTGTGTGTATGCCTGGAACAAACTCCCATCCCCCCACCTGGGATCAACATTCAGGCCAGGGCTGTCCCAGGAGCCACCCCTACTCAGAGGACCTCTGGTTTCTGGGACAAGTTGCCTCCCTTTAAAGTAATGTGGTCATTGAAGTGTTGTTTTTAACAGTAGAGGATTGATTCTGTAAGCACGAGACATCTATAAAATGGAATACTATTATGCAGCCATTAAAAATGAGGACATAGGGCCAGCCCGGTGGTGCAAGCGGTTAAGTGTACGCGCTCTGCTGCAGCGGCCCGGGGTTCGCCGGTTCAGATCCCGGGCACACACTGACGCACTGCTTGTCGAGCCATGCTGTGGCGGCATCCCATATAAAGTGGAGCAAGATGGGCACGGATGTTAGCCCAGGGCCAGTCTTCCTCAGCAAAAAAAGAGGAGGATTGGCAGATGTTAGCTCAGGGCTGATCTTCCTCAGAAAACAAATGAGGACATAGATCTATAGTTATTGACATGGAGAGATGTTCAAAACATATTGATAAATTTTGGTTACGGAGAATTTGTTATTTTTGCTGTGTAACATGTCACCCCAACACTGAGTAGTTTAGAACACCAACACTTATAATCTCACAGTTTCTGTGGGTCAGGAACTGGGGTGAGGGGGGGTACCTTGGTTGGCTCCTCTGGCCCAGGGTCCCCCTCAAGGCTGCAGTCATCTCGAGGCTCCATTGGAAAGATCCGCTTCCCAGCTCACTCACGTGGTTGTTGGCAGGATTCAGTTCCTCCCCAGCTGTTCTCTGGAGGCCTCCCGTGGTTCCTTACCACGAGGACTTCACCTCAGAGCAGATCCCAACGCGACAGCAAGCAAGCAAGAGGGCAAGAAAGAAAACCAGCAAGAGAGAAAGAACTAGCAAGACAAAGCCACAGTCCTTTGTAACTCATCCCTTTTGCTGTGTTCTATTCGTTAGAAGCAAGTTGCTGGGTCCAGCCCACCCTCAAGGGGAGGGATTACAGCAGGGCCTGAATACCCAGGGCTGCAGCGCTGGGAGCCACGTCAGAAGCTGCCTGCCCCAGAGCAGCTACAGGAGGATGTTGTTTTGTTTAAAAGAGAAAACAAAAGAGCTCACCATATCTCATCAAATCTAAGGTGCCCTAGACTGTAAGACCACCGTTATCTTATGTACCACAAAGAAAGAAAATATGCTGCCATTTAAACAACACACGGTTGATTGTAAGACACATTCTAAGTTCAGAGATGTTCAGTGTAAAACCATGAGCATCTTGGAATCGATGGAATTCAGGACACGAAAAATCAAGATGCACTCTCCAGAATGGGTAAGATTCCCTCTGCGTGGAGCGCCTCGTCCTCACCTGGTGACTTCTACTTCCCTCAGGGCTCAGCTCAGCCCCAGAGAGGACGTCCCAGGACATTTGGACTCTATTCTGGAGCCCAGAAGTTGCAGATGGATGGCCTGCGGGTCAGTCTGGTCCAGAGATGTATTTTGTTTGGCTCATGCAGGGTTTTTTTGTTTTTGCTTGTTTGTTTTTTTTTTAATTAGTGGCTAACATCTAAAAATCAAGAGAGTCACAAAAAGTTCAAATATCTAGCTTTTCGAGAAAAACCTGGAAGTTTGGCACCACTGGGCCTGGGTCCCCACTTAGCCTGAGGCCGTTTATGTTTATGACCCCTGCCACAGGCGGTGGGACCACTGAGGGTTTAAGGAAGGCAAGGCAGGAGCCTCTGAAAGAGAGGGGCTGCTCGTGGGCGCTGATTTAATGAGGATACTGACTGCGACAGGCAGAAGCTGCCAGAATGATCGAAGCAGGAGACAGGCCTGAGCTAGGCAGAGGCTGAATGTAGACGTGGAGCCTTAGTGACTGACCAGTCAGAAGAGAGAAAGGCGAAAGAGGCCGAGTTTCTGATCTGGGCGTTGGAGGCCACTGGATGCGAGGAGCTTCAAGGTGGCAATTAGGTTGCAACCAACATGAGCAACACGGGCTGGTAGAGATTTTGACACCAGCTTCTTTATTGGTGGTCACTGGTGGGATTTAAGCAGGCATCCCTCACCCATTCTCTGTGGTCAGGTGGGGCCTGGTCTTGGGCCAGAACCCAGTGGTGAAGCCAAGGGTCAGGCTTAATGTCAAGAAGGGCCGAATCCCAGACTTTGGGGCAATGTTAGTCCCAGCTCTGGGGAAGACCAGTCCACAGTCAACTGAACAGCTGGTGGTAAAAGTAGAAGTGAGCCACGAGGGCCAGCGGCCTGCACCGGGCCTCGGCCTTTGTAAGGAGGTCTAGACAGAAACTCTTATGCTTTTGGACATACTGATGTGGAGGACTCTTCTCTGAAAGTCTTATTGGGGAGGGGATTGGCCTGCCAGTTGCCTCTCTCTTAGTCTTTTCCTCCTCCAATACACAGGGGCTGCATTAGTAAGGACACTTTGGGTTGCAAGTGATGGAAACCTAAAGTAAAGTTACTTTTTGGCTGATCTAAATAGGAAGACCAGAGAGAGATTTAGTTTCAGGCATGGCTGGATCTAGGGGCTCAAATTATATCACTAGGATGCTGTCTTTCTGTCTCTCAGCTATCCTCTTGGGCAGGCTACCCCAAAGATGACCTCTCAGTAGCTCCAGGGTCCCTTCCTATGAGCTTATTGATCCCAGACAAAGAGAATGCTTCCTTCCTGAGAATTCCAGCAAACATCCCAGGACTGATGCTTGGCGGCCTGGCTTTGGTCATGTGAACCAATCAGTGAGCCAACTCCTCAGCCTAATTGTCCAGGTCACATCTCCAACCCTGGCATTGAGGGTTGGGACAGCTCCACCCTCACCATGTAGACTGAGAGTAGGGAAGGGTGGTTCCCCAAAGGAAAACCAACGGGGTATTCCCAGATGAAGGAGAGTGGATGCAGGGCAGGCAGACACCACAGATGCCCACCACAGGGCATGCTCGCCACCTGAGGCTGAAGGGAGCAGGACATCCTTCCCTGCCCTGCTGGTCCTTCTCCTAGACCATTCCTACCACAGCCAAACAGCCTCATCTTTGCTTAGCTAGACCCATTTCCCCTATCTCTAAAGAAAGGGGGGAAGTACTTCTCGCTAGCCAGGGAGGCCCCCCTCAAACTCTGCTCACACCTGTTTTTACCAGTTACGTCCCTGCTAGAAAACAAGAGGAAGAAAGCAATTTCGAGTGTGTTGTAATGCATAAGGAAAAACATTACCCTTGTGAGTAGAGTCTTTCAAGTCAAGGAACGGGAAGTATTTTGGTCGGAGGATTAATAAAATTCTGGATCACTAATGCTATCTGCTCAAGCGTACCTCTGCTTTTTGCTTTCCAGGTTTTTGGTTTAGAAAATGGTTAATAATTTGGCTTCAGTTGCTGCCACATTCCTTGTAGACCCTGGGATTACACAACCACATTTGTTCCTGAGAGTAGCTGATGGCAATGCCTATCCTTGCTGGGTAGAAGTGTTTGAAGTTCGTGTGACGCTGAGTAACACGTGCAGCACGATTGAAAGATGGATGTAAATATTAGCCCGAAGGCTCACCTTCCTATGGAAATCTGTTTTCCAGAAGGAAGATGTTTGTGATCTCTTTACTGACCTGGGGTGAGTCAGTGCTCCGGATGGGGGAAAGCTGACAGCAACAAGAAATGCTTTTCTACCTGGGAAAGCCTAATGTTAAGGTTGCAAACCTTGGGGCGGCTTGTCTGACTCTAATTTGCTGTATCCTGCTTCCGTCTTGCTCAGCACAGGGAATTCCAGAAGTCAAGAATCTCCCACCCTAAAAACCTGCAAACAACCTAAATGCCCAAAAATGGACAGAAGGGGTCAAACCCAACATCCTCCACCCATCAGGTTCATTCACTTACTCAGTAAATATTTATTGAGTGCCTGTTATGTGCCAGGGATTATCTCTGGGTAATAGGTTTTCAGGTGATTTTTTTTTCTTCTTTAGAATTTTTCAGTTTTCCAAATTTTCTAAAATAAACATGTATCACTTTTATCACCAGAAAAAAATTAATGTTCATGCAAAAATGACAAAATCAACAAAAGGAACTGATGTTCTGAGAGCAGTCTGGCAGCATGAGCCAGTTACCTGTTGCTGCATAACAAGTCACCCCAAACACAGTGGCATAAAACAAGCACATTCACTCATGATTATTTTCTCTCCTAGTTCTGGGGTGTGACAGGCCTCAGCCAGGCGTTTCTGCCTTGGGGTCTCTCATGCAGTTGTAGTCAGATGGTGGCTGGTGCTGGAGTCATTTTTTTTTCTTTTCAGTGAGGAAGAGTGGCCCTGAGCTAACATCTGTGCCCACCTTCCTCTATTTCATATGTAGGACAGCGCCTCAGCATGGCTTGATGGGTAGTGTAGGTCCGCACCTGGGATTCGAACCTGTGAACCTCGGACCACCAAAGCAGAGCCTACCGAACTTAACCGCTGCACCACCAGGCCGGCCCTGGAGTCATTTTGAAGACTTCCTCTCTCACATGCCTGGCATTTGATGCTGTTGGCTGGGGCCTCGGCTGGGCTGGAACACTAGCACGTGGCCTCCCCATGTGGCCTGGGCTTCCTTACTGCATGGGGGCTGGGTTCTAGGGGCAAGCGTCCCAAGACAGCCAGATGGACGCTATATTGTCTTATGACCTAGCCTTGGATGTCATACAGTGTCACTTCCTCCACAGTCTATTATTAGAAGCAAGTCACAAAAGTCAGCCCATACTCAAGGGGGGAGGACTTACACTTCACCTTTGGATGGGAGGAAAGTCAGGAAATTTGCAAACATCTTTTAAGGTGATTGCATAGTGTTTCCTGAACCAAAGATCCCAAGAACCTCTGCAGTGCTCTGACACTACAACCGTCCTTCCCACCACCCCGTGAGTCCCTGTCTTGTCCATCTTCTCAGCAGCCCTAAACCCTACCTTGGACCCCCTGCTCTCAGCAGAAGACCTTATCTCCTCATGAAAGGAACCCAGAGACAGCAGATGTCTCCACACATATACCCTCCCTCTCTCTAAGTGCTCTTGGAACTGAACCTGAACCTCCTTCCCAAGGTGGACCCTCTCCCATCACCTCCTCCATGACCTCGCCCAACCTATTGTTCCATCCTGTCCCTTTACCCTCACATTCTTGGAATGTGCTTGGTTTCTTCACCTTAAATAAGCCCATCCTTCAGACCATGGTGGAAGGAGACCATTCAGAAGGTTATTGCAACAAGCCAGCCACAGTCAGACCAGGGCAGAGGGCAGTGGGAAATGGCAGGGAAAGGGCTGGACAAAGGAACGCTCACTTTGGAAATAGAATGGCCATCCTTGGGAGGTGATGATACGGGGGTGAGGGAGTTTTTGAACGTGACTTTGAGGTATCCAGCTTCTGCATCCCATGAATCCTTCCCTAGTATCTTTCTCACTAAATACGGGCGAGTTCCCTCTGTCCTCTTAAATCCCAGAGCAGTGAGTAGCCATATATCCTGCTGTGAAGGATATATCCATCTGTTTGGTTTGTCTTTACATTTTTGTGTATTAATTAACTAGTTAATTAATTAAAATGAAATGGAGCATGAACATGTTATCATTGTAAAATGTCAAATAACACAAAGGCATATAGAGTCGTAAAGAAAAGCCCCCTTCTCCAACCCCGCCACCAGCCGCTGCCTCCTTAGCAATAGCTGCATCAATATCAAGTGTTTTACAGCCCTCCAGGCTGTTTTTACACATTTACACACACGCACACACACATATCCAGATAAAAACATATAGCTTTGTTTTAAATGTGGATGATTTCCCATAAATGGCTTCCTTCTAAGTCTGGCTCTGCAGCATCCTTTGCTCATTTAACAGAGTCCTGCAGGGCTCCCCGCTGCTACACATCAGAGTCCCTCATGCCTTCTCGCTCTGCCTTGTCTCCCTACGGTACGGATGTCTCTGAAAGTGCTGAAGGTGCTGCAGGACTCCCTCATGTCCCCATTAACAGACATTTAGGCTGCTGCAGGATTTTGCTAGTACAGTGTTGCACATGCCCCTCCTCACACACAGGTAGATACGTCTTTGGACTGACCCCTGGAAGTGCAATTCCTTGGGGGAAAGAACACACACATTTTACATATCAACAGTCATTGCCCAATTGCCCTTCTCAGAAGCTATGTCAGTTTATCGTCGCCTAGAGAATCAGGGTGGCAGCTGTCACTCACTATCTGCAAGCTGTGGCGGCTTGCAAAAATGTTTACCCAAGTTAGCTAGTTGAATTAAAAACTGGCTGTCGTGAACCTGCATGCATGCACCGGCAACCACATGGACGCTGCGCAGGGCCTGGGGAAGAGGACGGAGAGCCTGTCTCAGCTCTTCAGGGTCCCATCTCAGGCCCACGTGTTTAAACAGGCTGAGAATTAGCATATCAAACATCCCATCAAATGGAATGGAAATGTCTTCTTAAAAAGTAGAACAGCTTCTGAAGAAAGTGTATTGCCTAAGAGACCTAGAAGAGAAGTTGGAAGTGACAAAGAATAATAGATTAATATCAAAACACACAAATAAATAAGGAAAGTGTCATTGGTATCAGATACGTTGGGTATTATTTGTGTTGAACACAGGCACACTCACTCTGTGTGTGAAGCAGTTGCTTAGAGTCCAGAGTGCTAACCATTACACCATGGGGCCTTGAAGCAATTGTTTAACGGCTTGATACTACGCAGAAATTTTTGAGGCGTTGTGTATTTAGGTATCTAAGACTGCATATGTGCAGTGATATTTGGGGAAATCGGTTGGGATTTTTCTGGATGAACTGGAAACGCAGTCTTTCCCATTTAAATAAAGGATTGCATAGCCTATTGCTTTCTCAAATTCACAACCCAGCAAATTTCAGGATTGGGATAATGAAGGGTGCTTGTTCCCCTCTACCCGCACCTTTGCCAACACTGAATAATTGTGGGTCTTTTTCGTTGTTGCCACTCTGGTGGGCAAGACATGGTATCTCGTTCCATTTTGTACTGTGGATGGCGAGTGAGGGGGAGCCTCTTTCCATCCTTTACTGGCCGTTCATATTTCCCACTCCCGACAGCTGCCTGGCACCTCTGGGGCTTCTCAGTCCGCAGACCATCTTGCCTTGTGCAGAAAGAGACCCGTTTCTGGTCTGTGCCCCAAACTCCCAGCACTACCCTGTCCACCTGGCTAACCTTCCAGGGATTCTCAGGGGCCCCTACAGGCTCAGCACAAGCAGCTTCCAGAACTAGCCGACAGGCAGAGACACCCCTTCCCAGAAGTAGAGTTGTCTGAGCTTCTCTGGGAGCAAGTCTGGCCCAGGCACCCGAGTCCCTTCTCCAGGCCTCCAGTGTCTCCCTCCCAGCAGATGAGCCTGGGGCCCTGGCGGGCTTGCTCAGGGAAGTACCCAATAAGACACCAGCTGGCATGGCCACGCTGAGTGGACAGAGCATGAGGCATATGACCGAGGGGACATGACACTTGCCCAGGCCTTTGGGAGAGTTTTCCATACTACGATGCCACTTGTCATTTGGAAATGCTGTAAGGAGCCAAGAGGCATGGTCAGTCAGGGTGGACTGACTGTCTCCGATGTGACATAAGACCATACGGTTTGTGTGACCACAGGCTTCCCCGACCTACAGAGCCAACTTCATTACCGAATTGCAGTAACCAGCTGCATTTGTCAACTCGGGGGCCCATGTGGGTTGGCTCTCTGAGCAGGGGGCCAGGGGTAGGGACCCCGAGTTCCAGACAGTGCTGGCTTTCTGACTGGCTATTTGTCTATATCAGGAACAGGTCAGAGAAGATAAAGACACCTCAGTGACTCCTGCTCATTAGTGTTTTGGCAGGAGGGCAAGTCGCCTAAATCACAGAACCAAACACACACACTTATGATTGAGGAAAAAAACCATTTTTTTTAATACAACTTACCCTTAGAGTTCCTAAACAACTTCTAATTTGCAACATTCCATTTTTTCATTTAATTCTCCCCCAAACCCTATGAGTTGTTAGTCTCTTTTTATGGCTGAGAGTTGCTGAGGCTCAGAGAAGTTTAGGAACTTGCTCAACATCACACAGTTCAGAAATGTCAGAGCCTGGGAACGTAAAATGGTGCAGCCACTTTGGAAAGCAGTCTGGCAGTCCCTCAGAGAGTTCAATCTAGAGTTATCACATGTCCCAGCAATCCCACCTCTACATATAGACCCAAGAACAACGAAAACAAATGTCCACACAAAAACTTTTACATGAATGTTCATAACATATTCATAATAGTCAAAAAATGGAAACATCTCAAATGTCTATCAACAGACAAATGGATAAACAAAATGTGCTTCCATACACTGGAATATTATTCAGCCATAAAAATGAAGGAAGTTCTGATACATGCCACAACATGGATGAACCTTGAAAACATTATGCTAAGTGAAAGAAGCCAGTCACAAAAGACCACGTACTATAGGATTTCAATCATATGCAAGTCTAGAATAGGGAAATCCACAGAGACAGAAAATCGATTAGTGGTTGTTTAGGGCTGGGGGTTGGGGGCGGGATGGAGGAGTGATGGCTAAAGGGTACTGAGTTTCTTGTCGCGGCGATGGAATGTTCTAAAATTGGCTGTGGTGATGGTTGCATGTATCAATGAATATACTAAAAGCCATTGAATTGTACACTTTAAGTGATAAATTGTACAGGATGTGAATTATATCTCAACAAAGCTGTTAAAAAAAAAAAAAACCAAAGCCAGGGCTGGCCCGGTGGCGCAAGCGGTTAAGTGCCCACGCTCCGCTGCAGCAGCCCCCCCGGTTCGGATCCCAGGCGCGCACCGAGGCACCGCTTGGCAAGCCATGCTGTGGCAGCATCCCATATAAAGTGGCGGAAGATGCGCACTGATGTTATCCCAGGGCCAGTCTTCCTCAGCAAAAAGAGAGGAGGATTGGCAGATGTTAGTACAGGGCTGATCTTCCTCACAAAAAAAAAAAAAAAAACCCAAAGCCAAGACTTACTACACGAGCTTTGGATTATCACTCCACCCACTCCTCTGGCAGACCACGCTGCGCTCCAGAGGATCAGCACGACTCACGGGGCGCCTCAGCGTGACTGCAGAGATAGTTGACTGGGTGGCGAATGTTCACAAGCAACAATGTTATCAAACAGCCTGATGAAACAACCTAGGCTGGGAGAAAAGATGTACGTATAAAGATATTAACCCAGCATGATTCCAATAGCAGAAAAAAAGTTACTGGCTGAATCACCCTTTGAACTACGGAATTGGTTAATTGTATCATGGAGTACGATGCAATCATTCAAAAATGATGTTATACTAGAAATAATCTTGACATCCATCAACAGAGTACAGAGTAAATCATTTCAAGTATGTCCCCACAGTGGAACACTACATAGCCATTTGAAAGAATGTGGCAGCTCTGTGGGAACTGAAAGGGGAGGATCGCTAAGACATACTGATGAGGGTGCAAAACTGGGTGCACAGAATTCTTCCACTTGTGTAATTTTACACAGTTTTTACATACGTACATATAAACTCAGACATATATACTTGAATACAGGGGCAATATTCAAATATTTAACCACTAGTAGAGCAGGGCACCACCCAGTTAGCATGGATGCTGGCAGATACGCCACGTTGCTACATCCCAGCTGAAGGCTAAGCCTGCTTTTGTGGATACATAAGAACATTTTTGGAAGGAGATATAAGAAGCTGATGGCACTGATTACGTATTAATTACGGAGCTTTTGACTGAAAGTAAGATAATACACAACTAATACTCAACAATAAGAAAACAATAAAAAATGGGCAAAATATTTTAATAGATACTTGACCAAAGAAGATATATGGATGGCAAATAAGCACATAATATCATTAATCATTAGGGAAATAAAAATTAAAACCACAATAAATACTGCCACACACACACCAGAATGGCTCAAATTTAAAAGGCTGACCGTACCAAGCGTGGGTGACGATGTGAAATAACCAGAACTCACTCACACTGCTGGCGGGAACGTAAGAGAGCGCAAACACTTTGGAAAACAGTTTGGCCGTCTCTTAAAAATTTAAACATACACTTATCATATGATCCAACCAATACACCCCTAGGTATTTTACTTAATAGAAATGAAAGCATAGATCCATACAAAGACTTCTGCATGAATGTTCATATCAGCTTTACTTGTTATAGCAAAACCTGGAAATAACTGTAATAGCCACTATCCAGTTCAGATAAACAAACTGTGATAGATCCATATAATTAAATACTACCCAGCAACCCAAAGGAATGAATTGATTATTGATATTGATACATTCAACACAAATGAATCTCAAAATAATTATACTGAGTAAAAGAAGCCAATAATTATACTGAGTGAAAGGAGCCACACCCCCAAAATAGTATATACTGTATGACCCATTTATATAAAATGATGAAAAATGCAAACTAGCCTATAGTAATAGAAAGCAAATCAGCGGTGCCCAGAGAAAGTGCGAGAGCAGTTGGGGAGCAGTGAGGGCACGGAGATTACAGGGGGTCACAAGAACACTTTTAGCGACAGTGGGTATGCTCATTTTCTTGATTGTAGTGGTATCAAAACGCATCAAATTGTACAGTTGAATTATGTGCAGTTTATTATGTATCAATTATATCTCAGTAAAACTACTTTGTAAACGCACCCAGCACAGACTGTAGCCAGAGCATACGCTCAGTAAGGTTCTGGAATGGATTGGATGGGGGTTGGGGGGAGGTCATTCCGGAAGGCAGCCAGGAGCTTGCAGAGTCTAACAGCACACCCCCTTGGTCCTCTAATGCACTGGTTCTCACCCCTGTTGAGGTGGTGGCAGAGAACGCCACGGAAGAGCCGCCTCCCACAAGCCAGGAACACCTCTCTCCAACACCATGGTATTCGTCAGGAGCACTCCTGTCTTCCTACCAGTCAAGTTGTCAGATGAAAACTGATTGGCTATTCCTCATTTTTCAGTCTGTATTCATTTGCTACTTGATGGATTCATTTTATCCAGGAGCACTCTTTGCCAGCAAACAAGATTGCAGGGGGAGGAGAGGAGCAAAAATTTAAGACTAATAAAAAAGAGAACATTTTACACTGAGCTACTCTACTCATTGACTTTTTTTGATGGATTGGGAAAGATGCCAGTTTGCCCCGGCCAGCTCTGTCCCTCTCAGCCCTTTGCCATTTGAGAAACCATACTGCATCCTTGGGTCCTGATTCCTTGCCAACCCCAGCATCCTCTTCTTTGCCTAGGCACCATTCCCCCAGATAAAGCCCCAAAGAGAAAGGGGAATGAGGCCACGGGCTCTTGATTAGGAATGAATGCAGCAGCCCTACGGGTTACTGTGTGACTCTGGGCTGAGCTCTGTGCTTTAATCCTCCCAGCACCCTCTTAGGGCTGTTGGCCAACCCTGTGTTCCAGATGAGGAAACAACGGGGGCGGGGGGGGGGGGGGGGCAATCCCTTGCCCCGGGGCGTAAGGCCAGGAAGAGTACAATTAGAACCCAGGCCTCTCTGCCACCAAAGGCCACACTTTTGACCACTGTGCACTATGGTTCATTGAAAACACAAATTGACCAATACCACGGGCCCTGGGGCTTTGTTGTTGGGGACCGAGGGAGGGAGGGTTGATAACACTCAGCCCTCCCCTGCCGCAGCCTGCAGCCCTTCATTCCTGACAACACTGCTGAGCCTCCCTCTGGTATCTCTTAGATTAGTCCTCAGCTATTTTTATTCTGCCCTTGCTTAGGGAAGAAACACAGCTTGGGCAACCCTCAGGCAGGGCCCCAGGGGAGACCAGCATTAGCCAAGGAAGAAAACAGAGCTTATTTTACATTATACTCTCTTTTTTTTTTTTTTTTTTAAAGCATACGTAGTTTTATTTTTTTTATTTTTATTTTCTGTGAGGAAGATCAGCCCTGAGCTAACATCCATGCTAATCCTCCTCTTTTTGCTGAGGAAGACCGGCTCTGAGCTAACATCTATTACCAATCCTCCTCCTTTTTTTTTTTTTTCTCCCCAAAGCCCCAGTAGATAGTTGTATGTCATAGTTGTACATCCTTCTAGTTGCTGTATGTGGGACGCGGCCTCAGCATGGCGGGAGAAGCGGTGCATCGGTGTGCGCCCGGGATCCGAACCCGGGCTGCCAGTAGCGGAGCGCACGCACTCAACCGCTAAGCCCCGGGGCCGGTCCCTCTCTTTTTTTTTTACTGTCTTTTTTCCTTAGAAGCATCTCCTAATTGAGTCACCCTGCTACACTGCCTCCAGCAGGGCCCTTCTGAGCGCCTAAATTCACCGGCACAATGTATGTACTGATACCTTCCTTTCAGAACAATGTTGACAGGTATCTGTTGAAGGAAGTCTCATCGCCTGGACCAGGTGGGAACGAATGTCAAGGAGAGGGGCTTGGTGAAGGGAAATGGAACGCAGGAAGGGGAAATGGGAGGCACGTCAGAGAAGATGGAAGCCTGGAGAAGGGCAGGCTGTTTGTGGGATGGCAAGTCAGGGACACGCTGAGGGGAGGAGCCTCAGAGACACCCGGATGGAGCTTACAGAGGGGTGGGAGCTCTCCTGAGAATCCCCAGTGGAGCTATAACTCTGGAATTACTGAGGATGATCCTCTAGACGATGACCGAAGCTGTTGGGGCATGGATGGCCTGGCCTTTGAAAGAACATATGGAGGGAGAAGAGCCAAGATCTAAGCCAGCATTTAAGGCTGAACAGAAGATGAACGAAGAAGAGTGAGAGGAGTTGCCAGAGAAGCAAGAGGAAAACCAAGAGCGGGTGTGTCACAGAAGCGGGAGGTTTCTGGGGAGAACTAGCGAACAACGGGGTCAACAACTGCCGAGAGATGAGGAAAGGTGGGTGCAGCAGCCTCCAGATGAGCGGCCTGGGGGTAACTGAGGACCTCAGCAAGGCTTGTTTTGGGAAGGGTGATGGTAGCCAAAGCCAGATTGAAGTGGCCTGGGGAGCAGGAAGGGAAGAAATGGAGACCCGTGTCAGAGTTGGGCAGTGAAGAGACAACAGTGGCTCATGGGGGAAGCAAACTCTTCCGCATCCTGTCCAGAGGAAGGCTCTCTCACCCCGCAGATCCCACACGGCACCCAGTGCACAGGCACTGCTGGCATTCTGTGTTGTCCATAAGGGCACAGGGCCTCACATTTCTGTGCAGTCCTCGGGTATCTGACATAGTGGGAACTCAACAAATATTAGATGCTTTTGATCACGGTGATGATGACAATAACAATGACGAAGAAAAATACAGAGTCTCGAAGATCAGAAAATCTCCTTTCTTGGTGATTAAAAGCACAGCTAGACTCCCCAAGAAGCATCCCTGGTGAGAGCGCCTCCTCTCTCTGGTCGTTCCCTCTCAGTCTCATTTGCTGCTTCCTCTTCTCCCTTTGCCCTTTTCTCTATACTCAAATCTCTGGGTGATTTCACCCAACTTCTTGGCTTTAAATTCCATCTATACCCCAGAGACTTCCCAATTTATCCCTCTATCACCCTGACTGCTCTCCCAAACTCCAGACTTACACTGTGACCCGTGTACCTGTCATCTTGACCTGGGTGTCTAATAGACATCTCGACCCAACGTGTCCTCAACCCAACTCCTGATCTTCCTCCTTCAGTTACGTAGGCTAAAAACCTCATAGTTTCTTGCTCTCTTTCCTTCAAGAATGACATCCATTCCTTCGGGAAACCCTATCCTGTTGGTTCTATCTTGAAAGTACATCCAGAATGTGACTACTTCTCATCACCTCTACTGATATCAGCCTGGTACAGCCACCATCATCAGCCACCTGGACAGCTGCGTTGTCCTCCTAACTGCTCTCTCTGCTCTGCCCTTATCCCGGTGCACTTTGTTCTCAATCCATGTCATATCAAGTCACTCCTTTGCTCAAAGGCCCCCAGAGGCTCCCCATGTCCCTCAGAGTACAAGGCCAATCCCTCCAGTGACCTACAAGGCCTTTTATGATTTTGTCCACCACTGTCTCTCTGACCTCCTGTGTACTTCTCCCTGATTCCTCACACTCTGCTCTATCCACACTGGCTTCCTTGCTATTCCTCAAATATGCCAGTCATGCTCCCATTCTGCACCTAATTGCAATGTGGGTTTTTTTCCCACACCACCAAGCAATTGTCCAACATCAGCTGGGTGTTCTACAATTCAACTTAATTCTGAAACTATCTACCTGGAGATAGTGTCAGATCCCACAGGTTAAGGGCTCAGTCCTCCAAGACTGCCCTCTAACCCCCCACTTCAGAGGCCAATCACAAACCAGATTGTCACCTGTGCTTTTGACCAACAGGCTATAGATTGGAGGTTCCCATGACCTCCTCCTCCTTGGGTTCCATTAATTTGCTAGAATGGCTCACAGACCTCAGAGAAACATTAAGATCACTTACAAGATCACCGGTTTATAATGAAAGGGCATAACTCAGGAACATCCAGATAGAAGAGATGCATAAGGCAAGGTATGGGGAAAGGGGGCGGAGCTTCCACGCCCTCTCCGAGAGTGCCACTCCCCCGGAATCTCCATGTGTGTTCACCAACCTGGAAGCTCTCTGAACCCTGTCCTTTTGGGGTTTTTTGGAGGCTTCATTACACAGGCATGATTGATTAAATCACTGGCCACTAGTGCCTGAATTCAATCTCCAGCTCCACTCCTCTCCCCTCCCCAGAGGTCAGGGGGTGGGACTGAAGGTTCCAACCCTCTCATCACATGGCTGGCTCCTCTGGCAACTAGCCCTTATCCTTAGTGCTTTCCAAAAGTCACCTCATTAACGTAACAAAAGACACCATTAGCACTCTCGTCACAGAAAATTCCAACGGTTTAAGGAGCTCTGTGCCAGGAACGGGACGAGCACCAAATATAAATTTCTTACAATAATTTACAACAGGCCTTTGCTCTAGCTGGTTGCTGTGCGGACCTCGGCTGTCCACATGGCTAAGTTCCCCTGCCTCAAGTCTATGCTCGAATCTCACCTTCTCAATGAGACCAACTCTGACCACGTTACTTAATATTGCAAACCTGCCCCCACGCCTACGCGCCAGCTCGTCACTAGCCGGCTCCACTTCCCCCCAAACACTTACCTTCTAACGTAATGAATGACTGACTCAGTATGGTAATTGTTTATCATCTGCCCGCCTTCCCCCACATAAGTTCCATGATGGCAAGCACTCCTCGTTTTGTTCACTGTGAATCCCTAACACAGTGCCTGGCACAAAGTAGGTGCTCTATAAACACTTCTAGAATGAAAGATCTCTTGACAACTGCTCTATACTTTTAATTCCTTGACTGTCAGCTAATACAAAATGTGGAATACAAGTTTGCCTTACTGTTTAACAGTGAAAACTCAGGTCATTCATGAAATGTCTTCCCAAAACAAGATATATAGGTAAGCTTCGTACATTTGTATTTTTTTAAAAAACCTGTTAAAAAACAAAAATCCATAAAAGCATTTCACACAGACTGACGGAGATAGTCGACTTACAGCAAGATGATAGAGCGAATGTGAACACTGCCCCCTCATGGCTGAACATGGAGATGGCCTCGTCCTGCACAGCCAGCCCGCGTGGGGACGACTTTTAACCCTGGCAGCTGATTGGAGTTGTAAGATAAAATGTTATCAGTGACATTTCAAAATGGGTCAAATTCAATCCTATTTTCAGAAGCAGGCAAGTAAAAGAGGAATAAAGTGTCAAAGGGAGAATTTTTAGGGAGTACAGAGCCCACATATTTCCATATTGTGAGGAGGATGTTGACAATTAGCGGGAAGTAATAAAGAAAAATGTTAAGACAAGAAAATCCTAACTTGGTAACATCCATCTGCTGCACTTACAGCTGGAATCTGAGTGGGAATTTCCCATCTGTGCTTTATTCTCAGCTTTAATTTGACTATAAATAAGACACATGCGTGCACAATTTGCACTGAGTGTCTTCTGGGGCCAGAAATTGTTTAAGGATGATATATAAAGAGGGAGAGAGTGTGTGTGTGTGTGTGTGTGTGTGCGCGCGCGCGCGCACGCACTCAGAACCTACACATTAAACTAACTAGTCTGAGATGTACAGCCAATCTCTTATAACTTGGTCCCACCACAATCTGGCATTCCATAACTGAGGCCTTAACTGTTAACACCCCCTGCCCAAACAGATCTAAACAGAACTTCCAGTGCCCAGGCCAGCTTTCCCTAAAGCCCCTGGCTATTTCCTGCAGGAAACCTCAGGGCCCAGTGTCCTGGAGGTGGCTACATTTGGGAAGCCCATTGCTCAGTCAGACAGAAGTTGCACTTGCTACTTTACATTCTTGTTTGATTCTCAAATTGACTCCCTGAGCATCTATATGGACTATCACCTCCTATTTTACAGGTGGGGAAATTGAGGCTTAGTGACATAAGATAATTTGCCAAGTCATGTGGTCCATTAGTAATAGAGCTAAGACTCAAAACCAAGTCTTTGAGCCAAGCTTCAAAGTCCATGTTCCTTCCACTTTCCCCTCTGCCTCTACATTACCCCTCTGAGGCTATAATTAGTGTGTGTTGGGGGGGTGGGGGCTGGGATTTCATGTGCAAGGTCAGCCAGGCCTACAGCACAAGGAAAAACGAACATCTCCAGCCTGGCCTAGCCCAGGCCCTATCCCCCTGGCCTCAACAGAACTCAGGCCCAGACAGGCCTCAGCTTATCACTAGCTTTGCTCTCCCTGGTTATATTTAGCTCTGGACCTCAAAGAGAAAGGCGTGGGCTGGCCCCTGAGACACTGCACACTCCCAAGCCAGGCCAGGCCACTGTGCGCAGAAAGAGGAGAAGGCTGTCTGCCTCAGCCTTTTCAGATGTTGGGTGAGCCACCTCCAGTGGGGGCTGTTTGCACGCTCCTTCCTTAGACTCCGAGGGATCTTGTTCTTCTTGCTCCTTGAGGGAAGGACCATGGCTGCTTTACCAACGTATTTGTAACAGTCAGCAGTGTCTATAATCCACTGTGTGCAGCTGCTGCTTAATAATTCTTTGTTTAACGAACAAATAAATGATTTAAGTTTACGTCCTACAAATCTGAACATCACAAAAGAGGCACACAAATTCCCAGAGGTATACCTTATACAACCAAATGCATTTCATTCTGCTAAATACAGTCAAGTTTATTCAAGGAATGGATTTGAGTTTTCATCGTCTTTCTTCCCCCGCTTCTCTCTTCCCTCCACCAGACCTGGCATTAAAGCTACAGTGGGAGAGAGAGAGGAGAAGCATCAAATCCTGGAGGCTGGCCTCTGAGTGCCCTACATGGCAGCCACCCATAGTGTGCGATGGCTCTTGGAGTCCCTGTGGCCTGTAGGTATCCTGATGACAGGCCTCTCCTTGCTCTGCTCGCCCTTTAACAGCCAGCCACCTGCAGAAACCTGGGGGGCTGTGTCTCCATTTGACCTGCTGAGCAACTGGATCCGACTTGGGGTGCGTGGATGGGTTTGGCAGCTTGGGCCAGGGCTCAGGAGCACGGCTGGATCCTGACACTGGAGCTTAAAGGGCAGACGCTGGCAGCACTCAGATCTTACAAAAATGGAAAGAGCCGCTTTTTTACAATATAGAGGACTGTAGCAAGAAAAAGGGCCAGGGCAAGGAAAATGAGAAGCTTGTCTGTCAGTTCTCGGCGATTATATTTTGTGATGAGCTTCCGGCCCAACTGGATGGTCCCCGACATGGACTTAAATTCTTCATTTGCATCCAGGAGAGTCCGTGAAGAACTGACTGAAACAAAAGAGGGAGGAAGCCTGCCTCAGAGACTGTAGAGCACAAAATCCAAAGACTTCGCTCTGCCAAATGGATTACCAGCATAGAGCACTGCACTCCGGAGCAAGTTCCTCTGGGCCAGAAGCAAAGAATGTGAATAGGGACAATCCAAAGGAACAAGGGAACAAGGACATAACAAGGAAAGGCACCTCCCTAGGTCCCAGCCAGTTCAGAGTGACACGGCTGTTTACATACAATGTCACAGGGCCATAACTAGGAGTCCTCTGACATGGATATCACTAGGGAAAAGGGCAGAAGAGGGTTCCTTTCCTCACTGCTAGCCTCAGCTTTCTGAAGCAGGCAGGCGCTGCTGAGAAAAACCAGGAGCCACAAAACTACCCCGGGGGATTGTGGACAGGCACTGCGAGCTCTGCATGGGGGCAGAAACTGGGAGGCACCGAGACTTTCCACCTGTGAGGTGCACCCTGCCTGGACACCTGATGGTCAGATCTGCTCTTTGTGGGACCATGAAAGCTTCGGCTGGGCCCTGCCACAAGCCCTCACACATATCAGTCCTTCTGTCCTGGGACAGTGGCTGTAGCTTTGGAGATGTGACACCTGTGCACTGGCCACTGTGTGAAACCTAAGAGGAGGCACATAACCCCTAAGGCTCATTGTGCCCAGGCGTCAAATTTACTTCTGAGTATGGCTATCTGGGCCTGACAACTGGGGAAGGTTTACCTGGCAAGACTCTCCTACAAAGCTGACAAGCCGTCATCGGAACAGCCGCAGAATGCAACATGTTGTTAAGCGAAAAGGCGAGGTGTGAAAGAATGTGTGTGACATGCCTCCATTTATGTAAGAAAGGGGGATAAATAACATGTAATTTGCTTGTGTCATGCGCACTTGGAGGATCTCAGAAGGATATAAAAGAAACTGGCAACAGCAGTTGCCTCTGGGGAGCAGACCTGGTGGTCAGGGGTCAGGGGGGTCAGAGGGACAGCTTTCTTTCTGTTTTCCTTTTGTCCTGTCTAGGGCTGTGCAGCCCAATACAGCAGCCACTGGACACACATGGCACCTGAGCATGTAAAACATGGCTAATCCAAACTGACATGTCTCTAAGTGTAAAATGCCCATGTGGTTTCAAAAACTTAGTATGAAAAAAAAGAAATTTAAAATATCTCAATAATTTTTAATACTCATTGCATATTGAAATGGTAATATTTTACATATAGTGGTTAAATAAAATATATTATTAAAATTAATTTCATAAGTTTCTTTTTACTTTTTTTAATGTGCTTACTAGAAAGTTTAAAGTTACACATGCGGCTCACACTGTTTCTATTGGACAGCGCTGGCCTAGAGGTTTTTTCCTTAACCATGTAATTTATATTACCTTTTCACAAAATTAAAAGTTAATAAGTAAATAAAAGAAAGTACCAGAAGAAACACAGCAGCGTTTTGAAAAAGGGAGTTAAGGGGGTAAAACAAACACATAACAAAAATCCCTCTCCGCCCTCTTTCTCGATGCCTGCTGCCATTTCAAAAACCTAAGTAAGTAAGAACCTGTTAAGTAAAAACCTAGTAGTCCTTTCTTTTTAAATTTGCTTTATACAGAATTTTAAACCATGACAAAAGTAGACAGAATGGTATCATGAAATGCCATAAGCCCATCACCCATACCCAAGAACCACCAACTCCCTGGCAATCCGTCCCTTCGCTACTCCCACCCAATTCCCCCCACTCCTCTGATTTTACAGCAAATTCCAGACATCATAACCCTAACAGGATTTTTTAAAAAGTTATGGTCATAATAGGCTTTTAAATCCAAGCTGAATTTGTGAGCCATAAGGAAAGGATTAAGAACTGCCTTCTTTCTTCAATAGCTCTCTCTCCTACAAAACATGCCCCAAGAACAACCCTCAACACCCTAGAAACCATCGGTATCTGTGCACCCTTCTCACCAATTAAATTCACTGTCTGTTTCTGTGCTGGGGATGGGGTGTCCCACCACCGCCTCAGATCAGAGAAGCCCTCGACTCTAAGGTCAGGTGGTCTCCTCTTTCTCACGTTCTCCGAAGCCTCCCCCAAGGCTCAGGCCTGCCCTCAGCGCTCACTTAGAGGAGGTGACTGGCAGGTCCTGAGCCTGAATGTCCAGGTAAGTTTCAAACACAGGCAGTGACCTTGGGGACAAGCTGCTTGCTCTCCTTTTGCTTCTGCCTGTTTGAATAGTGCACTGAAAAAAACAAGTGGTTCAAAATTACAGATAATTTTTAGAGGTAATAATGGTATTGTGGTTTTGTTTCAAGATTCTCTTATCTTTTAGAGAGACATACTGAGATATCTGTGTACGATGTCTGGGATTTGCTTCAAAATAACCCAGATGGGGGCACAGTTAGGACAGAGTTGAAACAGGATTGCCCGTGAGCTGACAACTGTTGAAGCTGGGTGATGGGTTGGTGGGATTCAAGTACCACACTCTCTACTTTCGTCTCTGTGTGAAATCTTTCAAAAGTGTCTCAAGGAGTGAACTCTCTTCTGTTTTCCTACACTGAGGACCCTGGAGAGAACCGATTCTCTTCTGCGTTACAAGGGAGACACCATGGGGGCCGGCCTGGTGGCATAAGTGGTTAAGTGCACGTGCTCCACTTTGGCGGCCCGGGGTTCACAGGTTCGGAACCCGGGTGCGGACCGATGCACTGCTTGTCAAGCCATGCTGTGGCGGCCTCCCATATAAAGTGGAGGAAGATGGGCATGGATGTTAGCTCAGGGCCAACCTTCCTCAGCAAAAAAAAAAAAAAAAAAAAAAAAACGAGGAGGATTGGCATCTGATGTTAGCTCAGAGCTGATCTTCCTCACAAAAAAAAAAAGGAAGGGGGGAGACATCATGGAAAGCTGCTGGAGAGAACCAGATGGTCTCAAGCAGCTTCTGCTGTGGCCTCTGACTATATCTCTTAAAAGGAGCTCACAGTAAAAATAACATTGGGGAGTATAATTGTAAGCTGAGGTCCTAGCAGACTAGCTGGCAGTCAATACACTAAACATCTCTTGGGGCAACGATTCCCAAACTTGCCTGGCCACATGCATCCCCAGAGCCCTTGATAAAAAAGACTCCCAGGCCCCTCTCCCTGCCCTGCTGGCACCCACTCTGCAGGAGAAGGCCTGGGTATCTCTGCTTTTCACAGGAGCCCCTGGGAGCACTTCTGCTGGGGAAACATTTTGACACGTGTGTGCGGATCTTCCAGTATAACCATAAAAACCAAAACCAGAAATAAGGGCAGCGTATCCCACTCTGGGCAAGACCGTGCTGTCAAAGAAGTGAGAAGCCATACACACAAGTCAGTAAGTTTGGGGACCGAGTGGCCGAGCAGAGGCGAAGGAGTTCCCCCGGGGGCAGGTGCCGGGGCAAGGGCTCTGGAGCCTGAGTCTCTGGGAGAAGCCTCCTGCTCCAGGCCCGGCTTTACCTAGCGTCTGCACGGCTTCCTCGCTCTGCTGGACCTGCTGGGACATCATCCTGCTGATCCCCATGAGGCTCTCTGTGATGGCACTGGACGTCTGGGCCAGGCTCTCTTTGGTGGTTTTCCTAAGAGTCCAGAGTGAGGGGAGGAATGTCAAGAAAAGCCTGGCTGTAAGAAAGCCCCATATTCCAATGAGACCCTCTTTTTTTTTTAATCTATCAAATTAGTACATATTTTTTAAATGATCACAGTCAACACTGACAAGGGTGTGCTGAGACCACACTCGTAAAGACTGCTTGCAGGAACGTAAACTGATGCTTCCTTCAGTAAAGCAGTTTGGCAACATGTATTAGGAGCCTTAGAAATCTTCACGCCTTTCACCCTATTCTCATCCCTGGGAATCTCTCCAAAAGAAACATCCAAAATGTGGATAAAGCCTTGTGTTCTAAGTTGTGCTTTCATGTGTTATTTACAATACCGCAAAACTAGAAATGTAAACAAACACAAACAGGATTAGTTAACACCAGGGAATACTATATGCTGTTACAATTTTGTTTAAAGAGATTTTTAAAACACAGGCAAGTCTTTGTGCTATAATAATACACGAAGGGCCGGCCCCGTGGCTTAGCGGTTAAGTGCGTGCGCTCCGCTGCTGGTGGCCCGGGTTCGGATCCCGGGCGCACACCGACGCACGGCTTCTCTGGCCATGCTGAGGCCACGTCCCACATACAGCAACTAGAAGGATGGGCAACTGTGATGTACAACTGTCTACTGGGGCTTTGGGGAGGGAAAAAAAAAAAGGAGGAGGATTGGCAATAGATGTTAGCTCAGAACCGGTCTTTCTCAGCAAAAAGAGGAGAATTAGCATGGATGTTAGCTCAGGGCTGATCTTCCCCACAAAATAAATAAATAAATAAATAATACATGAAGAAGAGCAGGATACTAAGTTTTATATATGGTAAGATGATGACTTTGTAAAAAATATGGAAGAAAAAATAATGGGAGGAGGTAATATATTAAAATGTTCGTAACGATTATGGCTTATTTTCATCTTGTAATTCATATTTGTCTTCATTTTACCAATTTACTAGAAATAAGCACATATTTCTCCCATAGTTTAAAAAAATATTACTTACATAATAAAATTAAATACCAACTTTATGCTGAAAACAGGAGGGGGTTCCCTACAGTGGCTTTGTACTTAGCCAACTGTTATCTATTCTATCATCAGAGCCCAGAAACACAAAAGATGGATACCTTTGCCTTAAGGGGTCTCCTCCCTGGAGAAGTTCTGCTTTCTCAAGACTGTCGATAGCAATTTTGCAAGTAAGATTAGCTTTCCTCCAGGAGGTCTGATTGCTGGAATCAGAAGGGTCACGCGTGAGTTTCTGTTGACTCCACCAGGCTGTCAGTCAGTTCACGTCACAGCAGTTCCTCCTTCCGGCAGGGAGTGATGCGGAAGGCACCCACAGAGTCCATCCCCACCTTCTGCCACCTCCTCCTCTTGGTTGCCCCAGCAACTGCTGTCACTCAGGCTCCAACACCTCTCGTCTGGACCCTGGAGGCTGCCTCTGGGCTGTTCTCGTCCCCCTCAGGCAGTGAGAGGGAGCAGTCTGGCCAAGGGACTCCTCTGTTTACAGCCTGCAATGGCTCCAGACTTCAGGGTAACATCCAAACCCCCAAACTGGGCACATGAGGTCCTGTTCTGTCAAGTCCTCTCTAACACTCTACTGCTCTTGCCTATGCACTGGTGGCCTCCGTTCCTTGAGAACCACGCCTCACTCATCTTTGTATCACCAGTACCTAGAACAACAGCTTCTGGTCCAGCAGCTATTCAATCAATATATATTGTAGGAAGTAGAAAACTTATAAAAGGACAGTTTTCCTCAATGTTTCTTTAAGATCTGCTGTTCTTTACCCACCACAGATCAGTCATGGACAACACGAGAACACTGTATTAGCAGGGCCCAGTTTGACATGATTTATTCACATTCTTTACCTGATCTCCCTTGTGAGAGACAACTCAGATTTGGTGAGCAGCTCCCTGGAGGTAGCAGTGCAGCCTCTGTGGATGGACTATAAAAAAGTTAACTGGGCCCTCAGAGAATCAAACTCATGTGCTAGAACTCTTATGCACCTGGCTCAAATCAATTGTGCTAACCCCTGAAATAGTTAAAAAGTCAGTGAACTGACAGGGTGAACTGATAGGGTACGTGACCTGATAGGGTGGTTTTCTAGTAGCACCTCTACGCTTAAACTCTTCAAATGAGCTCTCTGAGGCCTGAACACCATCTGCCATGCCTTTTCACACCTGACATTTAAAAAGAAGCAATTACATTTTCAAATTGTTTGCGAGGGACTTCTGCTGGGCCCCGCAATGCAGAGATGAATGAGCAAGAGTGCCTGCCCTCAAGGGACACAAATTTACTGGGGAGAAAGACAAGCAAACAAATATTTACTGTACAATGTGACAAGCACAATAACCCAGGCAAGCACAAGTACTGTTTCAACACACAATTGCCAAAGTATTAATTTCCTGCTTTCTCTCCTCTACCCTGCAACTCCACATCAAGAATGGCCATTCTCAACTTTAAACCCATGCACAGTTGATTCTGTCTGGTGTAAATTACTATACTTTATACAAGGGGTCCTCTTTCCCAAGTGTTTGTAATCTGAATTCTCTTGGTGGCCTAGGGAAGCAGAAGCCATCAAGACACAAAGTATCACCACTGAGCAAAGCACCTGATCACTGGTTGCCACTCACACATCTCCCTACTTACACTAGCCTCCACCACGCCCACATCTCTGTCAGTCCACCTCCTCCTGACTGCTGCGGGTTATAAACACAGCTGCTGTCAGCGAGGGTGATGCTGAGGAGTTACTCAAACCAGAAGCAAAGCCATAGACAAATACGGATCTGGCAGAGTTGGACCAATTAACAAGGACGAAGAGAACAGCCAGGAGGATGATGACCTAGGGTCTTCAAAAGAGAATGATCTTGCTACCAGAGGATTGGGAAAGTTGATGGAGCCCTCAAATATTTTTGTAACAACCACCCTCTTTATGATTATGGTGCAAAAGCCAAAGAAGGGACAGGTACTATTTCACGCCCTCTGGCAATTTTGTTGGAAAAGTCCCCCAATTCAATACCAAGAAATAGCACATACTTCAATTATATAATCAAGGATTAGCACATAGCTGCAATGACACTTTCAATTTAATTTAACATGACATAAGCTTATTTACATTTTTTGTTTCATTTTTTAAGATAAAGTCCCATTCAAAACTTTCTAAATTTTGTCCATTTTAAACAGGTTCACTTTCAGCAGATTTTTCTGGTATCAGTTCTCCTTTGAAAAAAGGACCCTGTATTACAAAAGCAACTGTTTGGGGGTTTTGTTTTAGAAATATAAAATATAGTATAACATTAATAAGCTTTTGTAAACTATGCACAGTTCCACCTCCCCTGTAGCCCTTGCTTGCCCCCGCTCTCTGAGAATTACTGATTTAGAGAGAACATTCAGTCTGTGTATCAAGGACACAACTAAGTCATTAAACCCAGGTTTATTAGGCAAACCCTGGCACAAGCCTCCCAGGGAGCAAGTGACCCAACAGAGGCTGCTGGCAGGAGGCCAGGCCCCACCTACCTGAGCATCTGCTTTTTGTGATTCTCCACTTCCTGGAGCAGAACTTGCTTCTCTGACTCTTTGTCTTGCTCTTTAGCAGACTGCTCAAGCTCCTTTGGGGGAAAACAGCTCTATATTAAAATGATTTTAAAAGTCAATAGAAAAAATGAAGAGCACTTCTATTTCTAGCAAGGTCACACAATAGCACTTGAAAACCCTCCTAGAACACCTAGCAATGCCATGTAACATACAATAAACATCCTTTTAAATATGCAGCTGATTTTGCAAGAAAGTAAGGACAATCCCCAGAGCCCCAAAGTGCGAAGGGAACTAAGAGCCAGAGAGGTCAGCCTGTGAGTGACACGTGGCTGTCCTGCAGTGGGGGACGTGCTCCTGTAATCTAGCGCATGCCTGACATGAAAAGGGAAAAAAAGTTGCTAACTCCGAGCCCACTGCTCCCACTCTGAGACATCATGGAAATATTAAACTGCTACATGTTTCTAAATGCTCACTCTCAATCTCTGTACCTATTTCTTTACGGACTGGTAATAAGCAGTTTGAGGGTTTTAAAGCCCAGGTAGGGACAGAAAAATGAAGCCTTGGGCCATCTGAGGCTAGGAATTGGAACTGAGAACACCACAGATCCAAGACCCACAAAGCGATACGCCCTCCGTGAACAGGTGAACTAGGAACATGTCTGTCAACCAGCACAGAGAGACAACACGGAAGCTTGGCCTTTTTTGCTGTGGGCTCTCGCTAGAGGGATATAAAATACCTCCCCTGAGAATTTGTAACCAGGGGGCTACCCTCACGCTGATTTGGGACTCAAACTCCTCCTCCCTGAGTGGCTTGAGAACCTCCATGAACAGAAATTAACATAAAAAGTGCCCCCAGACTTGCGATAATTCCAGGAGACCTGGCAGAAGCAAATGCAAAATCCTCTGGAGAGCCCGGCCCTCTTCCACCTCACCCCCAGGCTGCACAAACATCCCGCAGGTAAGGTGTGCAGAAGAGGAACGCTCACAGTCCAGATAACCAAACACCAGGAGACAGGCAGTCCGCCACAGGGTGGGGGTCAGACATAACAACCGGCAGTCTGAGCCCCCAAGAAATTCAGATGATGGAACTATCAGACTATAATTAAAGATGTCATCACACCTCAAGTCTCAAGTCATATTTGTTTACAGATTAAAACAAGTTCCCATTTTAATCAAGCTACGGATGCTAAAACATCAATGTATTAGCTCATTTGTATACTAATTTATGTACTTATATACTAATTTGCACATGCTGGTCTGTCGTGTCTGTATCCACCACTTCAACAGCTCAGAGGTGACTTCTAATTTATGGCCTCAGACACTGCTGAGGTAGAGAGAAAGAAGAACGTGAATTGGAAAAGGTCTGCCAATGTAATCAGTTAATTATTTGTTGAAAATCTAGATTCCCTACTAGAATGTACATTCTGTGAGAGCAGGACTGTATCCAGTGTTCACTACGTATATCTCTTGTACCTGGCACATATGAGGCACCAAATCACTCAATGGAAGAATGGAGGTATGGGAAGGAGGGAGGAAGAACGGAGAGAGAAATACAGAGTTTCTTCATGACAGGCTGCCTGGAAGTTCTGTCACAGAGAATCAGAGATAGTTCTAGAAGAAAAGGAAACGGTAAAGTAGTTCTCAAATTCTAGTTTAGGGGCTGGCCCCATGGCGTAGGGATTAAGTTTGTGTGCTCCGCTTTGGTGGCCTGGGTTTCAGAGGTTTGGATCCCGGGTGTGGACCTACAACACTCGTCGGTCATACTGTGGCGGGGACCCACATACAAAATAGAGGAAGACTGGCACAGATGTTAGCTCAGGGCTAATCTTCCTCAGGAAAAAAAAAAAATTCCAGTTTGAGAACAATATACAAAGACATTCACACACATATTTACACACCGTTAATGTCTAACATTTACTATATACAGAACACTATATTTTGAGGATACAAGGCCAATTCTCCTAGATCACACAATCTTGTTGCAAATACACAAACAAGACATTCATATAAGATCTAGAAACATCAAACAAATAGAAATCTTGTATATATTTCCAGGTATAAATGTTTAGGAAATGTAGATCATAACGAGGATGGGGTTATTTGTTCATTGACCAAGTGCTTAGTAGGGCCTCACTAGGTGCCAGGTATACACTGGTGCTCAAGGAGCTGATGAGGAGGAAAGGGACATAATAAATACGTAATGCATTGGTGAAGTTATTTTCATTAGTGAAGGAAATAAACACTGGGTGAGCAGGCAGATACTTAAACAGGAAGAACAAAGAAATACTTAAGGTGGTGGGTGTGGTTGGAGAGTTGAAGCCTTATGAGTTGAAGAAAGGTCTTTTAGGGAATCACTTAGCTTTAAAAAGCAAAAAAACATAGAAGTAGTCCAAATAAATGTACTTTGATAGAGAACTGTCTAAAAAAATTATGTCTATAAAAAAAGAATGAGGAAGCTCTCTAATACTGATATGGGAAGATTTCCAACGTATATTAAGTTTAAAAAAGTGGTATTTTAGGGGCCGGCCCAGTGGCGCAGCAGTTAAGTGCGCTCTGCTTCGGCGGACCGAGGGTTCGCAGGTTCAGATCCCGGGTGCACACCTACGCACCGCCTGTCAAGCCGTGCTGTGGTGGCGCCCCATATAAAGTAGAGGAAGATGGGCACGGATGTTAGCCCAGGGCCAGTCTTCCTCAGCAAAAAGAGGAGGATTGGCATCGGATGTTAGCTCAGGGCTGATCTTCCTCATAAAAAAAAAAGTGGTCTTCTAGTGTGCTACCTTTTAGATGAGAAATGGGAAAGAATTAAGAAAATATATTTGTTTTAGAATCTGAATGGAGAAACTATGGAAAGATCTGTCAGTAACAAAGGTGGTTACTTGTTTGGAGGAGGGAACAGAGAACAAACGTGGGGCATAACCAAGACTTTTCACTGCATGCTAATATTTATACACATACACACATATACATAAATACACAACAGTAACAACCTTTCAAAAATAAAAAATTACAATGATTACATCAGTGCTAGAGATGGAGGCAGAAAGAGATCAGCTAGGTTCAGTGACATTGCTGAAATTCTAAAGTGAATTCCTATGACAACAACTGCATATTTTCAAAATTACCCTTGAAAATCCCTTAGGAAGGCAACACACAGGACACAGACATACTGTTTCTCAGGGTCCAAACAGCCAGTTTTTCTACCAGCTTTGAAACAGACTGTTGTCTTCTGTTAAGCAGCAAAAGAGTTTTTGGGGGGCCTTTGGGGCCATGTCATATGAAAAGCACAAGTCTTTAAACCCCAGTTCCACATGCAACCAGACCAGGTGCCCCAAGACCCACCCAACAAGGATGGGCAGATCTGTGCCACCCATCTCACCCTCGCTGAAGGCACAGCAGCAGAACACCTATGCTTTCATACTAGTACTGCTCACTCTCTTGTGTTTTGACACAGCACATATACCATAGCTGAATTCAGGAGAGTTACTGCTCATGTGATGCAATTGGTGACTACAGAAACAGAAAGGAAGAGGCTGGGCAAAGCAACAGTAGGAAAAAAACCCAGGAGACACTGGTGATGGATTGCGGTGAATGGGCTGGAGAGAGTGCTAGAGAAGAGAAAGCAGTTGAAGTAGCTTCAGAGTTTTCAAGTTGAAAAATTCCAGGGACAATGGTGTCCCTGCCATCCACTTAAGACAGCTGGCAGTGTTAACTTGCTGTTAACTTGTTAACACAGCTGGCTCTGCATGTAAAAGTTCCTCATTTTGACCTGGATAGCAGGTTAGTACAGTCACCCTGGCTGTCTAAGCGTTCACTGAAGAACCTGGACAGCACGCAGGCAGAGGTGAGTGCCAGGACCCAGCCCCGTTCACTGCTGCCCATTCTCAGCATCCCAGTTTTGCAGCCACTCACCTGTATTCTGTGCCGCAACTGCTGAAACTTCTCTTTCACTTGAGTATTCAGTTCAGTGAGTGCGCTTAATGGTCCTGAACAGTCTCGAATATCCTAGGAGACATTGAAGAGATGAGAGGGTCTTTCTTAAGGCAACGAAATGAAATGACACCATCTGTACAGTGAGAGAGTTGGTGTAGACCACACCTAAGGTTGGCCTACTGACTGTAATTCATCCTAATCTTTGCTCTTTACCTCTGCAACACAAGCAAAAACATTATCATTTTCATTTTTCTCATCCTTCTTTAGATTAATTTTGAGCAGGTAATATAAAAGCATAAAAAGAAAAACAACTCTATATACAAGAGAATACTACTCAGCCATAAAAAAGGAATATTTGCCATTTGCAACAACATGGATGGACCCTTAAGGTATTATGCTAAGTGAAATAAGTCAGATGAGAAAGACAAATACCATATGATTTCACTCATATGTGGAATCTAAAAAATAAAACAGGGCCGGCCCCGTGGCTTAGTGGTTAAGAGTGCACGCTCTGCTGCTGGCGGCCTGGGTTCGGATCCCGGGCACGCACCAACGCGCCACTTCTCCCGCCATGCTGAGGCCGAGTCCCACATATAGCAACTAGAAGGATGTGCAACTATGACATACAACTATCTACTGGTGCTTTGGGGGAAAAAATAAATAAATAAATAAAATTTAAAAAAATTAAAAAAAATAAAACAAACACACAAAACAAAAACAAACTCATAGATACAGAGAACAGACTGGTGGTACCAGAGGGGAAGGGGGTTGGGGGACAGGCGCAATGGGGGGACAGGATCAACTGTATAGTGATGGATGGTAACTAGACTTACGGTGGTGATCACTTTGTAGTGTATACAAATATCAAATTATAATGTTGTATACTTGAAACTTTTATAATGTTATATACCAATTTTACCTCAAAAAAAGAAAAAAAGAAGGGAAGAAACACAATTCTGTCTTGACTTACGAGTTCCTAAAGTTTAACAAAACACCACCTGGCCAGTATGAAAGGCTTAAAGCAGCTTGTGTGTCCAACAAGAATGGACACCCAAAAGTGATCCTACAACTTTAGATTTTTCCAACTGGAAAACCAGGATGCTAAATTCCTGGCCTAATATGACAAGACTAACATCTTATCTGATCTTTCAAACCACATATTATAAATCACAGTGTTTACAGACATGTTCAATTTAGAATATGATTTAGAATTTGTTTCTGGACATTCAGAATTACTAGGGCCAGGATTTAGAGCAGGCTCTGGAGCTAAACTATGTGGATTCAAATCCTGGCTGAAGCAACTTATTAGCTGTGAAACCTTGAAAAAGTCATTTGAGTTCTCTGAGCCTGAGTTTCCTCATCACAACATTACCTAGCTCACAGACCACGGATGTATGTGAAGTGCTTAGCAGAGGAGCTGGAACAAAGTAAGAGTACAATAAATCTAGCTATGATCAATCTTTCTCATTAGCAATCACGAGAGCCCAAATGTTAGAGAGTACAAAAGGGGATTTAAGCAATTTAGATTATGTGAAAAAGTGATTTCATTTGTATAAATCCTAAATTTATTTTACTAGAATTGGCCCAGAAGTTTTGTAGTTTATACATGGGAGACATGAAGTTCAAGAAGTTAAAATGTTTGCATCAAGTGTCCTCACTTGTTCTCTGGCTCACTCGTAAATCACACTTCCTTGCACCCTACGATGAACCACTTATTTGGTTTATTTTGCGTCTGGTTTCCCTGAGGAGTCCTACTTTCTTTCGCTTTTTGTCGAAGCTAGTTGCAAACTCTGAGTCTACATCCAATGCTTAGTAACATTTGTTGGAAATGGAAACGCTTTCCCTTAAACCAAGCTTTAAGACTCTTGGTTTCTTTTTGCTAAACTCAAGGAACCATTTCTCCATTCCTACCTCTTGCCTGTGTCAACTGGTTTATTGCACTACTGCCTTCCACCCTTAAATGGCCTAAGGCAACGCACCTCAATTACCCTATTAAACCGAGGAGTAGAGGCTCTCTAAGTCCCTTCTCTAGGCTGACTTTCACTATCTGCCTTCTGACCTAGGCCTTGGCAGTCTACGTGATTTCCTCATTTCAAAATCCCCACTACGGTCCAGGTTACGTTCATTTCCCCGGTGCTTCCAGCGCCAAGTAGCCTTGGGTGCCACGAAGCACGGGACCAGCGGAGCTGGCCAGCAGGGGGCGGGGCTCATGGTCCCAGGAGGCTACCAGATGATGGAGAGGGCGGTGTCAGAAAACAGGGCCAAGCAGGGTGACAGGTATGTTGTGAGGCGCTCGGGGGCGAGGCGACGATCAGGGGTATGTGTGGGAGGGACCAAACGGGGCCACAGGGGAAGCCTGGTCAGGGGCGGGGGACCCGGGGGTGTCCCGGAAGAGGGCGAGCCGACAGCACTGGATGGAGGATCAAGGCCAACGGTCAAGGGGACGGGACTCAAGCGTAACAACAAGGGGATAGCCGGCCATGGCGTGGGGCCAGCGACCTCGGAGACTTGACCAAGCGGGGAGAGCTAGGGAGTGAGACCACCGAGCTCACAGAAGGCCAGCGGAGCTTGGACTTAGGGACGCTGGGGCCCGGCAGCGGTCTCGGGAATTAGTACCTGGATAAGCGCCTTCACCTCCAGGTCGAATTTGACAATTTCTTGGTTGCAGATCCGGACGTGGACATCTTGGGGAGCCGCCATGTTGGGGACGCCAGCTACGGGCAGCGACAGTGCCCAAGTGCAAACGCGTTCTCGCGCCCCGGCCTTCCCTCCCCGCCCGGTCTCACGGCAGCGCCCCCTAGAGCCCGGTCTGGGGCGTGCGAGGGTGCCGCGCTCGGTGCTGGGGACTTTCCCTGACACGTCGGGGACTCAGCCTCTCCTCTTGGCGTGATCCTAGTAAAACGCAGAGGAAGGGAAGAGGGAATCGAAGAGCGTTTTAACAGCGTTTAACGTTCCCCATCTTCCGCCTATCAGCCATTCTAATGACTACATATTTTTTACATGGGCGGGGGAAAGGCTGGAAGAAAAGTATCAATTGGGATATTTCTGGAAGGTGGAATTAACAATTTTTTGTATTTCTTGAAACTTCCTTGTGTTTTCATATCTTCTACAGTGACTATGAATTGTGGAGTAAAAGAAAAAATGGTAAACGTTGTTATTATTACTTTTTTTAGTGTCTGGAATTCAAGGCAGGCCACTAGTCCAACACATGGTCCGAGGGATCTTTCTAAAACGCGTAACTAATCAAGTCACCTCCCAGCTTGGACCCCTTCTATGGCTCCTGGCGGTTCCCTTTTGTGTACAACTGGATTTATTAAGTCTACATCACCCGAGTAGTTTTGGTGGATTAATGTAGTTTTGATGGAAATAATTAAGAGCAGACCCTCAACAAATGGAGGCTCTTTCATTTTACTTTTATTATTAAATAGTCCCAAGTTTCTTAGCTGGTCCTCAAGGCCATCAGCCACCTCACCCAGCCCCACCTCCTCCCGAGATCCTTCAAGCTCTTTTTGGATATGTAGCCTTGGAATGTGCTGTTCCCTGTTCTTGAATGCTTTTCCCCACTTGCCCCCAGCCCCATTCACTTTTGTTCACTTCAGTTCAGCAAGCATAGATTGTGACACCCTGAGGGCCTAGCTGTGTTTCTTTTAATCCGCACAACCACGCTTGAAATAGGTGATACTCCAGTTTTACAGACTGGGAGATGGACTAAGAGTAGATCAAAACAAAGCAAAACCGGACATCCCTGCCCCACGGTACCCAACTTGAAAGTGGCAGTGCCTTGCCTGAAAGCCACATCTTCCCTTAAGAACCAAATATGGCCTTTGGGTAGTGTACAAGGGGGGCTGTGTGCTCGCCTATCTGTGTTCCTCCAGCACGCCGCACACCCTCCCTGAAGGTGTTCATCACCCCACTGCACCTAATAGAGAGGCGGTGTATTGCAGGCTTGGGCGTCTGCCTTGGCTTGAATCCTGCTCCACAACCCACTTCACATCTCTGTGCCTCAGTCTCCTCAGAGGCTGACTGGGGGTAATCACTGGCTTGGTGGGAGGGTGAAATGAGGTAATACATGAAAAGCACCAAGCACAGTGTAGTAATGTGGCATGTGGTAAGAGCTCTGTGTGCATTAGCTGCCATTATTATATTACTAACTGACATTTTTGGAGCACTTCCTATGTGCCAGGCACTTTATACTAAATGCTTTATGTGTATCATCTAATTCTCACAACAACTCTATGAGGTAGAATTAACCACATTTTACACGAGGAAACAGGCACAGAGAGAACAATGAGTTGCCCAATGCAAATGGAATTGCTAGGTCAAAGGATATGTGCATTTTAAATTTCTGATATATGTTACCAAATTGCTCTTCGTAGAGGTTATATCAGTTTACACTCCCACCAGCAATGTGGTATAAATGCCTACTTCCCCAGGGCCTCACCAACACAGTGTGTTAAACGCTGGGATTTTTGCCAGTCTGATTAAGTGAAAAATGCCATCTCTTAATTTGCATTTCTCTTATCATGAACAAGCTTGAGAGGTATTTGTATTTACTCTATTGTCTGCTCATTTCTCTATTGGGTTGTTGGTCTTTTTCACATCAGTTTCTAGGAGCTCTTTATATATTAGGAGGATTAGCCCTTGGAGATGAGCTTTTTCCCTAGTCTATAAAATTTTGACTTAGCGCATTTAATTTTTGGGAGGAGTTCTATAATTATGTTTATTTCCAATGTTTGTTATCACCAGATCTGTGTTTCCTATTATTTTTATAAGAAGATTATTTAGCTCTCTTTGTATTATTGGTTTTTCTTATGGCATATGGTAGCCAAAGTTGTATGAGAGTTAAAGGAAAATTCCTAAGAAACTGTATAAGCCTTTAGATTGCTTCTTACTTGGGACAATACATTTTTCTAGTTCTTACCAAGAATAACAACTTCCACTTTTCTTTTAAACTGCACTTTTTTTTTTTTTTTTTTTTTGGTGAGGAAGATCAGCCCTGAGCTAATATCCACGCTAATCCTCCTCTTTTTGCTGAGGAAGACCGGCTCTGAGCTAACATCTATTGCCAATCCTCCTCCTTTTTTCTTCCCCAAAGCCCCAGTAGATAGTTGCATGTCATAGCTGCACATCCTTCTAGTTGCTGCATGTGGGACGCAGCCTCAGCATGGCCAGAGAAGCGGTGCGTCGGTGCGCGCCCGGGATCCGAACCCCGGCCGCCAGTAGCGGAGCGCACGCACTTAACCGCTAAGCCACGGGGCCGGCCCTAAACTGCACTTTTGACCTTATTTTTTTTTTATGGTATATAAACAATAATTTATAAACATGATGTAAAAACCCATCGTGTTTTCTTAGACTTTTGATATTATTTGATATGGTACAAACTTTATTAAATCAAGATTCAAGACCTAAAAAAAAAAAAAAATTTTTTTTGACTTAGCTTATGGTGTTTTTTGGCCTTAAAGAAGTTTTAAGTTTTTTATTTTTGTTTAACATAGAATTTATCAATCTTCATTTATGACTCCTGGATTTGGGATCCAAGTTAGAAAGGCCTTCCTCACACTGTAGGGGTTTAAAGGAATTGCCCACATTTCCTTCTAGTGTTTTTACGGTTTTTTTTTTTTTTTTAAACATTTAGATCTTTACCCATTTTGAAATATATGTTGGCTTATGGGGTGAGGTATAGAGCTAACTTTACTCTTTCCAGAGTGTTACCCAGTTGTTCCAACACTATTTCCTGAAGAATCCATCTTTTTCTCACTGATTCTGGATGCCTCATTTACCATACTGAACTCTTATGTTTGAATTTATTTCTAGACTTTCCATTCTGTTCTATTGGCCTGTCTATTCACTCATGCACCAAAATGACACTTTTAATTATTATAGTTTTATGTGTTTTAATAGGTTAACATGAACACTGCTTTTCTTTTTTTATTCCCCAGCATCTTGCAGCTATTATTTTTTTCCCCAGGTGAACTTTTTTTTTTAACCCCCTGGTATGTTTTAAGATGGCATTAAATTTTTTAACTTAGGAGGACTGACAACTTTATGTCATTGACTGCTCCTGTTCAAAAACTTGGTCTGTCTTTCCATTTGTTCAAGTCTTCTTCTGTGTCCTTCATAATATTTTAAAGTTTTCTTTATCTAGGCCTTGTACATTTTCTGTTAAGTTCATTCCTGGTGATGTTTTAAGACTAAAACCTTTTAAAGAAACCAAGTTTGACGTTTTTCAGGTCACTCAACTGTTTTGGATCCTCAAATAGAAGCTCCCTATTTAGGACAGGAAGAAGCCCAAAGTCTGCAGGCAGCAGATCTGCCCACATGACCTTGGGCCCCTTTCACATCAGGCTTCTTGCTGGAAACTCCTACGCAATCAACAGTCCCCAATTGCCTCTCAATGCAGCAATTAAAGAAAAGATAGCTCCCTTTTTCTCCACCCTTCAACACACTCTCTTCTAACAGAGCCCCAATTCTAAGCCCTTAAGCTAGAGGCCATCTTTGAGTGATAGACATGCAATTTGGTGACCCACATCCCCAATTACTGACTACTGCCAACGCTGTTTTGCTCCCATCATCTTTATCCACTGATCCTGAGATCAGCTTTTGGTTACTACATCTGCTAGGTTTTGGCTTTAGTTCTGATTTTCAGATTCTAAACCCATTATTTTCCTCCTATATTGACATCCAACCAAATCGCCTGTGACTTGGCCTGGTCCCTTAGAGATGAGTAAGAATCGTCTCTGAGTGCGGCAAGCAGACTGGAATTTAAATTAGAGTTGTCTATCACATAAGCTGGGTCTGGGGTGAGTGGCCTCATCTGAGTCTCATCTGACTCTTCTGTAAAGTGGACATGACTGCTTACCTCACTGCGCCACTGAGAGCAGCAGCTGAGTTCCCTGATGGGAGAGCACCTAGCAGGGGCTTAATGAATGCCACCCTAGCCTTCTAGACTTTCTAATGCCCTCTTCCTATTCTGAACCTTTCAGCTGGGATATTAAAGTATTTCCCAACTAATGTCTTTCTTTCTGGCCAACTAGCTCTCCTGGTTCTGAAATCACTGTTGGTGAGGAGGGACAACTGAATGACCCACCTAACTGGGTGCTACCCACAGAAGGTTTAGTTTCCTAAGGACTATACTGCCCTGGCTCACCCAGCTCCTTAAAGTTCCCAGACCATGACAGAGGCCCCTATGAGGAGTGGTCTTGAGAGGTCAGGTCCTGAAGCAGAACCGGTCTAAGGCCATGTCTGCTTTGCTTCCTGACGGCCCCAATGTCACTCAAATGAAGCAAAAAGGCTTCTTCAAGGTCCCAGGATGTCATGAACACAAGCCTCTCAATTCTTCTCTAACATACCCCACTGGATGTGGTACCTGTGTCCTTGCAAATACCTCGGTGATAAAGTACCTAGAGCTCTCTGCATGTGTAACAGCTCTTGTGTTGTTCTGCGATCCTGTTCATGTGCCAACTCCCTCAGCAAACTGAGTTCCTTGGAGGTCTCTTTAATCTCCTTATAGCCCAGTACTTAGCACAAGTCTAGACAGGGTATGTGCTAAACAAATGTTTGTTGGCCTAAGGAACACACTGCCACAGTGATGTTCACTCAGGTCCCCTGACTTAAGGCTCTGTGTTCGGAGACTGACTTAAAATTATTAAACATACAAATGCATAAACATGTTTACATCAGGAAAGACTCAAAATATTTTATTTCTCTCAGAGAAATTGCTTGCCCAAAGAATCAAAGAGGAGAAATAAGTATAAACTAAACTATGCTCTAAACTATGCAAAATGCAAATGTTTTTATCAACAAATAATTCTACATAATGGCTAAATTTCACTAAAGTATTGAAAAATCAGCCCGAAGTGTGAAAAACTGTTAGCTCTGCGTACACTACACCAAGAGAGGGGCAGCGCGATCAGCAGTTCAGTGCTGTCTCTGGTGTGGAATTTCCCTGCAGTGGGTTATCTGGAAGAGGAGCAGATGGCTACCTTGGTAAGCAACAGAAAAAAGAAGGGTGAAAACATGAGGCAAACGATTCAAAACCTTTTCATCTTTTTTTATTTTAAATTACAAAGGATGTTGCATACACTGACGAATCTGTATCTGACTATAAGTGCTGAGGGGTTGGAAGGTGACAGAAAACAAAGGCAACATTTGAATTGCCTTTTCCTCTGAAAAGAAAAACTGCACAACTATTAACCAACATTTAATAGAATAATTTTTAAACAGCTCATGCGTCAACAAGATAAAATTCTTTCTAGACAAAAGACAAGACTGAATCCAATAAAAAGTTTCATAGCTCCAGTTGGGAGGGGGTGGGGGAAACAAAACTACAGAATATTTATGATAGCATTACAAACAGGATCCTACGCAACTATGCAAAAGAGGTTGCCACATTGTATGAACAAATGCTTTGAATTCTTGCCCTTCCGCTCTTCTCTTGTGACTTCTCATGTGCGGTCAGCCCTAGTATCACTGTTAACTACAAATGCTAAGTTATAGGACAAATCCTAGGGAAAGAAGGTCAAAAAAGCAGGCAGTGGAATACAGTGTCATAAAAATGTGGTGGAAAGGCAGATACAGTACACACATACACATTTCTGTTATTTGGTTCTGAAAAAAACAAAGGGCGAAGAGCAAGACACAGTAATCAGTCCCGCTCCCATCCACCCAGAATTTAATTAACTACACCATTGTGTTTACATTATTATGAAAAAGGCAAACCTAGTTCACCCAAACTTGGCACACTGAAATACCCAACTGTGATGTTCTTCACTAGCCACCAAGTCTTCAATTCCAAAATACTATTTGGAAGTAGTTTTAAGGTTCTATTCCCTCATTACTACCCCCAAACCTCTCTTTTCTAAACAAAAATGGCAATTTGGCATAATTCAGTTCCTAGGTGTAATTTCTACAATTTCAGTCAGTTTACTAAGCATGAGGATTATGCTTCAACACATAATCCCACCTGCCTGTGGAAGTGTAAAACTTTCAGTAGTACATTTTTGTCATCTTTCCCCAACATGCTTATTCCTTAAAACGAAACAACCATTCCTACAGTTGACATTCATTGTTACATCCCAATGTGTTTGAAATATTAAAAAAACATGGAGTCATCTTCTCATAATGCCCTTATTAAGATTACAAAGATTACAAAAGAATCCACAAGTATTACGGCACTGTGTGAGACTTATTTGTCATGATCCAAGGGAAGAACAAGACTGCAGTTCTGTGCAAAGTTGTGGAAATGGCCTCAGTTCCATGGGAAATGGTATTCCACAATAGACTTCACGAGAAGGATAATTGAAACCTTTACTTTAACACTGAAAGCATAATTCAATGCATTCTCAAAATTCAAGTTTCAAGATTTGGAGAGATGCTAACATTCTGTTACATAATTAACTAGAAAATACTTGAACAGAATTTTAGGAAGACTATATAAAGAAAGGGAACATAAGTTTTTAATTCCTGCTGAAGGCAACTCGAATTCGTTTCTTAGAAAGTTAACTAAATCTTAGCAGCTAAAATATTTTTAAATGTATGGAATAAAGAAAAGCACATCCATTCTTGACATTTTGGTGAATAAACTAACAGCTTTATTAATGAAGGCAAACATCAGATAATTGTATGAATATTATATATAAAAAAAGAAATCCAAACTAACAGCATTGTATTTCAAAAGTACTGTACTTCTGTTTCTTTTAAAGAGACTTTTCATCTGTTTTATAAAACAAACAAAACGGGTACTCTTCTCCTAAAAAATTCTGGAAAAATGAAATAGTCAATTTCAAGCTGATGAACTGAACACACCTTTCTTTAAATGCAGACTATTGCTAAAGAGCAAATAAAGTCAAGCATCAGAAAGAAGATGTATGACAAATTCATGAAAGTCAGGAAAAAGGGATGTAGTGAAATTACTGCTAATCTTTCCCCCTCATATTCAAAGACCATTCAAAACTGGTCTTTCACACAAATATAAAATAACTATAAAGAGAGGGAATTTGAAACCATACCCATCGGAAATCCTTCATGATGTTTTTATAATAGCTCTGATTCTCTTACCAAAAAGGTCAAAGTGAAAGATTTAGGAAGTGGAAGGGAATGAAGACGTTTCGTTTAAATGTACAAGTAAGGCACAATATAAAGCCACATCATAATCTGTCATGAAAGATATAGGAAAGGACAAGAATCATACATGGTACAGTAGAACAAGCAATCATATCGACTGAAAAAGTGTGGCACCCAATTCAAAACTCAGACAAGATCTTAACAAGAACAACTGGACAGCATGCTTTCATATGGAGACAAACTCTATAAAGAATCCAGTGTATCTGAAACGAGGAAGAACGTTTTTTGTTTTTTTTTGTTTTTTTTTTTAAATCATAGTAGTTCTAGAGTCAAAGTTTATAATTGCTTTTGGAACAATGGGTTTATTTGAGGTGAATTCACAATGCCTTCACTTAAAGTAAGATTCTGGACTTCATTATGAGCTATCTGTATACCATGTATGAACACAGAAAACCTTTAGAGAGCTCTTCTCTAATGATCTTCACCCAAAAATACATGCCACAATTTTCAAAAACAGAACATGTACAATTGTTGGGGTTTTTATGTTACCCTTATAAGATTTGTTTGTGTGATACACTAAACGTATATATTTTAATGACAATAGAGGAAGCAGATTATTACTGGCATTAAAGTACAACCATTTCTAGACGGTTTTAAATGCCACAGAGTCCCCTGGTTAAAATGTAAAGCTGCACAGCTTGCCTATGTCATCTTTATGATAAAGTTAAAACAGCAAGAGGATTTAACTTTCACTCTACATTTTACTGCCAGGTTTTTATGTAGATCAAGTATCGCTGCAGCATTCTGACCAGCCCAGATTTAGCAGCAAATGGCAGGAATCATATAAAATGCAATTTTTTTTAACAAAGTGCTTTTCTAAGATATACATACATATATAAATAGGTACAAAATAAAGTGTCAACATTAAAAAGCTCAACTATTTAAAAGCTTTTAACTATTTAACTTAAGTAGTACATATAAAACACTGAAATGCAAGGATATGGAATCTACTAAACAGATTCAAAGTCTTTTTTTGAAATGCAAGACCAAAAAATCAAATTCTGGTTTGCAGACAAGAAAAAAGTATCAAAAACCAGAATTCCTAACAGAGCAGCTAGAAAGGGGCAATTTTATAAACCTCATCAGCTGAATCTCTATCATGAGGTGACTTTCACCGGATTGCAAAACTGCCATATTTTGGAACACGTATTGATTTACCAGACATACGCTGTCAAAACTTTATATAATCCCAAGTTACAAACCTGTGCTTTGCCTTCTCCCACTTAAAAAGGAAAAGCTTTAAACAATGAACTTACATTCTATTGAACCATTAGATCTGAGCTTATCTCTGTTTAGCGTGAAAGCACTAGCCAGGTACATTTCCACCAAGCACTCAGGAAAATCTTGTGCATCACAATTCAGCTAAGGTGTTAAGACAATCTTTCTCAAAGTTTCTTTTTCATGATGTCAAAGAAGCCTGTAAGCACATTGTTCAGGTGTTACTGTGTGTTTTAGAATCAACCCTTTATAAGCTATAGCTTCAGGTGCTATCGCTTACAAATGGGGAGGGGGGCGTTGAGGAGGAAGTAAAAGAAAAGGAAACACACTATATAGACAAAATGGAATTAAAGAATAAATTCTCCAAGGGGTAATGGAGAAATAGTTGGAGAAACAGATACTTTCCCAGCAGCTAGGTCTGAAATTTTTGGTATTTTTTTTCTGGCTAGATAGGATTTTTTTTAAAGTATAGTTTTTAAGCCACCAGTTTTCAGAGTTCAAAACACAAGATCTGAAAATAAAACAGTAAGAGAGACAGGATGGAAAGATCTGTGGGGAAGGTTTATAATGTTGCCTTGACACAAGAAATTTCTCATTAAGAGGTAAAGCTTTAACATAGTTAAAACACTGACTAATGAAGCTGTTTTATGTGAGCAAAAAAGAGCACCTAAAAACTAAATGTGTTAATATTTCTCAGTTCTAGAAACTATAGAAGAAGAATAAGTCACATGTAAGTTTGAAGAAGCTAGTTTGAAAATACCTGTACAAAAATATAAAAATCTATAAATTTTTTTTTTTGTTTTAAGCTTGTGTTGATCTTTGAAAATATTACATGCACAATAATACATCAATTGGAAAAGTGGCAACTAAAGAATTAGATATTTTTAGCTTTTTTCTTTCTTTACATATATATATACATAATACAATAAAAATAATCTGTATTTTGGTTGTTTGGTGGAAGTATACTACAATAAGCTAAATAAACTTTTTAATTTTCAAGGTCAAAAACTGTTTACCAATAGCTTACTAAAATGAAATATATTAAAATTTCCTACGTAAGTGCAGAAATAAAAAGACTTACAGACACCTAAATGGCCACCAACTTATCTACTATGGAAGCGAACTAGAGGAACAGCAAAATAATATTTGTATGTGTGGATGCTCCTTCTGTAGATAATTGGACCCAAACAGAAATAAAATTCACAGTTCAGTAAGATCCCTAACCCTGACCTTTTCATTTTTCTTTTTTTTCTCTTTTTCATACATTCATACAGTATCATGTAAGCTGTGCAAAACTTTACTTAGACTGGCAGTTTGCCATATCAGTTGCATTTGTCTTTGGTACAAAAAATAAAACAATCGCAATAATGTGCAAGTATTTGTCTTCTTCCGGTCAAGTACCGAAATATGAGTTTTCTAGAGCCATCTTTTTTTTGTTTTTTTGTTTTGTTTTTTATACAATACACAGACTCTGTGGCATATATCTACATTTCAACATAGTCTTATATACATTCAAAAAATTTGAAAAAGAGTTGGAACAAAAAAACATTTAAACCCCATAATTTTTCCATCTATATATCTTGTTTTTCCTCATTAGGGTTTTCATCATACAAAATATTACCAGTTTTATAGTTTCCCCAAAATACAAGGCACAAAGAATATGCTTTTTTTTCTTACTTGCACAGACATTATATATATACTTATATATATATTTATATATACCATATTGAGCTCGGAAAATGAACATCTAATATGGCACACGGGCATGAGTGCTGGGTTGTGCCATGTACAAGTGAGATTAAAGGTTGTGGAAAATTAGAACAAAAAGCAATAATTCTAAAAACAATCTAAACTGACTGTTTGAAAAAATGCTTCCTCAATTTTTTAATGTGGTTCAGAGCATAAACCTGCCACAATATTTGGCATTTACTAATATCTTCACTCCTCCAAAATGTTTTGCTTTAACAGGTTTTTGCAATCTGTATCTAAACATTTACTTAAATGTATGAGTTTCAATTCTGATGCCAGTAGCAGTTTTAAATGGTTTATGCTCTGAAAATGCAATAATCAAGTATTTTGGATCATGCTTCACTTATGCTATTTTGTTCTTAAAACAATGTAACCTAATTGTAAATGTTTACATAATGCTAAACTGACATGCAAAACAGAATGAAAATTTACAATGAATAATGCGACAAACACAGACATTTCTGACCAGTGGTCCAATGAAGCTGATTACACCTTTGATGTTGGTATCCTTAGTCCTACAAGGCCTCCAGTGGGATTGCCTTCTGCAGTCTTCTCTAACACTTGGTTAACAAATTCTGAGGTTTGTCCAGCAACTGGGAGACCTGAGGAAAAGAATAAAAGGCACACTCAGACACAGAAATGGAGAGGGCATGAATGGAAAATGAGGACTAAGAAAATCTGAGGGTCAGGGGTGGCCCCCAGCTTGATACTGGTCCCAGATGAGTGCTCTGCTACTTGCTCCTACAGCCCAGAAAATAGTTCCACCCACCAGATTAGAGCCTACAATTTTAAGATTAGAAGGGTCAAACCAAGAAGAATCATGAAGAAGGGTTAACTAACATTTTAAAGAGGGGTAGATGACAAGTAATAACAGTCCAAATAATAGTCCAAACCTAAACCCAATGCCTGCCAACACGCATTGTTCCCTAAGCCTATGGAACAAGTTTTCTCCCTGTTCTCTCAGCCAGTTTCTTCCAACTGCTCCAACCTCACTACATCCTATGTGTGGGCTTCACTCACATAACTGAAAATATAGATCTGAAGAATGTTTTTGGTCCTTTTTCTTCATTTTTAAAGAAAAGTGAATGAATAAGCAAAGTTGGAAGAGAAGAGGGAGAAAACGTGGGAGACAGAGTAAATATGTTGATTTCTTTGTCTTCCTCATATTCTATAGCTGAGGTCAAAAGACAGTTAAAATCAGTAAATCAAATAACAGAGGTATAAGTATGTTTTAAAAGTAATAAGAAAAATAATAAACAATTAAAAGTAAATGGAAGCAGAAAAACAGTCATTGTTGATAGGAAGAAGTCAAAAGATACTGTAAAAAATAGAGAATTGACACTACCTTAACCATGTGATCACAAATTTAGCATAACCCATAATGGGACAAACTGATATACGTGCCTCGCATTGATGGAATGAAAAGGATATATTGCCTATGATGTATTCTTGCCAAGAAAAATTTAACTGCATCTAATCATGAGGAAACAGGCAAATCCAGATGTTGGGACATTTTACAAGATCAACTACCTGGATTTTCCATAGGGGGGAAAAAAACGCTGGGAGACTGATCTAGATTAAAGGAGACAAAAAAGACATAACTAAATGCAATACATGATCCTTACTTCATCAAAAACAGCCAGTCAGTCTATGAAGAACATTATTGAGGCAACCAGGGAAATTTAAATATGGACTCCATATAGATACTATATCAATGTTGAAGTACTTGAGTGTGATACTGGTATTGTGCCCAAGTACGAAAATGTCTTTGTTCTTGAGAAATACATGCTGAGGTAGTATATTCAAACATTTAGGAAAAAAAATATTGTAGATAGAGGCAGAAATAAAGCAAATGCAGCAAAATATTAACAATTGATGAATCTATGGGCCGGCCCAGTGGCTTAGCGGTTAAGTGCGTGCGCTCCGCTGCTGGCGGCCCAGGTTCAGATCCCTGGTGCGCACTGACACACCACTTCTCCAGCCATGCTGAGGCGGTGTCCCACATACAGCAACTAGAAGGATGTGCAGCTATGACATACAACTATCTACTGGGGCTTTGGGGGGAAAATAAATAAAATAAATAAAATCTTTAAAAAAAAAAAAAACTGATGAATCTAGTTGAACGATACATAGATGTTCACTGTACTATTTCTACTTTTCTTGTAGGATTCAAATCTTAAATGAAAAGTTGAGAAAAAAATTAAGTATACAGGTTATAACTGAAAAGTCAACCCATAAGACAAAAAGGCAGAACTTGCAAATTATCAGAGGACACACACAAAAATGAAACTATAATAACGGATCATACAGTGAATGATATAAAAGGCAAAAAAGCCATATGAACTAATCCTAACAGATCTTTTGATGACAGAACTAAAACCAAACATATATCAATAAATGAAAATAAGCTGAACTCATCTATGAAAGAAAAACTCCCAGACTGACTAACAAAGAAAATCCAACTATATGTTACATATAAAAATTTAAGAGTGAATTTTATGATATATAAATCAAAATTAAATTAAATTTTAATTTAATTAAAAATATTTTTAAAAGAGATGTATCCAGTATAAAGCAATTCAGAAAGACTGAAAATAAAAGGTAGGCCTAAAGAGGTACCAAGCAATCATAAAATAATAAGAAAGCTGCATTCATGATTGTAATATCAGACAAGACTGAATTCAGGGAAAAAGTTATAAAAAAGACAAAAGAAGTGTGCTTTATGATGATAAAGACCATAATCTATAATGAAGAGCTAGCAGTAATGAATCTTATTCAAACACCCTAGCATTCAAAACCAAAAACCCAAAAAATATGAGAAGAAACCGAAACACATTAGTGGGGGCTTTTCTCAGTTCTACATAGAGTAAATAGATACTGCCTACAAAAATAAAAAGGAAAAGAAGACCTAATTAAGATTATCTAATCAATATATAATGGAGTCTTAATATAAAACAGAAAATATATCTTCTTTTCAAATTCCCACAAAACACTGAAAATTGTAATCATATATTAGGTAGCTAAAAAAAGCTCAATAAATCACAAAAAAATAGAAGTTAATAATACAACTAGAAAATAATAATCCCTACCTCCCAGAAACTTTCAAATCTCTCTCAAACAATTTTTGGGTCAAAGAGTAAATCAAACCTAAAACTTCCAAGTATTCAGAAAACAATTAAAATATGACATATTAAAATTTATGGGGCCGGCCCCGTGGCTTAGCGGTTAAATGCGCGCGCTCCGCTGCTGGCAGCCCGGGTTCGGATCCCGGCCGCACACCAACGCACCACTTCTCCGGCCACGCTGAGGCCGCGTTCCCACATACAGCAACTAGAAGGATGTGCAACTATGACATACAACTATCTACTGGAGCTTTGGGGGAAAAAATAAATAAATAAATAAAATTATTAAAATTGATGACATAGCTAAAGCAGCACTTGAAAGAAATTTCAAAGGCTTTTAATTATATTAATGAACAAGAAAGAATAAAAAGAAATGACTTAAGCATCTAACTGAAGAAATTAGAAGAAGTGATAAATTCAAGAGCTGCTTCTTTGGGGGAAAAAGTAGAATAACCTATAACTAACCAATTCAAGAAATAAAGGAGAACACAACAGATATAAAATAAATGGAAATGGAGCACTAGCCACTAATACAGAAGAATTTAAAAACAAAGACAATTTTAATAAATTTGAGGGCCTGGAGGAAGTGGATTTTCTAGGAATATATAAACTATCAAAATTGATTCCAGAAGAGCTTGTAATCTGACAGACAAATTATCATAGAGGACACAGACAAAGTTTTCTAAGAGATAATCACAAAAAACACACTGGGCCAGAGAGTTTCAAAAAGTATTCTACCAAACCTTTAAGAAAAAGAAACTCTAACATATTTAAACTGCTCCAGAGGGGAATTCTGGGAAGATATTTGTATGGCAGCACAGATTTTTAATCTCCTCAATTCTCCACATAAAAACAGCAATTAAATAGCATGGAAAACATTAACAAGTGACAAGGTATCTCCATGAACCTGAAAATTCAAGAGGGTGGGAACAAACTACAAAAGCTCTAAGACCTGCATGGTATTAACATTATCAATATTTGTGCAGGATGAGTCAAAAGGAAATAATAGACCTGAAAACAAACGAAGTCTAAAATAGCCAACAGGTTACTCACTGGAAGGCACAGGAGGCCAACATGAGAAAGGCTGAAGCTGTGAGAGATTTTGTCCAACCGAATAGAGAATACAAAGAGCCCACAGTGAGATGTGAAGAGGCTGGAGCAGTCTAGGCTCTGTGAACTCAGAAAACTGACCAGCCAGGACTCCCTTCCAGGATAGGAGCCAGCATTGATAAGAATCAAAATTAGCAAGACAGGGCACTAGATATGAAAGAAAGAGATGGTCCAGATAAAATTGTGGAAGGGTACAGAACAAGACATAGAAAGCAAGCTGCCATGTGCGCTAGTGTGATAAGGCTGGCCCCTGCCACATGTTCCACTTCTTGCCCTCACCTGACTGTGGTCTAGTGACATTCAAGTGCACCAAAGAAATCCTCTCACACCTTTTGCTTTTGCACTTCACCTTGACCCCCAACAAAGGTACTTGCCCACGGATTCATTTGTTTCTCTGTCTCCTCCCTACCTGCTTGATTGAGAACGCTCCCTTAGTGCTCCCTCTAGGTGTCCTCCTTGTGGCATGCAGTGACTTTACCTCTCTGGGAAAAATTCTCTTTTCCTGCTCCTTTCCTATGTCCCCTCTTGTGGCTGTACTGAATGATCACCTCATAAACGAATACAAAACATTTTTTTATATTAATTGAAAAGAGGGGACTTGGTGAACTCTCAAGTTAGGAAAGCTACCCTGAACCAAACTTTCTTTTGAAAGTTCAGAAAAACTAATTTCACATACAAATGAACAACAGAAAAGAATCAAGGTCAAAATCCCATAAAAAGTTATTATAAGAAAAAAGAAGATTCCTACAAATAAAGAAAGTGTGCCTGAAAGATATGACCAAAAAATGGTCAGAGCCCACTATTATTATCCCCAAATGGTCATAATCCACTATTATTTTAAAATGAACTAATTATTTCAAAATGAACTAAAAGACATTAAAGACAATGCTACAAGACACGAAAGAACAACATAAATCAGAACTAGAAAAACTCAGAAATAAGGTGACAGAACTCAGAAAAGAAACAGAAATAAAAGAAAAAATTAATTCCAGAAATTAAGACAAAACTAAAAAGAATACAAGAGCAGCAAATAAACATACCAGATAATGCTTTTAAGAGAAATGGAGGTGAAAAGGAGAAAGAATTTTAAAATAAAAAAGAAATTGAGATACAAAAAGATCTGAGAAAAAGTGAATACGCTTCAGAAAATACTGAAGATAGGCAAAGAAGATCCAACACACAAATAATCAGTCCCTGAAGAAGAGTACCAAAGCAAGGGAACAGGTCAAATACTAAAAAGATTTGAAACTACATATTGAAAGAGCACAGTGCATACATGATAATATCAACCTAAAATGACCAACTCCAAGACACAGTCTACTAAAAGTATTGGGATTTAAAGAAAAAGAAAAAAAAACCTGTTGACAGCTAGGCAAAAATAGTAAAGGACTTATAAGGAAAAAAAAAATTAAGCAATTATTAACTTTTCAATAGAAATAGTTTATGCCAGAAGAAAAATGGAGAAATATATTTAAAATACTCAAGGAAAGAAAATGTGAGTCCAGGGCCGGCCCCGTGGCTTAGTGGTTGGGTGCCCATGCTCCACTGCTGGCGGCCCGGGTTTGGATCCCGGGCGCGCACCGACGCACTGCTTCTCCAGCCATGCTGGGGCCACGTCCCACATACAGCGACTGGAGGGATGTGCAACTATAACATACAGCTGTCTACTGGGGCTTTGGGGGGTGGAAATAAATAAATAAAATCTTTAAAAAAAAAAAAAAAGAAAATGTGAGTCCAGGATTTTGTATCCGGTAAGACAGATTTTTAGTCGTAAAGGAAATATACAAACCTGGCAACATACAAGCCCTTTAAATTAAAAAACAAAAAGGTAAAAAGAATTTTTACTTGTAATATTAAATTCCTCCCTCTACCTAACAAAGGATGACTGCAAATGATTTTAAAGAACAAGAACGAAAAAACAGAAATAGACTGAAAGAAGACATAAGAAATAGCATCAAATCCCTTTGAAGAAAAAGTCAAGCAAATTCACCATTGCTATTCCCTGTTCTGCTTAATATTTGGGTACTGAATGAATCCACATAGAGGTTAAGAAGTAATTGGTTGTTTAGGAAAATATTGATATTTACGATCTACTCTTCAGCTAAGATTGTTTTTAATACAAATATAGTTTTGTTCAAGATAAACTTCTGACCTTTTCATAGTGTTAATTTTTTGTACACATATACTGTTCTTAATTTTGTTTCATTTCATATACACTTTATTTTTATATGAATTTGCAACTCTACTTTTGAGTAAAGTAATTCTGCAAATATAATAATTGCATATTCAATTCATTTTACTATTCCATCAACTTAGTCACTATTTACAAATCATTTTCCAAAGCTTAGTAAAAGGAATTTATTATTAACTACTGATAAGCAATAATCACCGAAATGTCCTACTATTTGGAATACTCAAATAGGAAATTATATCTATTTTCTTAGCACATTATATTACAAATAATCTTCAGGATAATACTATGTTGTAAGTGTGCAACTTACACATTTAACTAATTTTAATTGGCTCTGTCATGAAAAAATCTCCAATTTGCTAAAATATGAATGATGTATTTCAGGAACAATGTGGAAATAAAAGTGTGTTGTTTTTTTTTTTGAGAAAGATCAGCCCTGAGCTAACATCCGATGCCAATCCTCCTGTTTTTGCCAAGGAAGATTGGCCCTGGGCTAACATCTGTGCCCATCTTCCTCTACTCTATATGGGATGCTGCCACAGCACGGCTTGACAAGGGGTGCACTGGTGCACACCCGGGATCCAAACCTGCAAACCCCGGGCCGCCAAAGCAGAGCACGTGCACTTAACCACTGCGCCACTGGGCCAGCCCCTAAAATTTTTTCTTTTAAAGCATACGCCTTTATTTTTTATTTATTTTTTTAATTTTATTTATTTGTTTTTTTCCCCCAAAGCCCCAGTAGATAGTTGTATGTCATAGCTGCACGTCTTGCTGTATGTGGGACGCGGCCTCAGCATGGCCGGAGAAGCAGTGAGTCAGTACGCACCCGGGGTCCAAACCCGGGCCGCCAGCAGCGGAGCGCGCACACTTAACCGCTAAGCCATGGGGCCGGCCCCCTAAAATTTTTTTAAGAAAAAAAATCCAAATGTTTAAGATGTAATATGGTAGCATCATCAACAGCTAATACTTATTGAGTATTGAGAATTTATGTGTTCAGCAGTGTGCTAAGTGCTTTATATGCACTCTTCCCATTTAATTCACACAACTGTCCACATTTTATAGACGAATAAAATTAGGTTGAGTGAAGTGAAGTCACGTTCCTGGGGTTCTCATGTAGTAAGCGGCAGAGCCAGGACTTGATCTAGAACTGATTTCAAATACTTTGATTTTAACCACTATGCTAAACGAGCTTTTGTTTTTTGAAAACATAATCTTAATTTCTGCACATGACCAGTGGGTATCACTAGAGCCAGAGAGAAACCACTAGCATTTTTTAGTAAAAAGATAGGAAACAAGACACGCAGAACCTAAAGTGCCTTAAAATAAAGAAAATGTTTCAAGAATGAAGATAAATGCTCACAGAATGTATCAAATGCTACACAGAATGTCAAGAAAAATAATTCTCAAGTAAGCGTATTGGATGAGGCAATTAGTGGTCCACTTGTGAACTATATAGCTCAGAAACTATATAGAGATGAGTGTCAGATGAAAGGGCTAAGTGACAATATGTGGGTACAATGTGAGCACTGCAACGAGGAGAACTGACTTCTACTCCTAGTTCTTCCACTTACTGGCTGTATGACTTGTAGCAAGTTACTTAATACCTGGCTGTGCTTCCAATTCCTCATTTGTAAAACCAGGACAGTAATACTTCCTTCATGGAATTACAGAAGCAAATGACTAAACACCCTTAACAGACAGGTCCTGGATCACACCAAGTACTCAATAAATATTAGCTGTTTATCCTTTTCTAACACACCTAAGGAATCGTTTTTTCCTGGCTCTTGATCTCTGTTTAATATCTTCTCCTCTGGCCTTCAAATATGAAAATTGTCAAATTTCATGAAACTGCTAGGTCAAAATCTATATGCACAGCTAATGTTACCAATGATTCCAAATTGCCCTTCAAAAACATTAGTGTATTTTACATTCAGTATGAACACAATGCTGACAAGAGAAACTAGTAAGCAATTTTAAAGACCATGAGAAACTTACTAAGAGCATGGAACCATTCAATGAGTATTTATTTTTAATTAAAGAAAATGCCATCATTTGAGTAACTATGAGAAGTATAAAGAGAAATAAATGATTCTTGCTCACTCCACTCCATCTAGGCATCTTGATTTCTTCATAGCATTTACCACAATTTGTTATTATTTTTGTTTTTCTGTTTATACTCTGTCTTCTATTTTTATATATATATATATATTTTTTTTTTTTTGGAGGAAGATCAGCCCTGAGCTAACATCCATGCCAATCCTCTCTTTTTGCTGAGGAAGACCGGCCCTAAGCTAACATCTATTGCCAATCCTCCTCCTTTTTTTTCCCTTTTTCTCCCCAAAGCCCTAGTATATAGTTATATCTCATAGTTGCACATCCTTCTAGTTGCTGTATGTGGGACGCCACCTCAGCATGGCCGGACAAGCGGTGCGTCGGTGTGTGCCTAGGATCCGAACCCTGGGCCGCCAGTAGCCAAGCACAGGCACTTAACCGCTAAGCCATGGGGCCGGCCTGCTCTGTCTTCTATTTTTAGACTACAAGCTTCATAAGGATAGCGACCAAGTCTCTGTTATTCATCCTTGTAACCCCCAATACCTGGCACATAGCACATACTGAAAAAAATCTGTGGAATGAATGAATTTATAGTAACTGGAAGTCAGAAAAACTGTCTTAAGAGAAATGTAAAAAAATTCCAAGATATTTACAAGTAAAAAAAATAAAACAAATTATAGTGTTTGTCACTATAAAATTCAGGTAAGTAACTAATCAATGATTGAAAAATAAGCTCTAATTCTTTTAAGTGACCTGATTCAATACACAATCAGCATCCTGTGGAAAATGAACTGGAAGAAAATTCTCAGGTAACTGAAGTTTACCACTCTACACAATGACTATGTAAGAACCAGTTTTTAAGAGACTCCTAGGGCTGGCCCCGTGGCTTAGCAGTTAAGTGCGCGTGCTCAGCTGCTGGCGGCCTGGGTTCGGACCCTAGGCGTGCACCAACGCACCGCTTCTCTGGCCATGCTGAGGCCGTGTCCCACATACAGCAACTAGAAGGATGTGCAGCTATGACATACAGCTATCTACTGGGGCTTTGGGGGAAAATAAATAAATAAATAAAATTATAAGAGGATGATTTGTTTAAAAAAAAAAAAAAAAAGAGACTCCTAGAATAAATACTGTTAAACAAAGAATATATAATATAGCTGAACCAATTTTATGATGCTTCAGGGTTTTCATGAATTGCATTATGCTGTAACGCCCGCAGAGATGCTACTGATCTGTAAGGTGATTTGCTCATATGGCAGCTAAGCTGCTGGGCCTCTAGAGTTCTCATATCTACGTCTACATTAGCTATCTCTGCCTTCTCTGTCAGCTATCACTCTGCCTGACTTCTGGATGCCTTCCTCGCTGTTCCTCTCCAAGTTGTGTCATCTGTTCAGGGACGGAAAACTAGATAATTAAGTTTGTTAGAATCCTGTGAAATGTATTACTGAATAAAACAAATAGGTAAGAACCTCCACTAAAGGATAAACTGCAGGCTTGACAGTTCAAGGATCTTTATTTTCCACATAGAAGGTTCAAGTTTCTAGAAGTTTATCTTTCCTAAGTGTTAAAATAGTTCAGTGATGGTCTAAATAACAAACTGTAGTAACCAGCAGTACATGTTTATGAATGTTCAATCTCAAAAGACAAAACTACTTGTAAAGGAGACTAACGACAATGAGAGCACTTGAGTTTTTCCTTAAAAGAATGTTTAATTTCCCCTTGAATCACATATCTCACACTGCATGTTATTATTTGTTATTAATTTATCCAGTATTCTTCTTACCAAGAGTATCTTTGATGAGGATTTCAAGCTTCTGCCCCATGTTGGGTCCTCTCTCCTCTCTTGGATTCTGTACTCGGTTTACAATCTCTTGCTTGATGGAATTGATTACAAACAATAAATTATCTGTAAGACAGAACAAGACACTTGGAACACATCACTAACAGGGAAGAATTTGCTTTTAGTTATGAATATTAATATTGAACAGATATTCAATTAAAAATAGAGAATGTGTAAGAAAACATTAAGCAGTGATGGTTATAAGCTTTCTTATCCAAAGAGACTAATTTCAAATGATGTTCCACTTTTGATAACACATTGCAGACATGTATCAATGTCCACTATCCTGTAAGCAACTTGCCTTACTTGTCTTCATAGCTTTAAGACCTATGATAGTGCCTGGTATATCGAATCACAGGATCTTAGTAAATGTTTATTAAATAAATCAAATGAAATCCTTCAAGTCCTTCAAAGGCAAAGCTTTAAAAACAAATTTCCCCATCTTATGAAGCTTAAAAAGGAGGAGCAAAATTAACCAAAAGTAAATAGGAGGAGGGAAATAATGGAAGTACATATAGGGTCAATTGATTTGACAAAGACACAAAAACAATTCAATGGGGAAAGGAAAGTTTTGTCAATGATTGGTGCTTGATCAACTAAATATTCATATGGAAAAAAATTAACATCAAATCTTATCTGACACCATATATAAAAATTAACCAAAAATGGATCATAAATCTAAATGTAAAACCTAAACTATATGAATTCTAGGGGAAAACACATAAGAAAATATTCACAATTTTGGAGTTGGCAAAGTTGCTTAGAACACAAAAAATATGAACTATAGAAGGAAAAATTGACAAATTGGATTTCATCAAAAATTTTTCCTCTTTGAAAGATGTCAATGAGAAAACAAAAAGGCAAACCAAAGACTAGGATAAAATATTTCCAATACATGTATCAGACAAAGAACTTGTATCTAGAATAAATATAGAATTTTTAGAAGATAGATTTTTTAAATTGTAAAATATCTGGACACTTCACACACAAAAAACAGATGAACAGCCAATAAGCACAGTAAAGATGTTCAATGTCATTAATCAAAGAAACAAATTAAGACCACAATGAGGGGCCGGCCCTGTGGTGCAGCGGTTAAGTGCGCGCGCTCCGCTCCTGGCAGCCCCGGTTCGGATCCCGGGCGCGCACTGAGGCACCGCCTGTCAGGCCATGCTGTGGCAGCATCCCATATAAAAAAAGTACAGGAAGATGAGCACGGATGTTAGCCCAGGGCCAATCTTCCTCAGCAAAAAAGAGGAGGATTGGCTCAGGGCTGATCATCCTCACAAAAAAAAAAAAAAAAGACCACAATGAGATATTGCCACACACCTATTAGGTTGGTTAAAATTAAGAAGATTGACCCTACCAAGTGTTAGCAAGGATATGGACCAACTAGAAACCTCCTACGCTGTTTTTGAGAATGTAAAATGGTACAGCCACTTGGGAAAACAGTTTGACAGTTTCTTATAAAGTTAAATATACACCTATCCCATGATCCAGCCAATCCACTCCTAGGTATTTAATGAAGAGAAATTAAAACATAAGTCCACCCAAACACTTCTACAGGACTATTCATAGCATCTGTGTTATAGTAAAAGCTAGAAACAACCCAAGTATCCATCAATAAGTGAAGAGATAAACAAACTGTAGTATAGCCAATACAGCGGAATACTACTCAGCAATGAAAAGGATCTAATTATTGATACAGGTAACAACATGGAGGAATTTTTAAGTAATTAAGCTGAGTGAAAGTAGCCAGCCAAAAAAGGAGAACATATTGTAGGATTCTATTAATAAAAAATTTTAGAAACTGCAAACTAATCTATAGTGACAGAAAGCAGATCGTGGCTACCCAGGGATAGGAGTGAAGACAGGGATGGCTTACAAAGGAGCACTAAGAAACTTTTAGAAGTGATCGAAATGCTCATTATCTTGATTGGTTTCACATGTATATACAGTGTGTCCAAACTAATCAAACTATACTCTTTAAATATGTAGAGTTACTGTACTTCAATTATTTCTCAATATAGTTAAGGAAAAACACATTTCCAATTTCAACACACAGGATTCCCATGGTCTGAAATAAATCTCTATCTCTTCGGAGACTGCTCTGAAATCAGTGATTTGTTATCCCTCATCTAGTAAGACTGAGAAGAGACCAATCTAAACTGATGGTGAAAAGGGAAGTGAGAAATAACTGGGGGGCGGGGAGCACAGTTTAAAACTACACGCAGGGACAATATATGTAAAATATGTCACTAAATAAGAAAAGCACAGCTGACCCCTAAATCACATAAAACAAGAAATTTATGCTTCTTCTCGATGAATAACTGAGAGAGAACACCATTTACTCAAATACAGTCATGCATCACTTAACAATGGGGATACGTTCTGAGAAATGTGTTATCAGGCAATTTCTTTGTTATGCAAACATCACAGAGTGTGCTTACACAAACCTACATGGTGTAGCCTAACACACACCTAGGCTATATGGTATAGCCTATTGCTCCTAGGCTACAAACCTGTACAGCATGTTACTATACTGAATACTGTAGGCAATTGTAACACAATGGAAGTATTTGTATATCTAAACATAGAAAAGTCACAGTAAAAATACAGTATAAAAGATAAAAAGTGGTACACCTGTATAGGGCACTTACCATGAATGGAGCTTGCAGGACTGAAAGTTGAAAGGTGAGTCAGTGAGTGAGTGGTGAGTGAATGTGAAGGCCTAGGACATTACTGTATACTACTGTAAACTTTATAAGCACTATACATTTAGGCTACACTAAATTTATCTTAAAAAAATTTTTTTCAATAAATTCACCTTAGCTTATTGTAACTTTTTTACTTTATAAACTTTTAAATTTAACTTTTTGACTGTTTTGTAATAACACTTAGCTTAAAACACACATTGCATAGCTGTACAAAAATATTTTCTTTCTTTATATCCTTATTCTATAAGTTTTCTACTCAATTTTTTTTTAAACTTTTTGTTAAAAAACTAAGACACAAACACATCAGAATCCTCAATTATCTTCTACCTCCACATCTTGTCCCACTGGAAGGTCTTCAGGGGCGATAACACGCATGGAGCTGTTATCTCCTATGATAACAATGCCTCCTTCTGGAATACCTCCTGAAGGACCTACCTGAGGCTCTTCTTGACGAGGTGTCACTCTTTTCAGAAGTATGTCCATGGTGGTTTGCTCAGTTTGTTTATTTTTTTCATCATAGATTTGCTTGTAAGCAGATAATGCACCATGAACATTCCTATTATTGGTGTTCGGGTTCACGTTTTCAAACTTTTTAAGGAGGTTGTGGAGGTCTGCAAAAGCTTCTGCTGAACGTTTCACTGTGAATTTCCCTGGAGGCTCTTCTTCACTTCCTTCTCCTGCAGTTTCCTTTTCTCTTGTCTCTTCTTCAACTACACATTCCTATTCCAGTTGCAACAGCTCCTTATTAGTCCACTCCTCAGGAACCACCTCTAGAAGCTCCTCAATGTCATCCTCATCCACACCCAGGTTAAAGCTGTTTGCCATCTCAACCACAGCCTTGTTGATTTCTGCAACCTCCTCATCCTTGGCAAATCCTCTGAAGTCATGGACAAACCTCTTGAGTATCTTCTTCCAGATGCCATTCATACATTCCTTGGTGACATCACCCCAAACCCAAGCAAAGTTCTTGATGCAGCACAGATGCTGTAATCCCTCCAGAATTGCATCAGTATCTTCCTCAGTGGAAGCAATAGCCTGGGCAGAGGTCCTCATCAGGTAGTAGGCCTTAAAAGCTGCTGTAACTCCTTGATCCATTGGTTGGATCAAAGAGGTGGTGTTTGGAGGGAGAAACATTACTTTGATGTTGAGATGAAGATCATCAACAAAAAGAAGATATCCGGGAGCGTAACCAATGATAAGCAAAATCTTGAAAGGTATGTCATTCTCCAAACAGTATTTCTCCATTTCACTGGCATAGCAATTCAGGAAGGCGTCTTGGAAGAGGAGCTGGGTCATCCATGACTTCTTATTGCTCCTGTAGTACACTGGCGGTGTGCTTACTGACATGCTTGAAGGCCCTGGGGTCCTCACTGTGCCAGATCACAAAGGGTTTCAATTTGTAGCCCGCGACACTGCTTCCAAGCAAGACTGTTATCCTGCCCTCAAAAGCTTCGAACCTGGCACTGACTTGACCTCTTTACAGATGAAATTTCTTCCAGGCATCCGTTTCCAGAATAGAGAGGTTTCATTCATACTGAATATTTGCTCTAGCAAGTAATTTTCCTCCACGATCAGAGTTTATCTAGCGTTTCCAAAAAGTCTTCAGCTGCTTCCACATCAGCACTTGCAGACTCACCACTCACTTTCACATTATATAATGAATAACGATTCTTGAATCATTTAAACTACCCAGAGCTAGCAGTAAATTCAACATTGTAGTTGGGTCTAGTCTTTTCTTTCAACACTGCAAACAAACTTTTGCTTTGGCCATGATTGTCATAGTGCTGAGAGGGATACACTTCTGCGTCTGGTCTTCAATCTAGGTCCTTAGAAGTCTTTCCATGTCTGATATAGGCCCTTCTCAAATTTATGTTAGTCTCGTTGCCTTCAATGAAGCAGATCCTTTAACAGTTTCCATCACTTTGTTGTTCTTCTTCAAGATTGTAGCTATGGTGGCTTGGCACACGCCTGACTGGCGAGCAATAACCATAACTGATTTTCCACCTTCGTAGTCCTTAATCACTTTTAATTTCATTTCCAGGTAAATCACTCAACGTGGGCTCTTACTGCCAACATTAGTAGTGGATTTTGTACGCTTAGGGGCCACGACGGACAAAACAACATGAGATTAAATCAAGCACAAGAGAAAATGATGCAGTCAAGACACAGGGTAAACACAAAATGTATGAGGCTGCTGCCAGCATAACATGGTATACTGCTTTACAGTAAACTTTTTTTATATAAGTAGAAAGAATACACTGTAAAATAATGATAAAGTATAGTATAGTAAATACATAAACCAGTAACAGTCATTCATTATCATTATAAAGATTGTGTATTGTACATATAATTGTATGTGCTATACTTTTATATGACTGGCAGCACAGTAGGTTTGTTTACACCAGCATCAACACAAACATGTGAGTAATGCCTTGTGTTATGACCATTACGATGGCTACGATGTCACTAGCAGATAGGAATTTTTCAGCTCCATTATAATCTTATGGGACCACTGTCATATATGCAGTCCATCATTGACCAAAACCTTATGCGGTGCGTGATTATCAGGACATTTATATGCAGGCTGGACTTATGAGAAACAATGAGGTTCCCCTATCCTCAACAAGTAAATAAGGTCACTTTAAAAAAGAAAAAAAATAACAACACTATAAAATCAAAATTAAAACAGAGCAGAATAGCTCTTCTCAAACCTGGGTAGTGTCCATCCCAGCACACTAGGTGTAGGGAGGGTAGAGGTGAAGGGCTCCTACGCTACCAAAAACTTCTGGATTGGGAAACGGAGGCATCTGACACTCAGAAATTGAGGCCAAACATTAAATCTACAAACTGATCCCTCCTGCTGTGATTCTGCGTTCATTCACAATTCTTCCAATTTTAATTTTCCCATATAGCTTGCTTAGGGACAAAATACGTCAGTCAGTGAAGGTCCAGTCCTCTCAACAGTTCTATTTCCCATTCTGAGTCAACAAATCTACATGTGAGTCACAGAGCAGCTTCTTGTGAGCTTTGGTAGAAGGAATCAATAGAAGGAGAAGGTTTGGTGGGACCAAATGGGATGAGTAGTAGAGTACTAGGTCCCTGAAGCTGGTCCTTGAAACAGTGCTAGTTTGTGACAAATTAAAAAGGATAAGGACAATAGAGTAAATTTTTAATAAAGCTAATTTTATTCTATTATGAGATTATGCCTGTCTCAATTTTTTAATGCTAAAATATCCTTTCTTGTATGAAATTACAGTAATTACAGATGATGTTCTTTTTAATGTCCTCACCTGGCAAAACATAAAGTTGGCAAGCCTATGGTTCCCAAGTCCCAAAATTTTTTTCAAATGTCACTGATTTGTGAATCACAAATTCTAGAAACCACTGGGTTAACAGATAGGTAATGGATAATAAGTGTTCCACAAAGCAGTAACAGAGTGACTCCCAGATATTTAGAGGAATCAAGGGCACCATACCCTTGCAAGATGTACCAGAAACTCTGGGAAGAATTTTCAAACTACATGTGGCAAACTACACAAGGGCATCTCATTGGTTCTGAGATGCCTTCTAAACCAATAGTTGAGGCTCTCTCTCCCAGAGACTGGAGAAGAGACACTAGCAAAAAAGAAGTGGAGGAGAAATAAATGAATGAGAAGATCCTCCTCCTCCATGCCGCCTAACTGAGAAGAAAACGCTACCTTGTAAGGACAAGCCTTTTCCTGCATGAAAATATCAGAGGCTTTAAGTTAGCTTTGGAAACAAGAAAAATTTCAGGCAGTTATCAAAACTCAATTTGAGATAGAACAACACATTCAGAATCACACATACTCCCGGCCCTTGCCAACTTCTCAATTGTTCTCCACTCCAGAATATATTTACATCACAGACAGAAAGCATATGCTTGTGGGCGTGCATGTGCATATATACAAATGCAAAAATATATAACCACACAGATGTACATAATTATGGATAAATACATTAACCGAAAAACACACAGATAAATGCTGACATGTGTCCAAAGAAACATAGACCCAGAAGGCTCCCAGTGGCCCACCACATCTCCCTGCAGGGTGAGTCAGCAGGGTTCTAAAATGAAATATGAATGCCTATAACGTTGCAATCATTATATATATATATATATATATATATATATACACACAAGTATATATATATATATATACACACACCCCCACAGAGCTCAAGGTCAAAAATGCTTCAACAGCAAGAAAGAATAATAGGAAAATGGATAAATTTCCATTCTAACAAACCAACTATCGTTTTACCTAATTCATTTACCTTTATTAGAGTTCCTGAGTGGCCATTAATAAATAAAACCATCAGTTCATTTCACAAGTTGTAAACTTCACAGTTGGAAATCCTCTTTCTGCCCTCACAAATGGAAACAAGATAATCAAGATAAAGGATTAAGAAAAACTTCACAAAGTTTATTGAGCACCTATGCGCCAGACATCATGCTGGACTTAAGAAAATCTCTAAAAACAAATAATAATTCATCTTTTTTGCCACTGCTCCATTTTCAGATACCACTTAGCCCAAGAGCTACACAGTGAAGAGGACAATTTTAGAGGCAAAGGAACATACAAACTCTTATGATACCAGGCTTAAGGAACAGTAACAGAGCAATCGGGAAAGGAGGGGTGGTTCTTATGACAAAAGATCAAAACCCGAGCTTTCCAACTCTCTAGTGTGCTATAAAAGGATTCTAGGTGTGCGAGATAATGATAGTCTCAGCCCATAGGGGACTCCTCCCATGAGCAGCCTACTCTGCTATATTCCAGGATGCCTTAGAGATGATCCTTTTCTTCATGTGCCATGATGTGAAAGATTGGGAAGCATTCATCTAAACCAATAATTCCCAAATATGTGCTAGGACGGCTGCATAAGAATAATCTGGGAAGTGGTAAAAATATGAATTCCTGGGTTCTACTTGCACAGACTCCAATTCAGGGGATCTGGGGAGAAGCCTAGGAATCTTTATTTTAACGTGTACACAGAAGATTTTAATGAGCAATCAAATTTGTAAAGCACAAACCTAAACTATCCACTCAAAGGTTAAAATAAACATTAGTCAATAAAATTGGCCAACCCAGCAACACAATTATAAAATGGAAGGAAGAGATGACTGTGGTTACAAGTGGATGAGCTCTTTCGGGTAGAGATGAGATTTGGCTTTGGTAGCCACAGATACAGACACTCAACACTAAAAGGAGGACATGAATGAATAAAAGTGAGTATGTAGCTTACTGAATGGATGAACAAAAAGGAGGCTGGACTAAAACTGGGCAGAATACAGGGAAAGCAAATAACAAAACCAAAGAAAAAGAAAGTGGTCAGCAAAGTAAAAGGAAGTTAATCAAATTCTTAAAAGTTTAGGTTTACCATATTCTGTGTTGAGGCCCCATAATTTCACTTTATTAGCTTCATACTGGGCTTTTTTCTTTAACCGACAAGCCCTGTGAAAGGAAGAAGCAATTAGTTCACTTTTTTTTTAAGTGAACATTCAGAATATACTTCTTTTTGCTGCTGTCAAACATTTTCTAATAGCAACCAAAAATCAATGTCTACTGATGTTTATATCAAGGAACTTGGTAACCAAAAACACACAATATAACCTTTTATCCAAACTGATTTTTAAAAATTTTAGTACACATTCAAAAATGAAGCTATGACCAATACACCCAAATAAACAAACAAAAATTGACAATACCAAGTGTTGTAGAGAATGTGAAGTTAAGAGGAACTCTCATATGTTGCTGATGGGGACATAAAATAGTACACACAGCTACTTTGGAAAATAGTAAATATTTTTTAAATTTACTTCATTACTTTGGAAATAGCTACTTTAGCAGTTTCTTATAAAGTTAAACATACACTCTCGGGTATTTACCCAAGAGAAATGAAAACTTAATGTTCACACAAACACCTATAAGTGAATGTTCGTGGTGGCTTTATTCATAATTGCCAAAAACTGGAAACAACCCAAATGTCCTTCAACTGGTGAATGGATAAACTGTAGTACATCCCTACAAAAGACTACTACTCAGCAATAAAAAGGAACAAACTATTACTCCACGCAACAACATGGATGACTCTCAAATGCATCATGTTAAGTCAAAGAAGCCAGACTCAACAGGCTACATTATAATATGATTCCATTTATACGACATTCTAGAAAAGGCAAAACTATAGGGACAGAAAACAGATCGGTGGCAGTGAGAGGTTAGGGGTGGGAGAAGGGGTTTACTTTTACAAAGAGGCATGAGGAAATTTTTTAAGGTGAAGAAAACATTCAATATCTTGATTGTGGTGGTAGTTACATGATTGGATATGTTTGTCAAAACTCAGAAAAGTGTACATTAAAAGGGATGAAGCTTACCAGACATAAATCATACCTCAAAAAAAAAACCTGACTTACTACAAAACAAACAAAAAATAAAGTTATGGTAAGTTTTTTCATTGTTATACGATAATATAATGCACTTGAGTCCATTCACCTCTTCCCTTTAAAAACTTTTTCCATGAAACATAAATAACATCTTTTACTTTCAAAGAAAAAATCACGATACTCTCATTGTAGTACTTATAAGAGAAAAGTATATTTGTGAATAAATGGTTGAGGATCATCTCTTCTATAAAAGCTCACTGAAAGTCTAACTTCACCTCCTAGACTTTATTCACATGAGTGAACACAATTAGCATTTACCTGGAAGCCAGCTTATTTTTTTCTTTCCTTGACCTTGGCCGGGCTGTTAAGGGAAGCTCACTGACTGGAGTCAGATCACTAATCACCTTATTCAGTTTCCGTAGTTCATTGCCTATCTGAAGTAGTTTTTTAGGATTTGGAGTCAGGTCTTCTACATCAGTTCTCCGTGACTTCTTTACTGCATATTTTCCTATAGATGGTTTAAAAGAAGTTTAAGTTAGATCATTTTATTTAACAAGAGATACATTTTCTACAGCCATATTTTAAACCCACTTCCCCTCGCCCCTTTTCTTCTTCAGAAGTCTTGGCATGTTTCAGACATCTCAGCATGCTGACCACCTAAGCTGGAAGGGCCAGCCTCCTCTCCTCCCCACCTTAGTGTCTGCAAGAAATGGGGGTAATATGGCACACTCCAGCCTGTTACAAGTCTTTCTCAACCTTAAGTTTCCAGCCCCAGCATGACAGATTCTTAATTATCTGCATGGCAGTATAAGCATCTCAAAACTCAGGACTGGCGTGCAAGTTCACCTGCACACAAAAATCAGGGCCAGGGTATAATATACAGTCAGAAAAGAATCTGGAGATTTTACCCAAACCCAGATGTTTTGATGCTATGACTGAATATTTGTCAGATGTATATATTCTTGCAGTGAATTCAAAAGTCCATCAAATAAGTATTGCTTTTTTTTGAAAGCTCTTCTTTTGTTAGTTTGAAAAACAGCATTATGGAAGACTCAAAGGGTCTTGCCTTATCACTGCAGGCAAGACAGATGGCTCTGTCCTCTCAACTACAATGCACCAAACAACATTCCTAGTATTCACCACATGCTGCCTGCAACTACTTACTGGACCTGTCTTTTCCTTTCTGGTAGAAAACTGATCTGAAGGCAAAAATTAGGTCTTTATTCACTGAAAGACAGTGAAGTACAGACCTGAGTGCCAATGGAAAGGGAAAATGAGGCACAAATACACTTCTGATACAATTCCTGTGTCAAAAATGCTTAGCAACTTAAATCTGTAGCATGAGTGATTACTAAACTATTTACTGAGCACCAAACTTACTAGTGCCCTCTCCTCTTTTGGTAAAGACTTTGGATTAATGTAGAAATAACATTTATGCAGAAGACATTCTACTTAACTATATCTTTCTAGGTTCACAATTCAAAATTTGGCCTTCCTAAGATTATAAGCTTCTCCTGACTCCTACTATTCAACTCTTCTCTCTCCATTCCTTTCGCTCCACAACTATTCTTCCTTTCTTTTCCTTCCCCTTCTCTTGTCTTCCCACCATTGTTTTGATACCAATCTCCTCATTTACATTACAGCCTGGAGACTGGATGAGCAGGGAAGACAGGGATGTTGGAGCCCATTCTGTTGCTCCCCAACCCTTCTGGTTTATAGCAACTGTGACAGGTCAGGACTCAGCAGTCTCCTGGTCATTTCCTGAGTAGGATAAGTAGAATAAGAAGTGATTAGAAATCATTTTTACACAGCCTTCCTCCCTGTTTAGGTGATGGCTTTCAATACCGGTAAAAGCTATTTATTTGTGAGTGTATTGGTAGTCATAGCAAATACGCAGCTCTACTATTCCTCTCTCCAGTTTGCTAGAAAGGGTTGAATACGTAGGTACACTGAGTAAGCATTATGGTTTACTATCTCTATTTAAAGTGACATGAAATATTTGACAGCAATCCCCTCTTACCATGATGTAAGCCATTTTTCTGATACATATTACTTGGCAAGGTGTCTCGGTTCCATTCAGACGGCCTGAGCATCCTCTCTTGCTGTGATGGTGTGAGTTGTTCACTATACTCCCAGAAGTACCTTCTTTTCCCTCTCTTCCGAGAGGATATTGAAGTCATCTCCTTCAAGTCTTCCACGGAATCATTTTCATAGCCTTAAAAAAAAAGAAAGCCCCCCACCCCCAATTTTTTAAGTTCCATAAATTTCTACAAACCAATCAGAACAAAAAGATTCCTTCTATTTGTCACCTGATACATTTCCTTTCATCTGGAAACATCATTGGCATGTCAAAGACAATAAACCAGGTCTATAAAATAACTTTTAATATGGAAATCTCGAACTTATCAAATATTCAGAGATTAATAAACATAGATAACTACACTGTTTATCTTCCTTGGGTTTCTCTTTGGTTTTTATAAGTTAGTATAGACACTTTTTTGTGTGTCTTCACATAGGATTGAGAAAATAATGAAATACAGCTACAGAATATCGTAAGTACCATTAGATAACAGCACTCAGACACTACACTGTGATTTTAAATGTCTTCGTTCTTATATTGATGCATCTGAGGCATTCCCAGGCAGACAGCTGTAGGCATGTCTATGATGGTATCCCACTAGGCAGAATGGTGTCAGGCTGCAGCAGTTTACCTCCCACCTTACCCCTTCTGTAAAAGGACAAAAATGACAGTTCTTACACAGGCTATCAAAAAAAAACTTATATACTTAGCCTAACTAATATTTTACTGAAAGCAATTTGTATTTACTTCACTTTTTAAGAAGTTATTTTCTTTATTAATGGGAAGTTTCATAAAATATTTAATTCTGAGCTGCTAGAACTATTGGTCACACTCAATACAGGATGACCTATAAATTTCAGACACTCTCTGAGAATGCCCATCTTAGATGTATTCCACATCATTAGTGCTAGGTACATGGAGTAGTGGGGGGGGACTGTGCACAGGATGTACACAACCCTAAACCCGAGGTGGCCAGGAAAAATTGGGCAACACTAGCCAAGCAAAATGACCACTTTCCCTCCTAAAAACACGGCTCCTCTGGAACTGACACTAAGATGATGACATCTGCGCGTTTTGGAAAAAAGTTAGAATTTTACCAGGTTTTCTTCAGATTAAGAATTAATCAGGAATATGATTCCATTTATAGGACATTCTGGAAAAGGCATAACTATAGGGACAAAGTGTTGCCAGGAGTTGGGGGTGGAGGGAGGGGCTGACATGAGGGAAATTTGGAGGGTGATCAAACTATTCTCTATCTTGATTGTGGTGGTGGTGGTTACATGACTACGTGCACTTGTCAAAACTCACAGAAGTGTACAATTAAAGAAGATTAAATTTTATTGTGTGAAAATTATACCTCAATAAATATGACCTTTAAAAAAAAGAATCAATTTGGAGAGCAGAATGATTTCAGGGCAACAATCAAGACAAACTTCTGCAGGGCCGGCCCCGTGGCTTAGCGCTTGAGTGCGCGCGCTCCGCTACTGGCGGCCCGGGTTCGGATCCCAGGCGCGCACTGACGCACCGCTTCTCCCGCCATGCTGAGGCCGCGTCCCACATACAGCAACTAGAAGGATGTGCAACTATGACATACAACTATCTACTGGGGCTTTGGGGAAAAAAAAAAAGGAGGAGGATTGGCAATAGATGTTAGCTCAGAGCCGGTCTTCCTCAGCAAAATGAGGAAGATTAGCACGGATGTTATCTCAGGGCTGACCTTCCTCACAAAAAAAAAGACAAACTGCTGCAGCACTGCTGGCATTACCAGCATTAGAGTGCACATGTGAAACTTGAAGACAACATGGCAAGCAGTGTTGACAGTGAACCTTAGGTTCTTCTGAAGAAATGATACACAAGATGAGTGACACAATCACTTCTAGGAGACTGTTTTTTAAAATTGTGTTAGATACATACAGCACTAGCTTTGGCCTATTGACTTGTGCTAATGTTTCACTTCAAATTAAAGGATTTTATCTTATTCCAGTTATCAATCTAGCTTGGAAAAGGTGCAAGGGCCACACTGTGCCACTCAGTCCCCAAGACTCAAGGGCCTTTTTAAAAAGGCCCTTGCTCCACCAGGGCAAGCAAAAATTACTGGCTCGCAGAAATTACTAGCTCACAGAGATTACCCTAGTATGGCTGGGAACACCTCAACACAGGCTGATGGACCAACCAAAACACTCCCATCTTCCTACCAACATCAAGAACTGGTGTTCCACATTTAAATCTATCCTAGCCCAAAGCATAAGGGAAACAGCTTCCTCAGGCAACCCATCCCCCCGACACTTAATTTGATATGCTCCCTTAGCTAGCAACTCTCAAGTGGCTTGGATTTCTGGCAAAACACTGTCCCTCTCACTTCATGTGCTTACATATTTCACTTACAGATATTTCATTTGAGACTTCTAAGAACCTGGTAGAAGAGGTTATTAACCCCACTTACACAAAGACACAGCTCATGGAGGCTTTAGGTGATTTGGCAGAGCTGGGACTGACTCAGGCCCCATGACTCAAGGAGTCTAGCTACAGTTGGGCTTCCCACTTTCCATGCACCTATCCAGTTAAATGGTCTAAATGGATTTTTTTTTCCATACATATTCCATGTTAAACTCAAAGAGTCAGGGAGATTTCAATTTCTTCTGTCCCACTCAAATTAGTTACCAGTTTTACTTACTTACATACGTTCAGTCTTTTTCCAAAAAACATGTTTAAGGGCCATCAGTTTTCTTTGACCCAATATATTGACATTTTCTAACAGTATACACCATAAATTCACCATAACATACATAGACACACACAATGGATTTGTTGGTTAAAGCCATCCACCTTCCAATACAGAGAATACTGTGATCAAGTAGAAGGCAGAAAAATTATATTCCCAGATCAGTGTCTAGAATTTAAGGTAATTATTTCTCAAAGTATGTTCTAAGGAACACTATTACCATAAGATATGTCTTCATCCTCAAGTGAGTTCTGTGGTCAAATAAGTTTTAAGAAAGTCTCATCCTGAATCTCTCTCTTGCCAAGTCACAGTACACACAAGTATCTTAAAAGACTAAGAAATCATAACAGTAAATAAACCTACTCAACCCTTAGTTCCATGAAGACAAGGATCATGTCTGTTTTGTTCATCTCTGTATAGCCAATATCTAATACACAAAGTGCCTGGCACAAAAGTGGGCACTCGAAAAAAATTTTTTTAACAAATCAATTTTGTTTAATGCAACATTTCCCATGGAATCTTTTCCCTTTTCTTTTCATTTGATGGATCACCATACTGATCTAACTCATTCCTTCCTGACATGATTATCAAAAAGGAGTAAAAAAGGCCAGATTTACTGCCTAAAATTCCAATCACACATCTTTGGTTAGTGCAGACTACTGCCATTAAGCTGGTAAAGTCAATCGTGAAAATGTTGAGTAGGGATTGCAAAATAAACTCTCATTCTGGGGACTTAATTCTTCGTGTTACAACCATGTAATTCCATGACCCCGAACAGTCGTAGCCTGTCCACAGAATGGGCTCTATTAAAACCTGGGAGCAAGTCCAGAGTAGGGACTGAAACTTCATTTTACACCTTTCCTGGAGCTTTGTAGGCTCAGGCACTGTTGTAGCCAACTGCCAAAAAACAGCATCAAGGGAGCTAGTCATCACAAAAGGGCCTTTGTAAACTGTCTGCTGCAAATTAAACCAATCAACCCACTCTAAACCAAGCACTCTGAAGAAACTATAACTATCCCCACTTTTCCGCTTCAAAGAATATCTTCCTGCTTCTCACCAATAATTCACTTTTGCATGCCTGAAATCACATGTTTAGCTCTTTCTTCCAGGAAAAAGAGAAATTTTCATTAGCAAATGTGAATAAACCCCAAATAATACCAAAAATCGTGCTGCTCTTGTGGTTAAGTCATGTCATTCATTAACATTTGTGAGAATTGTCCAAGTAATACTAACCAAAGAAGTTTTACCTCAAGTCAACTGGAAGTGAGTGAATTAAATGCCATCCAAACATTCAGCATTGTTAAATAGTGCCAAAAGGAGAGAGTTTTACCCTGCCAAGTGCCAGCTAATGCATTTCTGGTTCTAAAGCAGTGTTGGTTGTTTAACACCAACAAGCTCACAAATCAGGGTTCTTAAAAGAGACAAGGCAAAAGAATGTGGCATGACAGGACAACACCAACTATTACACTCGTTCCCCCTCCCTTGAGAGTCAAAAGGCTGAGAAAATGGAAATGAGGGTCAACTTACCAAGTGGTCTCTCTTCATGGACCTACTCATCTCTCAACACATTTATCCAGGTGAAACCAAGTCAAAAGATCAAGGACTAATTTAAAGGGGAGTTAAAAGTCAAAGAAGAACAAAACTACAACCAGAAGTGGGGTAGACAGTATAGTCCTTGCCTGCCCTAGCTGGTGATGGCAGGATTTACCAACTCCCTCTGATTTCTATATTCCTTTAAGCACCAGCTGGTAAAGGTATCTCCTTCCCCACACTTTCCATTTCCCTTCGTTATTACCCATTTCCCCTTTGTCTCACCCTTCCCCTACCCTCCCACCCCAATCCTAAATATGGAACTCAAAACAATAGGGCTGATCTTTCAGACTTTAAGGACCACTCACACACAGCACTCTGGTCTTCCTATGGGAGACAGAGATATAACTTACACTAGCAACAAAGACAACTTTCCTTGAAACACCTACCTCAAAGCAGATTTTATTAATTTGTTGAGAGAAAAATTTTCCTGCTAGGTAGAAAAGACAATTGTTCTATCTAGACTATACAAAGTTATAAAGTAAACCAAAAAACACATAAACTCTTTTCCTCCACATTAAATTTAAAGTACCTTTTCCTTACTTGAAACTCCACCCAAGTCAAACAACTTGGTTCTATCAAATACATAAATCCAAGCATTTGTGTAATAGAAAGATTTCACTGAAAGGAAAGTCTTTCAGCAATAATAATGCCTCACTGGCTACAATATAGCTACTATGGCTTAAAAACCTTTCTGAAAATTAAATATCAATGTTTATACTGCCAGAAATTCCAGCAATCATCATCCAAAAGGGCTCTCTTTGACAATTTATAAAGTTTTTTTAATAACTTAGTTTTTTCATGTGGAAGTTATAGTATCAACATTATTTCTGAAGAAAATAACCTTTGCTTAAATTTGAAGATCTTTACTTCTTCACGCATTTTTACCCGCGTGCCACTTGGCAATACTATTTTCATAAATAAACTGCACAAGCCAACAGTGGCAATAGCCCAAGCATGTAAATGCTGAAGTGACCCAGTTCCCCACAGGTTGCAGAGTCTCCTTCATGCTAAATTATAGCATGTATTTTTCTTAAATGGAAAAATACTGTGCAAATGAAAGATGCAGCAGACACAAAGAAAAAGCTCTCTTTTACATTATTCATTAAGTAGGTTTTGTTGGTTAGAGGCAAGAGCAATACAAACCTTCATCATTTGGTTCACCATTCTAGTGATTCCTAACTTACTAAACTATAATAGAGGGACACGCAGAAATAGGAATATTTTTTAAACTAATCAATTGGCATCTTTGCAGAGCCGCTCAAGAGAGTGACAAATCAGGTCACTTAACATAAGACAAATTAAGGAGAAGTCCTCTAGGAATCAGCATATGAACTACTATAAGAGCAAAAGTAATTATTTTAGAACTGCTTGAATAGAAAAAAGCAATTACATACCTGAGCCAAGATATTAAGTCATTTAATCCTCAAACTAAGACAAAGAAAGTATCCACAGCAAAATTTTCTATTTCAAGATAGTAGAAGAAAGGTCAGTTTGGTAAGCCTCCAAGCATTACGATACCTGGTTCAGAGAAAGTGTCACTAATATCATCATCTTTGTCATCTTCATAATCCTCTTCCTCTTCTTCCTCCTCCTCATTTTCAGAAAGTTCGTGCTCGCTGCCAAATCCTTCATCATGGTCCTCATCATCAACATCCTCCTCATCCTCCTCATCTTCTTCAGGACTGCATTTGGTTGGCGGTTCACCCATGTTGTCAGAGACAAAAAGAGAATAATTGTGCTCTTCTTTTTTCTGGGATGAATCTGAGACCGACGTGCTGGCAGAAAGGCTGCTACTCTCTCCTGCTGCAATTGACCCAGGACCCTCCTGGGGCAGGGGACTGAGTAATAGTTCCTGGGTTTCTTTAAAAGGCAAAGCTGGAGTGGCATGACCCTGAAGAGGCTCCATCCCTTTTTTCTCTGGTCTCTTTGCTACTGCACCACAGTAGCAGGTGTTCTCCTTTGCTGCATCTGAGTGAACCTGGCTCAATAAGGGCCGGCTCTGCTGCACTGGGTTGATCTTTACCTTTGCCTTTTTTACATAGTCTTTACATTCAACATGAAAGTTCACCTTTTCATTATGATACATGTTGGTCTTCACCATGATTTGTGTGCTTGAAGTGGGTTTACTTGCTTTTTGGACACAGTCTGACAAAGGGACCTCAGCCTGAAGAGTCTTAGAAGAACACACAGGGGCAGCTGCTCTGCTTGCAATCTTTTTACCAGGGAATGAGGAGGGCAAGGGATTTTGTTTGACACTGAAAAGTGAATCAGGGTAATAAAGGGAATCAGAAACAGACTGAGAGTCCTCACTATTAAGCTGGGCCAAAGTTGGAGTTTTACTTATGACCTCTTCATCTTGGTAAGGGCTAGAAAAGTCATCAAGACCCAAGTAATCCACTTCTTTTGTTCCCCAGATGTCACAGCTGGTTAGTTTGGTATACTTTGTTAAGTCTTCACAGTATGTATCCCACTGTTCCCAGTTTGAGGTTACAGCACCCTCATTATCCAGGACATCTGTGAAAGACTCCAGATTTTCAATGTCTTTGCAGTCCTCCAAAGAAAGGAAGTTATCTCGAGGATTCTGTTGGTAGTTCATCTCTCTATCCTGAGAAAGGTTTAAAAAAAATCATACATCATATTTTAGGAAAGAAATATTCACCTCCATCCTCACTTCCATATATCAAATTGATAAATCAGTACTGCATCTCTGGTCTGTTTTATTTTAAGATAAAGGCTACTTACATGATGCTTTACCATTCCATCCAATATTTCCTTGGGCAAGGGAAAAAAAAGAGGGAAAATATGTCCCTTGAGAGGTTTAGGTATGGTCCAAATATCAAGGGCTCTTAAACTTTACTATAAACACTCTTTCTGAAAAAAGTTTGTATTTCCTGATCCTTGACTTAGAAGGATTTTGGGATCTCCTTAGAAACAAGCTTCAATTATAAAGCAAATAATGAAGACTTTCCCTTCAATAGAGAGTCTTCTTAAGTGGGAACTTAAATATAGAGGCAAAGAGCAACACAAAGAGAGTTGGAACTCAGCCACGGAAAGATAAGATCTTTGGCAGGACCTTATAACAACTCTTGGGCATGGGGAATAAAATACTCCTCCTGAGTATGATACTCCTCATGAGTAGAGATGTGATTTTTAAAATGCCAGCAAGACTACACAGCCATTAAAAGGAATGCAGTGAAGCTCTAATGTACTAACATGACAGGCTGCTCATTATATATTTTTATGTTAAAAAGAGTAAGTTACAGAATACTGTATCTATAAATATGTCATCCAACTAAAAATATTCATATATTTATATATGCATAGAAGACTCTGTTAGCAGTAGTTACCTTTGGGGAGAAGTTTTGGAGGGTGGAGGCTCAGGAAGGAAATAAGGAAGTTTTCGGTTTGTTTTTTTTCTGTTTTGATTTTTGCATTTGTTTGTTTGGGTCTTTCTGTTTTGTTTTTGCTTGTGCGTGGATGTCTGTGTGTCTTAACAGATTTAGTGCAGGATAGTTTACATACCATAAGTATCAAGTGTACAATTCAATGATTTTTAGTAAGTGAACAGATCTGTGTACTTAGTTTTCCAGTTTTTATATACTTCTTTTTTTTTTAAGTGTTTTTTTTTTTTAATAATTTTATTTATTTTTCCCCCAAAGCCCCAGTAGATAGTTGTATGTCATAGCTGCACATCCTTCTAGTTGCTGTATGTGGGACGCGGCCTCAGCATGGCCAGAGAAGCAGTGCGTCGGTGTGCGCTCGGGATCTGAACCCGGGTCGCCAGCAGCGGAGCGCACGCACTTAACCACTAAGCCATGGGGCTGGCCCTTAAGTGTTTTTTTTATTTATTTATTTTGTGAGGAGATCAGCCCTGTGCTAACATCTGCCAATCCTCCTTTTTTTTGCCTGAGGAAGACTAGCCCTGGGCTAACATCCTTGCCCATCTTCCTTCACTTTATATGGGACGCCGCCACAGCATGGCTTGACAAGCAGTGTGTCGGTGCGTGCCCGGGATCTGAACCGGCGAACCCCGGGCCGCCACAGCGGAGCGTGCGCACCCAACTGCTTGTGCCACCAGGCTGGCCCTTTATATACTTCTTTATTGCTTAAGTTGTACGTAACTAAATTTATTTTTTAAATGTTTTTCTTAGGAATCTTAAGTGTCTATTTATCTCAAGAATAATGATAAGTATATTCAGATATCGCTTGTAATTGCTATTTTTGTCTCACATTCTCTGGCTCATACACTTTGCTCAATGTTATCATTCCTAAATTTTCCAGCTGAAAAGTCCTTTAGCAGTTAGGCATTTTTAAAAAGACAGCTTCTCATCCTCATCATCAAAAACTGGACTTAAAGATATGTAGATAACCTTTCGTTTTACTATTTTCAATAGGTTCATACATCCTTCTAAAATTATGAGACTGGTATCACAAGAATCAAATTTGGCCTAATCACATCTTTTTTCTTCTCAGACATTCATAAATAAAAACTCTACCACAATACTTTTACCTCAAATCAAGTAAACCAAAATTCAAGAAAATGTTACTTACCAGTTCATACATGAAATCTGGATCTGAACTGTTTGCTAAAAGATCTGTGCTCATCAGAGTCTGTTCTGAAAAGGTGTGGCTTCGAAAGGCATCCCCAAAAGGCGGATCCATTCCGCTTACACTAGGCTACAACAGAGTGATTTTAATTTTAGAACGTTAGAGACTAATTCAGGACCAAATTATCACACATAAGCCCCACTCCCACGCCTACTAACTTACTTATTATTTTCAGAACACAAGTCTGCATTTTTTCCTACTGCTTAGTACATTTAAGAGATTGAACTACATTAAACCGTGGACTTAGGAAAATTACTAAAATGCACTAAAAAACAGAAAAAAGGGGCCAGCCCTGTGGCGTAGCGGTTAAGTGCGCGTGCTCCACTGCTGGCGGCCCAGGTTCGGATCCAGGGCGCGCACCTATGCACCGCTTGTCAGGCCATGCCGTGGCAGCGTCCCATATAAAGTAGAGGAAGATGGGCACAGATGGGCACAGATGTTAGCTCAGGGCCAATCTTCCTCAGCAAAAAGAGGAGGATGGATGTTAGCTCAGGGCTGATCTTCCTCACACACATAAAAATAGAATAGCAATTGTTAATAATAAAACCTAACGCTTATTTAGCCACTAGAGTCAGCACACAGTACCTAATGAGTACTTTTATTTAGCTATATAACATTTCTTCAAATCCATCTCTAACAACACTCCCTGAAGTGGAGAATTCTCTGCCATTTCCTGGAGTCTGCGGAAGTAGCAAGTCAGTCTCACTCTGTACTCCTAAGTGAGTCCAATGCCTTATTTCTCCAAACAAGCTGGAAGACAATTTGGGCATCTTTAGTCCAACAAATGCCTCCAGGAACATGATGGAGATAGGAGTAACCAAATATCCAAAAATCTCCTAAGTGAGACTAGTAACTTGGGCATGAGCTCAGTAGCCTTAATCCTGATCTCTGAAGAGGGGACAATTCATTCCATAATAAATAAGAAGGGAAAAAAGACTCAGCACCCAGAATTAATGCTCCTTCTTTTCTCTCCATCCTCCTTTTCCATTTCTGGTGAAGTCAGGGCTCACACTCCTGAAGTGGCCCAAACAAGTAAAAGGCCTCACTTTGAAATCTAACTTGGATGAAGACAGAGGACGGGAAAGAATAAGAATTTCCTCTTTGCCCTTTTGTCCTTCTTCAAGTTTCTGTCGGAACTTTTAAAAATTATATTAGTCTATTCACTTATATTTCTCTATCCATATACCTTCTACCTACCACAGACTGGCCTTTTCATACACTCTCTCACCATGTTTATCTTCACTGGTACTTCTCATCCCATTCTTTTCTTTCTCTGATTTCCCCCAACCCTACCAGGCTGCAAGAACTTTATCTTCCTAGAAAAATTTAGCTTGAGAAAATAAGTGTTTAAGATTAGCCCTAAATTCAAGCATTCAATAAACAGCAAATTAAACCTTGAATGGGAAAGAATTCTAAATGGGTATATGTAGTCCACTTGGCACAGAGGTTGGGGTGGAGGTAGGCCGCTAGTCTTTCTAATACCAGCTAGCATATTCCCTTTCTTTGCTTCTGCTGCCTGCCTCTGATCACCAAGCAGTCCCAGCAAGTTGCTGATTTTTGTGTTCCAGGGAAGTTCTGCCTGGCCCCACATAAAGCCACCTAAGAGTCCCTGTCCTCTCATTATTGCTAGGTTTCTTCCCAGTACTGAACACAAAGAGGGGAGGGGTAAGAGCCAACCACTGGAGGTGGAAAGGAAGAAGTTTGGACATGCAGAGTGGGGACTAACAGGGCTTCATTTACTGTTTCAGTGATTACCTCAAAACAAAACTGATCAACTCAAAGTAGCTATCATAATATAAATAGATATAATCATTCTTAGACATATTTTGTGGGGAGTATATATATGTGTGTACGGATGTGTGTGTGAGTATGAAAGAGAAAGAGGCTAAAGAGGTAATAGGAAGAAGACAGAGAAGATGGAAATGGACTTTCTGTGGCAGATTAATTTTCAAGGGAGTTGGTTTAGCCTCCATCAAGCCAGCAGATGTCCACCTTCTAAGCAACTTTTCATTCACCATGTTCCTTGTGTCAAACTCATTAAACTTCAAACCTGTAGCAAAGAAGGAAATAGAAGCAATGGAAGGAAGGACATGACATGTATTCAAAACTAGCTAAGATCAGAAGCAAAATGTCTTAAAAAGGTAGTTAACGTCAAGTTGTGTTAAGATTCAGAGAATTTACAGAACCAATGGTACCGACTTTCTGCAGTGGAAAAATATAAAACTTTGCACCTACTCTGAATGATTTACCTGAGGCATTTCCAAGCCCAGATCCTGTGAGTCCGATCCCAAACTTCTTTTTTTTCTCGTTTGTAAATTCCTTTCCAGCTTTACTTTTAATTTTAAGATCAAGGACGATTTTCACCATAAACAGCAGGTTTCTCCAGAATGCCTTCAACTCAACTGCTTGGATCACTGCTTTTTTTTTTTTTTTCAATAATTCTGTGTGAATCTGTCAAACAACAACACAAAGTAACTTCACCAAGCTCCATTAAAAACAAGCTGACCTTTCAAAAAAGACATTAACAAAGAACACTTTAAAGGAGTAAGTCTTGTGGTTGCAATATCAAGAGTTTCGTCCTTTCTTAGTACCAACGCTTCTGAAAGTCACCATTCCTCCCTTTGTTTCTAAAATAGGATTAGTCAATAACCAATTGGCAACATTTTTTTTAAAACACCCTGACAAAATTAACATAGGTCCATCTTTCCTGTGATCTGAAAGACGTATTATACTTAATGTTAAAGTAAAGCTTCCATTCACACTTTATGTTCTGTATGAGAAAACATGTCTCAGCATTTAATTCCATCTGTTGTATAATCATTACTGCTAAATTAATCTACATTTTATATCTCACAAATGTACAAGAAGAGTAACGAATACATAACAGTCAATGACAGAATTTAATATATTCCTACATTAAATAAAATCAACATTCCTATTGGTATATGCAACATTATTGAGTTATAAGTGAAAGGTATCCCTGAAGTAAGAATTATTCCAGTTAAGTTTTTAACACATGTATGTTGAGGGGGAGAAATGGGAACAAGGACTACTTTGCAGAGTGGTTTCAAGGGTTAAATTAAACGATGATTGCAAATCACCTGGCACAGGGTCTTATGTAGTAGGGACTTAAATGTTAGTTTCCTTTTCCTTCCTCTGTGAAGGTCTTAATTGAGAGGAACTAAACAACTATACCCTACTTCATCTTTTCCTAAATCAGCGGTCCTCCAAGTGTGATCCCAGGATGAGCATCATCAACATCAGCATCAACCTGGAAATTTGTTAGAAACGCAAAATCCTGGGCTCCAGACCAGACTTACTAAAGCAGAAACTCTGGAAGTGGGGCCCAGTAATGTGTTTAACAAGCCATCCAGGTGATTCTGATTCTCCCTAAAATCTGAGAACCACTGCCCTACAACTGAACTTCTTGCTCTCATTCAGTCTAGATGCAGTATCATTTCTTCCAAAGAAATGTTAACTCTCTCTGTAGTTAACACATTCTCTGGGCTAGAAGGTTAGAGTGGTACATTATTTCAACTTCAAAGACCTCTTGCTGAACAAATAAGAGATAGTCAATAAGGGACTCAATAATTGTTCTACCTAATTAGATTACTAAATTGACTACCATTTGTATTTCCTGGATCTTTGCTGGGCTCTTCCCTCTTGTAGGCTGTCATTCCCAGCTCGCTGTTCTAGTCTAAGAAACACCGCCAAGTGCCCAGTCTGGGCCTAGAAACAGAATTAACTAGATGTCTCAATCCAGTGCTACTGTCTAAGTGGATTGATCCCTGCTCCTGCCAAAGGCCAGCTCTCGCCCAACTTCTCCTCACATGGCCTCATGCCTTTGTCCCATTCCTGATACGCAGTCTCAGTCCTAACTCTTCCCCTGATTCCTATAAGAAACAAGGTCAGTTGCCTTTTCTACTCCTATTACTTAGACCCCAAAAAGGCATATGATTCATATGAAGCATTCAACAAAGCATACAGTGTAATCCTGGTTTGATACCCTCTAAAACCTGAAACTTATCCTTACTAGCAACAGAGCTCAAGACTCAAGAAGAGATTGAGCTCTATTCAACATATATCTATTGGCATCTACTCAAGACACCATCTACCAACACCATGGTTTATCAGGGAAACACTGGACAAAAAAGGCCTAAGTTCTAGTCGCAGTTCTTGCTTGCACACTATACAACACTAGGTAGGTCAATCTTCCTAAGCCTCATTTTTCTTACCTCTAGAAAGAAAACACTACTACTCTCTCCTGGCTACCGAATTTTCTATACCATAAAACTTCCATACAAATACAAGTATTTATTTAAAATCTTATTTACAGTCTTGGCCTCAAAACAAACTTCAGTAAATGCAGTTAGCAAAAAGAGCACTTGTCTGGGAGACAGGAGACTTGGATTCCAGTTTTGATAATTAAAACTAAACAGCCTTCTACATTAGAGCAAGTTACTTAGATTTTTGCCTTACCTCCTAGTCTGAGGAATTACAATTATTCTCCCTTAACTATGTAATAGGGATGTTATGAGAATTGAAAGAGATATTAAATTAGTATATAGTAATAAAATAAATCTTAAAGGTGATTATTATCAATAGGTACATTTTGCCAATGCTTTCTTTTGTCCCATAGCTAATCCAGCTCAGAAACTCAACATCTGTGACAGCTGTTGGCAGCAAGCCTGAATGTTTTAAAGACACCAGTTCCCAAAGTGAGGGTATCCACTATGTAAAGCGTTCAGTTGGTTCCCCAGGACAGTTAAAGGTCCTTACTTGCTTCTCCTAGTCTCTCAGGTAGTAGCAAACAGGAAGGGGGAAGGGCCAGTTCTTTTCTTATTTTTCTTTTTTTCCCCCAAAGCCCCAGTAGATAGTTGCATGTCATAGCTGCACATCCTTCTAGTCGCTGTATGTGGGACGCGGCCTCAGCATGGCCAGACAAGCGGTGCGTCGGTGCGTGCCCGGGATCCAAACCCGGGCCACCAGTAGCGGAGCGCGCGCACTTAACCGCTAAGCCACGGGGCCGGCCCCGGAAGGGCCAATTCTACTCCAAACTGCAGGACCTCTTTCAGTGATAAACTCTTCCGTTCTCTAAAACTAATGACTCAAGTTCACAACAAACTATCCTCATCCCCAACGTTCTGCACCCATTTTCCACAAATACTTGGTACCATTCCAAACATTTATTGTGAAACAATCATAAAGAACAAAATTCCTCAACCAAAAGTGAAACAAAAATAATATAGGCTTCTACAGCAATTACCATTACATAGAATCTTCCAAAATGATACACTGCTCCATAACTATATCCTATACCAGGGAGCCATATACAAAGGGTACATTAATGCTTAGATGGCCGAGTAACACTGAGGAGGAAGATGTAACAACTTGCTTTTCAGGATGCCTTCACACTTCTTTCGGCTCAAGAATATCCACAGTTTACTCAAAGCTTTGATATTCAAGTACACAGATGGCAATGGTCTAATTTCCCAATGTGTAACCTGACGAATATCTGTTCCAAGGAATGTTAGATGGTTACTCAACAAGAGGGTTGTGAGGTTTGGAAAAGATCACGTTAACAAAACTGCTACAGTGCCTTCATGCAGGACTTCTTGGAAACTTTAAGGTGCTAGGTGCTAATGCATGTTATAAATCACCAATAGGTAAATGGAACAGATATCATTTCCCAAAATTATTTGATCATAAAACCCTCCACCCTGTCCTCAAGCAAACCTTAAGACTAGTGTTTCTTCAAAAACAACACCACCACCACCACTAGATGAAAGGCTAAATAAATTCCCCTAGTTATTACTTCCTTGTATTCACAGCTCTGGCTCACCAGTTCCCAACACAGTTTTGTGAGTTTTTCAAGGAAGAGACGACTGTGGGTCCATCAGAAATAATATTTACCAATAGATCTTCCGTACCTGGGCTCATTCAAAACTATTCAACAACAGCTCCTAGGCACAGGAAGATACTCTGGTAACAGAGAACTAGCTCCCTGAAGCAATGAGATGGGGCAAATGACTGATTTACAAGCAGCAATGGTACCACTTGAAGACAGCCACAGCTTCAAATCTCTTTCATAGCCCTTTCCACCAGGTCGTACTCTACGCTTTTTGGTTTTCCACTTGAAAATATGTTGAGGCTTACTACGTATGATAGGTAAGGCAAAAAGTAAAGTAAGATGATAGGTAAGGTCAAAGGACTTCTTACAAAAGCTCATCCCTGGGAGTGCTCAAACCACTAATCCAAACTTTAAAAGCCAAACCCAAGAGCTGCCTGGTATGCCCCAGCAGTTCACACATATCCAAGAGCTCCTAAATTGTGTCCCTTCTGAAGCTGAGGGTTTCAGTTGATCCCTGAGAGTCCACATATAAAAAAAGGTTGACATCAAGGAAAATATAAACCTCTTTATAAATGAAAATGTCTTAGGAATAAGAAGATAGTGGGTATGATGGCCAGAATCCCTGCACCTCTCCTTTTATATAGCACTGGCTTAGGCCACTGTTCCCTTTCTATAACTTGAGGGAACTGCTTCCTCACAATGATAAGTAGCACTTCTGAATCATTCAATATTCACTAGAGCAGATGTTAAAAAATTTTTGACACACCATTTAGGATGGCTATTATCCAAAAACAGAAAGTAACAAGTGTTGGTGAGGATATGGAAAAATCGGAACCCTTGTGTATTGCTGGTTGGAACGTCAAATGGTGCAGCTGGGAAACAGTTTAGCAGTTCCTGAAAAAGTTAAAATACAGAATTACCATATGATCCAGCAATTCCACTTCCGGGTATATACCCAAAAGAACTGAAAGCTGGGACTCAAACAGATACATGTACACCCACATTCAAAGCAGCATTATTCACAATAGCCAAAAGGTGGAAACCACCCTAGTGGCCATCAACAGATGAACGGATAAACAAAATGTAGTACATACATACAATGAAACATTACTCAGCCATAAAAAGGAATGAAATTCTGACATATGCTATATCGTGGATGAACCCTGAAAGCATATGCTAAGTGAAGTAAACCATACAGAAAAGGACAAATATTATATGATTCCACTTATATGAGGTACCAGAAGAGACAAATTCATAGACAGAAAGTAGAATAGAGATTACCAGAGAGTAAGAGAGTTATTGTTTAATGGGTAGAATTTCTATTTGGGATGATAAAAATGTTCTGGAAATAGTGTGACAGTTACATAAAATTGTCAATGTACTTAACGCCATTGAATTGCATACCTAAAAAGGGTTTAAATTGCAAAATTTGTTTATTTTACCACAATCAAAAGTAGTAAAAAATTTTCTTTGACTTAAGAAATGCTGACACATTTATACTGTTATTTAATTCAGATACCATGGTTTATTCTGATCTTTCCTAATCTTTGCTGGTTCATGCTCATCATTTCTTTCAAGTGGGCAGAGTTCTTGGGTTCTCTCTGTTGTCTTTAAACTGTACCAGATCCACACTTCTAAGATGTGGTTACTGTCCTGACCCCTAATTTAAATAAAACATTTCTCTTGAGGCTTAATCCTCAAGTAAAGATGAAAGAAAGAGTGGGGGGGGGGGAGGGAGGGAGGAAAGGAAAGACCACTGACTTGGTAATTTAAAAGTTTATACAATGTGTATAAATATGGGACTCCCTTATTTTAGTTAATCAGTTTGCCCAAGCTCCTTAGTAGACCAGGACCCATCACCACACATTCCACGCATCCTGTTATACTTCATATGTCCCATTCAACAATTCTTTTCCTTTTGAAAACTACTGAGAAGGAGCTGAACAAAACAGTTCTTCAGATGCTTATTAAATCAACCTGTTTCACGGTGCAGCAGAAATCAGAGATCCCCAAATCTCCAAAACCATTGAGGAAACAGAGGCTGCCTATGCAAGAAGCACACTGGTGGAAAGGTGGGGGCCACCTCCACCCTTTATCATGGAATATAAATCCTGTAAACACAACTGCAGGCAAATCACTATTCTTTACCCTTCAATAGCAGTTCTCTAGACTCTAACATTTAGACAATAGGCAAGTAAACTTCAAACTAGATGGTTATAGTTGATGTCAGGAATTATTAGCAAAAGACTCCCATTATTTATTTTCCAAATCCTGAGGCTGCTGGTCTTTTAAGTAGGGAAGAGAGGAGGTAGAGGAGAGTAAGGAGGGAGAAGATAGATCTTTTCCCTCAGATGAGGTGAAAAAAGATCATTTTCCTAGCCAAGCAGTACTTGTCGTGACCTTATAAGCAGATGTACTCCTTCCGCCACACCACCTTGTGAACTCGTTATCCCTGGGTCAATTCAATAGTCTCCTTTGATTCTCACACTCAGAGAGTTTAAAAAATATGGGGTTAAATGAGGTTTGCCACAAAAATTTAATTGAGCAAAATAATTAAAACTACATTTTACTGAGAATCCTGAGGAGCTAAGAAAAGATGCTAAATTTCAAAAGTGATCTCTCCTTAGAATGAAGTCTTGGAGGAAGACACAAGACCTCTTAGAATTTTATTCGATTCCTTTCCAAAGACTTCTGCCCAACTTTAATCTTTGGGCTACAGAGACAACATATGGGAACTTATTTAAAACCCATATGGAATCAAAAAGAAAGAGCATTAAAGCAGGTTTATGGATCAATGTGAGTTGAATGGGAAGAGCTACTTTTTATTTCTGAGAACTATCAACTACAAGATTATTAGGGGCTTTCTGCAGCCTTGATACCTGTCGATTATTCTTGTTCAGAGCATAAGAATAAGAGCGTGGGACAGTTTTAGACAGAACCAAAGAATGCATTTCTAACCCCAGCCACCCTTGGTTACCACTGGCAACAAAATATTCAGCGTTTATATTTGCGTAGCTGTGTACAGATTACAAAGCACATTGCTATATACCCTGTCTTTTGATGAAACAACTTGGTGAAGTAGTTAGGAAAAGTATTAGCATCATTACCATCCTCTACCCTCTGTCCAACCATTTTTACGTTAAGAAAAGTTCAGCAAAGATAAGAGATTTGTCCAAGGTCATTCTGTCAATGGATGCCTCTGTGCAAACCTATCAGACCTCTACCCTCAGCGCCTCAAAGATCATCTCTAGAGGACTCCCAAATCTACATCTTCAGCCTAAACACGCGAGTGCACGGGCCCTACCACCTGAGATCCAGGTATTTTCATGTTCACTCACATGCCATGACCTCACGCACAACATGCCAACTTCCCATCCAAATGTTCCTATTCTGTCAATAGTACCATCACTCTCAGACATCCAAGCACGAACATTGAGCTCAGCCTTCACTCTCTTCTTCTTCCTCCTCACTTGCTTTGTTAAATCATGCCAATTCTAACAAAGATATACTGACAACTTACCTTGTACTGAGCACACATGCATCTGTACGACTTTGCCCTTCCCACTTTCTCAACTCTTACTAGGGCCTCATCATTTTATATTTACCATTCCAATATTTGCCCTACAGATCCTTCTGTCTCCAGCCCCTCCCTCCAGTTCTTATGCCCCATTATAAAATTATTCTGTGCTCGTAAGTTTTCAGCAACTTCCAAACATCTCTTGGATAATGTTCAAAATACTCAGACGCAATCAAACTATCTTTCCAACCCTATCTTCCACTACTCTTCTAAAAATATAACACTAATATTAGCTTGATCTTACAATTTCCCCCAAATTCTTGAGGTACTTAACAATCCCACTTCACTCCACTGAGGATCTCCAACAGTGAGACTCTGGCCTTTCATGCCCTTGCTCACAATGTTTTTCCTCTTCCTCCTCCCCAACTCCTTGCCTCCACTAACCAGATTGTAAAATCTTTGAGAATGACCATCCTATCTCACATCTATTTCACTACAGTGCCAAAAGCAATGTGTTGCCCAGCACAGGCATGCAGACAAGAGTTAACTGACAATCAATGGAAATCCCCTAAGACCACAAGTTCTTCTGGATAAGGAGTTAGAGGTGCAACATTCTTCGCACACAAAGAGGACATTACAAAGAAGTCAGTCATTCAATATATATCGGGCATCTTTTATGTGCTCTGAACTATCTTGTAGTAGCTTGTTAATTTGAGTCTTGAATCATTGTAGTATCATATAGTAAAAATATTTAAAATTGTACTCCTGAATTTTTAAAAAAAATTTCCAGGAAGAGTGCTGTTTGAATTACAGTCAATTTTAAAGACCTGAGATAATTCTTGTCTAGGGAAGAGAGGGTAGAGGAAGGAGAAGGATTAAAATTATTGAAACCAAGTGAATCTAGGTACTGGACTGATAGATGTTACATTGTCTTTCTCTCTCTCCCTTTCTCTTGCACACATTTTTAATTAAAACAAAATATTTTATGCAGGTTAAAGATTTGAGTTTTAAAGAATCATTAAATTTTCTGAGCTGTTCTGCAGAAATCTACAAAATGTAAAAAGGGAACAATACAAAATTAAAGGTAGTAGCATAAAAACACACAGGGGTGCAGGTGAGAACACACTGGAGCCATATAGCAAGACTCCAGGGAAATACCCATCACAGGACAGTCTGGACATATTCTAATAACTTTGGCACTCCTGTTATCAGGGATCTGGGCTCTTTTTCAAAATTTATTGTCTCCTTCCTCCTTTTCCAGATTTGACACTTTTTCAAAAGTAGCTTGAATAATAACTAGAGACAATTTTGAAATTCTCTTCAAATTCTTTCCTACTGTGTGAAATGGGCTATACAGTGGTCCCCCCTTATCCGTGGGGGATATCAGACCCCCAAGTGGATGCCTGAAACTGTCAATAGTACCAAACCCTATACCAAACCTGATACAGTCAATCTGATAACCAAGACAGCTAGTAAGTGACTAATGGGTGGGTAGCGTATATACAGCGTGGATACGCTGGACAAAAGGATGATTCACGTCCCCGGCGGGATGGAGTGGGATGGTGCGAGATTTCATCATGCTACTCAGAACTGCGCGCACTTTAAAACTTATAAATTGTTTATTTCTGGAATTTTCCATTTAATATTTTTGGACCACCGACGACCATGGGTAACTGAAACCGTGGAAAGTGAAACTGCTGATAAGGTGAGACTACTATACCACCAGCACAGAACTACTGAACAGCTAGTACAAAGGTTATAGGCACAGAGCTACAAAGAGGTTCTGAATACAGTTTTGCAGTCATTTCTTTCAACACCGAGAAAGGCTGGCTGTCTCTTCGGCTCTAATACTCCTAAAAGGCTTGCTCTATAGAAGCAAAGTGTAGATTCAAGATAAAAGGTTCTGCCTTATAACTGAATATTTGGAATTTCATTCCAGATACCCACTTGCCTTCCTTTATGTGTAAATGCAAGAACTCCCCCTCTTACTTTGTAGGGATATTCTGATTTGTGATACTATGTAAAGTATCTGACCCTGGCACAAAACAGACACAATAAATGGTGGCTATTTTTATTCTCCGATTCCTTCCTTGGTATAAGATGTCCCTGGGATGTTGCTGCTGTGAGGATATAAACCCAAACTCAACTCAGAATCCTAGATTGTCTAAATTCCACATTTAATTATCACAAAAACCCAACTGGCTGGAACTAGGGCGAATAAGGGATACGCAGGCAACACAGGTCATTTAACACCCTTGCCCCCAGCTTTATGAGGGTGAATGTCAATTATGCTGGTCCAATCAGCAAAAGAATCTCTGTATTCACAAAGAAATTCATAAAGCTAGCAAACTAGTCATCTCTATATACAATAAGAACTGGCAGATAAATTATAAGAGGAAAGGGCTTCTTCACAGAGATTATTGCTCTTATCGTTCAAAAAATGACATACAATTTACCTCTTTTTTTATAGTTATACTAGCTTCACCATAGGTTCTGCACAACTCAAGGGAATGGACTTATATAAAATTTATCTTTATATCCATAATACCTTACACAGTTTCTAATAAATACACACACACAGTTTAATCTATACTCTACTTGTCTCAACAGGCTTCAGAATAAATCAAGCAAAGGACGGAGGCTACCCTAACTGTCGGGAAAACACAGCACTGAATAGAATCAGCAGCTATCAGAAGAAAAGTACAGAGGAACCAGAACTTGGTCCCACCCTCCCATCAGACACTCAATATTCTTACATCCCTCCAATTAGAGGAAAGAGTAAAATTCATTTACAATAATTCATTAGTTTTTAACTTGGAAGTTTGGACAACCAGTAAGTTGTTACGCCAAGCTATAAAACAAAGGTAACAGGGTCCTAACAAGTTCACTCTACCAGGAGTATGTACATTTTAAAACAAAACATGAAGTTAAGTAAAGATTTAAAGCAAAGGTCTCAAACTGGACTGCACCCACAAATCAACGCCTACCTATGGGTTTTGTTCTGCCCACACCTTAGTGTTTTCAAAAAATTTAATTTTAACTGCCAGCACTTAAATTGGAAATTTCACATAAAATTTATGACTCCTAGTATCAAATGCCACTCTCTTGGGAAAAGAAAATCAGACCTGACAACACTGGGTACATATTCCTGGCAAGACGATCACTTGAACTGAAGTGAGAGTTATCCCTTTAAACAGGCCTGTGCTCTCAAGCCTGCTCTCATCTCCACCTTACAGATGGGGACTCTAAGCTTAGAGATTCTCAAAACCACAGAGCTAGCAAAAAGCCTATTTGTGAATATAGCTAACTCCAGGACTTTCACTCTTAACCATCTGCAACTCCATCTCCAACTAAAAGGTAATTATCTGTATACGATAATATCTGTATACAAATATCTGTATACGAATAAAGTTTACAGCACTTTATTCACAATAGCCTAAAATCTGGAAGCAACCCAAATATCTGTCGACTGGTAAATGGATAGACAAATTGTGGTACATCCATACAATAACAAGCAGTCAACCGATACTCGAAATGACATGGAGAAATCTCAAAAGCGTTATGTTAAGTAGAAGCAATCAGTTTCAAAAGACAACACATTCCATGATTGCCTTCATATGAAATTCCAGAAAAGACAAAACTATAGTGATAGAAAGCAAATCACTAATTGGAGCTGGGATGAAGGGGGGCATGTGGGAACTTTTCTGCAGTGATGGAGGCAATGTTCCATATCATGACTGTAGAGGTAGTCAGATGACTGCAAACCTTTGTCAAAACTAAAAGTTGGGTGAATTTTATTTTATATAAATTATACCTCACGGGGCTGGCCCCGTGGCATAGCAGTTACGTGCGCGTGCTCCGCTGCTGGCGGCCTGGGTTAGGATCCTGGGTGCGCACGGATGCACCACTTGTCAGGCCATGCTGTGGCGACGTCCCATATAAAGAGGAGGAAGACCGGCACGGATGTGAGCCCAGGGCCAGTCTTCCTCAGCAGAAAGAGGAGGATTGGCATGGATGCTAGCTCAGGGCTGATCTTCCTCACACACACACAAAAATAATAAAATAAAATTATACCTCACTAAAGCTTATTTTTAAAAGAAGTGTTTAGAAAACTACAGAGAGAACACTACCATCTCTATCCAGAAAGTTTGAGAAAGCTTCGGGAAAAGGTGAAATTTGAATGGGATCTCATCACAGAACAATTTTAAGGTGCATAACAAGTAGAAAACACACCATATAAGTAGTCATATTCTGCATTGTAGCCTATGAGAAGTGGCGTCTCTGAATACAAAGGAAAACGCTTCATAAAAGGAAATTCAGAGATGGATAATTAGTACCTGGATAGGTACCAAAGACAAGTTGATCTTACAAGATTTCCCAAGAGAGAATCAACTCAGACATATATTGCTGTCCATGTGGAAAATAAGCAGATAGTGCGAAAGAAGTTTTGTTTTGTTTTGAATTCATAAGGCAAATGAAAAGGAAAAGCAAGAGTCAAAAAAGAAAGGAAAAGAAACCCAAAAGGAATAAAGGAAGGGATTGCGACAAGAAGGTGAAATTCAGGCAAGGGACATACTGGGTCAGAATCAAAAGCACCTTGGTACCAGCAGATTAGAACAGAGAAGAACAAGGGAGGTGTGTCAGACCTTGATGAGGGACTAAAAAAAAAACTAAGGGAAAAGAGACCAACCAAAGCCAGAGCTACAGAGAAAAGAGACAGGAGACCTGACAGTATAGAGCAGGGCCAGGAGAATTAGAGGATAAGGGGAAAGTAAAAATGTTCTTTCCTCCTAATCTCACAAAGTAATCTCCTCCTCTTCCATCCACCCCCCTCCCCAGGCCTCTGCCCTAGTTGAAGCCTTCTCATACCCAAGGCGATTTCATACATCTTGTGTACCTTTTATACGTCCCTGAATGGACCAGAATGCTTCCTTCACTATTCTTCAAAATCCAGTTCAAGTGCCACCTTTTCTGTGACACTTCTCCAATTATCCCAGGCAGAGTTAGTAGTCCCTCTTCCATATTTTCAGAACATTTTGTTCTAAATATTATCATAACGTTGAACTGCAATGTCTGTCTCCTCTACTAGTCTATGCACAACTCCAGTAAAGGATTCAACAGTAAGGATGAAAACTCTTACTAAAAAAAGCAGTTCGAAAAATCGTGAAGTCCATCTCATCTTATACAACACTACTAGGATGCTAGAAGCCTTGCTGTTTTAAGGGATTCTACAATTAATCTGTTGAACAAGAGTACATCCACCCTACCCCTATTTCCTCCCCACACCATCAGGGACCTTTGTTTAAGTTTTATTTTTGTAAGGCTTTAAACTTCTTGGTGAATGGCAATCACACAATGGAGAAGGCAGCAAATTGCATCGGGAATGGTATGTAGCAGACAAAGAAGGAACTTGCTTTATAAAATAAAAGGAGCACCTTAAACTCGCAAAGCCAGAACATTATACTGAAGAAAATCAGTGTACAAGAGTCGGAAGAAGGATAAGAAATCAGCAAGCTCATGAAGCTTTCATGGGAAATTGTCAAAGTCAACAATACCTCAAGATAAATAAGTAAAAACATGACTTTGTAACAAAAGATGTAAAAGTGGTTTTGGTGTTAAAAGGACAGAATGATGGGATGATCAGAGTTGCTGGGAATTAGTAGGGAGATGAGTAGTTTAGAAAGCTGTTTAGGGAGGAGAGTTCCCATACAGACTTTGGAAGAAAGGTCATGAACTGGTGAACAGGCATACAAGGCTTGGCTGGCAGTGGAATGGGATGGTACTGCAGTTACAAAGTACCACTGCACCTCCCTGCATCAAACTCTCTCCAAGTCCAGCCCTCCCCACCGGAGTGAATCAGACTTATAGCAAGAATGATTTTATGGTGCCTCCCCCAAAAAGGGACCCTGCCATATAGATGAACAATTATCCCAAACCTCTAAGAAATAAGAAGTTCCACTCACATTTGCCAAACACCCAGAGATCAAGTGTGCCAAGAGCTAATGACAAATCCAAAGGACAAAGCACAACTTTTTTTGTGCCTGGAAGGAATATTCAACAAGTCTAACTAATGGAATGTATCTGAAAACAAATTAACAAAAGAATGCGAGGGACTTTTAGATATCATTAAAATAGCTTCTCACACACACTCACACACACACACACACACACACAAATAGCTTCTCTATAAACTTTCTTAAAAGAAAAGGTCAATTTTAAAATGAAAGCTTTTTGCACAAATGGTGATTAATTCCTCCCTTCCAACTAAGAAAAGCCCAACATCTCTACTAACAGCAGACTGACTTTCTTACCTTCTAGATAAGCAGCTTTCAGCAATTCACTCATTTATCTAAACAGTTCAGAAGCACTAAAAGGATTCAGGCACAGTATGAGGCACTGGGAATACAGAAATAAGAGGCAGACTCTGACCTCAAGTTGCTCACTATTATATGGGTAGAGAAATACTGTAGAGTGGGGCAAATGCTAATAAAGATAAACTGAGAGGCAATTAGGCTAAGAGAAAGAAAATCAAACCCAGATTTGAGAGGTAGTTCCAAGCAGCCTGAAGTATTAGCAAATTCAAAGCACAAAAGCTTGAGAACACAATAACTAACAATTTCCCAATATCCCTCTATGAGGTAGAAAACATCATTAATCCCTACTAGTACAAATTAATAAACTGAATTACCCATGGTCACCCAGCCAAACAGTAGGTTAACTAGAACCAGAAACAAGATTACAAGCCACATGATGCTTTTCAGTTTTAAGAGGTAAATGTATTCTCCTTTCTAAACTTTCATGCTTGCACTTGCAATCCAGTTCAAGTCAACAACACTGGTGAAATATTACATAAAAACAAGGCAAAAAGCTATCCATGAAAAAATTAAGTATTTGCCTGTGTAATATTTTTAGGTTATAGCATCTCTGCTTCAGTGGGCACTTAGCACCACTTGACATTTTCCAAAGAAGGGGAGTGGCGGCAACCTGTATCCGTGTGTGTGTGTGTGTGTGCGTGTGCATGTGTGGCTGAGGAAGATTCGCCGCGAGCGAGCCCCGAGCGAGCATCTGTGGCCATCTTCCACTATTTTGTATGTGGTTCGCTGCCACAGCATGGCGGCCGATGAGTGGTGTATGTCCGTGCCCAGGAACCAAACCTGGGCCACCAAAGCAGAGCACACTGAACTTAACCACTACGCTACAGGCCGGCCCCAACCTTATCTTTTGAGTCTTGTTTGAAAAAATATCCTACCCTATCTAAGTAATTCTACAAACATCTCAGGCAACGGCACAACTAACGTGGCTTCCAAATTAACTGTATGATGTATATAAGAGCTAAGTGTGTTGACTAATCCCTTGACTACCATCTCTTGAAACAGCTGTACATAGTTTTGTTAGGAATGATATGCTAAATGGACTTTCAAACCTCAATAGGACCATACCTTTGAATATATTAAGGTTCTTAAGTATCATACCTTAAAACTAAATTTTTTCAATCAAAATGCATCTCTAAAATAAACAGGACTTAAATATTCCAACATTTGCTTTAAACAGTTTTTCAGGGGAACATCTATTTGTAAATGAAATAAAAATATAGAATACGATGTTGCCATGTGCTCTTATTCTAAAAACTCTTCAAGGCAGGAGATATGTACATTCTGCAAGTGCTCAAATATTACCTGAAGTGAATGTTTGTATATTCTTCAATATCTTAACATCTAAGTACTTGAAACCCAGTGACTGATGTCCCAGACGGGGTTGACAAACAAACTATAGCCTTCGACCACAGCCTGTTCTTATAAATAAAGTTTTATTAGAATATAGTTCAAACATACTGTCGGCTATGGTTGTTTTCATACTACAATTTGCAGAGTTGAGTAGTTGTGACAGAGACCATACGGCTCACAAGTCTAAATACTTACTACTTGACCCTGTACAGAAAAAGTCTGTTGACCTCCATCTTAGAATCATCGGAACCCAATGATCTGACAAATTTATGTCTAGCCTAAGAGTTGATCTACCCTGGAAGATGAACACTGAATACGGTGAAAGAGAATTCTTCCCCAAAACATTCAAGTACAAATCTACATGGAAACAAACCTCTACTGATTCATTCAGAGTCATATAATTGTCAAACTTGACTAAAAACTAAACTTTAAAAGCAAACGGTGAATTTAGTTCTCAATCTTTTAAAAATTGCTACATTAATAGAATCAACATACAAACTCACTGTACTTCTACTGTCATTTGTATTTAGTTCACCACCACCAGCAATCATACTAGTTATTACTTTACTCCTTAACACTGGCATCCAAGAACCCACACACAATGAACTAGTAAACTAAGTAGAACACAATCTTTGTAAAAGTTTGTTTCCACCTGCCATGACAGATAGAGAATGGGATGTTAAATGGAGTATCCAAAGTCTCTTCTTCTGGATGTATTTAGACTCTTCTATGCTTACCAGTCTAAAAATTCCAAAGCTGCTATATCAGTCATATAAAAGAATTACACTCAAATAAGTCTTGTTGGATCTATTTGCCATTCTCCGAATAAGAGAAAAAATAAACTATTATTTTTATTTGCTGTAAAAGTTGTATTAAAGAACCAAACTCTATCAAATTATCAGGGATTATATTTTTACATATCATTCTTAACAGAACTGAGTCCATCATGTCATATTAATACAGGAATCGATAAATCATTTATTTACCAATTATTAGTTTTCTCTAGTTAACAAAATAGGAGATAATGCAAATTCCTAAATGAATATAGTCAACTTGAATAGCCCCTGCATGCTATATCTACGGCGCGTTCCTACCCTAAGTGCTTAACCAAAGATGCATCAACAGCCTGGTACCCTTGACAATATCAATGCAGTCACAGGTTGTAAGCTGATGTTAACATAAAGCTAAATTAAGCATTTAATAAGGCCGATATGATGCCAAAATAATCACAAAACTAAGTAAAATAAGTGATTTTCTAATTACTCATTTCCCCCCTCATCTTTGATGTTTCTCCTAGCTATCTTGGGTTAAAAGAAAACAAGAAAAAAAATTTATAAGTACAATCAAGTGACAACCAGTTTACCTCAGATCACAAGATTTACATAGAAGTCTTATTTTCTGCTTTTTTAAAAGAAATAAGTCAGATCTTGATCCTATTTCTCACCTGCAGGGTATTCGCAAGACAAAGTCCTAAAGAACCTTCAAACCTAAATCATTTTCTGAAGGCTCAGTTTTCTCATGAAGTTGATTTACGTGAGCTACCAATTTATGTGAGCAGGAGGGGCAAATTACTACTAAGACTAGGGCAAACACGGAGGCCTAATCTTTAGAAGTTATTCTGACGAAAAAATGGAAACCCCGCCCAGCCCTTAACTTTCTCGGCTTTTCTAATCTCGATGTTCTCTGTGCAAAATCCAGAAAAGCAGAACTTCCTTCTCACTGTCTGCCTCTATCTGAGGCCTGGTGCAGAAATTCAGACCGCTAGTTATCCAAGTACCTTCTCAAGGTAATCTTAAGGCTCAAGCCCGCTCAGAAACAGCAAAAAGATTTGCTTTCTTGGGTTAAAGGAGGGCAATTACAGGGTTTGGTCGCCGGGTTTGTCAGGAAGCGTAGGGCCGAGAAAGAGGGAGAATCCAGAGACTGAGCTTCATCTAGTCCCAGGAACCACCCCCAGGGGCGGCTAGACTGCCCTCGGTACTTCCCTGCCTCCTCTGCTCGGGTGGGGAGAGCGCTGGGTCGGGGTCAGGCTCCCCTGAGCTACTTCCTGGTCCGATCGGACTCGCCTTCGGACACCCGAAACGCCCCCGGCCCGGCTCCCTCGCCCTTTGCCCTGTCTCCTCCCCTCTCAGTGACCCACCACCACCGGTCCCCTCCCATCTAACATGGCCGCCCCACCCGGCCCACCCCCGGCACAGCCTAACTAATTGGGGGCCCGAAGCACCGCCTCCCCCACATCCATTGGCACTGCAGCCTCCGTCGCCCTGCCCCATTGGACAGCACGGCCTGCCACTCCGCGCAGCGGGCTCCGCCTCCGAGCCGCTTCAAGCTGCTTTGAGAAGACATATAAACAAATCCCGGGAGGGAGGCCCCTCTCGCCTGTCGCTGGGGCGGGGACGGGAAGGGGGAGCGGCTGCCCTCGAGACACCCCTGCCTGGACCCCCCCCCCCGTCCCCAGCCCGCGCCTCCTCGTCTCCTGCCAGCCCGGTTCCAACCTTCGTGGCCCCGGCCCTTCCTCACACGCCCCTCTCTCTCCTCCTCCCCCGCCAGCCTCCCCTCCCCTCCCTTCCCCGGCCCCTCCCACCCGCTCGCTTCTCTGACAGGCCGGTTGCCGGCAGCCACGGCCCCGGGCTCGGAGGCAGCGGCGAAGGGCCGAACCTAGCAGGGCGGACGCCCGGCGCTGCCCACCCCTGGCCTAGCCTGCCGCCCGCCCGTGGGTCCCATCTACCGCCGCCCTACGCTTTTATATAACCGTCCCGGGCCGGAGGGTGGGGGAGGGGGCCGGAGCCCCCGTGACCGGCAGGCGGCAGCCTGCGGCCCGCGCGCCCCCAGACTCGGCCCTGGTCCCGGCCCCCGCCCCGCGCCGGCCCGGCCCAGAGCCCCGGCGCTGCTGCCTCCTAGGCCAGCGGCCCTCCTCCGCTCCCCGCCCGGCTCGTTCCCCAGCCCGGGCCCCTGCGGGCTCCGGGCGGCGGGCAGCGGAGCTCACCTGTGGGTGTGGGGGCACCTCAGGGTCTCGGTCCAGTTCCGCTGCAGGGGCCACGGCCCCTCTCCATGCTGCCTCGGGTTTGTTTTGTTTATGTCCTTCCTGACGGGTTCCCGGAAATCGCGTGACTCGCCCCCCTCACGTGGGCCGCGGCGAGGAGGAGGAGGGAGGCGGGGGCCCGCCGGCCTCGGGCCAATCGCGAGGCGTTCTGCAGCCCGGCCAATCAGGAGCTCGGCCCGGCAGGGCACCCCTGTCACATGACGCCGGAGGGGCGGGTTGCCGGGAAAAACCAGGAAGAGGGGGCGGAGCGGGGGCTCGGCGCTTGCCACTGCAGCGTGGGCCGTCTGCGATACCGAGCCACGCTCACGTTTGTAGAGAATGTTCGTTTACAGAGGCTTTCACATCCAGCGTTTTCTCTGATCTACAACCACGCGTTGAGGCCTCAGGTGTCCGTATGCCCATCTTACAATTGAAGTTCACTGAAATTTGAAGGGGGCTACGGGAACAGAGGGCATTAACTTAGGAGGGGGATTGTATCAACCTTCTGTTTTATAAATGTCCTCCCCATCTGAACCTCTAAATTCACTGAGAAACTGGCTTTGCCTTCAGTCGTTCGTTCATTCATTCATTCAACTAATATTTATTGCGCACGCATGCCCAGACTCTCGGATCAATCAGATTGCCTGCACCTTTAAGAGAGAGAATAGCTGTACACAATTGTACAGACAATACTGCTAGAAGCGCGTAGACAAACAAGCCTTCATGACACATGGGCCTGAGGTTTTCTTGTGCTCCCTGATGCTATTAATAACAACAGCGACCCTTTATTATTAAACGTATACTATATGGTGGGCTTATCATCTCATTTAGTTATCCCTACAAGCGCCCACCATGGTAATATACCAGTTTTTCAGATTAAGGCTCAGACGGGTTAAGTTACTTGCTTAAGGTCAGGCAGCTAGTAAATGACCCAACTGGGACTGGAACCCAGATCTCTTATCACAGCCTGTGCTTCCAGACTGTTCTTTATACTTCTTAAGGGCACAGAAGTTATCTTCTGAGCACAGAACAGAAATCTGATTATAGTAAGCTTAGAGAAAGGAGGATTGGGGAACAGAAATGCTTGGCCAGATTCCTTTAGAATGCCAGTTTTCTCTTAGAAGTAATTGCCTTTGAAAAGGTGGCTCCTCTTTGCACAGATCTAGGGAAGTAGTATAATGTCAATGTCAAAACTGTGGACTTGGGAATCAGAAAGACTTCTATAGGTCATAAGTTTCAAGAGGGCGGGGACTAGCCGTGTTGTTCATCCTCTAATTTTCATGCCTGGCACATAGGCAGTCATTAAATACTGGTTAAATAACAACTGGATTTGAATCCTTGCTTTACCACACGTGAAGCAGCACAAATTATTTAACCTCTGTGAGGCTCCTCTGTAAGTACCTCATGGGGTGGATGTGAGAATTGAGTGAAAAAATTCACATAAATCACTTACGGTAGTGCTTCACATGTAGTGTGCACTTAATGAATGGTAGTATTATTAGATTGTTTCAAGGACATCAGTTAGAAGATCTACTGTAGACCAAATAGGAAGTAAGGATAACTCTAGACTTTAGCAGTTTAACAGCCATTAAAATAATGCTTTTTACACAATATTAATAGGTAGGTATATGTAGATACCAAAGAGGAAAGTAAAAGTAAATCTCATCTCTCTATCCTTCCGAACGCCTTAAGGTCTCAATACCCAATGAAGGAATAAGTATTTTCCCTACTGCACAGGAAGTAGCAGGATTATCATTATTTTCTTTTTTCAAGTCTAACATACCACATTCTAATTTTCCACATCAAATGGAGTTTAAAACTGAAATTCCAATAGAAAAACTAGCTTAGGAAGTTTGAGCCAGGTTCCTCTCCCTCATTCATATGTCAGTCATACACTAAATCTCCATGGAATACATCACAGACTATCCTCTCTTGTAATACTATATTTGGAAAAACTCCAGCAGATGGTTAGTTCTTCCATTGTTACACTGCCCTCTGAACATAGGCATTTTCATCGCCTTTACTGGGCAACAGTTCCTTGGGGTCAAGGTGCAGCCTGATTCTTCTCGTAGCATGAGGCTCTGCCTGTGGAAGGCACCTACTAGTGAATTACATTGGATTCCCGCCTTTGCATCTTTCGTTGTCTTGGGAAGGACAGGGTTTTGGCTAACACAGACCTTTCCATCAAGGTTTGTGAATGACTATACCCTGCTCTGAAGTGAATGAAATCACCAACTGCTAATGGATTTGTGTTTCTCTGGGTTTTATCCTGCCAGATTGTGCCACAGTCAAAGTTGGCAGGAAGTTGGGACTCTGGAATAGCATTGGCTTGAGGTTCGGGAGGCTCTTCTTGTTCTAGCCACAAAGTAGTAACCACCTGCCATCGCCACTTCCAAAGTGCTTAAATTTGCTCTTGCAGAATCATTTGTATACTGGGATAGCCTGAGTCAGAAAAATATGTTTTACACAAACATGAGACAATGGAGGAAACAAAGCAATACTTGGGACTCCATTGAATTCTTAAAAATAAATTATTTATTTATTGCTTAGGTAACATATACATGGTACAAAATTCAAGATATAAGATGATGTTCAGTGAACATTAAATCTCCCTTGGGATCCTTTTCCTGGCCACTCATTTCCCCTTCTCAGAGGCAGCCAGTTACACGCGCTCTCTGTATCCTTCCAGAGATATTCTTTGTATATGCAGACATCTCACCCATTTTAAACTTTAAACATTTTAAACCTTGATTTATTTGGAACACTGTTCTTGGAGCCAAGACCCCAATTTGAGCTCTACCACCAACTATGAGATCCAGGGTGAGGGGCTGGACTTGTCTGGGTTCCAGTTTCTTCACCATAAGGAATCTGGACTAGAACTGACTGTTCTCTGTGATCCTTCTAACTTTAACATTCAGTTCTCCTGAAAAAATTAAAACAGTTGCCACAGGTCCTAACTTTCCTTATGACCTAAGTTTGCACTGTGTGTAATTCTTTGTTAGAGCACAGACTGAGTCCTGCCTGCTGATCATGTGCACATCTTCTAAATGAATGTTATCCTTTTGAGTCCAAGAGTTTTCTTTCCTGACCCCTATGGACTTGTGTGACATGTTAAGATCTCACAGCTTCAGAAGTGAGATTAACTAACTCAAAGCTGGAAGATCTCCAGGAAAAGCTGTGTCCTTCTGACACTTTTAAAGACCAATTTTCTTCCTGGGAAGACTGGAGCACTGCTGAGGGTGAATCTAAAAGAGATACTAATTGATGGTTGGCAGTTGGCACCAATCCCTCATTCACCTCTCCTAAAAAATATTCTTTGGGGGAAGGAGAGAGATCAAGTCTTCCCATTGCCTTAACCTCTCAGTAGGATGCAGTGTTCTTTATGTGACATCTCTGAGCTTTGGTTTCTTACTTCTCCCAGAAAGCACCAAGTTCAGTCCCAAATGCCCTTCCCTAGTCTATCGCGTTTACTTATTTACCCTGATTCCTCACTCCCCGTACCCGGAACCAGGCCTGCCATGGGATAGGAGCTTAAAAACCGCTTATGGTCTGAATGCACAGATAATATCCAAATCCTACCCATCCTCCATGGCTCAAGATCCCACATCTTTTATGAAGTCTATTTCTACCATATCTATTTCTGCCCTCATTAATCTCCTTTCCTCTTCCACCTAACTGAGCACTTAATGTACTTATTGGTTTGTATTATTTGTATCATGTATGTTGATATTATTTCCTCGATTAAATCAAGTAGCATAAACTAATATTTCCTTGAACTATGGAGAACGCTTGGCACATCATTAGATGGCATAGTCAAGCCTGTGTTTAGCGATGGGTGGGGAAGGGAAAGGAGAGATAAAGAGACTGACATTTGTTGAGTGCCTAATGTGTACGTGAAGGCACAGTCCTTGCCCTGGAGGAACTCAGAACTTGGTGAAGGAGACTGATGTGGAATGCCGACAATATAACAACAGAGTTTATAAGAGGGGTGGCCCTGGTGCAGCTGTTCAGAACATGATACATATGTGTTTCAGGGCCACTTTCTTGCTAACTTATTTGGGCAAGTTACTAACCTATCTCTTGATTTCTGTCATAGCCTGCCTCACAGGATTTGATTTTGAGGATTAATTAAAGCAGGGCCTGACAGTGTTGGCCCCCCTTCTCCTCCTCCAGGGAGGAATGTGACCGGAGGCTTCTTAGGAGAAGCAGCAGCAGAGAAGGGTGCCCAGCATGGCAAGAGGAAGCAGCAAGCCGCTCAGACCACGTGATGACTCTGTTATCTTCCAAGGCAGCATTCCTGTCCAGATTGTTTGGTATGTTTCACCAAGACTGAAAACTTCTAGGACAACGAATGTGGTTTTATGTCGTTTGGTTTGTTTTTTGTCAGCACTGAGCTGAACAGACACTGTTCGTATCAGCGACTCCAACTGATAGCAAACCAGGAAGCCAGGGAGGGAGAACAATCCAGCACTTGTTGTAGGAACGACTCCCAAAGGACAGGTACAATGAGACATTCTTGTTGGGGAGGCCAGAAGTAGGACGATAAAAACACAAAGGGGAGGACTAGACTGATAAGAAGCAGGAACCAAGACCTGTAGCCATGATAAGAGTTTGTTGAACTACAAACGGAGGCACACTCCAAAAGACCCAACCTAGTGTCAGGCTGTGAAGTTAGATTTCCAAATACAGGAAGTACACAGTCAGGAGAGGTTGCTAAAGGAAAGATATAAGTAATAATAAAAAGTTCAGAGAATTGAGGGTGAAGATAGGGGGTCCTGTGTATCTAAGGTTTTTTCCCCCCCACAAATTCACGAGGTCATAAATTTCCCTCGTGCTGCAGCAAAACCAGAGGGCCCACCAGTTTTGAGTTTTCATCCTGTTTGTACAAGGCACAGCCCAAGAGTGAGATGTGTAAAATAAATAGGTGCAATATTCTGCACCTGCATTCACACTCCAGTCACAGTGAGAGACAGAGCACGTGACAAACCTGAATGCCAGCTGTCGATTCTATCCTGTGTGAGGAGGGGCAAGGCCAGGAGGAGCCTCGTTACTCAAGCCCCGTGACTCAGTGCCCACCAAGGCTCCTGCAGGGCTGCCCGCCTTTCCATACAGACCCTGAGGGCACCTGCTCCCTGCCAACCTGAGCGGTGCCCCCTCACTCAGGCTCAGGCCAGAAGGATTCTGGCTGCAGGAGTTCTGGTGAGCTGGCTACAGCTCTTTCCTGGTTCCCCTACACCAGTCAGCTTGACATGAGGGGGCTTCTTGCTCACTTAGCCAATCACCTCTTTCCAAAAGAGGAAGTCACCTTTGGGAAATTGAGTAGCGGTGGGAATTGAAGTGGGATTAGGACAAAGTAGGGGGCAGTTCTCCTCTCCTCCTAACAAAGCAAGTAATAATAGGTTTAGGCTCCTGTAAACACCATGGGAGAAGGGAGGACCAGGTCGGTGGTATTCTTCTTTCCTCTCTAGGTGGGGAACAGAGGAGTTGGGAGTATTAGAAAGGGGGAAGTGATCAATGCTACTCTTTGCCCTGCCCCAACCCAGTTACAACCTGGTGAAGGGAAAGGCAACACATGTAAAGTCCTTATGGCCTGGCACATAACAAGCCCTAGGTAAAGGTTAGCTATTGTTGTTATTATTACTAACAATGGTTCTGAACTTTTCTGGGGGTCTGATGAAAGCCATAGACTTGCTCCCCAGAAAAACGCACACAAGTATACACGCACCTAATTTTGCAGCAGTCAGAGGGACACACTCCAGTGTGCAGGAACAGCTGCATAATTTGCAGGTCCAAGTGCAAAATGAAAATGCAGGGACCCTTGTTCAAAAATGAAGAATTTCATGACAACGAGAGCAGAGCATTAAACCAAGTGCAGGGCCCTTTTAAGCATGGGGCCCTGCGCAACTGCACAGGTCCCGCGCCCATGAAGCTGGCTCACGAGCCGGGACCTCAGAGCTCTTGCTCAGACAGCCCGACCTTTGCTTTAAGCCAACTCAATATCTAGAGAATGGAATTTACAAAATGTGCATGTGAAAGCTGGCCTCCCACAGGACTTTCAAGGAAGTAACACTTATTGAGCACCTACTTTGTGCAAGGTTGTAGGGATCAAACACTTGAACAAGCCTGAGATTCTGCCCAGCAAAGCTTTCTCAGCCTTGGGGAAAAGACCTGTAAATTATAGTGTGATGACAGAAATACGTGAAGGTTGCTGTAGGAACCCAGCAGGGAGGGGAAGGGAGAGCGCCCCCAGGGCCTGACTCCGTCAGTGTGGCTGAGCTGAAAAGGGTGTGAGGTGTTCCAGGCAGGAGGTCAGAAAGGGGATGACGCTTTTCCCGGTCGTGCACTCTGTGCACACGCAATTTTATATTGTACTCAAAAATTCCATTCTGCCCCCACTTTTCAGAAAAGCCCGCAAAGAGCAGGAAGTACCGCACCTCACCCAGACACGGAGGTGCCGGTGCGGACTGCTCCTTCACCGCAGATACTGCGGGGACGAATCACGCGAAGGAGCTAAGACTGCAAGACCCCAGGAGGGAAACGTGAGGAAATGTACCCTGGAAAAATGCCATAGAGACAGTGAAAGCCCTGGCCCCCAGACCAGACTCCTCTAGGTTTACATCCCATTTCCTCTACTTAGCAGTTTGTAACCTTGTGCCTCAAATTTGTCATCTGTAAAATGGGACTAATAATAGTACTTACCTGAAAGAGTTGTGAGGATTAAACAAGTTAACATATGTGAAGCATTTAGAACAACGTCTTACTACGTAAGTGTTAGCTGTTGTTAGCAACAGGACTGATAACAATGAAGAAAAAACAGCAAAAAAAAAAAAAGCTGTAAAAGGGCCCTAAAATCTCAGAAATGGGAAGAGGCTGGGGTGTGGGAGAGTGAGGGAGGCAGGGTTGGAGGCCCTGTCACCATATCTGTGGAAGGGGCAGCAAAACCTTTGGAAGGAGAGGGAGTTTGATGTGTTGGAAAGATAGACTTGTGGGTGGAATTGGCTTTGTTGACCTCAGTTTCTCCGAATATAAAATAGGAATAATATGTGTCCCACTTACTTCACATGATAATGTATGTAAAAATACTTAGTAAGCTGGAGGTCAGGGTGGTGCTGACTGCTGTCCAAGCCATGGCGTTTACCATGGATCTCCTTCACAGACTCTTCTGCCTCTGCCCACCCCTTAAGAGTGGGGACTGCTCAGGTCTCCAGCCTAGACTGCTTCTCTTCTCTACGTACTCTCTTCCTGGCCCCTTTGTCCACTCCCACGGCTTCAGTTAGCTCCATGCTAGTGCCTCGCATCTCCACCTCCAGCCGTCCTCCTCCTCAGCTTCCAGATCCATATAACAAGTGCCCACTGGCTATCTCCACGTGGATACCTCAGGCACCTGCCAACTCTCATTGTGCATTACTGAACTTGTCGCTGTACCTCCATCTCAGTGCAAGGCTCCACTGTCCACCCAGCTGGGAACCTGGGTATAATCCTTGACCCCTCCCTGTTCTTTACCCTACCTGCCCCCCCACATCCAACCAATCATCTGTTCGTGCTAATATGGCCCAGTGCAGCTACTTCTCTGGCTCCACTCCATTCCTATTGCCGTCATCCAGCACCCTTCCCTCTCCTGGACTCCTGCAACAACTCCATCACTGGTTGGCCTAAACACCTCAACCACTCCTCTTGGCCTAACTCTTACTCATCTTTTGGGTTTACCCTTAAAGATTATTTCCTTTAGGAAGCCTTCCTCCACCATTAGTTTAGCATTTCTACTGCTCTTACCCAGGAAGCTTACTTCCTAAGATTCAGCACCTGGCTACAGTGGGAGCATCTGAGAGCTGTAACTCTCTTCCTGCTAAACTCTAAGCTCCAGGAGGTCAGGGGCGGAGTCTCTTCGACTTAACCATTGTCTTGAGCAGCTACATCAGGACAGACAATAGGGGCTGAAATACCTGTTGAAAGTTGTTGAAGAGCTTTTGTGGCTTGCAGTGTCACACTTAGCTTCTTAACTCACGCCTCCTCAAATACAGTGCTTACTTTCACAAAACATCTGCGCTGCTTGTTCCGTTTTGGGGTGCAACCCACAGTAGTACCACCCTTTGGACAGTGTAAAGAAACAATGGGAACCATGTCAAAATCCTGACAGCATTTTAAATAGAATCCTGACTGGATTCACGTGGGTAGCGGTCTTAGTTGCTAAACATCCTCAGCCACTACAATACTCTGGTTTTGGAGCCGGCCTGGGGTGGGGGGGCAGAGAGTCAGAGTTGGGGAAAAAAGGGCCAACACATCTCACAAGGAGGGGGTTTTAAGTGAAGCAGTGACACAGCCTGAATGAAAAACTTGCTTGCAGCAGTTGGGAGTGTAACAGTGGGGCTTTTTCTAACCCATGTGGGACCCCAGAACATTAATACTCCAGGCTTCCACTTTTCTGTGTGGGCAGAATCACAATCAATGCTCCCTTTTCATTTCACCATGCCGTCACTGCATCACACCTATACAAAAGGAGCCCAGAGTTTTATAAGCTGAATGCTCTGCACTCTGTCCTGCACAATGGAAACAGTTAATCAGAACTGCTGTGTGAACGCTCTGATTTTCATTGATTCAGAATAGCTTCAGTCTTCTAATAAATCTAGCTGACTTCATTTCCCCTGACCCTGAATTACTCTAAAAAAAAAAAGTGTGTGTGTGTGTTATATAACATTTGAAGGAAGTACTAACAATATTCTGACACTGGTCCCCCCCCAAAACACCATTTTTTTTCTGATTATAAAAGTAATACACGTTTTGTGGAAAATTTGGAAAATACACCAAGTTGTAAAAGAAATAATCATTATAAACATTTTGGTCTCTTTCCTACCAGGCTTTTTTCTGTGTACATAAGATTAAAATCCTGTTCTTTCCTTTTAATGTAATGTTCTCTTTTGTTATTAAAGTGACTTTTATTGTTTCTTCTTTTTACTGAAGCATTTATATTTTCATTGGAGAAAATGCTGAAAAGAAAAATTAAAATCATTTGCAATTACCACCCAGAGACAATATTAATACTTTCGCTGTTTGTCTTTTCCATCTCTTTTCTAGACATATAATGCGGGAAAAAAAAAATTATTTCAGGCCCCAAGATACTTCTTCATTTGGATGCAGCATGACTTATTGAAGCATCTCCTTATGCTGGGCATCAAGGTTGCTTTCCATTAGTTGTGCTACGATAAATAACCTTTACAATGGTATTGTACATTTTTTTTCCTTTGAAAATTACGGATTTTCTACAATTAATTTCATCCATTCAACTCTTGAGAGAAACTTGAAATAACGGGCAGGGAAAAAAGTAGTACATAACTCTTGCTTAAGAGTCCATCTCCATTTTAAATACATTTCTTCCCCAAACAGAAGAGAGCTCTTGAACAGAGGGATGGAGTGATGAAACCATTCTACAATGCCTAGATACATATTTAAAAATACAATTTAAATATAATTAATAAAGGAGCAATTGACTTTTCAAATTTTTGGAAGATGAAATCCAGGGCCAAATCTTCCATGAGTGAGCAACCATTTTCAATAGTTTCTCAATACCAAATTTGCCTCGGCATGGCAGAACACTTACCATTGCTAAAAAACTGGCTGGAAGAAATGAACAAAAGGGGGCTACTTCTGAAGCAACACCAAAGAAAGACATAATAAAATATTGCTGGGTCAGTGAGAAGGGTATAGATATACTATATGTTTAAAGAAAACAATGTTAAAAGAAACAAATGACCCTCAGATTACACCTTCAGAAGCAGGCCAGAAATACTCCCATTCTGGTACTAGAGCTGGTAGAACCTGGAAGGCCAGGAAGGATGTGGTCCAGACACTTGTGCTATGATTGCTTCTAAGAGATCCATCTCCCTGCTCAGAGCTCAGGCCTGGAGCCGGGTGCGTGCCTTTCATTTTTCTGTAACCCAAGTACAAATGACTAATCAAAAGGGAAACCAGATGTAGAAGAAAAAAATCAGTTGGCTGCCCCTCCGGGGCCTATTTTTATAGAAAAGTACTGACAGTGGGTCCTGGGGATTTTGTCATTTCTTTGGAAAATACCCTTTGTGTACTGTTGTAATTTACAAATCATCTTCACCACCACTTCATTTGGTTAACAACCGCGTATAGCAGAAAGGGCAGGTATTATCCTCATTTTATAGATGAAAAAATCTTGGCTCAGAAATGAAATGATTTGCCCAAAGTTACATCGCTAGCAAGTGATGGAATAAGACTGCAAACCTAAGGCTTCTCCTAGTCTAATGATCATCCCAGGAGGCCACACCATGTTCACCTAGACAGGCTTTGGAGGAGGGACATTTCCAGCATCCTTTTAAAGAGCTAGCTGAAGCTCCTCCATTTTGGGCCCCGGCAAGCACTGGAGCAAAGAAACTGTCAAAGGGAACATGATTTGCAAGCACCCATCTCAAACATTGGTCATGTTGTAACAGAAGGGTTCAGTTATTAGGGATGAGGTGAGGAGAGAATGTACATCTGAGTTTACATATTAATTGCATTTAACTTTCTCAAGAATTTCATAAATGAGGAAACAGCCTCAAGGGTTAAATGACTTCCTGGACAAAGGGAACTTACCAAGTTCCCTCATAAAATCTGAGTTGATTTCACCATTCCGTCATTTCAACAACAGTAATGTAGCTGGGTGGTGACAGAGTACCAGTACTTGGCCTTCAGGAGCTTGCAATCAATCTTTCTGGGACGTCTTTGATCTCCAATTTGGCTAGGAAATGAGCTCCTCTCCTCTCCATAGGCTTTATGCTGACGCCATGAGGGCGTCCTTAGGAGTAAGTCCCAATAGGGTTTGGAGAGAACTCTCTAGGTTCAGACTTGAGCTGCTGCCTTTTCAGGGCCTTTTACCTCTCTAGAAGGCTTACTGAACAGGATGTTCCCTACAAGGGGACAATCAAAACCTCCCTGGCACAGCACCAGGCCCGTCAGTGCTCACAGCGCTGTTTCCCACTGTTATTAGTGCAGTCAACACACTAATCTTCCTTACTCCTGTCTGTAGGAATTGGCTCCCACCAAACGGCAAATGAGCCCAAGAGCAAAAGCAACGTAATTCAGTTTACTTCCCAATGTCTAATTTATATCACTCAGAGCGAATGAGAAGTACAAAAACAGATCAGTATAAAGGGACAGAATAAGGCAGAACGCAGGGACTTGGATCAGCCAGGGTTGTGACCCCGGCCTTCGACTATGCCATTAAACTGGAATGTGCCAAACCATGATCGTGAACGAGAAGAGCTTCCCAGAGCTGCCCTCCATCACCGCTGCAAGCATGCCCCAGCCAAGGTCTGCTATGCTGAACCCATGGAGGCTCTCTATCAGCTAATGCCAAACACGGAGCTCAACACAGGCAAAAGCAACATTCAAGGGAAGTACCACTATGTCAGGGACATCATGAGGTCAGCTTCAAAAACTTGGTGGTCTGCTGGGAAGCAGTCCAGGGTGGGAGCTGGGAAAAGTTTCACACTGACCCCTGGTGATAAAGAGCTGCAGAGCCTGACGTGAAGAATCCGGGTGCACAGCTGCACTGGAGTCAGCCTTCCCCCTGCGGTCAGGACGCCAAGACTGTGGCATCATTTTATGTACCCACAGTAACCACCAGCATTGCTTTCTTAGATGGCAAATATTGATTAAGGGTCAAATAAGTTGCTCTGACGGGAGACAGCTTGGCCATGCACAGTGGCAGAATTATTCCTTCCCACCCGAGACCCAGGGTTGGCTCCTGGCCAGTGCAACTCTGAGAGAGACAGGGTCGCAAGTGAGAAGTGCTCTAGAGTAGAAATTAGAAAACATGGACCCTACTACTCCCCAGTCTGCCTCTAACCAGCTACATTAAACTGGGCAAGTAACTCTCCCTGTCTGATTCCTTATCTATAAAATGATGGGATTAGCATATATCACTATGGTCCCTTCAACTTCAAATCTTCAGGCTTTTATGGATTCCATGAAATTAGCTAAAGAGGCCCTGTTGCTGGAAATGCAGTGTGGAGTTGCCTAACTCTCAGGAAAACCTCAAGTTCAAAATGAAAGTAAAGAATGGAAAAAAAGAAACGAAAGCAGGAGAGTCACTTCAACTCGAAACTCTCTTTGGTCATAAGAATAGCAAAGCAATGAGTTCAGATAGTTTGGAAGGAATAAAAATGCAAACTGCAAAACAGGAAATCCACTCTTGGCTGGCTGTCAAAAAGCCATGGGCTGGTGAAAATTTTAGATCCATTTTAATTTCTTAAAACTAATAAAGTCCCCAAATTAGTGAATTCTTTAGATGCCTGGTACCAAAACACAGAATTACCGTCCCCATCCCAGGCTTTTTAATCACTCTTGATTTCTTCAGTCCTATTTCTGAGGGTGTGATGGTACAAGGAACTGCTGGCTCCACCTTGACCCCGTGGCTGGGACTGACCCTCTACCTACACACCATCATAACCACTTTTTTATGGACAATGATCAAACATGCCTTTGTATCAGAGTTCTACGTATACCGACCTTACCTTTCAGAATAGCATATCAGCTCTTGAACTTGCAGGGACCCCAATTTCCACATCTTTGATTCCTCCCATGCCTTGGCTACAGCAAGCACTCAAATGTTTACTGAATGATTCAGAAAAGTACTTACCAGTCTCTTCAGGTATGTCAAACAACACGGCCAGGTTTATACATCTGACCTAAGTTTGAACTACAAAATCATTTTTTAAAAAGGCATTATTATCTAGAGATAGAAAAGCTTATAAAAATGCACTTAAAAAACACCGAAACCAGATTTCCATAGAAAGCAGAAAAATAATTTATTCAAAAAGATGGCAGAAATAAGAAATTCTTCCTGAAAATATACTTTGGTATAATTCTCTTGGGACAGATCTTCCCTCTGAACATGCTCTCCTACTGACTGCCCCACTGGAGTCTCACTGTCTTGCAAGTTTTTAAACACTTCGCTGATTCCCATGTCGTGAGCAGGCAGGAGCCATCTTCAAAATCCACAGGTTCCCAGGAGAGTATTTCTCAGAAGAACAGCACCTTCTATCTCAGAAGAGTGCATAAACATTTTATGGAGTCAGCACAGTTTAGGTTATGTAGGCACATAATTCATCAAAGTGTAAAAAAGGTGACAGGAAAAATACTGCATTGTAGAATAAAATATTCAAATACGGTGTGAATGTTTAAGGCAGCTGATAGTCAAAACAGGAGAGTCAAGGAAGGTGCTCTGGGTTTGGAGGTGATTTTGCATCTAGAGGAATTCTCTTCGTGACCTGCAAAACAAAGCCATTCTAGTAACTAGTCCTTACAATTTCCCCAGGAGGGCAAAAGGTTAACATCAAGAAAGTCAATCAGGCCAACAATTTAAAATACACAGTTGCTCAATAAACACTTGAATGAAAAGTGGGCTCAATTAATGTGCAAGCGTGGGTAGGTTTTGCAGGGCTGTGACGAAACATTACCAAGGATGCTGCTGACCTGGGGATCATAAGTCACGGGCTGTGTCACCGGACCAAGAAGAGTGGTGCTAAGTCTGATTGTACTAGAATCTAATGGGTTCCAAGAACCTGTATTTTCCCTCCCCCTATTACAGCAAGGAAGCAAGCTTCCCACAGGCGTGGCAAGCTTTTCTCTCTGTCAGACTCCCAAAGAGCAGGCTCCTTGGTACTCAAGGTTGCTCCTGGTTTGCTCCCCGTTCTTGCCACAAGTGTAGGTGACAAACTTCTAGAAGCTTAAAGCTGCAACACCACCTTTGCAGAGCTGGCAAACACTTAAAAACAGGTATCTTCACACATTAAACTAACAGTGGGTGCATAAACTCCTCTATATAAACCTTATTTTATAAGGTTTATATTTTATAAGGTTTATATAAAGCAAGCCACATACGCTACTTTTGAAACTAAAAAACCAATAAAGAGAAAACAAAAATGAAATAAATAGTGTCTTTCAAAGGCAATTTCCACAGAAGGCTTGAGTTGGCTGGTGTATAAGAAAACAAGCTGATTATGACACGTAATTTGCCAGAATGTTGAGCTTAAGTGCAGGTAGGGAGAGGGGCTTGTTAAATTCGGATGAGACATGGTTTGCAGCAGTCAGGTCTGAGAAGAGAGAGAGAGCTGATGGGCCCTTGAGCTTTTCCAAATCAGTGGGCACCACCAGAAGAATCCAGAGCGCGGTGTGATGAAATGATAGGTTTCGGGGCCGGTCCGGTGGCACAAGCGGTTAAGTGGGTGCACTCTGCTGCAGCGGCCCGGGGTTCGCTGGTTTGGATCCTGGGTGCGCACTTACACAACGCTTGTCAAGCCACGCTGTGGCGGCGTCCCATATAAAGTAGAGGAAGATGGGCATGGATGTTAGCCCAGGGCCAGTCTTCCTCAGCAAAAAGAGGAGGATTGGCAGATGTCAGCTCAGGGCCGATCTTCCTCACACACACACACAAAATGATAGGTTTCCCAAGGCCTGGGGCCCAAGGTGCCCAGAAGTGAACAGGAGACTGCTGCTAATAAGCCTTACTGGTGCAAGCTGGGGCAGTCCAGCCGCCCTTGATGGTGGAAAGCACCAGACTGCTGGGGTTCCACTAAGGCAGGACGCTGCAAACAAAATACATTCAACTTGAGATGGAATCAGAGACCGTTTTTACAATGCACTAAGACTGGAGGAAGAGGAGAAAGAAGTGATTGAATAGGTTCAGACCCTAAGTGACAGGGAAAACTACATCAGGAACCGAAATGGAGACATAACTGAATTTGAAGTGGCTGCAGAATCTCCAGTCAGAGAGGTCAGAGTAAAAGATACACTTTTTAACCACAAAACACGTTGCGCTGTTTAACTTTTCAAAAGAATGGCTTAATTTCAACCTCTCAACAGATCACGCACCCCTTCAGAGCCCACAGCCTCCCCTGAAATCCCCTCTCAGTACCATGCACCTCATGAGCACTCAAATATTTTTGGAATGCATAGAAAAACAGCTCCCTGGGGCAGAAAAGCCTAATTACCAATACCTTCTATTCCTCTTGTGTCCAGACTTTGTAATAAAATAGCATTTCTGCCCTTTAGGACTGCAGTAAACCCTATTAGCTCATCTAACATATTACAATGGTGTGTTAAACCGACTAACTTACAGGACACGAGGTGTGAAGCCAAATCCACTCCAAGGAGATTTCATATAAGCATCACACCCCCAGGGTGGTAGGAAAATGGGACATGGACAAACACGGCAACCTTGATGTGACAGTTCCATAAACATCTTAGGAATGTAGGAGAGGCAGACAAGGCTGGCAGGGGGCGAAGATGGAGTGAGCAGTGTTCTTGGAAGTCCTGGGCAAGATTTCCAGCCAATGAACACAACATGCCATCACTCAGCCTATCAGCAATAACCAGGGCTCAGCTCCTCAATACACAAAAGAAGATCAGGGCAGTGAAAGAGGCTGAAGCAGCACTAGATCAGCGAGGTGTTGAATGTGTTGAAAGACCCATTCAATTTCATCTGTATAAAATCATTCTAAAGCGCTCATGACTGCTCCTCATTTTTCTCTGCTGAATACCCTGCCTGGCTTACACCTCCTACTTTTTAAATCGGGCATCTTAAATCATGTACAAAACCAAACACCTTTCCTTACCAGGGGAAGACAGGCCTAAATCTGGTCTCTGCACTCCTTTATCACCTCACTGTTGTGTAAACGTACAAAGTGCAAAAGGGAATGTGGCTCAATCTTCTGATTTTACCACCAAGAAAAGTGAAGTCCTGTCTTAAGAGTGCTATTTGCTCCACTGCTAGGCAGAGACTGGATCTCTGGATGCAATCACTCCAGGGGCCCAGCGTTATGGTGCTACTGTAGTCACCATCTCAAACACAGAATAAAAGTGACATGGTGTTCATCATTAGGGTTTGCCTGGCTGTACCCTCCTACTTCCCGGCATTTTGCATCTAAAGAAACAATCTTTAACAGAAGGGTCTCAAGCAGCCTGGGTGTCTGCTGTGGACCAGAGTGCACACTTCAGGAATCAGCCAATCAGGTTCACAGACAAGTGAGACTGAAAAGAATGGGCAAGTGAAACCTTCAGACCCACACACTCATGTTATTTGGGGCCAAAGGGCCCAATTTTCATATTACAAGGGAAGGAAACAAGGCTCTGAGAAGTTAAGTGAAAGGAAATAGTGGAAGGAGATCCAACTCTGAAGGCTGAAGTTCTCAGCTTTAAACCCCAAACAACATCCTTACCTAACATTCACTATAGTTAAAAGGAAGAATGGGAAACAAGTGAATGTGACGGAAAAAAGGCAGGTAAAAAAAAAAAATTATCTTATGAATCAGATTTTAAAAAATCTCTATAAAAGGGAAATCAAACTCCTTTGGACAAAGACAGAACTCTAAGAAAAAAAAAGCTGACTACTGACCTATTAGGTTGGCAAAAATCCAGGTTGTGAGGAAACAGGTACCCTCATATATTGTCAGTGGGAATGCAAAAATGGTACAATCTCGATAGAAGGGAATGTAGTAATATCTAGAAAAAGTATATACATACCTTTAACCCAGAGAGTCCATTTTCAAGGAATCTAACACAAAGATCACTGGCAAAAATATAAAATGTCACATGCAGAGGACAGCACTACGGCTTTATTTATTTATTTATTTTTTAAAGATTTTATTTATTTATTTTTTTCCCCCCAAAGCCCCAGTAGATAGTTGTATGTCATAGCTGCACATCCTTCTAGTTGCTGCATGTGGGACGCAGTCTCAGCATGGCCGGAGAAGTGGCGCGTCGGTGCACGCCCGGGATCCGAAGCTGGGTCGCCAGCAGCGGAGTGCGCTCACTCAACCGCTAAGCCACGGGGCCGGCCCATTACGGCTTTATTAACAATAGCAAAGGACTGGAAACAATCCAAAAGGACATCAATGGCTGTAGAAAGAATTGAGGAAGATCTCTATACACTGATAGAAGCAATCCCTAGGATATATTGTTCAGTGACAAAAGAAAGGTACAGAGGGGCCGGCCCGGTGGCGCAAGCAGTTAAGTGCGCGCGCTCCGCTGCGGCGGCCCAGGGTTCGCTGGTTCAGATCCTGGGCGGGCACCGCCGCACCGCTTGTTAAGCCATGCTGTGGCGGCGTCCCACATAAAGTAGAGGAAGATGGGCATGGATGTTAGCCCAGGGCCAGTCTTCCTCAGCAAAAAAGAGGAGGATTGGCACTGGATGTTAGATCAGGGCTGGTCCTCCTCACAAAAAAAAAAAAAAGAAAGGTACAGAACACTATATATAATATGATATCTTTTCTGTAACAGCTGTGTGTGAGGGGAGGATGGACACATATGTGCACACACACACATATATATGTATATATATGAATGTATGTATTTGCTTATCTTCACAAAATGAAAACTGGAAGGATAGATTTCTCTGAATCTATCTTGCTTATAATTTTGACTTTGGAAATATGTTTTACATATTTAAAAAATAGTAGCAAATAAAAAAATTACTATGAATTGAACACAAAATAAAACAACTTAATCTAACTATATATCAAACTGATAACCACTAGAGGAAATAATTATTTCAAGTGACCATAGAAAAAAGCATTTTGTTCTTTTTTGTTCTAAGGACAAATAAAGCAGCAAAGAAATCCTAAGGTGCATTCAATAAACTTATAGTTAGTAGTTACATTGGTGTTATTTTGAAACTACTTTATATGTATTGTAGAATAATGAAAGTAAATAATTAAGTTACTGTCTTTAGGGCTGGCTCAGTGGCATAGAGGTTAAGTACTCGCGCTCCGCTGCTGGTGGCCCGGCTTCGGATCCCAGGCACGCACCGATGCACCGCTTGTCAGGCCATGCTGTGGCGGCATCCCATATAAAGTGGAGGAAGATGGGCACGGATGTTAGCCCAGTGCCAGTCTTCCTCAGCAAAAAAAGAAGAGGACTGGCATGGATGTTAGCTCAGGGCTGATCTTCCTCACACACACAGAAAAAGTTACTGTCTTTAGGAGCCAAGATTTTCAGCATATGTGAATGATATTCAAACCAAAGAAGTTAAGTAAAAACCCTGAAATGTTAAATTCAAATTAGAAATACTAACATGAACTCATGACTTTTTTTCTTCTTAGAAGTACATACTTCTTGGCTCTGTCCACCGTAAAGGCTTAGAAGCAACAACACCCCAGCAGAAATGGACGTACCTAGGAAGCAGATCTTGGTTTTTAAATACCATTCCCACTGAAAAAAAAACCAGGGCCAATTGGGCTTGAGGACTGACTAGTGAACCAGGGATCCTTGCAGTGGGAAATTTAGAAAGCAGCTGGAGGAACAGCTGATTTCAAGTCTGGGACAGAAAACATACAAACAGGGATCTGGGACATCTTGATATCACCAGAAAGTAAGGAAAATATCCAAGACTACTATCAAAAGGACACAGAAGCCAGTCTAGACAGGCTCCCATAGGCCAAAGAAAGAATAATTGGATATAAAAAGGTGAATAAATGTAATTGATTAAAATTAAAAAGGAAAGAAAAGAAAACCTCACTGGATACCCTGGGGGTAACTTGGGCACCAACATCTTACTCTGAAAATTAAAAGAAAAGAATTAAATACGTATTTTGCTTTTCCTGTATGATCTACATTTCAAGGTTACTAAATAACCCTAGTTGATGAGAGAAAGTTCATTTTTATAGAAACATTTCATCTAATCAAATGTAGAAGTAATGACAGAACTAGAAAATCACCCTTCTATAATTGCTACTGAAATGCTTAATTCAGGCTAAGATCATCAATGGATAAAACCACTGGATGAAGGTTGACAGAGAACTTTACAGCTGGAGGGACCAGGCTGTCATTACCTGAATCCACTGATCATCTTAGCATCACTAAAGATAGGAGAGCCAGACGTCATATCTCCTGATATGAGGCGATATGAAGGTCACATACCACCTAAGAAGTACCCTTGCCAAAAAGGTTGAACCAGAATCTAGTCAAGCATTTAGCACTGACTTCCATTTATCAAAATAATGGAGGTAGAGGAAGACACTAAATGACAGGTTGTCTGACTCTTAGCCTGTGAATAAATCTTTCCACTATACCACTCCTTACCTTTCTGACCTTCAGAACCAATAAAACCTGCTATTTTAAGACCAATTTTCAGAACCACTTCCAAAGCATTCCAAAGTCTCTCTTTATCCAAAGCATTCAGAAGTGCCCTTAATTTTATATGTCAGCCACTTCTTAAAGTTGCTGAATCTTGCAATATCAAGTATAAATAATCACGTTCCTGAGCTGTGTCTGATAGACTGCATGCAAACTTACTTTATTTAAAGAGCAGGGTAATAGCAGAATTTAAGAGAATCTTACGGACAAATCCTTTGGTAAAGTGAATGGCCTAAGTTCCAAATTTATTTCTGCTCTTCAGATCATGTCTGCTTTCAGCAGCCTGCCCTTGCCAAGTGTTAAAATTTAGCCACAAAATTCTGAGGAAAAGTCAAGGCAAACTAGCTGACTGACTGACAAGACTGACGTGGAAGGTCAAGGGTATCGTTACCTCAACGACTGAGCACTAGACAGCGGGTCTTCTCCCTCAATGCCAGTGATGCTTGAGATACCAGATGGTTTCATTTTTCAGCTGTGGTCCAAAGAGAGGGTTGAGTTGGGCCAGAATTGCAATCAGCCAACTAAAAGAACAATGGGGGAGAAACGACAACAAAAAGTGGTGAAATCATGTTGGAACTAGACCATTTTCAATTAGGATTAAAAAAAAAAGTGCTTCAGTAAAACTTAAATCTATTCTGTTGAGACCAAACCTTTAATACACTTAAAGTTCATAACACATTGTGCTGATGGGAGCATGTCGTGCAACAAAATGCTTCACAGAACACACCCTGCCTTCATTTCGATACATATCAACAAAGCGGTGAGGTTTCATCACAGTATGTCTCTGTCTTTTCTCTCATTCTCTTAATTCCAAGTATCCAAGGTTTCCTGGATTCATGTATCTTTACCTCAGAGTGTTTTTACCTAATCTCAATTTATCATCATCACAACTTCCAGGCTCAGGGTGTCACGTTATCCATTCTCCAAATGCTAAGACCCACATGTCCATTGTTACTGGTACAGCCAAGGTTAAATTTCAGCCCACCATCTCGCAATTAGACTCCAAAACTTGAGCTCACCTTCTCTAATCACCATCGCCACTCAAATATGTGACACATCTTTTGAGCCTCAGTGAAGCTGAACCAAGTGGGCATTTAATTCCTCCTGCTTACTTGAGAATCTAAGTAACAAGGTATTCCTCTGTATTATAGACTAATTATGGAGGAGTACAATCGTGTTACATATTACCTCAGGGATGGGAGTGAAAAGCAGCGCATAGTCAAAATTGTTTTTAAAATGTTCTTATACTGCTCACAAAGTTCTGAATAAATGGTTTTATATCTGATAGAGTAATTCATATACCTAACGAAGTTTGAGAATCACTGAGTTAAGACCAAAGCAAAGAACAAAAAGATAAGATAGTAAGCAAATGTCTGGCCATTCCAACCATTCCAGGTTTTACTTATTAAACAAATATTTAACGAGCACCTACTAGGTTCCCGGCCCCGGATACAAAGGAGAAAATGAGCTATCACTACCCTCACAAAGCTTACGTAATATAATGTCCGGAAGGAAACAAAGTGGGGTGAAGAACAGAGAATGATGGAGGGAGTGGGGCTATTACTTTGACAGGGTGGTCAGGGAAGGCTTTTCCAAGGAGGCAACGCTTGAGTGTGGACCAGAATGAAGCAGAACACACGCTGCCTCTAATTCCTATTCAAAGCACATGAACTGATGAGAATTTCTCTCATTTTCTGGGAGTAGGTGTGGTAAACCTACTCCTGCCTCCATCTCCTGACCTGGGAGAGTGGCTTTTGGTACCATAATCTGATACTGCTATCCTCTCTGCATGGGGTACAGGGAATTGCTGTCTAAGGAAAAGGAGATATATTGCTACAGCAGTCTCTTTCTAAAATTTAGGGCTTGAAATTCCCCTATAAGAGGGAAACGAGCCAAATCCAACCAGGCCATTATCTGGTTGGACCTCTTTTCTTCCATTTGCTGTCATTTTTAGAGCTCTTCCAATCAAAGGATCAAAAGCTGACTCTCATCACCCACGGTCAGACTGCTGGAGAATCTGCCAGCCCCACACCTGAAGCTTGCACTTACAGAAACAGTGCCCCTATCCTCCCCACCAAAGGAGGTTTTGTGACAGGAAACACGATACCTGAGAAAATCAGGCCAAAACAGATACCTCAAGCTGACTCACTTTATAAACAAAAAGTTAATTCAGATGAGATTCTCTGATCTGTCCTTAGAACTAGAGTATTAAACACAAACAAAATACCAAGACTTATAGTTAAGGTTTAACATCTATCCGTCACTGTAAAAAGAAAGAGGAGGAGAGCACAGGCAGACACACTGAAAAGCTCTGTGACTGCAGTGAACACTGACAGTGCAGAGCTGGGAGTCATGGAAAATTCCACACAGACCCAGGACTTCCCCAATCCCAGCAGGCAACAGAAGCTGACTGTAAAACAGTTGTCCATCTTTTCGTAAGAGACTGAAGTAACTGGCCAATGCTTAGAAATCTGAATTAAAAATATGTTAGAACCTGAGCTAGTCTGTCTCCTTTCCTCACCAAAAATACATAGTACCGAATAAAAACACCATCTCCCAGCACTTTGTATGAGCAGTGCTTCTCAATCCTGGCTGCACATTATAATCACTCACGGAGCTTTTAAAAATTACTGATGCTATACTTTACATGTAATCTTTCTTTTAATTCTCTCAGACACAGTTAAGGAAACTGAGGCAGAGAGAGGCTAAATGGTTTGCACATGGTCACAATACTAATTAGGTGGTGGTAGCTCCCGAAGCAGAAATCAGGTCAGACTAATATTCTCACCACAGAAATGACCTTCTGAAATATTTTAACTGCCGACATTTCAGGAGGCACCAATTTAGCAAAATCTAAACTGTCTGGGAGTTAAGAAAACAAAGAACCCATCTGCTGATTACTGATTAAGTCCATCACAAGCCTTTGGTACCTGAGGGAAAGAAGAAATATCCAGACAAGAACGATGTTCACTTCGCTTGCTGAGATCAGTATTCATAAACTTTTTTGAATTTAATTTTATATACTATTTTTAATGTTTCAAATCAAGGAAAACATCTCACTTAAAAAAAACCCCAACAAACCACAGTCCAAGAAAATTCCTTGGGAAACAGCCCAGGCCAGTTCCTTTGAAATTTCATGGAGGAATTATCCCCCTTTAAGCAGCTGAGCTCTGGGCCTGCCCTTCTGACTACCACTTGACTTAAAATTTCCCTTTAAAGCTGATAAACATGGCGGAGAACTGGAAGGAGAAAAAAATCCATTCTGAATTGATGGAAGTGTGTGGAGGAAGAGGTCATATTCCAATGAATCTATTACTTCATGTGTCCAAGAAAAGAGAACCAAATGTACCCTTCATATTTGCCCAAACTGTTCCACATGTCTCCATAACCTGAAGTCCAGACTAAAACTAACCATCTGAGATTATTCAAACTACTGAGGCAGCTATGGTGCAGTAATATGTTTCAAAAAATTGCAGAACTGGAACGGACCAGAGGTTAAGTCCATGTTCCTCATTTTAACAACGAAGAAACTATGTCCTAGGGAGCTTAATACCCTACAGTGAATCAGTGATAGAGCTGGAAGGGGAGCCCAGGACTCCTGAGTCCCACTCTACCAGGCTGCTTCCACAGGGTATTAAGGATGAAACAAATGAAGAAGCCTAGGAGTTCCTCACTGATTCCACAACCATTTACCAATGCCGTGCTCCACGTCAGACTCTGAGGATGCAAAGAGGAATCGGTAGGGGCCACCTCCCAGGGGCCCATGAGCTTAAGGAGACAAACCAAGGATAGTAGTAGAGTGTGCTTCTGTAGAGATATGCACAGCAGCTTTCATTCTACAAACACTCTCTGGCCCCTTATCATGAGCTCAGCTCCTGGTTATCAGAGTTCTCCAAGCATAAAACACGCCCTCCCCACAGAGAAGCCTATACTCAGCTCTCTCAAATCTTGCTTTGTTCTTCTGTTGCACATTCAGATATGAGAACAGGGAACAAAGGCACGGTCCTTCCTGGTGATGCTTAGATCTAGTGGATAACTGCCCGGCTTCCCTGCTGGAATGGGAGAAGTCTGGCTAGGCCTTCTCTTCTGATCCACCGTCCCTCCAGCGAGGGCCATGATAGGAGTGATCTCCATCAGTGGGCTCCTTAAGAGACAGCAGAGATGCAGGAGATCGACTTGTCCCATTTCCACCGAGATTGACCTCTGTCAAATCCCCTCATCCCAATCCAATGACACAAACTCTTTCAAGAGCAGCAACGTTATTAGATGCGATTAGAAAATACGGGATTCAGAATTAGACAGGGTTGGATTTTAATTCCAGCTACACCAAATATTAGTGGAGTGACTCCAGGAAAGTGACCTTATATTGTAAGCCTCAGTTTTCCGTTTTGTAAAGTGAAGATAATAATCCCTGCCTCAAGCTGTTTAGAATTAAAGAGATAATATATAAAAGTGCTCTGTGTAGTAGCTGAAAAATAGATGTTCAATAAATACTAGTTATTCCTTCTCTTTGTGAGACAGCTAAAAATGTATTCATGCCACGGGATGAAACACAACCTATTTACTTTACAAAGGAGTTTCTCATGTAGCACTGAGTCATTCGCGTCTCCACCTCCTCTCCCGCCCCCAACTCCTCGGTGGTAGGCAGAATTCTAAGACGTTCCCCCAAGATTGCCAGCCCCTGGCATATACACACTGTCTAAACCTGGGATGGTGAATATGATAGGACAGCCACTCCTGTGATTAGATTATGTTATATGGTACGGCTGCCTTTAAGAAAGGGAAATTATCCTGAGTGGAACTGACCTAATCGGGGTGAGCTCTTAAAGGGGACAGGACTCTCCCTGATGACGGGTATTTGGAATGTGTGTATCACTTATGAATTTACTGCCAATCAGCTTGGAACACATCCTTTAATATGTGCTCTGTAATAAATAACCGAATTCTTTTTTCTCCTTTGAAGTGAGCACAATGTTAAGCTTTCTCAGCAGAGAGAGCTGGAGGGACACTGCAGGTACGGGCTGGAAGGTGGCAGAGCAGGCATGAGGACATTCTGTGGAGCCTGCACAGCCTGAGGCCCAGAACATGGCTGCTCTCTGATCTTGTGGCCTCGGCCTGGAAACAACCTTTCTGCAGCCTTCTTGACTTGGAAACCAGAGCCTCTGCATGACCTACAGACTTTGAAGGCCTCCTGCTGGTACTGGCACAGAGACTTCCACTACATACCAATGCCACTGACTGCCCGCTCTCCTGCCCGCGTACTCCAGAGGGTGGCCTAGTGCTTGCCCACCATCTCCAGACCAACTCCAGCCTGGCCAAACCAACGAACTTCTCTACATCTTGGTGGGCTGAACCACCCTTCGCTAAAGAGGTTTGAATCCCCCCCAAGCTTATCCTTCCTTGGGTGCTCTCCCTCAGTCCTAGGGTACCACATAGAGTTTCCTGATATTTACTTGTTTGTCATAGTTAATAATAATTATGTTAAACTTCCCCTGCTTAATCTACTGTGTGGTTTTTATCTTCTTATTGGACCCAGATTGCTACAGGATGAGAAGGATTGACACAAAGGAGAATCTCTGTCGCTGGCTTTGAAGACAGAGGTGACACATGTCAAGGAACGTGGGTGACCTTTAGGAACTGTGAGCTGCCCCCCACTAACAGCCAGCAAGGAAACGGGACCTCAGTCCTATACCCACAAGGAACTGAATTGTGCCACAGCCATGGGAGCTTGGAAGAGGGCCCCAAGCTGCAGATGAGAAAGCACAAACTTACTCTCCATTAACCTTATGCCAACCCTGTCTCCACCATGGCCCTTTCAGAATGTAGGAATAGGCCTTATTTTTGCCAGCTCTAAATTTGAAATATCTTTCCTTTATTTTCTCCATATTTTCTACACCAGGACTTCCAGTTCAATATCTGTAACAATATTCTTATCTCCCAAATTACAAAGGAAAGGATTATAAAGTCAGAGTAAGAAAATTAAACTTTTTCATGTAACAGATAATAATATGCTGGGCCAGGTACCTAGATTTCCCTTCCACTATAAACAGGCAAGATATCCAAATATTTTAACTGTATCCATGACAGAAACGTAAGCAATTCTCAGACCAAAAAACTAAGAAAAGGCAAGTACCCAGAGAGGAAAATGAAGTGACTGCAGGTTGCTTTCCACACCTTGCAAGCACAGACAAAACCAGACAAACCTGAGCTTTTGTTTTCAGACCTCACAGGGCCTGGGAAACAGTAGACAAAGCCCAGGGGCCATACAAGGTAGAGAGTTTAATGTAAGTTTCATTCCCCACCCCACCCCCAAAAAAGCTGAGACTCCCCAAAGGGTTCTAAGTAAGGATAAATTAGACTGTACCCCCTCAAAAGGAATGCTAGGAAAATCAACTCTCTCAAATAGAAGCACCAAGAAGGAGAAAAACACTGCCACTGAGAACTGGCCTTCACGAAGGTTTGCAATTCAAATTCATTCTACATGGTTTTACAAAACCACATACTGAGAATTTTACTGAATTTAATGCCACACTGGTGATGGCCTTAGGCATCTGGCAGAAGCAATGTAAATCCTTTCTGGAGGAGCCCACCTTCATACCAGGCCTCAAAGAAGTCATACATATAAAATTATAGGGAAAATGAAGAGCTGGCAGTCAAATATAACTAAACACATATGGAAACAAGGCACCACAACTGAGAGCCAGCAAAGACAGCAAAGAGCAGACACAGACCTACAAGGACTTCAGATACTGGAATTACTAGATAACAACTAAAACTAAATTGTCTTAAGAAATAAGATAAGCTTAAAATATGTGCAGGGAGAAAGAAGCAAGGAAGGGAGGGAGGGAGGAAGGAAGTAACGGAGGGAGGGAGGAAAGAAGGGAGGGGGAAAACAAAATCGTAAAAGAAGCAAAAACAACTTGCATGGAAGTGAGAAAGATAATAAATACCTGAAAATAAACAAGTCAATAAGTGAGGTTCTGGTTCTGGTAACAGCACAGTAGCTTATATCAGACTCATCCTATAGACAGTAACTATAAACTCTGAACAAAATATGAAAAACAACTATTTGATGGTATTAGAGAGTGCTCAAAAGGAGGCAGAAACTGGAGGGGCCTGATCCTTGAAAGAAGGAAGCCACACGGGTACCCTGATACAGCACTTCCCTGAGGACACTGTCCAGGTTAGGTGTGAGGCAGGAGAACTGAAGCACAAGCAAGAAGCTGCCATCTTATTGGCTTGAGGCATCAAAAGATGAAGCTCAGAGCTGCCAGAGCAGGTGTAAATTAAGAAAGGAAAGCTCAGGGCCGGCCCCGTGGCTTAGCGGTTAAGTGCACGCGCTCCGCTACTGGTGGTCTGGGTTCGGATCCCGGGCGTGTACCGGCGCACCGCTTCTCTGGCCATGTTGAGGCCACGTCCCACATACAGCAACTAGAAGGATGTGCAGCTGTGACATACAACTACCTACTGGGGCTTTGGGGAAAAATAAATAAATAAACTTATATCCTCTCCTCTTTAAAAAACAAAAGAAAGGAAAGCTCAAAAAGAAGTTGCCACAAAGGGGTGCCCCAAAACCTGTGTATAAATTCCCCTTAACTCCTTGGCTGATCCCTGAACCAGGTATGTGCCCAGAGAAATGCCAAGAACTGGTGGAAAACACTGAGAAAGCTGAAAAGACAGACCAGAGATCTCAGCTGCTGCCTACCACTGGGGAAAGAGAACCTGGAGTCTGAAGTTAGAGGGGCTTGGTGTTTACACCAACATTTTCCATCGAAACCCCAGAAGGGCCACAACTTACCGGAGAACTCATTCTAATCTAAGGGCAAAACTGAAATAGATCTGCCTCAACAAAGTGTAAAATCAATCCTCCTACAAACTTAAGGTGATCAATTAATATTTAACTGTTTGTGAGAACAGAGTTTAACCTTTTTCAGAGGAACACAAAAATCCCGAGTCTCCATGCTCTATAATATCGAGTACAGTAGTCCCCTTTATCCATGGTTTTGCTTTCCACAGTTTCAGTTACTGCAGCAACTGGGGTCTGAAAATAACACTACGTCATCCACCTCACTTCATTTCATCATGTAGGCCTTGTACCATCTCACATCATCACAAGAAAAAGAAGAGTGAGCACAGTACAATAAGATACTTTGAGAGAGAGAGAGAGCCCACATTCATATAACTGTGATTACAGTATATTGTTATAATTGTTCTATTTTGTTATTAGTTGTTGTTAACCTCTTACCGTTCTCAATTTGTAAATTAAACTTTATCAGAGGTATATGTATAGGAAAAAACAGTATATATAGGGTTTGGTACTATCTGAGGTTTCAGGCATCCACTGAGGGTCTTGGAACATATCCCCCACATATAAGGGGGGACTACTGTATTTAGTAAAAAATAGACGTGCAAAAAACCAAGAAATGTGATCAACAGCCAAGGACAAAGGAATCAAGGGAAATGGATTCCAGGATGACACAAATGTTGTAGTTAAAAGGTAATGACTTGAAAGCAGCTCTTATATAACAAGGTTGGTTAGAAGATGGCAGAGTAGGAGGATCCTGAGCACCCCTCCTCCCACGGACACAACAAATCTACAACTACAAGTAGAATAATTTCCTCAGAAGGAGATCTGGAAACTGGATGAAATGAACCTCCACAACAAGGAATGACACCAAGAGGAGTGGAAGAGGCAGAGATACAGTTCTGCTGAAGAAAAAACCACACCTTAGCCATGGAGATTCACGGTCAGGAGTGATCTCAAATGTATGGAGCTTTTCCTGGAGGAGTGAGGGATTCAAGCTCCACATTAGATCCAGCACAGGAGAGATGAGACCCCAAAACAGCTGGCTTTGAAAACCAGCAGGGAATATGCCCAGGAAAACTACAGAACTTCAGGGAAAGGAAAACCTGCTCTTAAAGGGCTCACACACAGACTTGCTCGACCTGGAAATCAGCACAAAAACACCAGAGAGAAAAGTGCATAGTCCATTGGCAAAAGAGACTCACTTACTAAGCTTGGAGTGCCTCCCAGAGAAGCAGGAGGCAGCTGGGACAGCCCCAAAGGGACTGAGACAGTGGTGGCAGCCATTTTTGTGATCTAGTTCAGCTGTGCTGATGTCAATGCTGGCAGGTGCCATTTTGGAATCCTCCATCTGGCCTGTTAGTTGGGGGGGTTAGGAAGGGCTGCCCCACCCACTAGGGCACCTGAGGGAGTCACGTGCAGCTAGGCACCCACAGGGGCTTGTCCCGCCCACCAATGAGCTAGCAGCAGTTGCCCCCAGCCTAGCAACCAGCCACACCATGGGCCTGCCCTGCCCACTAGTGAGCTCGCAGCAGTCATGTACCACCAGGACTCACAGCCAGGTGCATGCTCCTCCCAATAATGTGCCCACAGCAGCCACATGTGGCCAGGACTCGAAACCAGCAAGCCCAGGGGCCAGCCCTGCCTACCTGCTCGACTGCAGCAATTGTGACCTTGCCACAACAGAAGAGCACACACAGGCCACACAGGGGACACCCCTGGAACATGTGGCATGGGTGATGAGAGGGAGCACACTGCTGGACCCCATAAGACATCTCCTAAATAAGACCACTTTTCCCAGATAAGGAGATGCAGCTGATCTACTTAATACATAGAAATAAGCACAGAGAAACAGGCAAAATAAGGAGACAGAGGAATATGTTCCAAATAAATGAACACGACAAATCCTCAGTAAAAGAACTAAACAAAAGAGATAAACAACCTACCTGATAAAGAGTACAGAGTAATGGTCATAACAATGCTCACCCAAATCAGGAGAAGGATAGATGAACACAGTGAGAACTTCAGCAAAAAGATGGAAAATACAAAAAAGAACCAATCAGAGCTGAAGAATACAATCACTGAAATGAAAAATTCACTAGAGTGAATCAACAGCGGAAGATGAGATCAGCAATCTGGAAGACACAGTAGAGGAAATCACCCAAGCTGAACAGAAAAAAGAAAAAAGTATTAAAAAAAAATGAGGATAGTTTAAGGGACCTCTGGGACAACATCAAGCATACTAACATTTGCATTATAGATGTCCTAGAAGGAGAAGAGAGAGACAAAGGGGCAGAAAACTTATCTGAAGAAATAATAGCTGAAAACTTCCCTAACCTGGGTAAGGAAACAGACATCCAGGTACAAGAAGCACAGAGACGGGGCCGGCCCCGTGGCTTAGCGGTTAAGTGTGTGCACCCCACTGCTGGCAGCCCGGGTTCGGATCCCGGGCACGCACCAAAGCACCGCTTGTCCGGCCAAGCTGAGGCGGCGTCCCACGTACAGCAACTAGCAGGATGTGCAACTACGACATACAACTATCTACTGGGGCTTTGGGGAGAAAAAGGGGGAAAAAAAGGAGGATTGGCAATAGACGTTAGCTCAGGGCCAGTCTTCCTCAGCAAAAAGAGGAGGATTGGTGTGGATGTTAGCTCAGGGCTGATCTTCCTCACAAAGAAAAAAAAAGAAAAAAAAAGAAGCAGCACAGAGAGTACCAAACAAGAGGAACCCAAAGAGACCCACACCAAGAACACATTATATTAAAAGGTCAAGAATTAAAGATAAAGAGAGAATCTTAAAAGCTGCAAGAGAAAAGCAACAAGTTACATACAAAGGAATGCCCATAGACTATCAGCTGACTTTTCAGCAGAAATTTTATAGGCTAGAAGGGAGTGGCATGATATATTCAAAGAGCTGAAAGGAAGAAATCTACAACCAAGAATACTCCACCCAGCAAGGTTATCATTCAAATGGAAGGAGAGATAAAGAGTTTCCCAGACAAGCAAAAACTAAAGGAATTCATCACCACTAAACCAGTCTTACAAAAAAATGTTTAAGTGGAAAAGAAAAAGCAACAAATAGAAATAAGAAAACTATCAAAGAAAAATATCACTGGTAAAAGCAAATATATAGTAAAAGTAGTGGATTAACCACTTATGGAGCTAGAAGTATAAAGGTCAAAAGACAAAAGTACTAAAATCAACTATTTGTAAAATAAGAGATTAACGGATACACAAAATTAAAAGAGGTAAAACATGACATCAAAAACATAAAACATGGGGGGTGGTAAAAAATGTAGGGCTTTTAGAATGTGGCTGAACTTGAGAGACCATTAAATTAGTATAGCCTGCCAAATACATAGGTTGTTATAGATGAACCTCATGGTAACCACAAACAGAAACTGATAAATACACAAAAAATAAAGACAAAGGAACCCAAACATAACACTAAAGAAAGCCATCCAAAGGGAAGGGAGCAAGAAAAGAAAAAAGGAACAGAAAAGAACTACAAAAACATCCAGGAAACAAGTAACAAAATGGCAGTAACCACATACCCATCAATAATTACTTCAAATGTAAATGGACTAAATGCTCCAATCAAAAGACATAGGTGGCTGAACGGATTAAAAAAAATAAGACCTATATATATGTGCTGCCTACAAGAGACACACTTCAAATCTAAAGACACTCACAGACTGGAAGTGAAGGGATGCAAAAAGATATTCCATGCAAATGGAAACAAAAAGCAAGCTGGGGTAGCAATACTTCTATCAGTCAAAATAGACTTTAAAACAAAAACTGCAACAAAAGACAAAGAAGGGCATTTACCTAATGATAAAGGGAATGATCCAGAAGAGGATATAACACTTGTAAATATCTATACACCCAACATAGGAGCACCTAAATACATAAAGTAAATGTGAACAGATATAAAGAAATTGACAGTAACACAGTAATAGTAGGGGACTTTAGCACCCCACTTATATCAATAGATAGACCATCCAGACAGAAAATCAATAGAGAAACATCAGCCTTAAATGACACATTAGACTAGATAGACTCAATAAGATATGTCCAGAACATTCCATCCAAAAACAGCAGAATACACATGCTTTTTGAATGCACATGGAACATTCTCCAGGATAGAGCACATTAGCCACAAAACAAGTCTCAATAATTTAAGAAGACTGAAATCATATCAAGTATCTTTTCTGACCACAATGGTATGAAACTAGAAGTCAACTACAAGAAGAAAGCTGGAAAAGTCACAAATATGTGGAGATTAAATAAAATGCTACTGAACAACTACTGAGTCAACAAAGAAATCAAAGGAGAAATCAAAAAATACCTGGAGACAAATGAAAATATGACATACCAAAATCTATGGGATACAGCAAAAGTGGTACTACCAGGGAAGTTTATAGCATACAGGCCTATTTCAAGAAACATGAAAAATCTCAAATAAACAATCTAACATTACACCTAAAGGAAACAGAGAAAGAAGAACAAACAAAGCCCCAAATCAGTAGAAGGAAGAAAATAATAAAAATCAGAATGAAAACAAATGAAATAGAGACTAAAAAGCAACAGAAGAGATCAATGAAAGAGCTGGTTCTTTGAAGAGATCAACAAAATTGACAAGCCTTTAGCTAGGTTCACTAAGAAAAAAAGAAGGCTCAAATAAATAAAAATCAGAACAAAAGAGGAGAAACTACAACAGATACCACAGAAATACAAAGGATTACAAGAGAATACTATGAAAAGCTATGCACCAACAAACTGTATAACCTAGAAGAGATGAATAGATTGTTAGAATCACACAACCTTTCAAAACTGATTCAATTAGAAATAGAGAATTTGAATAGACTGATCACTAGTAACGAGACTGAAAAAGTAATCAAAACCCTCCCCAAAAAACAAAAGTTAAGGACCAGATAGCTTCCCCAGTGAATGGTACCAAACATTCAAAAAAGATTTAATACCTATCCTTCTCATACTCTTCCAAAAAACAGAAGAGGACAGGATGCTTCTGAACTCATTTTACGAGGCCAACATCACTCTGATATCAAAACCAGAAAAGAATTCAAAAAAAGAAAATCACAGGTCAATATTGCTGATGAACATAGATGCAAAAATCATCAACAAAATATTAGCAAACCAATACAACAATACATTAAAAAGATCACACACCACGATCAAGTGGGATTTATTCCAGGGATGCAAGGATGGTTCAACATCTGCATATCAATCAATGCGATACACCACATTAACAAAATGAAGAATAAAAATCACATGATCATCAGGGGCTGGCCCTGTGGCCAAATGGTTAAAGTTCTGCATGCTCTGCTTGGTGGCCTGGCTTCACAGGTTCGCATCCTGGGTGCAGACCTACTCCACTTGTCAGCCATGCTGTGGAGGTGTCCCACATACAAAATAGAGGAAGACTGGCATGGATGTTAGCTCAGGGCTAATATTCCTCAAGCAAAAAAAAAAGGAAGATAGCCAAAGGATGTTAGTTCAGGGTGAATCTCCCTCACCAAAAAAAAAAAAAAAAAATCACATGATCATCTCACTAGATGCAAAGAAAGCATTCAACAAGATTCAGGATCCATTTATGATAAAAACTCTCAATAAAACAGGTACAGAAGGAAAGTACCTCAACATTATAAAGGCCATATATGACAAACCCACAGCTAATACCATACTCAGTGGGGAAAACTGAAAGCTATCCCCTCTAAGAATATGAACAAGAGAAGGGCACCCACTCTTATTCAACATAGTACTGAAAGTTTTAGCCAGTGCAATTTGGCAAGAAAAAGAAATAAAAGGGATCCAAATTGGAAAGGAAGAAGTAAAACTGTCACTATTTGTGAATGACATGATTCTTTATATAGAAAACCCTAAAGAATACACCAAAAAAATATTAGAAACAATCATCAAATACAGTAAAGTTACAGGGTACAAAATCAACATACAAAAATCTGTTGCATTTCTATATACTAATGAACTAGCAGAAAGAGAAATCAAGAATACAATCTCATTTACAATTACAACAAAAAGAATAAAATGCCTAGGAATAAATTTAACCAAGGAGGTGAAAGACCTGTACACTGAAAACTATTAAGACATTATTGAGCGCCGGCCCCGGGGCTTGGCGGTTAAGTGCGCGCTCCGCTGCTGGCGGCCCGGGTTCGGATCCCAGGTGCGCACTGACGCACCGCTTCTCCGGCCATGCTGAGGCCGTGTCCTACATACAGCAACTAGAAGGATGTGCAGCTATGACATACAACTATCTACGGGGGCTTTGGGGGAAAAAATTAAATAAATAAAAATTATATATAAAAAAAAGACATTATTGAAAGAAATCAAAGAAGACATAAAGAAACGGAAAGATATTTTATGCTCATGGACTGGAAGAATAAACATAGTTAAAATGTCCATATTACCTAAAGCAATCCACAGATTCAATGCAATCCCAATCAGAATACCAATGACTGGGCCGGCCCCGTGGCTTAGCGGTTAAGTGTGCGCGCTCCGCTGCTGGCAGCCCGGGGTTCGGATCCCGGGATCGCACCGACGCGCAGCTTCTCCGGCCACGCTGAGGCTGCGTCCCACATACAGCAACGAGAAGGATGTGCAGCTATGACAGACAACTATCTACTGGGGCTTTGGGGGAAAAATAAATAAATAAAATCTTTGAAAAAAAAAAAAAGAATACCAATGACATTCTTCATGGAAATAGAACAAAGAATCCTAAAATTTATATGGAACAACAAAAGACCCTGAACAGCCAAAGCAATCCTGAGAAAAAGAACAAAGCTGGAGGCATCACAATCCCTGAATTCAAATTATACTACAAAGCTATAGTAAAACAGCATGGTACTTGCAGAAATATGGACACACAGATCAATGGAACAGAACTGAGAGCCCAGAAATAAAACCACACATTTATGGACAGCTAACCTTCAACAAAGGAGCCAAGAACATACAATAAAGAAAGGAAAGTCTCTTCAATAAATGGTGTTCGAAAAACTGGACAGCCACTTGCAAAGAATGAAAGTAGACCATTATCTTGTACCATACAAAAAAATTAACTCAAAATGGATTAAAGACTTTAATGGAAGACCTGAAACCATAAAACCCCTAGAAGAAAATATAGGCAGTATATTCTTTGATATCAGTCTTAGCAGTATCTTTTTGAATACCATGTCTACTCAGGCAAGGGAAACAACAGAAAAAATAAACAAATGGGCCTACATCAGACTAAAAAGCTTTTGCACAGCCAAGGAAACCATCAATAAAACGAAAAGACAACCCACCAACTGAGAGAAAACATTTGCAAATCATATATCCAACAAGGGGTTAATTTCCAAAATACATAAAGAACTCAACTCAACAAGAAAAAAAACAAAACAACCCGATCAAAAAATGGGCAGAGGATCTGAGGAGACATTTTTCCAAAGAAGATATACAGATGGCCAACAGGCACATGAAAAGATGTTCAGCATCACTAATTATTAGGGAAATGCAGATCAAAACCACGAGATATCACCTCCCGCTTGTCAGAAAGGCTATTATTAAACAGACAAAAAATAACAAGTGTTGGAGAGAATGTGGAGAAAAGGAAACTCTCGTTCACTGCTGGTGGGAATGCAAATTGGAGCAGTCATTATGGAAAACAGTATGGAGATTCCTCAAAAAATTAAGAATAGAGCTACCATATGATCCAGCTATTCCAATTCTGGGTATTTATCCAAAGAACACAAAAACATTAATTCAAAAAGATATATGCACCCCTATTTTCACTGCAGCATTATTTACAATAGCCAAGACTTGGAAACAACCTAAGTACCCACTGACGGAGGAATAGATAAAGAAAACGTGGTATATATATACAATGGAACACTACTCAAGCATAAAAAAAGATGAAATCTTGCCATTTGTGACAACATATACAGACCTTGAAGCTATCAGGCTAAGCGAATTAAGTTAGACAGAGAAAGACAAACACTGTATGATTTCATTCATATGTGGAAGATAAAATAACAACAACAAACACACATAGATACAGAGAACAGACTGGTGGTTACCAGGGGGAAGGAAGGTGGGGGAAGGTGAAAAGTGGTAAACGGACATTTGTATGATGATGGATGGAAACTAGACTTTTGGTGAACACGATGTAGTCTATACATTAAGCCAAAATACAATGATGTACATCTAAAATTTATACAATGTTATAAACCAATGTTACCTCAATAAAAAATAAATAACAGGGCCAGCCTGGTGGTGTAGTGGTTAAGTGCATGTGCTTTGCTGCAGCAGCCCGGGGTTCGGATCCCCAGCAACCACTGATGCACACCGCTTGTCAAGCTATGCTGTGGCAGTGTCCCATATAAAGTGGAAGAAGGTGGGCATGAATGTTAGCCCAGAACCAGTCTTCCTCAGCAAAAAGAGGAGGATTGGCATTGGATATTAGCTCAGGGCTAATCTTTCTCACCAAAAAAAACAAAAATAAATAAATAATAAATAAATAAAATAAAGCAGCTATTATACATATTTAAGGACTTAAAAGAAAAATTGGTTATAAGGAATATACAAATCAGGAATCTCAGAAAATAAATTAAAACTATAAAAAAGGACCAAATAGAAATTCTAGAACTAAAAAGTATAATATATGAGCTGAAAACTCTCTGGATGGGCTATCAGATTGGAGATGATACAAAAAATAATGAACCTGAAGAAAGATCAACAGAAACTTTCAATGTGAAGAAATAAGGGAAAAAATATTAGGGAAAAAAATCAAACAGTCTAACATAGGTGTAACTGGAGTCTCAGAAGAATAAAAAGACTATAGCAGAAAAAATAGAGTCATGTGTTGCATAATGATGTTTCAGTCAATGACAGACTACATATACAATGGTGGTTCCATAGGATTAATATCATATAGCCTAGGTGTGTAGTAGGCTACACCATCTAGGTTTGTGTATGTACACTTTAGGATGTTGGCACAATGACGAAATTGCCTAACGATGCATTTCTCAGAATGTATCCCATCATTAAGCGACACATGACTATAGAAGAAATATAGGCTGTAATTTTCTCAAATTTGGTGGAAAACATTAACCTACAGATCCAAACAGCTCAGCAAACCCTCACGAGAATAAACTCAAAGAAAACCACCCCTACACATACCATAGCCAAACTGCTGAAAACCGAAGAGAAAAAGAAAATCTTGGCCACATCCAGAGGAAAAAGAACGCATAAAGAGAAACCATTCTTCACGTTACAGCTGAGTTCTCAGCAGAAACAATGAGGCCAGAAGACAATGGAGGAGCAACTTAACGTTGTTTGAAAGAAAAAAAATCCTGTCAACTCAGAATTCCAAATGCAGAAAAAACATCCTTCAAAAATGAGAGTGAAACAAAGACATTTTCAGATAAATGAAAGCTGAGAGAATCTGTTGTCAGCTGACCTGCCCTACAACAAATAGTAAAGGAAGTTCTTCAGGCTGAAAGGATAACAGAAACTCAAATCTACAAAGAGAAATGAGAACTCTAGAAATGGGAAATACATGGGCAAATAGAAAAGACTTTTTTCTCTTAATTTTTTCATAAGACATATGATTAAAGTAAAAATTATAACACCGTAGAAAGGGTTTACAACATATACAGATGTAAAATATACGATAACAACAGCACAAAGGATGGGGAGTAAATGGAATTATATTGTTGCAAGGTTGTACATTTTACCTGAAGTGGTTCTATATTAACTCTAAGTAGACTATGAAAAGTTAAGAATGCATATTGTAATCTCTAGAGCAACCCTAAAAAGAAAATATTAAAAAAGTATAGCTAGGGGCTAGCCCAGTAGCGTAGTGGTTAAGTTCACATGCTCCGCTTCAGCTGCCCAGGGTTCGCCAGTTCAGATGCTGGGCACGGACCTACTCACCACTCATCAAGCCATGCTGAGGCAGTGTCCCACATAGAGCAACTAGAAGGATGTACAACTATGACACACAACTATCTAGTGGGGCTTTGGGGAGAAAAAAGGAAAAAAGGAGGAAGATTGGCAACAGATGTTAGCTCAGGGCAAATGTTCCTCAAAAAAAAAAACAAACCTGTGTCCAGTGAACTCGTGTATCCACTCATCTGCTTAAAAAAAAAAAGTAGAGCTAAAAAGCCCTTAGAGAAATTAAAACAGAATACTAAAAATATTCAATTACGGGCCGGCTCGGTGGCTTAGCAGTTAAGTGCCCACGCTCTGCTACTGGCGGCCCGGGTTTGGATCCTGGGCACGCACTGACGCACCGCTTCTCTGGCCATGCTGAGGCCGCGTCCCACATAGAGCAACTAGGAGGACGTGCAACTATGAGATACAACTATCTACTGGGGCTTTGGGGAAAAAAAAAGGAGGAGGATTGGCAATAGATGTTAGCTCAGAGTCAGTCTTCCTCAGCAAAAAAAAAGAGGAGGATTAGCACGGATGTTAGCTCAGGGCTGATCTTCCTCACCAAAAAAAAAAAAAAAATTCAATTAACTTAAAATAAGGCATAAAAGAACAGAGGAACAAAAAACAGATGAGACAAACAGAAAAAAATTAACAAAACAGTGGACCCAAACCTAGCTATATCAATAATCACATTAATAGCATATGGAATATCCATTTGCCAATTAAAAGGCAAAGACAGAATGGACAAAAAAGTAAAACCCAACTATATGCTGTCTGCAAAAAAGGCACATTCTAAATGTAAAGATAGGGATACAATGAGCATAAGAAAGGTGGTATGATTACTAATACCAGACAAAGTAAAAATCGGGTCAAAGAGTATTATCAAGGATAAAGAGGGATATTTTATAATGATAAAAATGTTAATTCATCAAGAAGACATAACAATCATAAATGTGTATGCTCCTAATAACTGAGCTTCAAAACATATGAAACAAAAATGGAAAGAATTAAAAAGAGAAATAGAAAAATCCATAGTAACAGTGATGATTTTAACACCCTCTCTCAGTAATTAATAAAAGTCGACCAGAAAACTCAATAAGGAAATAGAAGATTTGAACTACCTTGACCTGATGTTTATAGAACACAACACTCAACAACCACAAAATATACATTCTTTTCAAGTGCACATGAAATGGTCATCAAGGTAAATCATATGATGGGCCATAAATTAAGTACTAATTTCAAAAGAGTGGAATCTTACAGAGTGTATCTTCTATAAGATATCTAGAAAAGCACCAAACATCTGGAAATTGAACACCATACTTCTAAAAAAGAAAATATAGCATCATCAAAATTTGTAGGTTGTAGCTAAAGCAAAGTTTAGAGGGAATGTTATTGCATTAATTGCTTACATTTAAAAAGAACAAAGGTTTGAAATCAACGACCTAAGTTTCTACTTCAAGAAGCTAGAACAAGAGCAAATTAAGCCCAAAGTCAGGAGAAGGAAGGAAAGAAGAAATAAAAGAAAATCTAAATAAATGGAGAGATATACCATGTTCATGACTGGACAACTCAGTATTGTTAAAATGTCAGTTCTCTCCAAATTGATCTACAGATTCAACACAATCCCAACTAAAATCTCAACAGGCTTTTTTGTAGAAACCGACAAGTTGATTCTAAAACTCATATGGCTATTTTAGAACAGACAAATAATTTTGAAGAACAAACATGAGGTGGGACTTACACTTCTTGATTTCAATATAAAGCTACAATATTCAAGAGTGTGGTATTGTCATAAGCATAAGACTAGACAAAGAGATCAATGAACAGGAGGGATAGTCCCGAAACAGACTCACACGTTTATGGCTAAATTATTTTGAACATAGATGCCAAAGCAATTTAATGGAGAAAGGGAAGTCTTTTCAACCAAAGGTGCAGCAACAAATGGGTATCTGTATTGGGAAAACACTAACAACAAAACAAAGTTTGACCCCACCGTTCTAGTGCCTGTGGCCCTTGGAAGGGGTCGTGCCTAACTGCCAAACCCTCTCCACTGCCAAGCTATTGTGGAAAGCCTTCAGGTCCAAGTCCTTGCTTAGTAACAGGTCTCATTTCTTAGTTTACCTCAATTTTTGCCAGAAAAAATTTTTCCAAACCTCCCAGAACCATTTATTATGACCCAAATTCCATCCCCAGACTGCTCTGCTCTCACCACTAGATTCAACTTCCTGTCCTTCCCTTTCTTCCAAACCCTTGCACTGCGTTCTCTGTAACTTGCTCAGTGATCTGCCACTCACTCACACACCTCCTTCTATTCTCAAACTTCCTGTTGCCTACAGCTTCACTGAAACCTGGCTCCCCCCAGAGGCTCTCTCAAGCAGAGAAGGTTGCTTATTCTTGCACTAGATAACTCAGGCTTTGGCAACGGGGTTAGGAATTTCTTTGCTCTCCCTGTGCTGCCTCCAGACAATTCTCTCTCATTCTTGCGAAAAACTGACCTCTTTGGGGTGCATGTCTGCAGATTTAGCAATCTCTCATCCCTTTTTACAGTCCAGTCACTTCCCCTTATTCAACAGTGGAGGCTCAAGGTTGCCCTTTTCTGGCTCTTCCTCATCTGTACAACATCTAAATGTTGGCATTCCTCAGGTTTGGCCCTATCCTCTCTGCTCTTTAGGGTAGGGTTTCTCAACTTCAGTACTATTCACACTTGGGGAAGAATTAATTCTTCGTTTGGGGGAGGTGGCTGTCCTGTGCAGTGTAGGATGGTTAGCAGCATCCCTGGTCTCTACCCACTGGATGCCAGTAGCAGCCCCAGTAGAGAACCACTGCCTTAGGAAATTACATACATTCTCACGGCCTCAAATCTCTCTCCTTACATCCAATTTCCCATCTGACTGATATCTCTTAGAAGTTTTAGCATGTCTCCACCTGAACTTTTGTTTTGAAATTCATCCCGTCCTAAGTCTTCACCATCTTAGTAAATGGTCCAAACCAGAAACCTGGGAACCATCTGACTCCTCCCACATCCTATCCATCGGCAGGACCAATAAATTCTACCCCTAAATTACCTCTCAAATCTGTGCACCTCTTTACATCTTTACTACCATCACCCCAGACCAAACCAAAGATTTCTCACCCAACTGAATGTAATAATCTCCTAACTAGTGTCCCCACTTCCACGCTGGCCTCCAAGCAGTCTATTCTCCACAGAGCAGCCCGAGTGATCATCTCACCAAATCACTCCTTTATTAAAAATCTGAGAAGATTTCCAATTCACTTAATATAAAACCTAAACCCCTTACCCTAGCCCATAAAATCGTATACAATCTGGCCCTTACCTAAACCCCAAACCTCCCACTCCCCTGCCTCACTATTAAACCCCAGTCACATAACCCTCCCAGAACATTCCAAGCTCCTTACCCCTCAGTGCCTTTGCATTTGCAGAAGACCCTGCCTGCAGTTCCCCCCAGGGCTGACTCCTCCTCCTCCAACAGGCTTTCTGTGATCACCCTGAATAAATCTCTTGCTCTCTCCCACTGCCCCTACTGTCCTCTGTTCTCCATCACAGCACCCTGTCTGGCCCTTTAAAGCACTTGCTCACTTTGTCTATTACAAACCAAGAACCACCCGGCTGCTGCTGTTGTTCCTCTGCTTGTCTGACTCCCCTCACTAGACTGTCAGCTCAGGAGGGCGGGATCTGGTTCTCTCCTAGATAGCCAGGACCTGGCACAGAGTAAGTGTTCTATGAAAAGCTTACTGGATGAACTCCAGGTGAGGCTGGATAACAGGCTGCTCAACAGACAACTATAAATAAGAGATACAAAAAGAAAAACCCAATAAAGGGAACAAGCAAATTAGCTAAAACAACACATTGCTTCCTCTGGCTATCCATGTGGGAGCTCTGAAGCTGAAAGGAGCAAGGGCCGGAGGGCCTCACATTTCAGGAACAAGCTTAATTTGAGTTACCCAGTGTTTTCCATTATTGATGCTGCTATTTCCTGTTATTAGCAGACATCACCAAATGAGATAAGAGATACACCCGCAAAAATTACCAATCTGTGGAGAGACAGAGACAGACATTCCACCTATACAAAATACATGTCCAGTCCTGAAGGAGCTTCAAAGCTAGAGGGAAGACAGGGAGCACCAATCAGTTAACAGAAGGTCAAAAAAAACACAGTGCTTCCACTGGCCAAAGATGGGACAATCTGAACACCAACAAGGCTATTAATTATACTGGGTTGAAATACCTCAAATATGTTTAAATGTATCAGATCATAATGATACTAACACAAAACAAAAATCATTATTCACCACTGGAAGATGCTGGGGAACCAACTCATTATTTTGAAAACTGGTAAGTAAAGAGAAAACTACACATATGCCCTAGCTTTCCTTTATGAACTGTTTTCAGTTATTTGGATAACGAAATAGTTGATGAAGTAGATCTTTATTTATGGGCATGTTCTAGCTAATGAATAAACAAAAAATTATAGAAATAGAATATCATCAATTTTGTCAACAACTCAAAGAAAAATCAGACATAGGTACCTCCTGATGAAAGCACCAACACCATTTATGAAACAGACTTACCAAAAAGCTGAACCTGAATGTGATCTAGCCCCTAGATATGACTACCAACTTACAGGAATACAGAAGAAAGAACACATTAAACAACACCATGGGTATGCAATTAACAAAGACCACTACGGAAAACTATGGGGCAAACAATCCAGTTTTTTCCTATTAACATATGCAAGAAAAAAAAAAAGAGATATGGAGAAGAAACCAATAAAGACAGACTTGAGAGAGGCAGTCACCAATTGCAATGCATGGTCTTTATGTACATTCTTCATTCAAACAATAAATGTAAATAAATAATGAGACAACCAGGGAAATTTAAGATATTTGATGGTATAAAGGAATTAACTTTTTTGTGTGTGATATGGTATTGTGGTCATACTTGAAAAAAAGAACGATTATCTTTTAGAGATATATACTGAAATATTTATAGATAAACTGATATGTCTGGGATTTGCTTCAAAATAATCTGGGGCAGAAGGGGCAAGTGTGTGGAGATGAAACAAGATGGGCCATGAGTTGATAATTTTTTTTTCTTTTTGTGAGGAAGATTAGCCCCGAGCTAACATCTGATGCCAATCCTCCTCTTTTTGCTGAAGAAGATTGGCCCCGGGCTAACGTCTGTGCACATCTTCCTCTACTTTATATGGGATGCCACCATAGCATGGCTTGACAAATGGTGCGTTGGTGCCTGCCCAGGATCCGAACCTGCGAACCCTGGGCCGCCAAAGTGGAGTGCGCGAACTTAACTATTGTGCCACCTGGCCGGCCCCAGAGTTAATAATTTTTGAAGGTGGGTGATAGGGCAAATGAAAGTTCATTATACTATTCTCTCTACTTTTGTACAAAGCATACAGTAGGTCTTAAAAGTCCAAAAACAAAAAGTTAAAAAAAAAAAAAAAGCATGCTATAGTAGAGCATCCCAGAAACTGACCAGCTTGTGGCTACTTAGTTGGAAACCAAAGTGGGACACCCTAGCCCTGGGAGGTGATCATGTCCTGGGCCCAAACTGGTTCCAGAGCCAGGACCAAAGGAAGGCTGGGCTCAGCTGTGGATCTGCAAATTCCTGGACAAGCAGACCGAAGTTCCTGCAGGTCCTTGTGTGACGGGTAGTGTTAGGGGGCTAGAGGGGTAGAGGGACTTGCTTGGGGTCACGGAATAGGGGTTTATGGGAATGAGTAGATGAGGGAACTTCTCTGGCTCTTTGTTTACTGTCTGTCTCCCCTCACTGAAGAGGGCAGGGGAGTACATCTGTTTTATTCACTCACTGCTATATATCCAGTGCCTGGTACATAGTGGACTCTAAATAAATATCTTGAGTGAATGCACTCTAATAAGGCCTAACAAAATACACACTACAACAGCCTTGTAAGCAAATTGTGCTTACAAGTAACATACAGTTCTTTGAATTAAAATAATTTACTAAAAAAAAAAAAATCACTGGTAATATTACTTTACATTTTTCTTGTCCTATGTTATAAGTTTTCACACACAGCATCTTATTTAAAAACTCACAAAGCCATCACACAACGTAATCAGGCCAAATATTATTCAGCCTAGAAGAACCAAGTCAATATCTCTTTTTCTATATCACTCTGCTGGCAAGATTTCCAGTTAGTAAAGTACTAAAGATATAGCACATTTTCCAAGAAGCAATTGTATCTTCACAACACAACAATAAATTTCTAATTTACCCTGAAGATGTGAGTTTTGTGACTCTGGGTAAGCTACAACATAATTTGACATTAAAAATTGACCTAAGACCAAGGGAAAGTATAGAAATCATAACTAATAGGATTGTACACTTAAGAAACAAAAGTGATCTTGTGCCTCAAAAAGTAAACCAGATGTATAACATTCAGACTTGCCTCTGCTGAACTATTAACACAAACTGGTTCTACTGGCCGAGATCTTGATTTATTCCAACTTCAAACAAGTTACACCCCATGGAATCAAACCTTAAACTAGAATAAACTGGAAAGAGAAAAAAATTGCCACAAACAGAAGGCTATTTAAAGGTCCATGAACACATTTCAAAACATGACTTTGTTTAGGAAATCCAAAGTCTCTTTGGGTGTGTCTTACTTCAAAAGAGGTGTTTTTAAGAAAATATATTTACTAGTGCCAAACAATGAGATTTCTTTGAATTTCAAATTTATTATAGAATCCCACTCCTTTGTGGAATAAGGTATGTAAAATATTTGGGGTCTGAATTCCACCTATATGTTTCAGGCAAATATTCTGCTAAATACAATATATGATCAGGTTTCAAAGAAACAAAATGAAAAAATAATTTCATAAAGTCTGAACTACTCAACTCATTCCTCCATAAAATGGCCTCCAGAAGCACTTAATGTTGGTACACTGTACCACCTTTATTAATACGCTGATGACTTTACTGATCCACTGTCAAGAGAGCTGCCACTAGCACTGGTGGACAAAGGAAAAAATGGTCTAAAATCTAGACAGCAAGAAGTAAAGGTTTATGGAGTTCTCAGTCAAGTCACTAGGACTCAGAGGGAAATAATTTCCAACCAAGTCCAAATATTCATTTTACACTTGAAAATGAAAAATAAGAGGCATGAGGCTGATTGGAAGGTTTTTTCCTGTTTGTTTTAAAGAGAATATCATAAAAATTAACCAAAATTCAAAGATGATGGAGGACCAGAAAGTTACAAAACATTTCCATCCCATCTTGGTTTAATCTCAAGTCATTCCTCTGTGTGATCATCTTCTCTTTTTTAAGATCTCACCACCAACCTCACTGCTCATACAGCAAAGATCTTCAAAAAACAAAACAAAACAAAAAAAACCCCAAAGGCCTTTTCCATCACAGGACCACTCCCTGGCTCCTGGATGGACACAGAGCTCCCTTGTTCAGATTTCTATAGGAGATTCAGTAGGATAGGCTGGCGTTCAATCACCCTTACTAAAATGATGAATTCGTCATGACGCATGCATGTACTTCTTTCTCATTTACTCTTCAGAGATGCACACAGCTGGTGTACGAGTTCCCTTCATAGGTTACCTGTCAGACATCCATTCTGGAGGCTGAACTATCACCTGAAAAAGTCTCTTTTACCTCTCCAACCAGAAAAAAGAGTAAGGAAGCCCACTTGAGAAAGCCTTATCACCTAAACCCCAGTGCTACAGCAGCAAAACACCACCACCATCGTTCAGCAAAGCTTGTACAGGGCACCATGATTCAGCTTTAAACTCTTAAAGCTGCTCTTACACAAGTGACTGAATGATGGGCCAGACAGCCAAAATTCACAGGAACAACTTTGTCAGGGGTGCATTTTGACCCATGCAAAGAACTAGAATTGGCTCATACCCACATTATTTGAAAAACCTTAGGGAAAAGCCCCAAGATTTAAGAAGTTCATAGATTCAGAGTCACAGAGAGTCACGGCCCTTCATCACAGGATTAGAACTGTTCCTTCCTACCTCACACGGGCACTCAACAACAGTCTGGCCAACACTAATACTTTCCATAGAAGGCAGTCTCAGGAAGCTAGAAAGCTCTCTTTTAAGAAAAGAGAATCACTGGTTCAAAACTCTAAAAAGAAATCCCTAGAAGGATGCATTTTACGGTATGTGAAATATACTTAATTAAAAGAAAAAGGAAAGAAAGAAACCACAAGGCCTTTGAATATTCTGAAGTGGTTATTTTCTCCACGAATACTTAGTTTTTTTCTGGGGCTTGACTCCTTCCATTCTTCATGGAAGGGGAGAATGTAGAGCAGAGTTGAAAACATCTTTAAAAGTTCAACTGCAGTTCTGCCATTGCTGACACTCATGAGCATAAAGAACAGTATTCCAAAAATGTATGTTAAGGAATTACCTTACAAATCCCAAAATAGTTTTCATTCAATGGTTTATATAAACTATATAATCTATTCAAATAGATGCTAATTATCATACTTTGAAATAGTGTACAATGAATTGTTTAAAAAAATTATCCTTACTCTACTTGATTACAATTCTAACCCAACTTCTGTTGACCAGATAAACAAAAAAGTCATAATAAAGAATGGCTTTATTCAAACACGTGGATAAAGAGAACAGATTAGTGGTTACCAGAGGGGAAGGGGGTGGGAGGATTAGCAAAAGGGGTAAAGGGGCACATGTGTATGGTGACGGATAAAAATTAGACTATTGGTGGTGAGCACGATGCAGTCTATACAGAAACTGATACATAATAAGGTACAGGTGAAATTACATGTTATAAACCAATATGACCTCAATAAAATCATTGGGAAAAAAAAAAGAATGGCTTTATTGGCTTCCTAGTGAGATATTTAAGTGAAATGAGAAGGCCTAAATACTTCAGAATAGTAAAATATAAAGTAGCACAATGACAATTTTCAGCTGATTATAAGCTTTAAATTTGTGCCAAATAAATTACACTTGTAATACCAAAAGAACAAAGCATCTGTACAGTTCTTACGCAAATATACTGAATATAGGAAAAGTATGCTATTTTCAATCGAAGGACATTATTTCTAGGAGTTACATGAGGCACAAGCTCCAATGAAACAAAAGTATAAAGTTTCACAACAATCTTGCTCCAATGATTTAATTTTCCATCACACAAATTATAAATACCAAGAGTAATTACTTATTATTTTAGGAAAAAACTACTTACAAGAGAAACATACTTACAAGAGATAGCAGCAAACTGAACAGGTCACCAACATGGTGATGATAACTCTAAAAAAAAAGAAAAATGCAAACATCATTAGATAACTCGCAAACTATGCAGACATTGCAGGATGGGTTAAGTCTCCTTCCCAAGTTATCAAACTGGCAAAGACTGTGCACCAAGAAAATGGATCTGAATCTGTTCAAACACCCAGTAGACTGTAGTGGGCCCCGGGCGCACTCACAAGAAGTTTAAGTAAGTAATTAACATTTGTATTTAAAGGGATTTGTATTGATGCCACAGCTCAGATGTCTAATCCAAATTCATCTGAAACTGAACAGAAAACGCTGCAGTGACAATTAGTTTTGACTTCCAAGGAACTATCCTCTGTAGTAGTATTCTCTGCAATGAAACGACACTATACTTCTAAAAATATGACTCCCTAGCATTGACCTCTCCCCATCTCCATCCTTGTCTGAAAGAGTTAAACTTGGATCTCTAATCAGCTGAATTTCAACATTTCTGAAATTGAATTCTCGTCCCATAGGCTCCCCTTATAAATTTCCTACTCCTCAGAAGAAGCTCTGCCATTTCCACCCACCTGCCCACTCTCAACTTGGTCATCTTTTTGTTCATGCCTCCTCTGTACCCTCTGTCACCAAATACTGTGGATTAGTCCTCTGAAGCATCTCTCCCTATGTGGATTTCTTCCTTTCTGAAAATTCCCACTGTTAGCACTCAAATTCATCAGGTTCCCCTGGCTAAACTAACTGCTAGCAGATTCAAAACTTTCTTCCTTCTCCTTCATTCTATCCACAATCACCTCAGGTTAATCTTTCTAAAATACTCCTTTCACGAACCAGCCCTGATGGCCTAGTGGTTAGAGTTTGGAGTGCTCCGCTTCCGCAGCCCAGTTTTGGTTCCCGGGCACAGAATCATACCACTCACCTGTGAGTAGCCGTGCTGTGGCATCGGCTCACATAGAAGAACCAAAAGGACTTACAACTAGAATATACAAGTATGTACTGGGGATTTGGGGAGGGAAAAAAAAAAGAGAGAGGAAGACTGGCAACTGATGTCAGCTCAGGGCGAATCTTTCCCAGCAAGAAAAAAAAGTATCTCTTAAAATATTCCTTTCCTCACATAACTCTGCAGCTTAACACCATTTTTTTTTTCTTTTGGTGAAGAAGATTAGCCGTGAGCTAACATCCGATGCCAATCCTTCTCTTTTTGCTGAGGAAGATAGGCTCTGGGTTAACATCCGTGTCCATCTTCTTCTACTTTATATGGGACCCCACCACAGCATGGCCTGACAAGCGTTGGTGCGTGCCCAGAATCCGAACCTGCGAACCCTGGGGCCACCAAAGCAGAGCGTGTGCACTTAACTGCTATGCCACCGGGCCAGCCCCAGCTTAACACCTCTTAATGCCCACCATCATCCACAGGAGTAATTTCCAAAGAGGGATCTCCATACTCCATGGAGTAAGCAAGACTATCTCCTAGAATGCAAGAAGCAAATATCAGAACTCCTATTTATATGTATTTTTAACCCATCCTGTAGAAGTTCTGTGTGCGTGTATTTTTCGTGGTTAAATATATTAACCACATACTCCAGAATATGCCACATTATGAATGGCACATTCATTCGTTCATTCATTCAACAGATTTTCACTGAGTGTCCAGTACACACCAGGCTCTGAGGAGAGAGCAGTGAACAAAATGGAGGAAATCCCTACTCTCGGGAAGTTTACGTGAGCGAGGGGGAGACAGACAACAAACAAGACGAACAATAAACAACAACTACCTATCTATCGTTGGTAGCCAGATGGTCCGTAAGTGCTGATGGAGAAAAATAAAGCGGGAAACGCGAAGAAGGGTACACAGGGGCTTGGAGGGTGGGGTTGCAATTTTAAAGAGCGTAGTCAGGAAAGGACTTGCTGAGGAGGTGGCATGTGCACGACCTGAAGGAGGTGAGGGAGTGTTCCAGGCAGGGGAATAGCAAACACAAAGGCTCTAGGTGAGAGGGGTTCAAAGAGGAAGGAGGCCTGTGTGGCTGATCGCAACAGGGGGTGCCCAGTAGGAGGTGAGGTGAGAGGTATCTCAGAGTCCCTGAAAGGAAAGGGGAAGCTATTTGGAGGGACTGGAAGAGAGAACGACAAAATCTAATTCAAATTCTAATAGGACTTTGCTGCTGGGCGGAAACAGATTGGGGAGGAGGGGCAAAGGGAAAAGCAGAGAAACCAGTTGAGGGGGAGGGGGAATAATCCGAGGGACCAGGCTGGTAGCAGTGCAGGTGGTGAGAACTGGCCAGAATGGATACATTTTGAAGGCAGATTCTTCAAAACACCCAACTTTTACATTATGCTTATAATACACAAATAAATATGTATGAGGGTTTGTGCTAAAAACTTTAACAGGTGCACAAAAATGTTTGAACATCTACAGGATCAACTCTAGCTCCTCACTTGTAATCACTTCCCTCCACTAACCCTCCTCACCTCTCTCTACTTTCAAATAGCAACTCTTCATTCCTGGAGACAGGTGCCCTTACAGTCCCCCCAAACACATATGTTCATTATTCTCCATTCCAAGCTTTTGCTCATCTTCCTCCAGTCCCTTGCCCCAACCTGGAATCTCTCAGTCTTCTATCTTCCCCAAAAGATCATCTCAGAGCTGAAACGGCCAAGACTCCTTTGTATTATCTGCTTAACAGCTTCATTTCAAAAGCTCCCTCTTTAAAATATCAGCTCTGAACGTGCTGCTTCTCAGTTGCTGCATGCTGAAGTATTTAGGGGTGAAGTGTCACCATGACGGCAATTTACTTTCAAATAGCTCAGCAGGGCCGGCCCCGTGGCTTAGTGGTTAAGTGTGCGCACTCCGCTGCCGGCGGCCCGGGTTTGGATCCCGGGTGCGCACCGACACACCGCTCCTCTGGCCATGCTGAGGCCGCGTCCCACATACAGCAACTAGAAGGATGTGCAGCTATGACAGACAACTATCTACTGGGGCTTTGGGGGAAAAATAAATAAATAAAATCTTAAAAAAAAAAAAACAAATAGCTCAGCAAAATTGTATATGTATGTATAGGTATATGTGTATGTAATCTACACATACATGTAAAATACATGTAAAATACACATACACATACACACACTCACGCATTTACAGATAAAGCAAGTATGAATACGTTCCCAATTATCGAATCTAGGTGGTGGTACACAGCACTTGTAGTACTCCTTCTACGTCACTGTACATTTGAAAAAACTGGAGCTGACTAAACTCCTGGCACACATTCCTGTGCTCCACCCCCACCCCCTCCCCCACATCTACTGCTCAGGGAGGCACCGTGAAAAAAGCTGAAGCTTTTAGAGAATCCGTGGATTCCCAAAGAGAAAAGGGAAATCACGAAACACAGGAATGGTCAGGAAAGCTGAATCCAGGCACAGACTGGATTTTATCCGGCCCTTCTCCACTTGTGGAAAAGAACGAGAGAGAACAGGGTTTGCTGTAGGTATTACACAGATTCAGGACAGCTTTCTCTTTTGCCTTTTTTCCTCTCTGCCTCAACAGGTCCTGAAAACCTCCTCATCACCCAATTTTCTGCATTCCGATGGGCAGGGGTCTCAAAGGGAAGAGGATTTAACCTCAAACTCTCCCTCCTTCCCTTCTCACACAGCACCTTTACTTATCGCTTTAACAAAGGTGTTTTTAATCCTTCAAATCAGACATGCTCTCAGAAATTAAAAATTCATCATAGTCCTTGAAGCCATTCAGCTCCTCCGTGTATTTAAAAAACAATTGATTTGCAGTCTTTTCTGGAGGTAAAGAGGAACTAGTACTAATATTTCCATTTTACAATGAGGAAATGGGAGGATGGAAAAGTTAACTAAACTGTCCAAGGTCACAGGGATCATCCAGCTAAGAGCAATGTTTCTCAAAGTATAACACAGTAACTTCTAGGAGACACTTCGAGTTTTAAGACCTGCTCAATCCTGCCAAGAGCAGGAAACAGAAGGATGGTGGTGGCGGCCGAGAAGGAGACCTGGATAACATATCGCTAGCAGGTCAAATACCTGAATAAACGGAGCTCACATAGTACAGGAGGGGTTTCACAACCCTGGATAATAGTAGTGGCACCAGGGCCCAAGGCTGGGCATGGCTGACCCCAAATCGGGCGGACCTGACTCTTTAAGAAAGGAGTGGTCAATGCTACCAGTACTTAATTAATAAACGCTTGAGTATGAAGGCTGGAAAGGCAGACAGTACAGTAATGAAATAGTTGAAGACAGAAACACAACAAAGAAGTATTTTGTTGTTCTCTAACTGCAGTAGGAAAACCAAGTCTAAGAAATTAAACTTGGGGGTCGGGCCTGTGGCTTAGCAGTTAAGTGCTTGCGCTCCCCTACTGGCGGCCTGAGTTCGGATCCCGGGCATGCTGAGGCCGCATCGCACATACAGCAACTAGAAGGATGTGTAACTATGACATGCAACTATCTACTGGGGCTTTGGAGGAAAAAAAAAAAGGGATGAAGACTGGCAGTGGAAAAGGGATGAAGATTGGCAGTGGATGTTGGCTCAGGGCCAGTCTTCCTCAGCAAAAAGAGAAGGATTAGCATGGATGTTAGTTCAGGGCTGATCTTCCTCACAAAAAAAAAAAAGGAAAAAAAAAAAGAAATTAAATTTGGTTAATACAAATTATTTTAATAACCCCAAAATTCTGACAGTCTACATCATCTATTACAGGCTGGAGAGATGACCCTACATAACTGGTGTTAAGGGGGGAGGGGAGGGGAGAAAGAGGGGACCAAATGCTAACCTAGAAATTCATCTACCATTTTTCCTTTTTAAACAAATTATGATTTACTTTTAAGCTAGACAGAAGTAACAGATCTAATATAAGTTTATTCCAGTAAGCAAAAGGGGTTCAAGTCACAAAATATTAAGGAAGTAATAACCTTTTCTTCCTATAATGTAGGCAATAGAATTATCCACTCAACAGACTATACAGGCAAAGCACTGTGAAGCCACCAATTCATTTCAAAGAATAAAGCACGAGATGGTGTTTCTGACGAACTGTCACTTCAGTCTAAGTCTCACCCCACATGATCTGGCGCTGAGAAAAAATGACTAAAAGGCAAAAGAGGAACCAGAAAGAGGGTGTTCCAAAGCCGCTTTGAAGATAAAGCTCTATTTCATACTAGAATAAAAAGTCTACTTACGAAGTAGACAAAGCTCTATTTAACAAAAAAGTCTAGGAAAAAGTGCCTTTCTTAACCAACCGTTCTAAGAACTCGTTACACTCACATACAAGGGCGGTAGCGCCCTTCGAAAGGTGTGACGCAGGGGTTTCTAAACAATACCTCCTGCTGTTCGGGAACTAATCTCGCTTTAGCTCAGACCCCACTACCTCCTGGCGCCCACTGGATGCAAGGCCTGGGCTCAACGTCGTTGCACAAGCTTGTCCTGTGCAACTGCGACAACATGTGAGGCAGAGGACAATTTCTGTTTTATTTATTTGATCCTTTAAAGTTTAGGCAAACGAGGCCTCATTTGGGTGTAGGGCAGGGCTAAAGACGCGAAAGTCGTTGGGGACGAACCCCGACTTCTCCTTGAGTCCGTATAAATCCATTTCCGACTGCACCCTCCGCACACAGGACCGTGATGAGAAAAAAATTCCCCTAAAACTCCTTTCCCAGGGACGGTCCATGAGGTCATCGTGCTCACGCTCGGGCCGGGGACACTGAAGCTTCTGCGATAACGAAGTCGGGGTGCTGCACGGGGGTCGCAGCCTGGCTCTGGCGTGGGGGCCACGCCGGCAAGGTCGCCCCCTCCCCCGCCCGGCCGGTCTTCCCGCGCGTCCCTCGCACGCTTACCCCCGGTTGGGACCCTTAGGGATGAACCAGGGCACCAAGAAGCCGACGAAGCCCCAGAAGACGCTCATCACGATGAGAGGCACCGTGAGGCCGCTGTACGCCATGGTCGCTGCCCCAGCTGCCAGCCCCTGCCCGGCGGCCTCACTTCGGTCCCACCCGGAAGTGTCAACACCCGGCCGCGCAACCACCGCGCGCAAAGCCCCGCCTCCCGCGCCCCACGTGACGGAGCGCCGGACTCCGCCCCCGGGGACTGGGAGACAGCGCCCCGCCCTCACCCGGCCAGTCTCCAGGCTAGCTCTTTCTTGTGGAACGTTACTCACCCTGGAGCCCCAGAACGAAGGGTCCAGACACCGGGGGCTCAGCAAAGTTTTCTAAGAACGTGGCCCTTTTAGGAGAAGAGTGTAGTTATTTACAGCTTTATCTTCTTTTTATGCAACAGACATATATGGGGAACTTAACAATAGTTAAGTTACTGTTCTGAATTCCTGTGTGCCGGGCAGGGGGCTGTGAGCTTTAAGTGCCTGAGCTGTTCGAACACCTCACTACAGTCTATGAGGTGGTTATAATTATTATCCCCACTTTGCAGTTGAAAAAACTGAGGCCCAGGGAGGAGGTTTAGGATCTTGCCCAAAGTCACATGTCTAGTTAGTGGCAGAGCCAGGATTCAGCCTCCAATGGTGTGGTATTCAAGGCCAGTGCTCTTACTACTGCACGACTGTACATTTTGTGCAGTGTGCCAGGTTCTGGGGTTACAGAAATCAATTAGACCCCCTAAGGGAGTTCACAGGCTGGTGATGAGGTGGACTTGCAAGCAGGCCATCAGTGCAGTGTGAAGGGAGAGTGGAGGAGAGTGCAGGACCCTCCACCTCGCGCTGTCCTCAGCTGGGCCTTGAGAGAGGAGTAGAAATTAGCCAAAATAGTAAGGAAAAGATAAACACGAAGTCTCTAATGCTTGCCAAGGATTTTCACACGTTAATGATAGTTTGTGACAACCTTAGAACAGGAGGAAACCAATTCTCAGAGAGGTTAAGGAGCTTAGTAAAAGCTCACAGGCAGAAGCAAGATGGAAGCAGATTATAAACTAAATCCTGCGTGTTTTACCGAGGACCATAGTGTCCCTATGATAGTCACATTTCCTCACCTCGAATGACTTCCTGATTTCTTTCTTCACCAAATAGAATGGATTCCTGGATTAAATGGAAAGTTGGACCCATAATCTTTAATCTGTACTAACTCTTCAAACATGATTCCAAGCCTTTACGTGACCAACAAGGTAGGAAACTAGTCACCTTTGTGCTCATACTGCTCCCTCCAAACTCAGCCCAGCAGAATTCTGTTGTCCTTACATTTCAGTCCAAGCCCTGCCTTCTCCAAGACCTGTTTCACCTTGCTAGTGCATCTCTTGTAGCCTTGTACTTGTGTGTGTATCTTAAGCAACCCTCTACTGGAGGGCAAGCTCCTTCAGAACAGGCACTGTTTTAACTGATCTTTGCTCCTTAGGAGCACTCTATCCATAAAATGTGCTCAATAAACACTTGTGCAACTGAATTGAATAGTTAAGAAAGGGTGAGACCAGCTAGAACTAAATTAGAGGAAAAAGTTTGCTCCTTCTTTCTCCCCATTGCTTTTTTCTAAATTTATTATTTTATTTTATTTTATTTTTGTGAGGGAGATCAGCCCTGAGCTAACATCCATGCTAATCCTCCTCTTTTTGCTGAGGAAGACCGGCTCTGAGCTAACATCTATTGCCAATCCTCCTCCTTTTTTTTTTTTCCCCAAAGCCCCAGTAGATAGTTGTATGTCATAGTTGCACATCCTTCTAGTTGCTGTATGTGGGACACGGCCTCAGCATGGCCGGCAAGCGGTGCGTTGGTGCATGCCCGGGATCCAAACCCCGGCCGCCAGTAGCGGAGCGCAAACACTTAACCACTAAGCCACGGGGCCGGCCCATAAATTTATTTTTAATTGTGGCAAAATATACATAAAATTTACCATCTTAACCATTTTTAAGTGTACAGTCTGGTGGTGTTAAATGTATTCACCTATGTACCCAATCTCCAGAACTTTTCATACCGACTAAACAACAACCATTCTCCCTTCCCCCAGCCCCTGGCAACCACGGTTCTACTTTCTGTTTCTACAAGTTTGACTACTCTAGATACTTGATGTAAGTGGAATAATACAGCATTTGTCTTTTTGTGACTGGCTTAATTCACTTGGCATAATGTCCTCAAGGTTCATCCATGTTGTAGCGTGTGTCAGAATTTCCTTCCTTTTTAAGGCTGAATAATTTTCCACTGTATGTATATACCACATTTTGTTTCTCCACTCATCTGTCAATGAATATTTGAGTTGCTTCCACTTTTTGCTATTGTGAATTTTTTTCTGTTTCTTAAATAAATGCATATATTTTAAGTTGATCCTGTTAAGTCTAACTTTTGCCTCACCTTCTCAGCAGTCTCTTTGAGATGTTGAGGATCACAGGGATGACACCAGTTCTGTCTAAATCTGTCCGTTTTATCCTCTGTGAAATGAGAAAAATCCTTAATCTTGGTATTATATTTCTGGACTAGTATTGGCCAATAGCTCCCTCTATCAGTCAGTCTGTCAAAAATATTTTATCACATGTCCCAAATGAAAACTGTGGGGAAGGTGAGAAACTAGGATTCCGTGATTCTGTCTTCAAGGCATTTGGAGTCTGCCTCAGGAAATAAATCAGACTCTGGGCAGTGTGGTGTGTGGATCCCTGGGGGTCCCTGAGACGCTCCTCGTTTTCTAACCACCAATCTGTGTGAGGCTGAATTTTCTTCCTATGCTTCCCGCAAAACAACATATTGCAACAGATTGAATGCAGAAGAATTATAAGAATCCATTTATCTTCTATTAAGCCAGACATTAAGGAATTTTACAAAAATGTAATGTGTCACTCTTCTCGCTGCATTTTTCTGTTTTGTTTTGGAAGAAATAGTTATTTTCCATAAAAATGTTATTTCTGAGCCAGCCCTGATGGCCTAGCTGTTGAAGTTCATTGTGCTCCACTTCAGCGGCCTGGGTTCGGTTCCCAGGTGCAGAACCACACCACTCGTCTGTCAGTAGCCATGCTGTGGTGGTGGCTCACATAGAAGAACTAGAAGAACTTACAACTAGAATATACGACTATGTACTGGCACTTTGGAAAGGAAAAATAAAAGAGAGGAGGAAGACTGGCAACAGATCTTAGCTCTGGGCGAATCTTTTCCAGCCAAAAAAAAAAATAGAGCGAGATCTCTCCTTTAAAAAAAAATCTTATTTCTGTTAACATGTTTTGGGCTTATTATTATTATTTTTAAAAGAATGTAAAATAAATGTTAAAATTTTGTTTTCATTTCTAATGTGGTAAATTATATCAATAGATATAACCCACATAAATAAGCTCTTTGGGTCCTCAATAACTTTTAAATTAGAGGAAAAGCCTCAGAGGCAACCCCAATAGGATAAAGTACACAAGAGCTGACTGAAACAGTATAGTGCAAACCCCACCAGACCCCTAACCAGGTATGCGGAGTTACACAGCCATGGAGTCATAAAGCTCCTTTCCAAGCTGACCTGGAAGCGTGGAAGCTGGTAGAGAAGCTGAAAGCTCTAGCATGATTCACTACTCATTTGCTCAGCACGTATGTGGGGAACATGCACTGTGGGCGGCCACCACTGATGACAGCAGCTACATTTCTTGAGTGATGGCCACGTGCCAGGCATTGACCTAGGTGCTTTGAATTACCTGTCTCATTCAATGCTCACCACACCTAATACAGATATGATTAAATCCATTTTACATATTAGGAAAGAGAGGCTCAGATTTGTCACTTACCCGAAGTCTAGCTGTTTTAAGTGACAGAACTGGGATTTGAATGTAGGTCTTCATAGCTCCTCTTCTTCCCACTAAGCCACACTTCCCCTCCTATTTCAAAAAACCTAAATTATACACTACTTAACAAGAAGAGACTTTAGAAAATCTGTTCCAGAATTAGCTGCCCTCCTACTAGGGACAGGCTAGGATGTGATTGATTCCATTATTTCTGAGGGACAAAGAATATTTTATTTATTATTTGTGCATGCTTATATTGTAATTATGGTGTTCAGGCAATAAACCAGTCTTATATAGCTGTTTAAATTTGGACGACCTGCCTTTCTCATGAAGACTTCTTCATGGATCAAACTTTTAGTGAACACCTAATCATATATGCATAGATTATTTCTGGAAGGATTCAAAAGAAACTGGGAACAGTGACTGCTTCTGGGGAGAACTGGGTGACTGAGAGTCAAGGTGACAAGGAAACTTACTTTTCACTGTATACCATTTTTATGTTGTACTATATATAAGTATTACTTCTATTAAAAAAACTAATTTAAAAGAAAAGTGAACAAAGACCCAAGTCACCACCAGATGGGAACTACTCAACATCTGTAGCAGCAGCAGACAGAGTACAGTGGACTCTGTTAGTAGAGTTCTGTCTGGTTCCCGGAAGATCCAATTACTTGCCTCCCCAACTCACACTGAAGGCTCTGTAGCGGAGCATCTCATGCCTGGGTGTGATATGAAAGCAGACATTCAGAAGCAGTCATCTGAAGTTAAAAAGTCTGGAGTCTTACCAAAATAGCACAAGGGGACTCACTCAAGTGAATGGACCTCTGCAAATTTGATGAAAAAGTCAGTAGGAAACTGCCTAATTCAAAGTCATTCCAAGAAACATGTTAAAACCCCAGGGCCTGAACCTTGATAGGCAGACCCACCCATCTCTCATTCTCCAGTTTCCATTTCCTGCAGCAGCCCAAACAAAATGCTGCTGCTCTTCAACCCTCCCCTTCGTTCAAAAACCAGCATTTGTCTGAACTCCCCTGAGAAAAACTTTTCCCTTTGCTCCTGCAAGCAAACCCACTGCCAATCTCCTCTAAAAGACAATAGCTAAAATTTCCTGAGTTCACTGTGCTTGACATGCACCATCTCAAGTAATAAGCCTGACAACTCTATGAGGTAGGTACTCTTTTTATCTCCATTTATAAATGACAAAACTGAGGCTCAGAGAGGTTAAGCAGTTTGCCCAAGGTCACACAGCTGGGAATTGATGGAGCTGGGATTAGAACTCACGTTTGATGCTGAGTTCCTGCTCTTAATCATGCACTATTATTCACATGGCTAGTATAAGCAGTCTGGTATGACTGGATGCCTGTGGGGGGATTACAGTTCTCAGGGGGGATTACAGTTCTCAAAGCTCTTATCACTTGCATTGAACGAGTTGCTGAAAACAAGCCGTCTGACTCCCAGGAAATATCACAATCTAAGTTCACTGATGAGAGTAATGGCTGGAGCCAGACCAGACATCAGAATATGTCATCCTTACTATAAGTTTAATCTACTATGAAATCTGACTCTCATGCAAATTTTGGGGTCCTAAAACATGCTGGTCGAGAATAAAGACAAGACTCAAGTTAGAAAAACAAACTACACATCTTGCTGGTTGACCTACTCATTATAGTCACTAGACATACAGCTCAGTATGCTCATAACACAGCTGCCTGGTGTGGGTCACCTACTCTATTTTACGTGCTGTGTATATATACTTTCCTACATCCATTTCCACAATTTCCCAATCCTGCCTGGTCGTAAGCATCACACAAGAGCCATGTGAGAAATACACAAGCACACGAGACCTGAAGAGGTCTCTCATCAGACCCACTGCATCACAGACTCTCCAGGGAAGGGGGTGGAGACTAATACCAGCAAGTACCACGTGACTCCTACAATCAGGCGAATTTGGTGGACTGTTACATTAATTTTCACAACCTTGAACATAAGCGTTTTTAGCTTCTTACCTAGATAGGGAAACCGGCTCACAAAAATGACTGTGCAAGGATCAGAGCAGGATTTGAATCCAGACCCATCTGGCTCCAGAGCCAAGACAGTATTGTTCTGTCTACTCTTAAATCAATGCCAGAAAGTCAGAGAATGTAGATCAAGTTTTGTGGTTTGTGATCCCACTGATTTCTTTTGTGAAAAATCATTACCTCTTTGAGTGCAGAATGCATATCAGAATTGGAAATACAAGTAAACTGAACAATAATAGCGATATTAGCATTTGTATACTCACAGCTTTCAAAAAGGGCTCAGAAATATCCCATCTGATCCTGGCATTTTCCATGAGACAGGAAGGCAATGCAGGTATTACCATCTGTTTTACTACTGAGAAAATGGAAGCTCAGAGATGAGTAATTTGCTCAAAGGCTTCTGATCGTCCAGTGGCAGAGCTGGGATTAGCGCTTAACGGCTGGTAACCATGCTTGTCCCACTAAACAGCACTTCTGCTTCAGATACATAGGTGCCTCTCCGTTCCCTACAAATGTCCAGTCGCTTAGACTCCAATAAGGGGCTGACAGACTGACAGCAGGAACACCAGAAACAGCTGGCTAAAATGGCAAGTGAATGGCCTTGGATGCAGTCAGCCCTGGGTTCAAATCCTGGCTCTTAGTTCTCTGGGATTTGGACAATTAACCTGAGCTCATTTTCTTCGTCAGTCAAAATGGGAAATAACTCTGATTCAATCAACCTTTATTGAGAAACTCCAATGTGTCAGATAAGTCCTGTGTTACTAGAGAGCCATAAAAGGCTGTTTGATCCATTTTAATCAATAGATTATTCGTCACAGAGGCAAGGGAAGATTTTAGATGTGGCTCTGGAGCTAAATCTTAAAGAGTAACTCCAAGTTTGACCTGGAGTCTAAAGCTCAGATGCTGTGGGGCCCAGGCAAATAGGGTACATGAGTGGAGCAGGCTGGCTAGGGAGGAGGCAGGTCCCTGCTCCACACAACTGGTGCTGTGCAGGACCAGGGCCCCACGCAGCCAGATGAAGCACAACATCTGGATCTCGCTGTGGAATCTCCCAAGTTTTAAATGTTGGAAATTGATTTTTAAAAATTATGAAAACAATAGAGGACAAACTATATCTGTCTGTGAGCCAAATCTTGCCTAAAGGCCATCAGTTTCCTGAGTTAGCCTCAGGAGAGAGGAGGGGCATTTCAGTTACATGGAAATGGCGGTTGCAGAGTCCAGATCTTGGGAAGGGCAGCCTGCTCAGGGAGCTGCACACTATTTGGTTTGGCTGGAGCATAAAGGACAGGAAGCTGGCCAGAGAGCACTCTGCCAGACCTGAGACATGGGTGTGCAAAGCAGCACCATCGCTCAGTGGGGCCTCAGTGCATGCCACTTCACAGCATGACCTCCACTGAGTGAGACAAATCCGTGCATCAGGGACCAGAGCCCTGTCCTGTCCATCCCATCAGCATGAGGGTCCAGGCAGGAGCAGGGCTGTCCTACCACTGCTATTTTTTTTTTTTTGTTTGAGGAAGATTGGCCCTAAGCTAACATCTGTATGACTCTTCCTCTACTTTATATGGGACGCCACCACAGCATGGTTTGACAAGCAGTGCGTAGGTCCATGCCCAGGATCCAAACCTGCGAACCTCACGCCACCAAAGCACAGTGCACAAACTTAAGCACTATGCCACCAGGCTGGCCCCTACCACTGCTGTTTTAATGCTCTATAGATGAAACACATGAAAGACTGGCAAAGGGGAATTGATAATAAGATGGATTGTATCTATAAAACAATGCAAATTCCACTTGGAATTAGGAAACATTTCCAATTTTTATTCATAAAATTATTAATCAAAACAGTAAAAGTAGATTTACAGAGCCACATATCAATAACAAAACAGGAAAGAAACAAAATGTTCCCGAGACACCTTGAAAAGTTTCAAAGGAATACACACTAGACTAAAAATCTACAGTTAAACCGTGGTTGCACAACAGGTTATAGTCACTCTTGCATCTTCTCAATAAGTTCCTCCTTATATTTGCCTTTCTCTTTTCCAACTTGTCGAGATTTAGCTTTGCGTTCAAGAATTTTTTTCCGATCTTTGTCTAGTTTTAGCCTGGTGATAACCACCTGTTAGGAGGAAGAAAACAAACAGATTTTTATTTTTTCAAGTGGAAAAGATTTATAACCACAATTATTCTGTAGAGGAGAGCTTCCCTCAACAGCAGCAGCCTGGGTTCCTTCTGCTACCCAAACTCCTACTCGCTAACTCCTGAGGACCTAGGAGACCATTTAGATAAGTTTAGTGATAGGAAATATCATTTAGGATGGGAAAAATTATATTACCAACATGTTTCTGGTTTGTCTATTTTCTCCTGGCAGGCAAAATGCATTGTTTAAAAAACATCTGTATTCCCACCAGCTACTGGGCAATATAGTGATCATAATAAGGATAAGTAAGACCCCAACCATCCTCCCCTTAAGGATCTGAAACTCTGGAGGACAGAGACCCTATAATACAGTGTATAAAATGGGAGTGTGAAGGAGGAATGGCATATTCCATAGGTGTGAGGGTCAAAGGAGGACATGCTCTCTTCTCCCTCTGGACATAATCTAGTGGGAAGTGATGCCTGGAATGCCTGGAACCCTCTTACTACCCGCTTGAAGACAGAGCCTTCACCAAGGATAACAAAACAGACAAGGAAAGAATCTGGATCCTCAATGATATCACTAAGCCAGTGAATCAGTCACGACTGCCTGACCTCCCTCTGGAAGCCCGTGCCAGGGCCACCTGTGTAAACAGTACCGACACGTCAATAACCCTGTGCTACGCTACATGGCTGCTACCTGGCCAGTGCTGGGCCGTACCTTGCTCGGGTGGATGCCCACGTGGACAGTGGTGCCGTTAGCCTTCTCACATTGCACCCGCTCGATGTAGATGACATATTTCTTTCTGTACACCTGCACCACCTTGCCGATTTGCTGACCTTTGTAGTGTCCTCGAACCACCCAAGAGAAAATGCAGCAGAGAATTCCCCCCATTTCTAATGCATGACCATCACAGTGAGGAAACTGATTATCAGGAACACACAGGCTAACACACACCTTTTTGTACAAAAGCAGATTAATCCTCGCAGTCAAAAGTCAGCTATTTTTTTGGTATAAATCTGCTCTGTTATTCTAAGTCAGGTGGAAATTCTTCACCTGAATTTTTTTCTTCTCTTATCTGAAAAACAAAAAATTCCTTGAACTAGGATGGCCATCACAGAACAAGTCCTGAGAATAAAAACATAAAATTTAAGAAAAACTATAATTACTCTCAAGATCTAAATAAAGAATGGTTAAAGACATACTGAGACTCTCAGGCAACCATTTAAAATCCGTATTTTCAAAAAATAATTTATGACCTAGGAAAATGCTCAAGATACAACCTTTAGACCAAAAAAAGGAGAATACAAAGCTATATATAGAATATAGTCTGACTCATGTGTGTATATGTTTCATATATGGTATATAACATGATGGGATGGAAATATATCCAAATGTCGAGAATAGCTGCTATTAGTCAGGAAGTAGGATTACAGATGATTATTTTTTTAATTTATATTCTTCCAAATTTCAATATTTCTACAATATAAATATTTTAGTCATAAAAAAACTAAAATGTTAAATTAAAATCTAATGGGTTGTTATTGTGTATGCACTAAAAATCTGCTCACGTTCCAACTATATTAGAAAACCAACTAGATTATGGGTTTCCTGAAGACAAGAGCCTTTTAAACAGTAGCCACGATATAGGTGATGCTGATTGATAAGCATAGAGGAAATACCACATATAAAGAACTGAACAATCTCGATATTCCTAAAATGTACCTAGACTGCTCAGCTTACTTACCAAGGCGTTTTTCAGGTTGAAAGCAGAACAGCCATGCCTCACTGAAAACCCACCACACTCTAGATCACCAGAGACTCTCACATGGAAAAGTCTGTGAAAAGACTCTATTAACTATCCTCAAGACTGAAGAAAGACATTAGTAAAACGAGTCTAAAGGAACAGTGGGTTAAAGAGAAGTGGACAAACGCTAGACCCAGCGAGGAGGGGGCGGGATAAGACTAAATCAACTGAACTGGAAAGGTGAGGGAGAAGAGGCAAGGATGATATCCAGTCTGGCTGGGCAACTGGATGGATGGATTGCCTTTCCCAGAGGCATGGGGGATGGAGGAAGAAACAGGTTTCAGGAGAAACAGTTTAGTTTAGAACACGTTGATTATGAGGCATCTAGCGACATTCTAGTGGAGAATTCCACACACAGCTGGAAGGCCAACTGCGTCAGCAACAAAGACCTGGGAGTCACCCATAGCGACTGTGACTGAAGCCTGATTCTGCTTGGGATCTGGTGGTATAAGAGGGCAGAAAGTAGAGATCTGAGAAAAGCCAACATTTTGGAAGAGCTTGCGAGAGAGACTGAAGTGGCCAGAGAGAATGGGAAAATGGGGGACTGTGCTGTTAGAGTAGCCAAGAGAAGAATGTCAAATGCTGCGGAACGGTTAACTAGAGGAAGGATATAGGAACTGATCTGACAAGCTGGTCCCTGGTGATCACGGCTAAAGTGCTTTTGGCGGAGCGGTGGGATGGAAGCTGTCTACAGTAAGGTGATGAGTTCAACAGAGGTGAGAAGACAGTCCCAAGGAGCCTGGCTCTGAAGAGGATGAGACAGAAGATATATGCTCCAGGGAGATGTGAAGTTAAGGGAATGTTTTTATTTTTAGAGAAGGAAAACGTGAATATATCTAAACGCTGATGAGAACAAGTATGGAGGAAAAGTTAAAGGAGACCATGGAGTTCGGGGATAATGGACAGACCTCAAGAGGAGAGGAGAGACTGGAGGACCACACAACATACAGTGGCAGATGGATTAGCTTTAGAGAGAAATAGAGGCATCTCTGTCATTGTAACAGGAGAGAACCAAGACAAGAGAGGCGGACCTGCAGGTAAGTCAGAGCGTGTGCAGCCAAGAGTTCTGAAAGTTCCTGGATGATAGTTTTAACTTCCTCTGTAAAGTAAGAGGAATAGTCACTGCTCAGAGAAAGAGGCAGGTGAGGTTCAAGAGATCCCAAGAGAGAAAAGGCAGTTTTAACAAACCCAAATGGGACTATTTCATTCTCCTGGTGGAGAAGTGTTTATCCAGTACAGCCTGTGGAGTCAGACCTGGATTGGACCGTCATTTTCTGCATTATTTCTTTATTATTTAACTCAAGTTTCAGTTTTTTCATATCTAAAAAGGAAACAATTCCTACCTCATAGGCATTCAAAAATGACAGCTCCTCCTCCCCTGCCCTCCTTGTCTTTATCTCCCCTTCCACTTCCATCCAGTCAATAATTTTTTCATTCATCCAACAAATACTGACTGTGCCCGTTGTGTGCCAGACTCTATAATGAGGTGAGACAACAAAAAAGAGAAGTTCTCTGGCATCACGGGGCTTAGTCTGATGGGTGGTAAGCAGTTAACAAGTAAACATACAAATATACGATCACTAACTGGAACATGGCACATAGGGACTTCCTGGGATGATAAAATGGTCTGTCATAACTAGGGTGATGGCTACACGGTTTTACATCTGCCAAAACTCGCCTGTGCATTTTACTGTATGTAAATTATGCCTTAAAAAAACAGATCTCGGGAGCTGGCCCCGTGGCTTAGTGGTTAAGTGCGCGCGCTCCGCTGCTGGTGGCCCGGGTTCAGATCCCGAGCGCACGCCGATGCACCGCTTCTCCGGCCATGCTGAGGCCGCGTCCCACGTACAGCAACTAGAAGGATGTGCAACTATGACATACAACTATCTACTGGGGCTTTGGGGAAAAATAAATAAATAAAGTTTAAAAAAAAAACAAAAAAAATCTCGGTATTCATTGTTATGAAGGAAAATTAAAAGATGCTATGCTGTAAAATTGATTCAAGTTATCTGGGAAGCCTTTTCTGAGGAACTGACATTTAAAATAAGACCTGAAAAATGAGGAGTTAGTCAGGGAAAGGGGAAAGGAAGAGCACTCCGGGCAGAAGTAGTATTCTGGGCAAAGATACAGAGGCAGAAAAGATCAAGGCGTATTTAAAGACCGGAAAAGGCCAGGGTGTTTGGAGTAAACAGCACGTGAGGGATGGCAGGGTGAGATGAGGGTGGAGAAGCAGACCAGGACTGGCTCACAGGGGCCGTGTGTTAATGATTTTAGATGTCACAGTAAGCACATCGAGCACAGCTGATAGGTTTTAGGTAGCATCTGATTTACAAATAATACCCCTCTGTGGAGAATGCCTGACAAGGGTAAGACTGGAAGCTGGAGATACCTTGAACTAAACTGGAAATGTTGGGGCCGGCCTGGTGGTGCAGCAGTTAAGTGCGCGCTCTACACTGCGGCGGCCCGGGGCTCACAGGTTCGGATCCTGGGCGCGCACTGACACACCGCTTGTCAAGCCATGCTGTGGAGGCGTCCCATATAAAGTGGAGGAAGACGGGCACAGATGTTAGCCCAGGGCCAATCTTCCTCAGCAAAAAGAGGAGGACGTTAGCTCAGGGCTGATCTTCCTCACAAAATAAATAAATAAACTGGAAATGTCAAGAACTGGTCAGATTCAAGTCTTATTTTAGAGGTAGAATGAGTAAGACTTAGTGATAGATTAGAAGAAGCGGGTGAGGAAGCGAGTTGTTAAGGATAATTAAAGGTTTTTATGGCATATGCAGGCGAAGAAGAGTTGCTTATTGAGGTGTGGGAGATGGGAGGAGAATCCCATTACAGAGGCAGCAGGAGTGTTAGGATCAAGAATACTCCTGGGTAAGAAGCTTGAAATGTCTATGAGACATCTTCATAAAGACGTTCAGGGGCCGGCCCAGCAGTGAGCGGTTAAGTTCCCGCGTTCCACTTTGGCGGCCCGGGGTTCGCAGGTTCGGGTCCTGGGCGCGGACCTACTCACCTCTCATCGAGCCATGTGGCATCCCATATAGAAGAGCTACAACTCTACAACTAGGATACACAACTATGTACTGGGGCTTTGGAGAGAAAAAAGAAAAAGGAAGACTGGCAACAGATATTAGTACAGGGCCAATCTTCCTCAAAAAAAAAAAAAGAAGAAAGAAAGAAGGAAAGAAAAAGAATAAAGTACATTTGCAAAAAAAGACGTTGAGCATGCAGTTAGATCCTCAGCTCTATGCTTGGAAAAGTGGTTTCAAGTGGGATATAGAAGAGGGAGTTGTTGACATAGAGAAGACATTTAAAGCTCTGGGAACAGATATTATCATCTAGGCAGACAATGTAGGCAAGACGAGGTGTTAAACCAGGTGCAGGCCTTGACGCACTGCAGTATTTCGGGATCAGACAGAAGAGAAACAGCCGGCAAAGGAGCCTGAGCCTAAAGTAAACTGAGACTGGACTGTCTCAGAAGCCAAAAAGAGAGACTATTCAAGAAGTAAGGTGGAGCCACTTATGCCAAATGCTGCTGAAAAAGTCCCGGATGATGAGACCAAGATGTGTCCACTGGATTTAGTCGTAAAGAGCCTACTGGTGACCTCAGCCAAAAGCAGTTTCTGTTAGGTAGTGAGACAGAGATCAGACCAGAGAGGGTCTAAGAGTGAACGGAAGGTGAGGAAATGTAGATAACTCTTTTGAGGAGGCTGGCCATACATGAAGAGAGAGCAGTAGCTGGAAGGAAATGTGAGGCTGGGAAGAGAATCTAAATTTTCTAGTTCTCTTGCAAAATCAAAGAATTTGACAACAATGAGCTTGCATTTCCCTAAGGTAGCAATGGGCTGAGATATACAACTATCTCCTTTAAATGAGGCATGAGCTCTCCAGTTGCCATTTTCTGGTCATCAGCCCATTTCTATTATTTAATTTGCCTAAGTTGCCCCAATACACATTTGCAATTCTTCCATTCTAGAACATTCTGATGGGAAGGATCCAGGAGAGAAGTTGAAATTGTTGATCACACCTCTGAACTATTCTTTCTACTGTTCCTGTCGCACCCTCTGCTTAAATGATCCCCTACTTCCAATCTTTTCCTTCTAAAAATGTTCCTCAAACCTTGACAAGTCCCAATGCCTTAGATGATACACCATATCACTTAAACTTGTCGCATTTCATTCTCTAAAACAATGGCTCACAACTAGGGGAAGTGCTGGGGGCAGGGTGGATTTTGTCCTTGATAGACATTTGGGAATATCTGGAAATATTTCTGCTTGTCTCAACTGTGAGGAGGTGCTACCGGCATCCAGTCGGGAGAGGCCAGGGATGCTGCTAAACATCCTACAATGCACAAGAGAGCTCCGTATGACAAAGAATTATCCAGTCCAAGATGGTAACAGTGCCAAGGTTAGGAAACCCTGCTCTAAAATGGGAGCTCCGTGGTAACAGGGGCCTTGTCAGTCTTGTTCACTGCTGGTGTCTAGAACAGCGCCTGATAAGTGCTCAATCAATATTCCTTCAAGGAGTGAATCCAGCCCCTGCCTATTTCACTCACTCCCCACTCCCCTTTCCCTACCACACATCCCAAGCTCCAGTCAGGGAGAACACAGGGCTTACACTTTCCCACACGGGCCATACTCTTTCTTGCCTCTGACTTGCTGCTGCTTCTCCATTCTCTCTGCCAAACCCAGTACCATCAAACGCTCAGCCTCCACTAAACTCAACCATACCCAATCACTACTCTTATCGCAGCACTTTCTCTGCAGAATCTAGTTCAAAAAATCACCCTGAGCAATGCATAGCAAACCAACAGCCACAGCAAATCAGCAGCTAAATCAAAAAGCAGAGTTTGGCTTGGCTGACATACTATTTTTAAAGAAATTATTATTATTAACGAACTGAACTTGAACGCTCTTAATTAAGCTGGGCAGGCACTCTGTTGGCTCTGGGCCCCAGCTCCGGTCTCACACATCTGCAGGCCATGTTACTTGCTAGGGTCCTGAGGGCATGGGAGGCCCCCACGTCCAAGCGCACACGACGGTCTCAGGCAAAGGCGGCGCGGGAGCGCCACGCAGCTGGGGACCCAGAGCCCGAGGGAGACGCACCTGGACCTCGTCGTCCTTGCGGATGGGCATGGAGCGCACGTTGTACTTCTGCCGCAGCTCCTTGGAGCGGCGACGACATGATCTTCCTGCGCACGTGCGAAGGGGCATTGAAGTGGCGTTTGCGGTTTTTGCTGCGGTCCGAAGTCACGAAGGGGTTGAACTTCATGGCGACCGCCTGCAAACAGAGGGAGCGAAGGGGTGTGTAGTGGGGTCCCAGGGCCCGCTCTCCACCGGGACGCTCCCCACCCCTGCGCAGGCGCCCTACGGGAGGAGGCGGCCTCGACGAAGGCGACTGAGGGCGGACCGGCATGTGAGGGCTCCGCCGGACACACAGCGTAGGGCGTGTGCGGGGGGCGCGCCTGCCCAGAGGGGGCGTGGGGAGAGGGCGGCACTGGGGCCTTGAAGCTGACCCGGGGAGGAAGGCTCGGGCTGGAGAAGAAGGCACGGTTGGGGGTCAGGCAGAGACCTGGGGAGGCGGGGAGGCCCGCGGCACGGCGGGGAACGGTCCTATGGGGCGGAGGGCTTCACTCCGAGAAAACAGTACCTCTTCCCCACCTACCTGGCGCCGGGCCGGAAGTGAGGCTTCCTTGCCGCGCGAGCGTAGACAGGAAGCGGTGCCCCATTCCCGTCGGAACTAAACTGAGTGGCGCCCCCTGTGGCTTGGGGTGGGATCGCAGTGCCTCGTTCCGAGGGGCCGCGCAGCGCTACCACGAAGCGCTGGCGTCGCTGGGGAGAAGGGGCATACTTCTGTCGGGCCTGCAATAGAGGCTTTTGATATTTTTTGTTAGGTACACCAATAGTGTCTTTCCTATCCCAAACTCTTGCTTTGCCTCTGTTCCCCTCCACAGAGGTCATCTAGGCATGCTGTCGGGGTGCTTTAAACATCATGATGATCCAAATGCAATCTGCAGACGTGCTGCTTCAAAATGACTGAAAAGCCTGATCAAAATGCGGATTTTCGTGCTCCATCACAGTCCTACAAAACCAGACAGTGGTAGGTCAGGGTCCGGGAATCTGAATTTAAGGCAAGCACTCCCTGCCCCCTAAAGATTTTGAGGCGCACCAGGGTTTGAGGATAGTTTCGAATCAACCACCTGGCTTTGCAAAACTTCCCCCCAGGTTTTTAGTACTGTTCGGGAGAGCTGGGGTTGTAGAGTCAGGCCTGGACCCAAGTGCCTCTTCATGTTGCTGGACCTTGGAGAGACGCCTCCTTGTTTCTGAGCCTCGGTTTCGTCATCTGTGAAATGGAGATGCTCTTAGTAGGTGCCTCAAAGAGTTGTTATGAGGACTAAAGGAGTTAATCCTTTTAGAGTGTGTAGAACAGTGTCTGGCACAGAGCGCTCAGTTACAGTCAGCCATTTTTCCTACTATAAGCGGAGGTGTATGTGTGGGGCTTGCTCCAGAGCGGCCCTAATGCCGGGCCTCACATTCACCACAGTCCTCACATTCAGACTTTTTCCCTTAACTCCCAGTGACGCAAACTGTAAGCTTCGTGTGTTCGATGTAAACGCGCGCTATGCGCCACGCCGGCTGGAGCTCGGGTTGCGCAGTCTCCCTTTTTCAACTTTGCGAGAGCCTTTGGAAGACGCCTACCCGGTCAGCTGGGACTCTGCGGCCCGAGCGCCTGGGGTTTGCGGACTCAGCCCTGCCCCGCCCCTCCAGGCCCCGCCCACCCCACCGCGCCCCGCCCACCTCGGGCCTGCCTCGTCCCCACCTCGCCTCGCCGGGTTGTGCTCCAGCTCCGCCTCCCGCCCCGGGAAGGCTGCCCGGTGGAGCGGGCGCCACCCCACGGCTCCGTAGGCCGAGACACCCTGCGCGGCCCCGGGGAATGAACGGTCTCAATCCTGTCTCGGAGACTCCCATGATTGATTCATTCATTCACTTAATTCATATCTATAGATCTTCCTCGGCATAGGATGGGGTTACGTCCTGATAAACTCACCTGAAATTGAAGTAAGCTGAAAATACATTGAGTAAGAAGTTGAACAGGATCAACAGTTTTCAAAGATTTTGTAAAAGCAGTAGAAACCTTTACAAACTGCTGTTTCACAAGATGATTTGTGTGTGTGTGTATTTCAAAAGGAAAAAGAAAAAAACCCGAAACAGTCCCTGTCAATGTAGACATCTTCATCCTTTAGTAAATCTTTGAAGTAAGATGAATCCCAATGCCGACCTCATCCCAGAGTTGTGCAATTCAACAATACATTGAACTCCCACGTTGGGGCCCAGCATCACAAAGTCGAAAAACGTAAATCGAACAATCATAAGTCGGGGACAGTCTGTGCTGAGCACTTACTTTGTGGCAGATGCCAGACAGAAGTCTGTGGTGCTCAGTTAACAGATGGACACCCTGAAATTCAGAGAGGGAGATGTCTTACCAGACTCAGGCAGGTCCCGTGCTCTCTCCCAGTTTACTAGTGTCCCCTGACATGAAATGGTGAAATTGTTAAACACCAGTATTTACTAATACTCTGCATCAACCAGGGCACCTGGCTTGATCCTTGGACTTGCTGGGTCCTATTCTAGGTTTCAATCCAGACCCCTTACAGCCAGTATTGGAGACCTCTGGCCTTCAGACTCAGGGAGGATGGCCACACCTGGGCTGTTTGCAGAAGCCAGGGCAGCAGAGTAAGTAGAGTGAAAGTTGATGAGGCAATAGCAACTGAAAGGCCACCCATTGTGTGTGTGTCAGGCTCCAAGAGTAAGGAGGTGGGAGAAGATCCGTAGGTGTTCTCACAACAAAAAAAGAAGTGGTATTATGTGAGGTGCTGGAGGTGTTAACTAATGCTGTGGCAGTCATTTCACAACATGTAATAAGTGTATCAAATCAACATGCTGTACACCTTAAACTTACACAATGTTATAGGTCAATTATATCTCAATAAAGCTGGGGGGAAAAAAAGGAAGTCACTTCCCATGGGCAAGGCAGGAGCAGACACTGTTATGACTGAGTGCACATGGAAGCTCAGAGGGTTCTCAGAGCAGCCCTTGCAGTGTTCATCAGACCCAAGCCCCTGATAAGTTCGTTCGTTCATGCATTCATCCACTCACTCACTCACTGGCTCCTTCTCTGTTCATTCATTCACTTCTCTGTCACGCTCATTGATTAACTCATTCACATAACACATCCATGCATTGCTCATTAAGTTAATCATCATTTATTTGGTACCTACTTGGCACCACAGGTACAGGGCTAGATCAGAGATCTGGGGGGGAGTGAGATCTGGTCCCTGCTCTCAAGGAGCACAGAGCCTCACTGTGAAGGGCAACCATATGAGGACAGATCATGACAACCCAAGATCATCAAGGTGTATTCATGATCAACCAGGGCGGGGAGGCATTTCTTTATCCCCAGTGTGGCTCAGTAGAATTAAGACAGGTGCAATGACATCAGGTAAGATGCCTGATGCTCTGTCACTCTAATGAGGACTTAGTGGGATTGGCCCTTAGAAACATGCATAGAGACTGGGATAGAAGCCCGGGGACCTAGCACAGTGGCTGGCACAGAGGAAATGCCCAGGAAATGTTTTTATGTCTCTGAGGCAGAGGGTGATGTGGTGGGGAAGTATGTGAGCCCTGGATTCCGACTGACTGGGTTTGGATCTGCATCACTTCCTGGCTCATAGCTTTCGATAAGATATTTAGCCTCATGGTCACTCACTTTCCTCATCTGAGAAATGGGAATAATGATAGTACTTACTGCATCAGTTTGGTGTCAGGATTAAATGAACCCTTAGCACAATGTCTGGCACAAAGTAGGCACTTAATAAATGGTAGAAATTATTTTTTATTAAATGAATGAATAATAATGGCTAATCTTGTGAGGCTGAGCATTTAGTCAGGCATTGTGCTAATAGCTTTACAAGCATTACCTCATTTAATCTGGTAAACAACCCTCTGAATTGTCCCCTTTACAGGTGAGAAAACAGAATGAGATGGGAGCAGAATATGAACATGATCCACTATTAGATACTCAATATGGTTATTGTTGTCTTGCAGCTGATATGACAATATTGAAATAATGACGAGATCCATAATTGTTAAGATAGAAAGGTGTCTATTAAGTGAGGAAAAAAGTAACTTGCAAAAAATAATAGTAACAGCATGATCCCATTTTGAATATGGAATGATGTCACTAAAATGTTAATAATGATTATCTCAGATTAGTGGAATTATGGGTGACTTTAATTTTCCCTTTTGCTCTTTTCTGATTTTCCTCCAATGGGGCTATGAGCATATATTATTTGCGTAATTAAAGTCATGTTTTAAGGGTTTTAAATTCTTGTTTAAGAAGATCCCCAATGTTCAATTTATAGCTTGCCTCTGCAGGCTGTTTAAAGGAAGAAAACAAAAGTACCCACACTACTTTCAATTTTCCCTTTTTTGGGGGGGGGTCAGTTTTCCCTTTTGACACAGATAAGAGGATCTTGGAGATGAGGGGGAACCACACAATTCTTCGTAAGCCCGGAGTTAGGTGGCCGTGGGTTTGAATTCCAACTTTACCACCTGCTGGCTGTGTGATGGAGACAAGTTACTAAGTTTCTGTATTCTCATTCCTAAAAAGGAGGTCACACCCCTCTCGTAGGATGGCTGTGAGGATTAAGAAAGACCAGGCCTAAACAATCTCTCTTTGCCTGGTACGTGGAGAACGCCCAACCAATGGTGCCTATTACTGCAAGAGTTAAGACAAAAATAATTTATTTTGGTCAGAATAAAGTGCGTGACCTCATCACTCCATGACTGACAGAAGACAACTGCTAGGGAGGGAAAAGGGTCTTGGGTGGATGTTCTCCTCCACACGGCCCCCTCTCACATTCCTGGACCGCTGCATCTATCTGCTGCAGCAGCTAATGAACCAGTTTCTTAAGAAGGGATTAGGACCACCGGTGGCCTGCCCCATTGAGAAAACGTCTATCTTTGTTTCTGGCAAGAATCAAAAACTAATTTGTGACCTACAGTAATAAAAACTAACTACAGCTGCCACTTATGAGCCCCATTGCTGCACCCCACTTCTTCCCAAGGTTCACACCTGCTCTGCGATACCCACCCAGGCCACGTGGGCCAAAGCCCTTGAGCTTAACTCTTCACCGACGCCCCTCTGTAACTCCACCTCTCCTGCATCTGCAACATCCTCAGGAGGAGCCATTTCCGCCGGAACCACCACAGCCCTAACCTATCACCCGCCCCTCTATGGGTTTGTGCTGTAGTCCCTGACTGGGAAATCCTCTTACAGGAAAACACTGTAATCTGCACTTGGTTAGATAACTGAAAGAAATAGTTTAAGGAAGAAATTAAAAAAATGACACATACATAAACGTTTTACGTCAACTTAAAACATTCGCCAGTCTTCTGAATCTGAAGCAAGGCTTTTTCAGTGAGAAACCTGCATTGGAGGTCTCCTTCATTTTCCTCATATAAACCATGTCCTTAAATAAACCAACCCAAGTGTTCCAATTTCTGGTTTCTTTAACTTGAAGTGAGAACTTAGACACTTTTAATGTGAATGCAGAATCCTCAAGGACTTCCCCTGCCCCCTAAATCTTTTCGGGGGTCTTGTTCACATCTGATTCAGTAGCATTTTGAGGAGGGGGTGGCAACTCACTTTTATCAGGTCTCTCCAAAGTATTCAACTTAGTTTTAGTAGCTCCTTTCATTTTCCAATCATATTTATTGGTTAACTAAGTCACATCAGTACACCATAAAGCACGGCTGGCATAACCAGGTTTGGGAACCCACGTAACTGACTGCCTGGTAGGCATATTCCTCTTGACCACTAGCTTTGAGTGTCACAATAACTCAGGTATCAGACAGGATGTTCAAAAGAGAATGGGGAAGGTCAATGACAAGTTTCTGGCAGACTGTTTGCTCCCACATTCATCTCTGATGTGTTTATCCACGTTCGTGCTCTTCCGGGGGAAGGCCTCGAAGGACTGCACAGCAGGAGGGCAAGTATCCGTTAAGCCCCTTTCTCATAGCTGCTTCTGATCTGCTTTTGCGGAGCTTAGGGTTGAAAAAGGAATGCCAGATCCCTGGGAATCAAGAATTTATGAAATACCTTTCACTGATGCAGCCCTTAGCTCAAAGCTGCGAGAAGAGGTTAGCACTGTTCTCAAGGAGATTATATTCTGTTGGGGGATTATACGGCACAAGTACCATTTTTGAAAATTTACCATGTACAGCTTTCCTGCACATGTAAGCTCATTCTGATCCAGTATGATTTACTTGCATATTATAGATTTAATTTCCGCAACAGCCCTATGAGGTTATTACTATCCCCATTTTCACCAGAGGAAACTGAGGCACTGAGAAGTTAAGGACCTGGCCTGAGGCTGCACAGCTCGAAAGTGGCAGGTCCAGAACATTCAGTAGGGATTCAGTAAAGGAAGGGCTGCATCCAAAGGGTCTTGACTTTCGGATCCTCCTCACAGATTTTTTTCCACATTTCCCAATTCTCTCCTCTGGAATTAAATCCCAGGCCGACTGTGACTCCAGGCTACTCAGCCACAATCAAGTAGAAAGAAACACACAGCAGTATTTCTGAAAATCAGCCTTTTAATCTATTTGAAACCAATGAGTGGGGAAAGAGCTAAAACATTTTTTTCCCTGGAGATTTTGTTTAAAAGAACGGGTCAGAGGTGTCTCAGAGGAAACCGACATCCCATATGTCCGCAAGAGTTTTTTTAAAAAAATGCATAAAAGTGGAATTTCAGCTCATGTGCATGCCACACATCTCCCCACCCCGCCCTGCCCACCCTCTACAGGCGCACGTATTCACACACCAAAAGGACTCCTTCTGTAACTGGGGAACAGAACGTAAAAAAAATCCATTCACTGGCCACAGATACCAGAAATAACCAAATGCAGTTTACATTCACAACATCAGTCAACTCATATGCAAAAGGGGAAGCTTTTCTAATTGGAATTCTGAGCCCAACATTACAAATGGCAGAGACTTGAGCTATCCATAAAGATAATTTAAAAACTCCTTCCACTGGACACTCCCCTTAATTACAAAAGTATGCAAACAATCTTAATATAAATGGAAAACAGGCGGGCAGCTCTTTCCCTGGGAGAGGAGGGCATACCTAAAATTCCCTGCGTGGAATTAGTGCCTGGACCATTGCTGCTCCCTTTCAGGACTAAAGGGGAAGGATGAAGGGGAGCAGTGGGGTAGGGACCCACGCCAGGAGCACGTGGGGAGACAGTGGGGCCGCCCAGGGACAAGGATCATGTTGGTGTGTGGCCAGCCAGTGGGGCAGCTCAGTGGCAAGTGGGCTACAACTGAGCCGCAGAGAGGTTCCAGTGCTGTGCACCCCTGGGAGCCCGGAATGTGGACGTCCACAGCCGGGAGATGGGCTGGTCTGCTTTGCTTCCCCCACCTAAGGCCTTGGGACTGACGGTGGCCGTCTGGGAGAGGCCGAGACCTGATTATTTTAGGGTTGCAGAGAAGGATGCTTCCCATCTGGACATAAGTGCGCAAACCACGTCTGCTTCTCAAAGGATGACTTCCCAGTCACAACCAGCCCCTCCCCTAAGAGATGCTGTTGCCACACAGCACAGGGGCCGAGGCACATTGGCACAGGGTTAAAGGAGCAAGGTGAGAGAGGAAGGGAACTTGCCACCCGCCCACTGACCAGTGGGCAGACTTGAGTCTCCGCCGCTGCTGCCCAACAACTGGGCATCTGCTTCTTGGGAGAAAAAGAAAGGGATGCGGGTAAGGGACTTGAGGCCTGGACTCGAGGTCAGGCAGGAAGGGTTGGAGCGGGAGTGAGGGTTCCATCTACAGCGCCACATCTCAGGGCCTTGCCTGGGAAGTACCATCTTGTGTTGAAGGCGCCAGGCGGGAGGTACCTTTGGACAGCCTGGTCCAAAGCCGAGAGCCCAGGTCTGTGGGTTGGCTGCGCCAGGGGAGAAGCCAAGCGATTAGTGTGTCCAAGTGGTGGGGGCTTCGAGATTGTCAGAGGCTGGCTGAGAGCTGGTCAACGTAGATTCTGGGCTGTTCCCCTAAGAGGAAAGGGACTGCAGCCCTCAGGAGTGGTCCCCAATATCCCCGAGCCCCCCTTGCCTGACTCTGATCTTGGGGCTCTACAGAGAAAGGGGCACCACTACTTCAGGCAGCGTAATTCGTCTAAAATTAAACTCGGGGAAAAGAGGTAGCTGCGAAACCATGAGCCACCCCCACCTCCTACACCACCACTTTGGGACACAGCCAGATCCTCGGCCAGATAGAGGGCAGGAGGGGACAGGGCGCTGGAGGCAGGGCTGGCGGTCTCCCTGGGTTCTCGGCCATGGGGCCGGGCGGGTTGTCAATGCATCTTGCCCAGCTGGATCTTCTTCCAGGCCTCTGAGGCTGTGAAGATACATGAGTCCAGAATGCCGGCAACAGTAAAGGTCCCACCAATGATGGCACAGATCTGAAAGGGGGGAAGGTCAGAGGTCAGCACTGGAGCGAGTGCCAGGCCCGACCCCTCCTAAATCATGAGATGATGAGCTCAGAGATGATGAGCTCAGCAAGTACAGATGCTCTGCCCCATTATGCCCACCACATGATAACCATTGGGGTCCGGAACATACTTAGGGCTCAAAAAAACCCATTTGTTGGATGACGAATTTAATAATAATCATAGTAATCATCAGCTCCTTTAATTCCCATATTAACTCTCTGAATGAGGAAGGGGATTATTAGACCCATTTCACAGATGAGGAAACTGAGGCTTAGTTAGGTAACTAAGTTCACACAGTAAGTAGTAGAGCTGTCACCTGAATTCAGGTGTGTCTTGACCCTGGAGCCTGCGGTCTTAACTTCTACTCTAAATTTATCAGATATTTATAATCCCATTTGCAGACGAAGGAATGGAGGTTCAGAAAGGCAGCACCACTGGCCCAAGGTCATACAGCCAGGAAGTGGCAATCCTGGCACCTGAACTTGGGTCTGACAGGTCCAGGCCCAGTGCTGCCTTGACTGAGATCTGGGGCGGGCTGACTAGGCAGCGCTGGCCTGGATGGCCTGGAGCGAGAAATAAATCTCTCACGCTCAGAAGCCTGAGCGTTGTATCAGTGGGATGGGTAGTAATCAAATAATCATACCAATAAATGCAAAACAGAACCCAGGCAAGTGCTACAGATGACAGATGGGCCTACGGTGCCACCAGAAAGCTTATATTAGGGCAGAGTTCCTTACGGTATCACACTATTTACTTTTGGGACCAGATAATTCTTTGCTGTGGGGGCTGTCCTGTGCATTGAAGGACATTTAGCAGCATCTGGGCCTTTACCATCAGATGCCAACAGTACCCTCTCCTCTCTGTTGTGACAACCAAACTGTCTCCAAACATTGTCAAAACTGCCCCCGATCAAGAACTGCTGTAGCAGTGGGATGATAACAAACGCCACCTGTGTGTCCGTACTTCCTAACCTCCTGCCACATAACAACATAATGCCCACAACAGACGGACAGCGCTCACACAGCACCTTCCTGTGCCAGGCACGGTCTGAAGTGCTTCCCGCCTCCCACCTCACCATCCCCAGGCCAACCCCGGGAGGTCAGTACTACTCTTATGCTGATTTTACAGCCAGGGAAACTGAGGCAGAGACACTGAATCGGTTGTCCAATGCCACAGTGATTAGTGGCTGAACTGGGGTTCAAAACTTGGGAGTCTGCACTCTTAATGTGACACTTGCTGCTTCTCAGGCATGAAGCGCCCCGCTGAAGTGCTAACTTTACCTTGAAGTCGTCAGAACTCCACTCGTGATGGACAAAAATAATGCTATGTTTTACTCAAAAATTTCTGGTCTGGGCTGGCCCCGTGGCTTAGTGGTTAAGTGCATGCGCTCCGCTGCTGGCGGCCCGGGTTCGCATCCCAGGCGCGCACTGACGCACTGCTTCTCCGGCCATGCTGAGGCTGCTTCCCACATACAGCAGCTAGAAGGACGTGCAACTATGACATACAACTATCTACTGGGGCTTTGGGGGAAAAAAAAAAGGAGGAGGATTGGTAATAGATGTTAGCTCAGGGCCGGTCTTCCTCAGCAAAAGGAGGAGGATTAGCATGGATGTTACCTCAGGGCTGATCTTCCTCACAAAAAAAAAAAAAAATTCTGGTCTACCTATGAGTTGGCTTCCTGGTGCTATAAAAAAGCAAATTATGGATGATAGAAGATAAAAGAAGTTCACAGAAGATTTGCAAGGAAACCTTTTTTTTTTTTTTTTTTGCTGAGGAAGACCGGCCCTGACCTAACATCGTACCCATCTTCCTCTACTTTATATGGGACGCTGCCACAGCATGGCTTGACAAGCGGTGCGTCGGTCCATGCCTGAGATCTGAACCTGTGAACCCCGGACCGCCGAAGCAGAGTGCACAAACTTAACCGCTATGCCACCACAGGCCAGCCCCTGCAAGGAAACTTTAAATGTATTTTTCCCCTTGAGAACATACTTTATGCCATTCATAAGAACCAATAACACCCATCACCCTGTATGCCTAGGAGGGAGGCACCTCTTCACTCACGTACCCATGGGGCCCAGAGAGGGAAATAATTTGTCCAATGTCATATAGTAAGTGTGTGGCAGAGCCAAGTCTGTCCACTTCCAGAGCTCTCACTCTTTCTCCCATGCCACATTTAAGCGACACTTAAATGACCACAGGACTCAGGAGAAGCCAAGTTGGACAGCCCCAGAGGGCCCCCGAGGCCACCCTGAAGGCACCGCTGGGTAGCTGGCCAGTCACTAACACTTGACCACTGGAGGGCTCTGGGAGATGGCAGTGCCTTAATGGATCCTCTGGCGCCACGTGGAGGAGGCCAGGAGACACAGGGGAGGCAAGAGGGAAGTGCGAATTGAACAGGCGTTTATTTTTAAAATGATATTTCCAAGAGATGAGCTAAGTGGAGGCCTGTGAGGCCCAAGACAGACAGAGCAGGTCTGTACGGAGGGCTGTAAGTGGAGCAGCTGGCATTCCAGTAATAACAGCCCAAGAAACCAAAGCAGCCCCCCAGGGAAGCAAGAGGACGGGGGGCGCTGGGGGGATTATTATGAAGTGTTTTCACCAGGCACGGCCTCTCCCTGCCAGCCTAGGAGCATGACGCAGGGGCCCTTTTCAAGGAAGATGACGGCAGGGAAGCTGACTTATTTCGGTAGAGTGGATCAGATGATGGGAGATTTTACACCGCAAAATGCTTTTAGAGCTTGGATCAGAGGATAGGAAAATGTGACTTAAGTACAATGAAGCAAATGATAAAAAATAAAAAATAACCACACACACACATCTATATTCATCTGCACACTCCAGAACCCGAGTGTGCCTATGATTCACATACACCTGGCACCCAGTCTGAAGCCTCCTTTCACTGGGCTGGCCCAGAGCAGGAGGCAACAACATGTGTATTGATGTACACAAGAAACACACAGCTGTGGGGAAACTGAGGCCCTGGGAGCATGGACCACTAAGCAGCAGACCCTGTCCCTGAGTGAGTCTCTGTCGGCCTGGATCTCAGGAGGGCCTGCAGTGAGCTCCCCGTGTATCTACTGATAGTTCCCAGCTCAGCCGCCTGTGCCCTATCACAAGTCAGGGAGGACACTGACTTGGCATATCCCTGACCTGTGGGGACGGGGCCCAAGATGAACACAAATGAATAAAAATGAAAATAAAGCAATTCATGCCCACGACATGTAGTTTCCAAGGCCTGCTGCTCTGCAGGCAGAAGCGCTAGGGGAACCAGGCCTCCATGGGGCACAGAGGCTAAGAGCCACGGACCTCCTCACTGTACACTCTGGACTCAGGCAGAGTGGGGTGAGGGGAGCACTGGGGAGTCCACCGGGGCCTAACCTGCTGTGGCAACAGAAAGAGCTTGGCCTGTGGAGGCTGAGTGGTGGCTGTCACTGACTAACTCCAGCCATGGGAGAGCCTTTCTGGGTCTCAGTTTCTTCATCTAGAAAATGGGAAAACGACCCCTACCTTGCCAATCGTCACGCTGCGGGAAATGCCTCCAAGCGCCGGGCACCTAGCAGGTGCTCAGTAACTGATACCCGACCCCATCTTTCAGTTGACCGGAAGGCTCCAACCTTGTTGCTAAGATCTGAGATTCTCTAAACCTCTCTGAGACCCACTCTAAAAAGAACAATGGGTAAAATATCACTTACTCCCCAGAGCAGGCCTGTGGGTCCGACTTCCATTTTCTACCTGGCTCTTTAATCAGAGGACAAGTCAATTCACAGACAGACAGGACAGAAAGGGTGTCCCAGGCACCATCAGCAGCTTCTTTGCAGTTGCCCAGGCCCCAAGCACTCCAAGGGCCCACTCTACAGATGGGGTAACTGAGGCCTGGACAGGTACTTCCTCCGGTAAGCGCCAAGAACGTCCGTGACGAAGAACATCCCTCGGGGGCAAAGCACCTAGGCCAGAGGTTCTTTCCTTACTTTGGCCAGTCAGGGACTCCTCATGTCTCCCTACGCCCCACCTCAACCCTACTGCTTCAACTCTTGTTTTCCCAAGTGCGCAGGGGAGAGAAGACAGCAGAGGTACCTGACACACAGCAGGCACTCAGTACACGTTCACTGAGTAAGTCAAGGAGTGATTAGGTGAGAAAGAATGAATGAGGAGTGGGTGAGTGAGTGCAAGAATGAACGAATGAATGAATGACTTTTCAGGGGAGAGCAGAATTCCACGCCCAAGGCCGGGGCAAAGGTTGCCCACTCTCGGGCGTCAGCCAGGAGCAAGGGTGTGGAGGAGGAGACTCAGGATGGTGTAGCAGCGAGCCCTTACGTCACCCCAGCTCCCGGTGCCTGAGTTCCTTACTTTTAAAAATGGGAAGGCTACTCCTCACCCCTCAGGACTGCTGTGAGATTGAACAGGAGTGTCCCTGTCACACATGCACCCTTGAATGCCTGTTCCCTTGGTCCCTCACTACTGCCATACTCTTGTACCTCACAACCAGGCCCCGAGGCAGGGGGACAACCTGTGGGTGTGTGTGTGGTGGTGATGAAGGAGCAGGGACACTGAGCCAGGAAAGGCCACCACAGCCAGCACAGGCAACTCTACTCTGGTCAGCAGCCCCAGCTCCAGAAATGAAAACAAGGACAATTCGATATCCAGGCCCCAGTGAGTCTGAGAGGAGCACAGTACTTTGCTTTGACCAGAAGTCATCAATAATGCCCCTTTGTTCTTCAGCAGAGACTTCCTCCCGGTGGCTCTGCCAGCTTCCTGGCCTCCTACTGTGGAGAGAATGAAGTCAGCTTGTCTACCTTGAAAAGAAGGGTGTCTGTGTGTATTTCTCTCACATTTTAATTACAGCTCTTAATTTCTTATAATATGGAAAGGATGTGTTCCAACCACACTGACTAGAGGGCTGAATCCCTCTGTTGTTCCGGCAGCACTAACGCTGTCCAGGCCTCGCCCCTCCGCCTCCACTTACTTTTCCATAGTGTGCAATGTAGAAGCACCCCCCCCCCCCCGCACCGGGGGGAAGACTGCAGGCTCTGGAGTAAACATCTCTGGGCTCCGATCCCAGCTCTGAGACCCTGGCCGCGAAAGCCAGTTAACCTCTCTGAGCCTCAGTTTCTCTCATCTGTAAAATGGGGCCCACTCTGAGGACGGAGATGCCCTCTTGCTAGCTGCCTGCTGTACTGCAAGTGCTCGGAAACCATTCATTCACTTTCCTCGTCCAGTCAGCATTGCTTGAAATGCTTGTGGAAAAGGCACGGTATGAGGAAATAAATAATGAATTGGAGTCCCATCAGATGCCAGTGGCGGCAGACAGCCTGGAGCCTGGGATGAGAACACCCAAGCCGTCGCTAGACGGGGGTGGGGGCGGTCGTGGAAGGGAGGCTGGTGACTGGGCCCTGGTGAGGTGGGGAGGAGAGCATGTGTTGGTCTCTCCCCAGCGGTGTCACACCTGGCAGCCCCCCCACTCCCACCCTCTAGTGCAGGGGCTGGGGAGGGAGGAGAGCGGAGTCCTCTCCCCGCCATTTTTACAATGGCTGCAGCTGCAAAATACCCACCTTCCTCTCTGAAAAAACCCACCTCAGTTGAGCACCTACTGTGTGCCGAGCCCGAGACGGCACTTTCTTCTGCTTTCTCATTCAATCCTTGCAAGTACTAGGAGGAATGGGGTGACCTCCATTTCACAGAGGGGAAAACAGAGGCTCAGAGAGGGACTGACTTGTCCAAGGTCACACGGCTACCAAGTGGGTGGGGTGATGAGAATCCAGGTCTGGGAGGCTGCAAAGGGCCTGCTTTTCCTGTTAGACCACCTGCTGCACCCCCAACCTGAAGGCTCCCCTCAGTCTCCATCTTCGTGCACGGACGGCTTCTTTATATTTTGTTTCCTCAGTTCTGTTAAGTTTTACCTATCAAATGTCCTGAAGTCAGGGGTCCCATCAGCAAAGTTTATGAAGAAGCTGTGTGGCCGTAAAAATAAGTGTAGTTTGTAAAATGGAGCCATTCCATTCTAATATCCCTTATATACATCTCAGAATCTGCCTCAGAAAAGCAAGCACCAGGAGCTTCTGCTCCAACTGAGAAATCTGTGTGCAGATCAGCTAGAGCAATCTGTCTCCAGTTCACAACCTTCTGGAAGATCTAGCTCTGCTCAGACGTCCGGAAGGATCTGAAGTTTTTTGCACATTGCCAGACCCGAATAACTGAGCTGCTAATTTGGGTTCTGTTCTGTTCCTCAGATAATAGAAATTGTCCTGGGGGGTGGACCAAGGTGCACACCCCTCTATCTGTCTGCTCATTGTCTGACACCCATTTATCACCCACCTGGAGACCAGGGATGACTAAGCCCCAGCCCTGCCTCCCTGCAGCTCACCGTCCTGGGGAGAGAGACACACGGAGGGACGTCTGAGTAGGCGAGAACTGAGGCTCTGAAAGGGCTGTTGTGCTGGTCCAGCTACAAAGCTGCTCTTTTCCCAACTCATACGTTAGTGGGTAAAACATTCCGTCTCCTCTCAATTCTTTTCACCGTCCCCACCCCGGCCCAGGCACCTGCTGCCTTCTGTCTATGACAGATTTGTGCAGGTGCCCAGATGAGTGAAAGGTAATCAGATATGGGCAGGCACACTAGTAAACCACCAGCCAACTAGTCTCAGATGGACAGCTTGCATTTTTTTTACGGTTTGTATGTGCGTGACTGTGATTTTATCACACATGTTCACAATATCGCTTTGTTTCCTGCTCTGATATTTCTTCCTGAGTCCCAGGATGGAAGTCACTGTATCAAGTGACCCTGGTGTCCTACCAAGGGCTCTGTGGCTTCCAGGGGCTCTGTTGCTGGAACATCCTTGAGAGCCTTTGTTCTGGAAGATGGAAGCTCCCAAGCTGGGTGGGGGTGGTGGGGGATGTGGCAGAGGCAAGCGTTGGGGTCAAGTCCTAGCCTTGCCATTTACTGGCTGTGTGATCTTGGATGACTTTCTTTAACTCTCTGGGCCTCAGCTAATTCATATATAAAACAGAAATGATAACATCTACCTTGGAGGGTTCCTGGGAGGGTTAAAGGAGACAACTGTAAAATTGCCCAGCACATAGGAGATGCTTATTAAGTGTAGCTCTATGATCACTTCTTCAAGCAGCTGTCCCTTGTATATTTCTGAGCACCTCTGTCCAGGCCAGGCCCTGCACTGGATGCTGCAGACACAGAGGTGAATCAGACCTGGAGCTCATCACAATCAGGCCTGGCAACAATGAAGCACAACCTAAAGTTTGCGGGATTCTTCCACGGGCAAGGAGCACCTTGAGGGCAGGCACTCTGTCTAATTCATTGATCCCTGCTGCCCAACGGGAGCATGTCACCACCAGCCCATACTTTCTGGTGGCCAAACCTATCATGGCCATACTGGCCCAATTTGGTACATTGCGACTTCTGGCTGTTCCCCCCCAATAGAATAAAACACACAAGGAAAGAGATGTGACACCTCCGAAGCCATCCAATCTGTCACCACCACCCACTTGAAGGCAATCTCAAAAATGGGGCTTCAGCAAGTGGCAGGGACAGGGGACAAATGTGCATGTGTGGGAGGAGGCACTCTGACGGGGATCGCTTGCATATGGTTAAACACCATCTGCTTATTCTTAGTGGTGGAATTTTCTGGAATAGCACAAAGCGGAGGTCTGAGCAAGTTGTCCTGGGGGCCCAAAGAGAGGAGCCCCGGGGCAGCCTGGTGGAGGCTTTCTGGAGGACGAAGGCTCCTCCGCTAGGCCTTGGGATGAACAGGTCCTTTCTGGCCATAAAGACCCTAGAGGGACAACCCTGAATAAGCCAGGTGCTTGATACTTAGAAATGCACTGGGGAGGCCCTACCTGCCTCTCCCCTCCACACCCACACCCCTCTGCTGCTCCCACCCCTCATTCCAGCCCACCCACAGCTGCCTCGGCAGCCCCACAGCCGCCACATGACAACATCCTGGCCTAAGACCCCTCTTCAGCAGCCCCTCTGAGGAGCTATTTGCAGAGGCCCCCATGTGGGGCTTGGGGGCTTTGCACACAAGTGTTAGATTCTAAAAAGAGAGAAAGAGAAGTCACAGCAGGTGCCTCCACTTCCATCCCGGCCCCACCCCACCCCTCGAGGGCTCCAGGGGTCTTTGTGCTGTGTGTCTGCCTGCGAGCGCCATCCCCACATCTGCTGCCCCGTGACAAGGGCCTGTGAAGCTCCACAATGACGCCATCTGCCAGGGACAGCCGGCTGCCTCACTCGGGGCTGACCCCACGGTTGCCGTGGCAACCAGGATGGCAGTGTGAGGCCTCTAGAAAAGCCAGCAGGCTAATGACGTCAGGAGGTTCCCTGCAGCCGGCCCTCACTCAGGTGGAGGTGGATGGGGCAGAGATGAGGAGGGGCTGGTGGCCAAAGGCGGAGGAGAAGGAAACGGGGTCTCAGAGGCATTCGGCCTCTGGGCAGTGAAGGACCTGCTCCTCCCCTGTGACGTCTCAGGACCTCCAGCTCCCAGAAGTCCATCCCTGTGGAAAGAGGCCGCCTGGCCTTCACAAGACACGCTATGCTGGGCACCTCTGCACGTTCTCTTCCCCTGCTTAGACCCTCTCTCCTTCACTCACCGGTCTAGAAAAGGTCTCCTCACCCTTCAACACCTCTCTCAGGATTTCCTTCTTGGAACTTTCCAGAGGGGACTCTTGGCCACCGCCGTGCCTGATGCACAGCTCCACTGGAGCCCCCGCTGGATGGGACCGCAGCTCTGCGTGCTCACCCATCTCCCCCACCAGCCGGGAGCAGCTTGAGGGAAGGGAACGGCTATCCCTGCTTCTCAGCAAGGGCTCAGCACGCGGTAAATTTTAGCAAATGTTTAGTGAATAAATGAAGACACTTCATTCCTCAGCCACTTGCCAAAGGGTTTTAAGGCTCAGAGCCTCAGCTGTCTGGCGTGCAGGAGCAAACGAGAAGGGGGACATCAAGATCCTTCTCAAGCCACCGTGATGTGTGGGCTTAGGGGTTTCTCTGCCACCGTCAATGCCGCAGACCCCAGGGCCTCTGAGGAGCAGCCCACACCTGCACAGAGGCACCTACTCGTGTCTTCGTTTCTGTCTTATTCTGGATCTGCAGTAGGAGTACAGGGCTAAGAATCAGCACCAAGACCCACTTGGGGTGCTACCCTGTGGGGCCTCAGGTAAAATCTCTTGCTTACACATTCTCTGACTTGTGGGTTGAAGGGTTTGTGCGTCTCCCTCCAAAGTGGCCGACTCAACTCACTCGTGCACCAGATGGTACACGCAGGCCTCCCCTACTTCACATCCTCCCAATCTTTGCAGTGGCAGGTCTTTCATTTCTGCTAGTCTTTTAGGATTGAATTGGGTCTTGTTTTGAATCTCATTCCTCCAATTTCCAGTGAACTTGGGCATCTTTTCACTGTCAGTATGGTCTCTTCTGTGAACGACTGAGTCCTTACCCATTTTTCTTTTTGGCGACTTAACTTTTTCTTACTGATTTATAGGAATTCTTTGTATATAAATTCTAAAGATTACTCCTTTCTTGCATGTGTGGCAAATATCTTCCCCCAATCTGTGCCTGGTGTTTTAGCGTTATGTTAGGTGCCCTTTGTTGATCATGAGTTTCAAATTTTTATGGAGTCAGAGAATATCAAAAGGCTGTTCTGAGGCTCACAGAAGCACCAGACTTTTGACGCCCTTTGTACCCACATGACTTTCTGTAAGTGCAAAGAGCTTCCCTTTCTTGATCTCCTATGAGGCCTGGGCATAGGAAGAGTTGGGATTATCATTCCTATTTCATCGATTAGGGGATGGAGGCCTTGGTGCCAACATCTGACTCTTCTGCCTCCTAGCACCCGCTCCTCCTGCTTCGACTAACTGGCCCCTGAGTTTTCTCTTGGGGAACTCCACCCCCTCGCAATCCTTGTCCTTGTGGTCTGGGTGGGGCTGGCCAACTGGAGCAGTCCATTCATTCTCCAGGCCACAAGGATGGCATGGGACCTGAGCTGGGCCAATGACAGCACTATCCTATCCAGGACTTGGGGTGGAATTACTGAGAAAGAGGCACTTTCTATTGGTAATTCTATTTGAAAATGAAGCCAGTATAGAGGAAAGCAGGATAAAGAAAGACCTATCTCGGACAATGTTCATGCCTGGATCTAGCCATGCCTGGATCTAGCCATGCCTGAGGCCTACTTCTCAAGCCAGCTCGATGTGGGGTTCTGTCTCATCTGTAACAGAGTCCTGACTAATACAAATCTAGTCAGAGCTGGAAATGAAAGATCCAGGACAAGACCCCTGATCTTGAATCATTATTAAAAGTATGAAGTGGTACTGCAGAGAAGCATAACGGCCTTCGGGCCTCAGTTTCCAAATCTGTGAGGGAGGGATAATCACCCATCTCTTCTACCTCAGCTGACTCTGGCTTACCAAACATCTCCAGGCCTCTCGGCTGAAGCAGGGCACTGTGACCCTGCTGTTCTGACCTCAAGGACATTTTGAATGGGAGGCCAGGAAACAGTATACTTGATAGAAAAAATCAGCATCAAAGAAAACTGACATCAGCTTGAAGCTGCCCCACAAAACACTGGACTTGATGGAGATGACAGAAAAAAAGAAAGAAAAGAGAACAGGCAGGAAGGAAAGAAAGACAAAACCAGACAAGATCAGCAGCTATAGCTGGAACTGAGACGTGGGGAAAAATGAGTTAAATCTTCACTGTAAAATTTACACAGAAAAGGATAAACCCCGCTAAGAATAATTTCCATAAAAATAAAAATCTGGAGAAAATTATGAACATCTAATTGAGCTATATAAAGATCTGCTTACGGAATTACATTGATTTAGTGGCATTCCCTCTGGAGAGTATTTTCTTGATGAAATGTCATTGGTATTGACATGATTCTGATGACATTTCCAAACACCCTGAGGGTCAAGCCCCCTGAGTAGAGCCTGAGCCCCTAGCCCTGCGGGCTGTGTCCTGCTTCTTCGAGGACCGGTGGGGGCGCCCCACCCACTCACCGTGGTGATGAACCTGTACAGAGGCTGCCGTCTCTCCGTGTACTTGACCGTGATGGGGCTGAGGTCGTAGCGGAACCAGATGGCAGGGATGATGCGGCCCGTGTGGCTGTAGGCGACGTACTCCTGGGGTGGAGGAAGAGAGAAGGGGGGCGGGGGGATGTGAGAATCAGACCCACAAACCACATCTCATGGTGGGTGGGGGCTGGATCGCAGAGGGTCCCCTGGGCTGTCTTCTCTCTCTTCCCGCCAGAGCCACACTCCACCAGCCCCTCCTCTCACACCCCTTCCCCCGGAGGCTCTGGACGGGCAACAGTGCTGGGGGCATTTTTGAACCTTTTGGTGGCTTAGAAATTGACAGTATGACCTAGAAGCAGAATCAAAATATGGATCTGAGAACAGAGATGTAAAAGGACAAGTGTGATTTGGGCTCCGTCTGAGTAAAGGCCTATTTCCCCCTTCGACTCCTGGGCCACGCAAAATCTATTCATTTATTCAACGATGGTTTACTGAGCACCTTTCCTGTGTGCTCACCCTGAGCTGGCTGCTGGGGACCTTGAGGGGACTAAGCCCTGCCCCATCCCCAGAGGGGTCACAGTCTGGAGAAGGAGGCAGATGTAAAAATATCTGCAATACTGCAGCATAGTATGTGCTGTGAGAGAGGGACACAGAGTGCTGAGGGGGCCATGAATGAATGACCAACTCTTCCTGGGGGCGTCTGGAAGGCTTAGTGAGGAGGGGACATTCTAAGCCACACATGACATCCTGAGGGGTGGCAGTGGGGGGAGGGGGCAGGGGGAGGGGGGAGAGGGAGAGGTTCAGCCCTGCCACTAGCCTTCCTGAGAAGGCACCCGTGGGACTTAAAGGATGCCAAGGGGCTGAATGAACAGTGTGTCCTCTCTGATCTGGGCACTTTGGGATGCTGAAAACCTCTGGGCTACTCTCATTCGTCTACATCAACTGGAGACCAAACTAAACCAAAGGGGCACTCCCAACCCCAAATGCTAGGGCCCGAGCCCTGAGGCTTCCTCCAGGGACACCCCAAGACCTGCCCTCTCTGTCAGATTGCCACCGGCCCTGCAGCCCCGCCTGCTCACAGGGCAGGCTGGGGCCAAGGCCACAGAGAGAGCTGAGCAAGCTGTTCTGCCTGCTGGGCCCTTGCCAAAGCCTTGGGGGAAGAAGCCTTGGGCTAAGTAATATCAGCTTTCTCCAGGGAGAGCTGATGGGGCAGAGTGACCGGCTGGGTCACAGACCAGAGCTGAGGAACAGAGGAAAATAATGAAAAATGGTAGCAGCAGGTATCATTTACCCAAAGCCTGCTTTATGGGCTAATCAGTTTTAAAAACATCACCTCATTTGCCAGCAGTCTTACAAGGTGGGCACCATCCCCGTTTTACAAATGAGTAAACTGAGGCATGGCGTGGTTATGTGACTTGTCCCAGGTCACATAGCTAGTGAGTGACTGAGCGGGTCTGATCTGGCAGTCTGCTCCACAGCCCATGCTCTTTCCACTCAGACTGCATCCGCCTTCTCTGTTAGATGCTCTCAGCACTTGAGGGTTACAACGAGATGCCCTCCAAGAGACAGTGAATAAAAGAAAAGAGATTCCTTCTGGAGAGTTACACCAGAACACCAGCACAGGTGGATCAGAGCAGAGGGACAAGTCACCCAAAAGAGAGTAGCTCCCAGCCCGGCTGACCCGAAGGCTTTTGTTCAGACTGAGTGGGTGATGTGATCAAGAGGCCTGGCTCTGGAGCCCAAGGAGACCCTGGTTCTAATCCCCACTTGGCCACCTTGTAACTCTGTGACCCTCTCTCAGTGCCTCAGTGGACAAATCTGTAAAAGGAGGAGAATAGTCTCAATGTCAGAGCTGTCATGCAGACTGGAAAAGATGTGGAGAGGGACAGCTTAGCATAATATCCAGCCCATAGCAAGCACTCAATAAATGATAGCTGCTACTCTTAATCTTATTATCATAATTAATTGAACTAAACGACATATCACTTCTAAGGGGTTTGGACAGCCCTGGAATAGAAGAAAAAGGAGAGGCCCGGTGGTAAACGGAAAGACCCACCCATCAGGGTCTACAGAGGGGCCTCAACCAACAGGCTTCAAGCATTCACGGCCCACTGGCGGGGTCATCTCCGGGGAGACCTGAGGCTGTCTGGGCTTGAAAACACTAACTGTTGGCCATTCCATTCCGCTGGCTCTGACCATGCTCTGCTTCCCACAAAGGCCTGCCTGCTTTTCCATGACTGAGTATCGGGGTCCTGGGCCATCCCAGTGTGATTCTTCAGTCTCATGATTTCGGATAAAGTGCTTGTGCCCCGAGAGCCAGAGCATGTCGTGTGCTGGCCAATCAGGATCCTGAGTCTGAAGGACTGGGGCCAGGTGCAGGGCTGTGCAGACATCTGCAACCCCTGGGACCTTGAGGGAAGCCACCTGCCTGCTCTTTCTTAAACAGATCACACCCTATCTCCTGGTTAGACTTCCTCCCCTTGACTCTGAGACTGCCCTCTCATCTTTACCCAGGGACAGAGCCTGGCCACAGCAGCCTCCCAGGAAAGGCCCCTGAAGGGAACCTGCGGACATCACGCCCAGACACTTGTTGCCTCTGCTCTCGGCCAGCAGAGGGCGCGATTGCACGCAGCTGGGCCCAGGCGCGGCCGCATACCTTGTTGGCCACCGTGTACTGGTAAGAGTACCGCTGCTTGCCACTCTTGTCCTCGTAAACCGTGGGCACGATCTTCAGGATGTAGTCGTGGGAGGCGAGGGCTGTGGGAAGAACACAGCAGGATGAAGCAGGGACGGCTGGCAGCTTGCCTTTTTTTTTTAATTTTTTGTTATTTTTTAAATTAAACTTTTTATTTTGAGATAAAGAAATAATACAGAGAGATCTCAAGTACCCTTGATCCAGGTCATCCCAATGGTAACAGCTTGCAAAACTATCTACACTCTCACTATCAAGATATTGACATTGATACAATTAAGATACAGAATGTTTCCAGCACCATAAAGATGCTGCCCTTTTCTAGCCACACCCTCCTCCCTTGTAGCCAAACCTTTCTCCTCCTTAATCCCTGGCAATCACTAATCTGTTCTCCATTTCTATAATTTGTCATTTCAAGAATGTTATATAAACGGAATTATACAGTACATTTCCTTTTAGGAATGGCTTTTCTTCACCCAGCATAATTCTCTGGAGATTCACCCAGGTTGTTGTATAACTATACATGTCCGTTCTTTTTCACTGCCGAAAAGTATTCCATGGTATGCACATAACCACTCACCGGTCAAAGGACATCTGAGTTGTTTCTAGTTGTTACCTATTACAAATAAAGCTACTACAAGCATTTGTATACAGATTTTTGTGTGAACATAAGTCTTCATTTCTCTGGGATAAATGCTTAGGAGTGCCATTGCTCGGTTGTTGCATGTTTAGTTTTTAAAGAAACTGGCAGCTTCTTCTATGTCATTTCAACCCTAAACCTGCTTGGCATCGCCAGGGGTGGGGGGGAGGGTGGGGCTCACTCCCCACATTTTTACTACCAAATAACCCCTCTTCATCTTCTCCCCTTGGACAGGAATTGAGAGACTCTGCCTGTCAGGATCTTGACTCTTGCACTGCATATAATATTAATATTCTGGAAGCGACCCAGACGTCCATCAATAGGGCTGAAGAATGGGTGCTGGGAGAAGGCCACTCTCCAAGAGTTACCGTTAAGTGGAAAGGACCAAGTTACAGAACAGGGTGAACAACATGTTTCCATGTACTGGGGGCAGGGAAGACTCTCTCTGTATGTGTGAATATACAGAAGAATTTTCTGGAAAGATCCCCAAGAAACTATTAGCAACTTAGGCTCTGGGGAGGAGGGCAGGATTTGATAAAGGTCACACTTCATTGTGCACTCTCTGATCCTATTTGAAGATTTTATTTATTTATTTATTTTCCCCCCAAAGCCCCAGTAGATAGTTGTATGTCATAGCTGCACATCCTTCTAGTTGCTGTATGTGGGACGCGGCCTCAGCATGGCCGGAGAAGCGGTGCGTCGGTGTGCGCCCGGGATCCGAACCCGGGCCGCCAGCAGCGGAGCGCGCGCACTTAACCGCTAAGCCATGGGGCGGGCCCAGATCCTATTTGAATATTGTTATTTTTGAAACAAACTGGGTTTAAGTTTTCAAAAGAAAGAGCCCACCAACCAGAAACACTCCATCTATGAAGCATTGATTAATTTCTTTCCCCATTTTCTTTTTTTTTTAAATGTTTACCTCTTTTTTTAAAATAATTTTATTTATTTATTTTTTCCCCCAAAGCCCCAGTAGATAGTTGTATGTCATAGCTGCACGTCCTTCTAGTTGCTGTATGTGGGACGCGGCCTCAGCATGGCCGGAGAAGCGGTGCGTCGGTGTGTGCCTGGGATCGAACCCGGGCCGCCAGCAGCGGAGTGCGCGCACTTAACCGCTAAGCCACGGGGCTGGCCCTCTTTCCCCATTTTCAATTAACGGGAGATCAGTTCTGCCTCCACCGGGCCTTGTCATATTCCACTGTAACTCGTACCCCACTCCGCTGGATGGGGGAGGCTGCAGGGGGCAGGGACCGAGCCTTCCCATCCTGTGTCCCCAGAACCCCACGCAGAGCCTGGTACGGAGTGGACAGTGGCAAATGCTTACTGAATTAATGAACGGATGGAGGGACGGCTGTCAGAGGCATGAGTGTAACAGCAGATGGGTCAGCTCCTGATGAGCATGAGGCAACCAGAGTCAAACACCAGGTTGACAGAATGCTGGCCCACAGCTGCCCAATATCACCCGGGAAAGGTAGGGATTCCCTCAGGCTTCTGGGATGCTAAGAGGCCCTCAAGGACCCCTCTATTATTGCCTTCTAGAATCTCAGGTCACGGACCACGGAGCTACAACAACACAGAGATTCAGGCCTGTGGGCTCTAATCCTGGTCTCATGGCTGAGTCGGTCCTGAGTCCTTGGGCTCACCTTCTGTAAGAGGGTAGGGGAGGTCGATGGCGTTCACGGCCTCTGCCTGCCAATACTACATCTTGGTAATGAAAGAACAGTGCTTCCTCAACTGTCTCGAGACCTGACTCCTCTGAGAACCTGGGACGAGCCCTGCAGCTTCAGCCCATGAAGACCCCAACACCCCTCTGCTGAAGGCCGCAGTGCTCCCCAACGTCAGGAGCGCTAGAGTCACCCGGGGTCTAAAAGGCAGACACCGGGGCCTCACTCCAGAGATTCTCACTCGGGGGTCTGGGGTGGGGCTCAGAACCTGCATTTGAAACTAGGAGCCCTAAGATCACCACCGAATATAGTGTTCCAAACGCCCATCGCCCAGGCTAAACACTTGAAGGAACGAAAGAGGGAATGCCTTAAGAAGACCACACCTCTATAGTCCTGTTAAAATTTGTATAAAACACAGACGATCACACAGAAAAAAATAAAAATCACCCATGAATCCACCATCCACAGAAAACAGGGATTCGTATTGCCATGTATAAACTGCCAGACTTCTATTTATATGTAGATTTATGTTTTCCTAAAACTGGGTCATACCGTACCTTTTTCTAAGAACTGAACCTTGCAGACACTGTTTGAGGCCTAAGACACAGACTGCAAGCTCCAGTGTTTGTTCTGTTTGCCTCCATAGCCCCTGGCACAGTGCCTGGCACACAGCAGGTGCTCAATAAATGTTTGCTGCTGGATTGCCATCGAGGTTCTGACACCTCACAGTCGGCGGCCGCACGGACCCCACGGTGTGGCCACGATCAGTGTCCTCTACTAGCTGCCGAGGCTGGCACTGGCGCTCTCCCTCATTTCCACCCTTGTAAACAATGACCTAATGAACATTATTTTCCTACGTCTTTGCACATTCTCTTAATTATTTCCTTAGCTTGCTCTCCTATGAGTAGAACTGATGACTCAAAGGCAATAACCATTTTTAAGGCCTTTGATACAATTTGCCAAATGCCCACCAGACACTGCACCTAACTACACCCACGTGGATTCCTTGTCAGCTGACCCCTCCTAAGGGCTGCTGGCTCCAACCTGATCCAGGCAGGCCCCCACACCCTTCTGGCTCCCTCCCACCCTCCCTCCCAACATCTTATTACGGGAAAATTCAAACATATAAAAAATAGGGACTTGTAGCGTGAACTCCCACGTACCCACACCCCAGCTTCAGTAATTAACAGCACACGGCCAATTCTGCTTCATCTCTACCCCACCGCTCCTCCTCCCCCATTTCATTTTGAAGCAAATCTCAGACATCACATCAATTCACCCACTAATATTTTAGTTATGTCTCTCTAAAAGATAAGGACTCTTTAAAAAAAAACCACCACTACAATGCCATCATCAGAGCTAAAATATCAACCATCACTCCTCAGCATCTTCGAAGAGAGAGGTCTGTGCTGGGAAGAAAAATAGGTTTGTTACTAGAGTGCGGGTTACTTTAGATGAGGTGGTCAGGGAGGACCTCTCCGAGGGGGTGGCGTTTGAGCTGAGACCTGAATGACAAGAAGTCGCCCCCTGGGAAGACCTAGGAGCAGAGGGACCCACAAAGGCAAAGGCCCAGCGGGGGGACAGGGCTTGAGAGCTGAAGGAATAAAAGCCAGCCCTACCCTGTCTGTGGGTTAATCTAACGCATTTTCCTTTCCACCAAAGCCAGCCGGCGATGGCTTTTGTCACTAGCCCCAGAGCAGGAAAGGTTTTGTGCCCACGTCCTCTATTGGCTCGCACACTCTGGCCTTCCTAGCTGATCCTAGTCCAGTACCAGGCAGCGGAGGGGTCCATGCTAAATGCAAGTGTGTGGGAACAGCCGCCTTGGGACAACACTCTGCCCTTACACAGAATGATCACGACTACCTCACCATGAGGAGCATCATCTCCCTCTGCTATGATGAGACATTTGCTGCTAGAGGCAGCACGCGTGGGCACACGCCCAGCTGGGAAGAAATTAATGTAAAGCAAACACCGTAAATATTAAAGGCGTTACTGTGATGGTGAAAAACCAGAAACCACAGACATTCTCCATGAAAAGGCACTACCTGAGCACAGCACGGCAGAGCTGCTAGATGGGCAATCACACCTCGGGTACCAATGGAGAAACTGTACGGAAACTGTGGTTATATAATAATGCCAAGGACAAAATCAGAAGGTAGGGCGCTATCTACGCTTGGAAAAAATGACTCCTGCTCACTGACAAGGAGTCCCAGGGACACAGAGAAACAAAAAGCTTTGTTGTGGGGGCAGGTCACGGAGGGATGCTTGTTTTGCTTGGATTTCTGACTGTTAGAGAGTAAATGTATTTTGAGAAATGATAAATGATATGTGGGTGAGAAAAGGGAGCCCAGGTGAGAAAATGAGAAAAGTCCAGATAACCTGTCCTGCAGGATCCACCTGTAGACAGGCCTCCCGGGCCCAGTCTGTGCACAGGTCCAAGGCCCCACATGCGTGTGCATGCGTGTAGGTGTGCACGTTCTTCTGTAGGGATGTAAAGATGTGGTGCTCTCTTTAATCCGGGACGAGGTGCCGGGGAGCTGAGGAGGAAGTGGGCTCAGGGAGGGGCCCGTCATGGGTGGGAGGGGTTCACGCACAAGGAGAGGGTGGGGTGCGGGAGGCAGCCCAGGCGGCCAGACCAGGCTGAGCCACCCGCAGCCCTGTTCTCAGGGTGCCACTTGGAGCCAGGATGAATTCTGGCTCTGCCATCATCCCTGGGATCTAAGGTGATTATCTCAATCTACAGCAATGCCGCGGCACCAATGCTAACGATAACAAAGAGAGCAGCCGGTGTTCACTGAGCACGTGTGATGTGCCTGGGGCTGCCACACACTTTCCCCAGGACCAGTCGCTTTTCTCCCCTTCTCTGTAAGACAGGGACGATTCCTCCTTGCTCACAGGCTGGCTGTGGGAGTGAAGCATTAACAGCTTGGCTTACAGTGAATGCTTGAGAAACGTCCCCTCCCCTCCCTTCCCCCTCCCCTTCTCTGCTGCACTGGGAGTCCCCGAGCAGAAGGCTGCTCCCAGGGATACGGGGTACTTACGGTTGGAGGTGAGTCTGTCTGCTCCCCCAAGGGCATTGAAAGCTCCGTGGACGTTCTGGACCTGTGGAGAAGCACAGTAAGGGGACTGACTCCACGGTGCCGCCACCTCCAGGCCTGGCCCTGGCTATGGGGGGATGGCAAGTGCAGCCTGGTTTAGCGACCTTACCTGTGAGTAAAATGGGGATCCAGCAGGGTCTATCTTGTGGAGAAGTTGTGAGGAGGATACAGACACAGCACAGGGCTAGCACATGCTAGGCTCTAGCTTGCTTCCTATCCTGAGCACCTACTATGCGCCACTCTGTCCTGGACACTTCATGTCATCTCATTTAATTCCCCCCGAATGATGTACCATGGGCCCATTTTACAGAAGAGCAAACCAAGGCTTGGAGAAGCACCAAACTTGTCCAGCGTCCCGCAGCTGATAAGTGGCTGAGCCGAACTCCAAATTCACGTCTGTCTGACTTCAGCCTGAGCTCTTTCCACTAAGCAACACAGAAAACTCAAGCAAAGATGGACCTGGCTCCCAGCAGGCTCCTCCTGAGACACCCACAGCCCGCTGAAAGAGGACCCAGGCTGCTGGCCTCCCACCCCCTCTGCTGCAGGGAACACATAGCAGTTGTGAAGAGACCTCTTCTCATGGCAGCCAGCCTGGCTGTGTCCCCCTACAGGGGCTGCTACATAGTGGAGCAGAAGGCCACACCCAGCCTCTTCTCTGAGGATGACAGGAAACCAGGTCAGCCTCAAGGAGAATCTAAAGCAGGACAAGGCACACCTGGCACATGGGGCATGCCACTGTGGGCACAGTTAACAGAGGCTGCTGAGCTAGACACCCTGGAAGGCTTCCTGGAGGAAGTGACACTGACACCAAGATCTGCGGGAAAGTGGGAAGTTAATCAGGCAAGCAACACATGCAAAGGCGTGAGCCTGGATACTGACGGGGTAAGGAGTGGGAAGGAGCAAGGTCAGAGAGGTGGATGGGGACAGGCTCCTGCAGAGACGGCCATTCCAGGAACAGTGGGCAGTAGCTGGGTGGCCTGACTGATCCCTGATCCTGGTCTCAGCTGATGTTTACTGAGCACTTAACAGAACTGCACACTCTCAATAAGCCCAAAGGAAAATGTGTCCACGTGCTGCCTTGGGACTGACCATGTGAAGACTTGGTTTCTGACCCAAGAGGACAGTGGTTTTGGAGACAAGAGTGCTAGAACATTCCCTCCCATCATCACGTGTCATGGCTTTCTCTCACATTCATCTATATGATTATTGATTAACTTCTGTCTTCCCCTCTAGACTGTAAGCTCCACACAGCAGGGACCATGCTCGTCCTCACCAATGTGGGCAAGGCCTGGCACACAGTAGGTGCTCAGTAAAGATTTGCTGCATAGATGGAAGGATAACAGATGGGCAGATGGACCCTCAGCTAAGGTTTTTACATTCAAAGAAACCCTATTTCCACCATAACAATGCCTAAGCGGAAGGCTGGCACCGTCCTTCTGTTCTGCCCACAGCACACAGCAACACAAGACGGCTCCCTCTCCTCCCCAGTCCCTCCTCCTCTCTTCTCCCCCGCCCTGCTGCAGCCTGGGGCCTGTCTCCCCTGGCCTTGGCTGCAGCCCTTCCCTCGCCCCCTGCCTCCAACCTTGCCTCATGGGCCGGTCTTCCACACAGCAGGTGGGTGCTCTTCCTAAGACCCCACCCTGCCTGGTCAGCCCTCACGTTCCTAAACCTAACGTGGGTCTCCTGCCCCACACAAACCCAGCTCCTTGCTCTCCTCCAGGTCGAAACTTCTGAGCCCTCTCAGCCGACTCTAATGCCCTCATTCCCTGGGTCTTTTGTGGACAGGATACCATTCTGATGTCGTGGACACTTGCCGATCCATTTTTTTCTAAAAGTAACCTGGAGGGTCTTTTATATGAAAATGACCAGTTGGGTGTGTCATACAGCGGGTGTTCTAGGAGAGGGGTGATGTGTAAGATGCCCCCTGCCCATCAACTTCCCTGTCCTGTGCTTGGCCAAAACCTTCTCATCATTCAGGGCTGGCTTAGATGTCACCTTATGGGTCACCTCCTCTGGGAAGCCCTCCCTGACCTCCAGGCTCCGGGATACCCTGCCCCTGCCCTCACGTCACTGCCCGGAATCCTAGGCCTCTCCAGTCCTCAGCCCCCAGTCCTACAGGATCCTGTTTATTTACACTGGATCTCTTCTATGGTTGAGGGTGAGAAGCCTGTATTGTTTATTCATCATGTAGCCCCAGGGCCTGGCACAGAGCCTGACACAGAGCAGAAATTTCAGGAGGGGCTGATGAATCCATGACTGTATAAGGCACAGTAAAGGAAGACCCAGGGCTGGACACACCTGGTTTCTTATGAGCTGTGTGATTTTGGGCAAGTTACTGAACCTCTCTGACCCAGTTTCCTCTTTAGGAAAAATAAATCCCATCCAGCATCCCTGAGGGAGTTTTTGTGAGGATTAAACAAGGGGTCATCTACAATAGTGTCCTCTGGGTAACAAAGTGCAGGCTGAAGGTGTCAAAAGTTCCCAGGAGGAAGGAGTGTGCTGTGGTGCAAACACTGTGTTCGAATCCTGGCTGTGCCACTAAAGAGCTGACCCTGGACTCGTGACTCTGTGCCTCAGTTTCCCCACATGCACACTGGGGTTCACAGTGCCTCCCTTCCAGGGCTGTTTGAGGATCTGGTGGGCTGGTGGGTACACAGGCAGCTGGGGTGCTGCCCACAGCTCAGTGTGTGGAAGGCCCTCAGCCACCACCTGCTCGTGGTCTGTCAGGCCTGACCCGCTGGGGTGGTGACCCCCCGCGCGCCTGTCTCCTCCGTGGCTGAGAGTCCCTGTGGGCTGGCAACATGCTGTATTCTGTGGGCCTGGTGCAGAGGAGGGCACAGACAACAACAATTGTAATGGCTTGTTTCACTGGCCACTCACTCGGCACTGGGCATTGTTCTAAGAGCTCCACGTGCATCAACAATTTTATCTTCACTACAATCCTAGGAGGCAGGTACTATTACCGCTCCCATTTTACAGATGAGATAACTGAGGCTCAGGAGGAAGAAATAATCTGTCCGAGCCCACACAACTAGTAAGTGGGAAGCCAGGACTTGGCCCCAGAAAGGCAGGCTGGGAACCTCCAACCAGGAGGCCCTTGGATGGAGAGATGGGGGGTGTGGGTGAATCCTGTGTGAATTCGCCTGCAGGAAGCAAATCCATAGGCCCAAGGCGGCCTTGCTTCAATGAGAGTGTGGACAGGGAGTCTGGCCGTGGCTCCCAGGGAGGCAGGGCCTTCTCTGTTCCTGAGCCCTGTCTCCAAGAGGAAAGACTCTGGGGTCTCCAGAAGGACTGGAAAGGCAATGATGAGCCACTTGGGCTGGGCACAAGGCACCCAAAGGGAAAGAAGCACAAGGAACATGTGTGTGTTTGCAGGACAGTGCATGCTCAGGAGTGTGTGCAGGGGAAGCAGTACCAGCAATGCAGCCCGAAGCCAGACTCTGGATGCAAACCTAGGCTCTGCAGCAGACTGCACCCTTTCTGTGCCTCAATTTCCTCATCTGTAAAACGGGGACAATAAAGTACCTACCTCTGGGGCTGCTGAGGGAGTGAAAGAGGATGGTGCTTGTAAAGTATGGTACTCGGCACACAGAGGCATTCAACCAACATCAGGCATTCCTGCTGTAAGTGGGTATCTGCACACGTCCGTGTGAGTGGGGCAGTGCGTGCAGGAGTGTGTGTGTGGGGGCTCTGTATGTGAGACGTACCAGCCTGGTGAGTCTGTGGTGTCCCTTGGTGGTGAGTGTGTCTGTGTGTGTAAGGATGACTACACTGGTGTGGGGGAATGCTTGTGAGAACGCCATACACCCAGGTGTGTGTTCGTGTGGTGTGTGTGCTCAGGGATGGGTTTTAGGACGTACGTACAAGCACACATATGTCAGGGCACATCTTTGAGAGTGTGTCTGATAAGTGTGTGTACGAGTCTGAGCAGATGTATATGCACACAGCTGCCATAATGGTAGGCGCGTGTGTGCTGGTGGGCCTGTGTGGGCCGTGTGCACATCACCGTGCCTGGGGGCACTCGCCAAGCAACCCCAACCAGGAAACAGATTCTCATCAAGCAACTCTCGGGGTCAGGACCCGGGTCCCAAACCCAGTATGGTGGCCGGAGCAGTTACTTGCCCCTTCTGAGCCTCATTCCCTCTTTGTCAAATAGGGTGTAAAAGAATTTCCCTTTTGCACCACGGTGCGGGGCCCATCAAGAGAGAGCCCATCAAGGCTCCCTGCCTGCAGCTGGCAGAGCCAGGGCGGTCAGGGTTTGCTGCCATGGGGAGGAAACTGCTGGGGCTGGGCTGCCAGAGGCAGCCCTCTGGATCAAAACAACAACGAGGACTCGCAGAATCCTTCCTTCATGGCGCTCCCCTATGTAATGGACGTGGGCCCTGGGCAGTACAGCGGACAGGTACTGTGACGGGGAGTCAGACAGATCTGCTGGGGGACCCTGGACGACGGCTCCTCTGGGCCCAGCTCCAGTCTGTAAAATGCACTGCCCCCTCCTCCCTCCAAGGCTGCACCGCACAGAGAAAGCACTCGCGCTCAGGACTTGCTCCTGGAAGCGAGTCCCCTCCCCAGCCCCAGGTCTCAACCCGAGGTTCCAAGTCCAGCATGCTGCTGAGGATACTGTGTGCTCAGAAGGAACAATACAAAGGAGCTGCTGGATGGAACAGAAGCTCAAAGGGGGCGACCCCTCTGGAAGGCATCCCTCTGTGACCAAGGAGGACAGAGGCTCCGGGAGATGCAGCGCCTGTACGCCCACCCTGGCCATAACACTTTCACTGTGCCCTGCTCACCTGTAGCGTGTCCCCAAAGGAGAGCTTGTGGATGACATGGGTCATGTCTGGGTTCTGTGGCTGGGCTGTGGCACTGTGTGTGGACACGTGGAAGTTGCCTGGGACCTGGGGGAGAGAAGCAAGTTTCAGGAGTTCAGTTGGCTGCCCCAGACGGTGGGGTGCAGAGCTTCACCCTGGAGTCAGACAGATCTGGATTTGGATCCCAGTTTGGTCCAAGCCATGGGACTGTAGAGCAGCCACTGCCCTTCTCTGGGCCTCAGGTTCCTCATCCTCAGAATGGGAGCAATAACAGTAGCTACCAGAGGGGGCTGCTGTGGTATGGGGTGAGCGAATGCATGTGAAGCACCCAGCTGGGCGACTGGCACAGGTCAGGGCTCAAAACGGCAGCTGCCCACCATCAGCTCCCTGGGTGTTGGCCCCACGGCGGGTTGGGGGACGACCTCTGGGCCCACAGGCCAACAGGGCTTCCTCAAACTCCAAATCCAGATCATCACTCACCCAAATTTGCCCTGTCGCCCTAGACTGGGGGATCCTTGAAGGCAGGACTGTGGTGGCCTCCTTTCCTCCCTGGGTCTCGAGGCCTCGCAGAGCGCAGCCCCTGAGAGGTACTGAATGAGTGTCTACAGAATGAATGATGCTGGTGATAATCCTGTGGCAAGGACCTCCACGATTCTCCCGGAGCCTCCCTGTTTCACCAAAAGGCCCCTCCTCCTCCCAGCTGCTCAGACCAAAACCCTTGGCGGCATCCTGGCCCCCTGTCTCTCGCACACTGACCTCCCACCCGTCAGGAAATGCTGTCCGCTCCGCCTTCAAGATGCCCAGCATCTGACCTTGTCAAGTCTCCACTGCTCCCCTGGACTGGACAGCGGCGGCAGCCTTCCCACTGGGCTCCCAGCTTCCGCCCCTGGCGCCCCCAGGCCTTTCCCAACAGTGGCCAGAGGGGTCCTTTGAACCCTACATTTGATGCTGTCATTCCTCTGCTCAGAACCCTCCAAAGCTCCCATTCTCTTGAGTCTAAGCCACGTCCTCATACGTCCACAGGCCACGTGTGCTCTGGCCGATGGCCACTCACTCTGTCCAGCCTCCCTGCCTCATCTCCCACCACCCTCTCCTCTGCTTACTCCCTCTGGCCACACCGGCTTCCCTGCTGCTATGGGAAGGGTGCCAGCGAGGTCCCACCTTGGGGCCTTGTGCCTGGGCCCCTTTCTGGAACCCTCTTCCACATGGCTCTCCTTCACCGCCCTCAGGCCTCTGCTCAAGGCACCCGGCCCCCATTCCCCAAGCCCCTTGCCCTGCTAAAGCCCTAGGATCACCGGCCACCTTCTTCTCGTCTGTCTCCTCCCACGAGAGCATAAGGTCCTTGCTAGCAGGGGTTGTCTGATGTGTTGCTGGATTCCCTAGACCCTGGGGCCGAGCAGGTGCTCAAGAAATGTTTACTGAATGAATGAAGAAATGAATGAATGACATTAATCCTTAAAATGGCGTTTTTGACTTTGGCACCTGGTAATTCCCATTTTACAGAAAAGGAAACTGAGGCTCAGAGCAGTGAAGAAACTTGCTAAGGTCACATGTCAAGAGCTGCAGTTCCAGACTCGGCGCACTGAAGCAGGACATGACACTCCCTGCCACGGAGGCCTGGATGCCATTCACCTCAGCAGCCCTGGGAGGACGGCTATGTGGAGCCAGTCCTTCCGGAGGTGACCGGTTTGGAGTGAGACAAGAGCCTGGCCCTGGACGAGTCCCTGACCTGCTGTGACACAGACCTGGAACAGAAAATGAGACTCCACGTGACCCACACTGGACCAGAGGGACGCACAGACTGTGGGGGCCATGGGGAGGGCCCCCAACTCAGCTGGGGGTGTTCAGAGAGGGCTCCTCACTGGAAAAGGCCCCCTTGTGCTAAGGCTCTGAAGCCGAGTCTACACTGCTCAGGAACAGGAGGCAAGGCATCTGGGCAGAGGGAAGAGCATGAACGAGTGTGCAGGTCAGAAACTGCCCAGTTTGTGGGCTTGTGTAAGGAACTGAAAGAGGTTGGTGTTACTGAACCCCAAATAAAAGAGGGGCGTGAGGTGGTAGCAGCAGGAACAGAGGCATAAGAGGGAGGTGGGGCTGTTTAGCAAAGGCCCCAGATGCCACAGTGAAACACTCAGGGTTGATTTTATTCCAGCTCAATGAAGGTTTCGTGAGCTGCATTAGAGGAAGGAACGTGGAACACGGTTTACAGCTCACGTGCAGCAGCCCACCCAAGCCCGCTTCGGTGGTAAGCACGCCTGTCCCAAATGCGAGGCCGTGGACTCCCACAGAAATATTCCTGTCTTCACTGGGACCTGAGCTCTGGACTGATGTGGGAGGTACTAGGCTGAAGGCAGGCCCAGGCTCCACGACGCACAGCTGAGTGTGCCATGGGCTAGAACGGTGCCTGGGATCTGAGCCTGGGGAGCCAGAGGAGGGGGCAACCCAGCGGGTCAGGGTGAGCAGACACGACAGCTCGGCAACATCTCCCTGGAGGCACCACATCGCCCGCTTCAGGGGCCCGGTTACCTGTGGAAATGTAGCAGCTGAGTCCCACACGTGGGCTCTAGTCCGGCCCCACCGCCTAGCTGGGGGGCCTTGGGCAAGTAACCCCGGTGCCTCTGTTTCCCCACTGGCAAAATGGGGATAGTTACCACAAAGGGGACTGGGAGGATTAGAGGAAGGGCTGAGTGCAGAGCCGATGGCAGTTGTTACTGGGCTGGGTTCACAGGATGAACGTGTGTCCTCAGAGCCAGCAGGGAAGGGCCCTCCCGGAAGAGGAACAGCATGTACACAGGCAGAGCCTGGGAAAAGCCCGTTGTATTTTAGTTATGTTTTTTAACTTCATTTTTACTTATAAATAATACCTGGATATATTCGTATTATAAAAAATTCGTGTGATATAGTCAGGACTAAAGACCCTGTTGCCCACCACCCCCGGAAGGAAGAAGCCGACAGCGTCAGGCGTGCGTCCTTGAGAGTTTTTCTATGCAGTGACATGGGGCCTCCTGCAGACCAGGCCGTGGGCAGAGCTCAGAATCAGCTTTGGGGCCTGGGCCTCAAGCTCCCGGAGTTAAGTGAGTCAAGGAGGTTGGCTCCTGTGCATCTGCCACCCGCGGCCACCCCTCGAGGCTGTGACTCAGTGACCCACCCCCCCAACAGGGAATCCATCACAGGTGGCTGACTCATGCCAGCACACGCTGGGCTGAAGACAGAAAAGACCACGCTTTTAGAGCCTGTGACTTAGGAACCTACGTCAGTGTCTCTGATGGATTTTAAAAACAGATAGATGGAGCCATGCGCCAAGCCCCAGCCCATCCTGCCCTCCTCCTGGGGAGCGGGGTGATTAAGCGAGGGGTCCAGGCTGCCGGGGGCTGCTGGTGCAGCTCAAAACATGCCAACTCTGACATCTGGCCGCTGGCCAACTTCCTGATAGATGGATAAGGAGGCCCCAGGGCAAGGGTAGGCCTGATGAGGGGAGACAAAGGGCTGGGGGCCGGCTACCGAGCTTGCCCGCCCGTCATCACAGCTGGCTTTCTTATCTGAGCACCCCTTGGTTGAGAGCTTCTCGAAGGCATGAACCCTTAACAAGGGAGAGTGGGCACCTCCACTCCCTCCAAGGGTTGGGGGCAGAGGCTGGCCTGAGCTGTGACCCAGAGTGAAGATGTCAGCAAGAAGCAGCAACAGGCAGCGGGTGCAGGAAGAAAGAGCGGGGGTCCTGGGGCCAGGCTGCCCGGGGTTCAAATCCGGCTGTGGGCCCTTGAGCACGTCACTTAATCTCCTAGGCCTCACTGTCACAAGAACTAAATGAGTTAACAAAGGTAAAAGGCTGGGGAAGAACCCAATAGGTGGCAGCCATAACGTGTGGGCTGGCGTGACCTTTTCCTAGAACTCCCGGCCCTCCCCCGGCCAGAAGACCTGCTTCTTGGATGTCATCCACACACATTTTCCAGCACACTTGTGCCCACGGGAGGATGGGTGCCAGCTGATGAGATCATGGACACGCCTGCTGACTGGAGATAAGGCAGGCCTGGGAAGGGCACTGAGGCTTGTCCATCACCACCGTGTTACGTGCTATCTGTATTTTAATTCGTTCGTGTCTCACACCTGTGAGGTATTATTACCCCCATTTACAGATGAGGAAACTGAGGCTCAGAGAAGCTACATTGCCCAGAGTCATCCACCCAGCGAGCGTCACAGCCAGGATTCTTGACCACAGGTCTGTCTGACACCAAAGAGCAAGTTTCAGTTCACCCAGAGCCAGCCAGCTGGGGGGCCCCCACCATAGCCTGTCTGGGGGGCGCTGACTGCAGTCTTAGGCACGTTTCCCAAGGGAGGGGGGTGTGGCGTTGGCCGTCTCCTGTGCCCACCCCACGCTGGGGTGCTGAATAAAGCTGGTCCTTCCTTGTTCACTGGCTGGGGCTTCATGTGTTTTTACCCAGGTGATCACATCCCCTAGGGGAGGTCCCCACGGTTGGGAGCCTTCCCTTACCATTCTGTCTCCACCATAAAGGGTCCCCTCCTTTATTCTCCATCATAGCACCCCCTTCATTCTCACGGCTGCTTCATCAGAATGACATGTTGGCTTGTTCTGGTGTTTACCTGTGGGCTGGCTGTCACCCTGTAATAGACCATAGGGGACACCAAGGGCAGGGACCACGGCTGTTTCTCTCGGCACTGAACCCCAGTGCCAAGTGTGGAGCCAGGCATACAGCAGACACTCAATAGTATGACGTACAAGGGAATCAGCAAGGGCGGGGGGCAATGGTCAAAGAAGTCAAGAAGTGAAACAGATAATAGCAACATAAGGGTCATGACAGAGGGGGTGGTCACGGGAAGGGGAGGGCTGGCTTCCCAAGGGGCGCACGTCCACCAGACCTGTGGACGAACAGCAGCTCTCCAGGTGCAGAGGTGGGGACAGAGAGACGGTATCAGAGGTAGAACAAAAGCCTGGCCCACCACCAGTTCACCCACCTCCCTGCCCTGTGCCCACAGCCCTGCCCTCCCTCCTCTCCAAGGCAACCCTCCACTGCGCCTGGGTCCCAAGAACCGGCTGTGCAGCAGCCCCGTTCTCCCCCACGTCGTCAGCTTTCCCCTCACACTGGGGTCAGTGGTCCACCCTGCCCTCGCAGCACCGGGCCTACTCTTTGATGTGTTCTCTTCTATTCCATGCCCGCCCACGCCTGGTTTCCTCTACCTGTCTGGCTGCTCCTTGTCCTACCTTTTGTCACCCCGCTCCCCATTTCCTGACCTCTAAACACTGGAGTGCACCAAAAATCAGTCCTCAAACTGCATTCCGACAGAGACCTAGGTTCTTATATTTCTGGTGCTGTGGACCTTTCGCCAGTCTGGGACACCTATGTTTTAAATGCTTAAAATGTTTTGAATGCATAACATACAGAGGATCACAAAGGAAAGAAATGATATTAAAATATAAAAAAGAATATTTGAATATGCTTCTTTATTAATGCAGTGAAGAACAAGACCTGGTCATAGGTCAACTAATTACTGTAATTTCCATGTGGTGGTGATATAAACGTATCTTGAAATTATCTGCAACAGTTTTAATGGGATGTCAATATTGGCAATTTCTATTGGTGGCAAAGTCAGGAGTGGGGCTAATGCTACTATGGTTTGTTGCCTATGTTCATCATGGAAGAAAATGCTAAATTTGAGTGAGAATTTAGTAAAAATAAACATGTCATTTTTCCCCCATCGAAGTTCACAGGCACTTTGCAATTCAATTCTCACTCCTTGGGTGTCTGTGGACCCCAGGTTTAGAACAATGTCCTACACCCTCTCCTTAGGTAATCTAGCTTAGATCAATGACCCTCAAACTCTAGTGGCATCTGAATCCCCTGGAGGGCTTGTTATGACAGAGTCAGTGGCTCTGGGTGGGGCCCAAGAATCTGCATTCCTACCCAGTTGCCAGGGGACGCCGGTGTTGGTCCGGGGGCCCCACTCTGAGCAGCAATGAGCCAGCCTTTGACTGCCAACGTCACCTATTCACCAATGACTCCCACATTTACATCTCCAGCCCAGAATTCTCTCCTAACTCCAGAAGCACATCTCCAACTCCCAATTTAACACCTCTACTGGGAACCCCAAAGGAAATATGTCCAGAATAGAACCAGTGATTTCCAGCCCTACCTACTATAGAATCCATGAGCTCACAAGCTTCCATATGGAGAAAATGGGACGACCTGGTTGTCAAGACAAAACCCTAAAAGGTTTCCTTGATTCCACTCTTGCCCTCACCACCCTCATCCAGCTGATCAGTGAGTCTTGTTGACTCCACAACCCTCAGCCGGCCGCTCCTCTCCAACTCCACTGCCACCACCACTGCCCGTGACCTCTGCTCCTGGCCCCGTCCAGGTGCCCCCACACAGCTGCCAGAGAGACCTTTCTAAGATCCTGCTGTCCAGCAGAACTTTCTCTGATGATGGAAATGTTTTATACCTGCACTAATACGGTAGCCACTAGCCACGTGTGGTTATTGAGCACTTGAAATGTGGCTGGTGAGATGGAGAGACTGAATTTTATTTAATTTTAATTAACTGAAATGTAGCTACTGGCTACTGTACTGGATAGTGTAGTTCTAAAGCATAAATCCGCTTGCACTGCTTCCCTTAAAACCCTCAAATGGCTCCCCATCACAGCCACCATAAAATCCAAGTCATAGGGCACAGCGAAGACCCTGTGTGGCAGCTAATGTGCAGAAAGAGCCCCCATGAACCATGCCTCCCAGCCCCCACGCCCTTGGGTAGTCCCCTCCCACCCGAACCTGGGCTGGCACGTGACTCAGTGTAACCCATAAAACGTGGCAGAAGTGACATTCTCTACTTTAGCACCCAAGGGAGCCCTGAGCTGTCACAGAAGAAGTCCACCCTGCTAGAAAGACCACGTGGAGAGACCCCATGGAAAGGGAGAGCCCTGAGACTAGGGGAGAGAAAGACAGGTCCAGTCTTCCCAAGCACCCGGCCGAGGCTGCAGACCCCCCTGGGGCCTGTGGGAAGGGAGAACACACGCCCTGTCTAAAGGGGTGGTGGCTCCTCGGCTCCAGGTCACTGCTGCTAGTGGGACACGGGACCAGTGTGGCCAGGGCCTCTGATTTCTAAAAGCCAGAAATCTGGACTCTCAATCTCTCGATATTGGCTCTGACGTGTTTGGCTGTACAGGACACATGTAACTTGTCTCCGGGCTGAGTGTGGCCAGTGAGTTTGCAACCTCTGATTCAGATGGCAGGAAGGGTGTTCTGGGCAGAGACTACAGCAGGGCAAGCAGAAGCCAGGAGTGGCCAGTGGGTCAGTTTGGATGGGACTGGGAAGGGGAGGCATGGGACACAGGGATAGCTATGTGGCCTTGGGCAAGATACTTAACCTCTCTGGGTCTCAGTTGCCTCATCTGTAAAATGGTGCCACCTCACAGGGTTGTTGAGAGGCTCTGCTGCGATAATACATAAAAGGAGCTGAGAAGAGTCTCCCGTGGGGTTCCTTGGCACCCCCAAACGCACGGCACCCGCATCCTTAAGATCTGAAGTTCCTGGTTCTAGCAGTGAGATGATGGTGGCACCTGGACTGGACGGCCCTTTGGAGCTGACCAGGTGCTTCCAAACCCACCCCTCGCCCTCCCCTGCTTTACTCCTCATCATAGCACCTACCGCCCAGGGACGCGCTTTTCAGCTTGTCCACTGCCTGTCTCCCTCCACTAGCGCAGGAACCTTGCCCACCTACTCCTTGCGTTGCCCAAGAGCCGACAGCCCACCCTGCAACACAGAAGGTGCTCCATGAAAGTTTTGTGAATGAATGAATGTGTAATAGCTCATCTAATCCTCACACAAGCCTTGTGAAGGGCTGGCCCCGTGGCTTAGCGGTTAAGTGCGCGTGCTCCGCTGCTGGCGGCCCGGGTTCGGATCCCGGGTGTGCACTGACGCACCGCTACTTCAGCCACGCTGAGGCCGCGTCCCACATACAGCAACTAGAGGGATGTGCAGCTATGACATACAACTATCCACTGGGGCTTTGGGGGAAAGATAAATAAATAAATAAAATTAAAAAAAAAAAAAAAGCCTTGTGAAGTGGGTGGTATCATTATATTATTATCATCAGCACACCCTCAACGTAAAGAGGTAAAAACCGAGGCTAAGATGGGTCAAGTGACTTGTAGGGCACTGCCTGGCCAAGAGCGGGTAGAGCTGGACTCGAGCTCACGGCTGCAAATCCTAAGGCCTTCTCACCACCCACTGCCTTCCCCAGTGGGGAGAAGAGCAGCCCCTTCCTGAACCAGCCAGCAGGGGCTCCACACCTCAGGGGCCTGGAACCCCTACCCAGAGTCTCAGGAGGAACCGCCAGGCGCCTGGATGCTGGCTCTCAGCTTGCCGGGGACTCTGCGGGGAGGCCAAGTGGGCTCACGGCTCCCCACCAAGTTTCAGGGAGGAAAGGGATGGAGGGGACGGGGAGCAGGTAAGAGGGGCCCCCGCAGGATCTCCGTACCTTGTTGATGCTGAACTGTCCCTCGAAGCGGCAGCCTGCCCCGTTGTTCAGCGGGATCTTCATCGAGTTGTCGATGTGCCCCACTTCGTGCCTGCCCATCTCATCCTGTATGTCGAGCCCGACCACTGCAGGAGCCAAGGACAGAAGAGGGTCAGAGACCCCCAGAGGAACGAGGGGAGGCTGGGGACCAGCCCCTCCTCTCAGGACCCCTCCTTCATCCACTCCATGGAGCTCACGGTCTGGGGCCCAGAATCACAGAGAGGAAGTCAGCCAGCAGAGGAGGAGGACAAAGCGATGGCTGGACCAAGAGGGAGCAGGCCCACAATGTCCCCATCTCCTGCCACCGCCTGCGGCATGAAAGGAGAGGGGAAAAGAGCTGGGGAGCCAGCAGCTAATGGGGCCAGGGATGGAGGACTGCGGGGTACAGGGGTGATGACTGCTGAATGAGGCTGCAGGGAGGCAGCGGAGGGTCAGGGTTAAAAAGGTGCCTGACTTCACTCACATGGAAGATAAACAAACACAGATAAGGAGAATAGACTGGTGGTTATCAGAGGGGAAGGGGGTGGGGGAGAGCATAAAGGGTAAAGGGGGACATATGTACGGTGACGTATGACAACTAGACTTTTGGTGGTAAATAAAATGTAATCTACATAGAAGTCAAAATATAATGATGTACACATGAAATTTATATAATGTTATAGACCAATGTGCCCTCATTAAAAAAAGGAAAAAAAAAATAGGGCGTCTGAATCCTGGCCCTGCCTTTTACCAGCTGTGCAACCTTGGCTGAGGCACTCAACCTTTCGCTGCCTCAGTTACTGTCTCTGTAAAACGGGGGTGATGATAACTACACCCTCCTCAGAGGACTACAAGGATCACATAGTTAATATGTGCAGACATGCTCAGAACCGGCTCTGATGCACAGTGGGGGCAAGTGCTAATAAACATCAGCACTTAACTATCTCAGCCTCTGGGTTCACTGGGTGGACAGGCTCAGCAGTCATGCATTCATTCATCCTTCATTCATTCACACCTCCTTTACTCAACGCCTATTCCTTCAGGCCCTGCCCTCCAGGAGCCTGGGCACTTTTGTGGGTTCCTTAGTTCACTAAATGGGAAACGTGGGGCCTGGAGTCCTGGCCCTTGACTCCAATGTCACTCTCCATCCCCTCACTGTGACTCAGCTTCCCCATCTGTAAAATGGGCCAACTGCATTCTTTGAGATGGCCCAAGTGGCAAGGGGGAGGGCGGCTGTAAACTATGGAAATGCAAGAATTTCCTTGCAAGAGGCACTAGAAAAAAAGTTGCAATACAGAGAAAGAGCAGCTGGAAGCAATTTTAAGGGAGCCAACCCTAAAAGGGAAAAATGGGAACAATCCCGTGTTCCTCAATAGGGAAGGGGAAGTGAGTGAGGGCCCGGCCGCAGAAGGGAACATGATGCAGCTATTACAAAGGGCACTCACGTGTTTGTAGTGTGTGGGGATGCTGCTGCCGCAATGCTCGGTTTAAAAGAAACGCAAGCAGGTCCCCATTTGACTCAGCAGTTCCACCTCCAGGAGCCCGTCCTCCAGACACACACGTGTCCAGACGTGTGCACAACACTGCTCTGGGCAACCTTAATTGAAATCGTGACAACTGGAAGCAACCCAACTGCCTGTCAACTGGGGACGGGTCAATGGAACATGGAACAGCCTTCTCCGGATGCTGTGCAGTAGGTACAGGAATGAGCTAAATCCGTAGGTGGGGAGGGGCAGCTCAGAGCGGGGCAATGGCTAAGAGCGTGGGCTCCTCTGTAGTTCCTGGCTCTGCCCCTTACTAGCCGCGGGACCTTGAGCAAATCACCTAAGTTTTCTGGGCCTCAGCTTTCTCCTCTATCCTAGACTTGGGAGGATTTTAAAAATTAAAACAGCACTTACTACGTGCTGGACATTTTTCTAAGTGCCTTTTATGTAAGAATGCACCACCTGAACATCCCTGTGGGGAAGATAATATTATCAGACCCATCCTATACTGGGAGACACTGAGGCACACAGAGGTTAAGCTAGGAAACAACGGAGCTTGGACTGGCACTCACCGAGTCTCGATCCAGGGCCCACACCCTTTGGCCGCTCTGCTAGAACACTCGCGTCTTAACGCAGTAACACAGCCAAGGGATTCAGGACAAGGCCCGGCCCGGCGTAAGAGCCAAATATACGGCAGCTGTGGTTATTATTTTACTAATAGTATGAGTAACGCAAGAACAGCGCCAAGGTGTTAGCAGAAAAAACAAGAAACCCCAGAAAGGTCCCATGTCATTGGGTCCCAATTATGTAAAAAGAAAAAAAAAAACCCAAACGTGATAGATGTTGATAGACAGACACACACACACAGGGGTACTAGCAGAAGCTTCCTCTGGGGTGGATGGCACCCTGGGGAACACCTACTTCTTTTACTTTTTTCTTTATACATTTCTGTATTTTGAACATGTATCTTTTTTAAAAACAAAAAATGTATTCCTGTATTAGTTGTGTAACAAAAAATATTGTTTTTAAAAGCAGGATATGAGATTGCACACGCAGATGATCTCAGCCATGTTTAGAAAGGAGGGCCAACAGGGCGGAACGGTGTCAAATGTTGACCGATGCTGTCACTGGGGGGTGGAATTATGGGCGATTTCTCCTCTCTCTGCTGCTCTGATTTTCCAAAGGTACAATGATGAGCATGCATTTTTTTCTATAGTAAAAATTTGAAGTTCTTTTAAAGAAAAGCCAGGGCGAGGGGCTTGAGTGGGAGCCGCCTGGGTTCGGGTTATAGCCCCACAGAGCAGCAGGACCTGGGGGTGGTGCAGCCAGCAGCTTGAGGTCACCCGGTCCCTCCTGGGCCACGGCCCGGAGCTGGGACGGAGCCTGGAACCACATCCCTTCCCTCCCCTGGCCCACTGGTCCCAGCCCTCTGGCCTGACTAAGAATTTCCTTGTTCCAGAGTCATAATCAACTCCTGAATGAGAAGCTGCCAGACGAATTATTTTTCTAAGAGAAAGAGAAAAAATAAAAATAAAACCAACTTATTTCAACAGGTTCCTTGGCTCAGGGCCCACTGTGGATTAAAAATGGTGACGTAATTCTCACCAAACGCAAAAACAGGGCTGAATCTCTCCCTATCGCTGGCCGCAGACCCACTCAATGTTCTGCTCTCGGTAGGAAGGAAGGAGGTGGGAGGAGGGGAAGGGCCTGCATCGGGTTATGTGCCAGGCTGGGGCAGAGGGATGGTTAGAGCCCCAGTCCAGGAGGGGACACCCAGTCTACTTGACCCCTAACAAGTCTAGAAACCAGCTCATCAGACCCTCCCAACAACTTCAGGCACTAGACAGCACTACACCCATTTCACAAATGAGGAAACTGAAGCTTTGAGAGGTCACCTTCAGCAGGGTCATGCAGTTTTAGTGAGCAAAGGAGCCAGAATCTGACTCCAAACCAAACTTCCCATGAGTTTTAAGTAATTCATTCTCTTGGTGGAAACAAATGAAAAAAGCAAACAAAATAGAGTGAGAAGTAAAAAAGGCAATTTCCCAACGGCTGCTGACAGCTCAGAGCTGCATCCTTTCCAGGTGCCTGCTCTTGGCTGGCTGGAGGTCTCCTTGCCTTGAGATGCTGGAGAGGTTGTGTGACCCCCACGCTCCCCCACACACCACCCTGCAGCCATTAGCCAAGGATTTGGATAATAGCAGCCCGGCCCCCTTGGGGCTAGATGGGACACACTGAGGTGTCATTCCCACATCACAGCTCCCCGTGGGATCAGGCTGTGAAGAGACTACACCTCTGCTTGTCCTCTCTTCCCCCTCGCCCTTCCAGGCTCCTCCTGAGAGCTCTCGCTTAACAAATCAACAAATCACGTGCAGAGACTCTCAGGCTCTGCTCCTTGGGAACTTGACCTAAGAGCCACCCCCCACCCCCACACCAACATGGCTCCTCTCCAGAGGCAACCCTTGTTAGCAGTTTCTTGATTTTTTTTTTTATTCCAGAAAACCTCCAAGTGCATGCACATTTGATCACATTCTCCCTCCAAGAGTGGGGAGAATCTGATGCTACCTGCTGTTTGCAGCGTGCCCTGCTCGCTTCACTTGTCCTGGTTATCTCGCCATTTCTGCACACGCAGCTCTGCCTACAGAGGTGTCCTGCTGGAGCAGAGGGCTGCTGGGAATACTCACATTCGCAGTGCAAATTGGGTAAACTGATGTTCAGGCTGACGTCGATTTTGCCGCCACTGTCCTTGTCTGGGTCATCGACGTAGAGCTCGTTCACGCTGAGGGAGACAAGTAGAGAAGCCTTCGCTGAGATGGGAGCTCCCGTCCCGGCTGCAGGGGACAGCCAAGGGCCACTTCACTTGGTGACCACTGCTCAGATAACCTGGACCCCCATCTGAGAGAAGTCTGTGCCTGCTCCGGCATGGGGAGCAGGGCTCCCACCTCGAGGGTGCTCTCCAAATGCTCGCCTTACCACCTAGAGGGAGGGGAAGGGCCGGCACTGAGAGCAGAGCTTTCAGTGTCAGGCAGACTCAAGTTCCAATCCTGGCTCTGCCGCTTTCTATGTGAACTCAAGCAGGTGACTCCCCTCTGCGAAACCATGTGTGAAATAGGGATACCACCACCCACTGTTCATGGGGTGGTCTGAACACTTAAATGAGAAATGTGGGCCTTACTAGGGATCAGGGCCTGGCACCAACGGGCACACAGCACCTTACTCCCTCCTCTCTTGAGCTCCCTTCCCACCCAGCTGGGAAGTCGGGGACTCCCTGGGTGCTCATCTTCAATGTCCCAGCTCTCACGAAGCCCTGGGGCGGGCACCAGGTTATGAGACACGACTAGAGTAATATATTCATTTCCTGTGGCTGCTGTAACAAATTATCACAAAGTTAACGGCTTAAAACAACACACCTTTATTATCTTAATGCTTCTGAAGGTCAGAAGTCTAAAATGGGTCTGCAGGGCTGTACTCTTTCTGGAGGCTCCAGGGGAGAATCCATTTTCTTGCCTTTTTTGGCTTCTAGAGGCCACCTCAGCTCATAGCCACTTCCTCCATCTTTAAAGCCAGCCCCAGAGCATCTTCTCTCCTCTCTGACCTCGTGATTCTCTCTTATAAACTCTTGTGGTTTCATCCTGCCCACCTGGGTAACCCAGGATGGTCAGCCCATCCCAAGACCCTTGACATAATCACATTTGTCAAGTTCCTTTTGCCGCGTGTGTTAACATAGTCGCAGGTTTCAAGGATGGGGACGTGGACATCTTTGTGGGGGAGGCACAGTTTGGGGGCAGGAGGCTCCATGAACAGCCATGACACCTTGCTATTGGTGACAAGGGCGCCACAATAGGATCTGTTAGTAACATGCATTTATTTAACAAATACTTTTCGAGCACCGACCACCAGTCAGGTACTAGAGACAGTGAGGAAGAGACAGCCGTGGTCTCTGCCTCCATCGAGCTTACAGACACCACTCGTCTCCTAAATCAATACCTTACACCACCATGATGACCGCTTTGATGGAAAGCTGAGGCTCGTCATGAGAGAAACTATCGGGGTGACTGACGTCTGGGGAGAGTGGGCTGGGCAGACCTCTTTGAGGAGATGGGAGCTGAGGTCTGAAGGATGAGGAGGCTGCCCTGACAAGGAGGAAGGGAGAATTCTTGGGATGGTGTGTGCAGAGGCCTGGGAGTGGGAGGGCACGGCTCTGGGAGCTGGAAGAAGGTGGTTGTGGCTGCAGTGTCGAGCACAGGGAAGCATGGTGGGTGATGCGGCCAGAGAAGGGGCGGGGCCATGGTGAGGCCTTCAGACTTGACCCTGAGTGCAGAGGCATGGACAGGCCTGTCCTTTAATAGGCTCCTTCTGGCTGCTTCAAGGACGACTGAGCGGAGGGGCCACCGTGCATTAGGGAAAGCACATGGGAGGCTGCTGCAGTAGCCCAGGTGAGAGATGGCGGCCTGGACGGGGTGTGGCGGGGATGGAGAGGAGGGAGGGAGGGATGCCGGGCAGGCAGGACTCGCTGATGCACGGGGTGTGGGGGTAGTTTGAGGGAGGCATGCAGAAGGCCAGCCACGTTTCTTTCTGGAACCATTCGTTGGGCTGGGAGCCCCTGGAACAGGAGCGGGACTGGTGGGGAGGGATAGTACCGAGTTCCCGTGGCCGTGCTGAGCTTGAGGTGTCTAGGAGACATCCCTGAGGAGCTGCTGGGTGCACGTCGGATGGCTGTCTCTGAAGCCCACTCCTGATTCTCAGATGACTCCCCACGGGGAGAGGGAACTGAATTTAAAGGCTGAGCTAGTGGGCAGTGACAGGGCAGTGCTGGAGGTGGCCGGGCTGTGGTTATTTTAAACACTAATTAGGCCCCTTGGGTGCCGTCCACAGGCTGTAAAGGAAGATTGCCGGCTCTAAACAACTGGACTCTAGGAGGGCCCTGTAAACAGCCACTTCTTTGGGAAAGAATGAGTGGAGCAGGGCAAGGGAACTTGCTTTTACTAAGAGCCGGTCTCCGTGCCCCTAGCTCCTCGTGTGATGCAGCTGGAGCTCAGTTAACAAGGAACGGCAGGCTCAAAAGGATACCTGGGAATTGTTTCCTTGTAGGGGTCACCAGGATGTTCCCAGAGACAAGAGAGCGACAGGGGCAGCTTAGTCTTCAGACTGCTGTGCCTCCAGCCCACTAAGCCAGGAAAGGCCCAATCGGGGCCTGTGTGCATTCACGTTATCCCATCTGCCCCTGTGAAACGTCCTGATCCCCACTGCAAAACCAGGAAAGGAGGCTCAAAGAGGGTGAGTCCCATCCCCAAGCTCACACAGCAGGAAATGGCCGAGCTGGAGTCCCACCCCAGGCCTGCCTCCTGCCCGGGCCCCAGGCTCGCCAGGGCTCCTGCTGCCTCCCCTCCCTCTCCTCCTCAGCATCCTGGGTCCAGGGAGAAAATGAGGGGGCCTGGCCCTCTGAGGCCACAGGGTGTGGGGAGGGGAGACAGGAGCCTGTGCTTGGCAGCCTCACAGCACTGGCCCCCATCAGAGGACAGGAAGAACAGATGAGCCAGTGCAGGAGAGCCAACAGGATCACAGGAGGTTCTGCGGGGGCAGAATCAACTTCTCCACAGCCAAATGCTCCTCCTTAGCCTTCAGCTCCCAACTTCTACCCCAGCCTTTTTTTTTTTCTTGTGAGGAAGATTGGCCCTAAGCTAACATCTGTGCCAACCTTCCTCTATTTTGTATGTGGGATGCCACCACAGCATGGCTTGACAAGCAGTGCGTAGGTCTGTGCCTAGGATCCAAACCAGCGAACCCCAGGCCGGTGAAGCAGAGCACGTGAACTTAACCACTGCGCCACCAGGCCGGCCCTTCTACCTCAGCCTTAATTCGAAACTTCAGAGGGTTGTTGAGTAACGAGATTGCTGGGAGAGTGAGACTCTTGAAGCTACTCACCTTTCCCACCTGGGAGGCGAGGCCACTGCCCATCACTGAGGGATGATGTCACCCCCTGGCAATCCTCTGGGGGTGACCTCAGTGCAGAGCCAGGTGAATCCCAGGTGTGGCGCCAAGGTGAGCTCACCCTCGGGGCCCCAGGAGGCCTCGCCCAGCCCACTGGCTCCCAGGGGCTGAAGTGCCGCCCAGGACAAAGGGGCCGAGGGGCCAGGGAGGGATGGAAAACGCACTGGCCTGCAGAGCTTGGGGCCAGTCTTGTTACGTAAGGCCAGAACTGGCTGCTCCCAGGCGCCTTCCTGAAGGGCCTCGGGCTGTGGAATAAACACGGCTCAATCACCTGTGCCGCCCACCCGCTGAGGTCAATACAGCTGCCTTCCGAGTCCAAGGCAAATGTTCCAGGGCCGCTGGCTTCCTGCCACCCCCAGCCAGCGTCGCAGACCCGACCACAGCCGCCACTCGCAGGTGCCTGCCAAGGCTGGCTAACATCATTGGCTGGGGCTGAACTGATTTTAAAAGGCCAGCAATCGGCCTACCTGGAGGGGAAATAAATGTTCTGTGGATTCACTGCTGTTTGGAGACTTGTGTGGGCCTGACTCCTCCTGTCACTAGTGTGGGTGATGAGAAGGCCCATGGGGCAGCGCCAGACAGATGTGGGCTCACCTCCTGGCTCTGCCACTTGGCGGGGGGCACCTGGGACAAGTTGCTTCACCTCTCTGAGCCTCAGTTTCCTCATCTGTAAAACTGGGAAAGCTCTCTATGAAGTTTGAAGATAGGCAAAATCAATCTATGCACTAGAAGTCAGAATACTGGTGGGGGTTACTGACTGGGAGGGGGCAGAAGGGAACGTTCCAGGTGGTAGAAGGAGTTGTCTTGATGGGGTGATGGTGACAGGGGTATAAACATGGGCCAATAGTCACCGAGTCTCACCCTTAAGACTTGTGCACTCTGCTGTTTGTAAGTCACCTACACCTCACTAAAAAGAAAGGAAAAAGGAGGGGAGGGAGGGAGGAAAGAAAGAAGGAAAAAGGGATAAGGATTCCAGCTACTTCATGGGGCTGTGAGGACCGCTGGGTAGCTGTAGGCTAGCTTGGGGCAGGGGTGTGTATGTTACTCAGCTCTCTAGCACAGGCTCTTCCAGGTAAAGAGAATAAAGCATCACGGAAGAAGTCCAGGGTTCAAATCCTGGCTCTGCCACCTGCTGGCTGATTGGCCTAGTGCAAGTCGCTTTGCCTCCACTAGCCTCAGTTTCCCCAGATGTAAAATGGGGACAAAGATTTGGCACAGCCTTAGTAAACAGTAAGTGCTCAGTAACCGTCCACTACTTTTACTGTTATTAGTAACATCACTGTTTACTGGGTTGATAATAACAGGTATACCAAGAGTACCACCTCCTAGCATTGCAGTGAGGGTTAAACGTGCTAACTTGTATACAGCGCTTAATGCAGTCCCTGGTATATTCTAAGGCCTGCACAAAAGCTGGCCTTGCTCACAGCTAATCAAAGATGTCCCAGTTCTGAGCACCCAGCTGGTGCCAGGCCCTGAGCTGGGAGCTTTCACATGTAGCACCACATTTAATGCTCACAGCAAGCCAGTGTTTAATAGGGGTTACTGTTCTCTTTTCACAAGGAAGAAACAGGGCTCAGAGGAAGACAGATAAAAGACTGGCCAAGATCACTCGGCCAGGAAGAGGCAGAGGCAGGGGATCTGAAGCCAGAGCCACCGGAGCCCAGAGCCATACTCTTTCCACTGCATTACACGGATGGGACAGGAATCAAAAACTGAGGAGCAAGTGGCCCCGAAGTAGACCTGTGACGCAGGAGTCACCATCTTTCTGATAATCTTCAGATGCCCACCCCTACCCCACCCTACAGGGCATGGAGGTGCTAAGGGGTCCACTCTCTTTGTGCTCCACAAGCTTCCCTCTGTCACCTCCACCTGCCACACCCCAGTGGGCGGCAGCATCTGACTCCCCCACCAGGACAGGACTCCCTGAGCTGGCCGCACAGAGGTGCTCACACCTCTGTGGAATGAACCGGGGAGGTGACCAACGTGCACTGGTGGACAAGTGGGGGACTCTAGGCAGCGTCAGGGAGTCAGGTGGACTGTGTGGGGGTCAGTAAGCAGTGGCCATGTAGGGAGAGAGGAAGAAAGGGACTGAGGAGGTAGGGGTGGGGAAGTGTAGGTGGAATGTAAGGGAGGGCCGTGAAATTCTAGGCTGAGGTGTGAGTCTGATGACATCTATGGAAAACAATTTTACTTGCTTTTAGAAGAACACTTGAATAGTTTGGATTCCTGCCCAAAGTCACTGATCTCCATGCTTAATAATTTGATTTAATGGAAACTTACACAGGAGTGGGGCCGACAGCAAGGGCCTGGGGTGAGGAGGGGAGGGGAGGGGAGGGATGCAGGTTATGCAAGCAAGTTCTCCGGGACCTTGAGTTTTAAATCCTGACTATTCCGGGTGTAAGTGCATCCATTACCCACCAGACATCTCCAAAATCATCCCTTCACAGCCACCTAGTCCTGCCCCCAGCCCCTTCTCTGTGGTCATTGTCCTTGGACCCTTAGCCCCTCTACCTTGGGTCATCACCCAGCCTCCTCACCAGGGCCTTGGCCACCAGGGTCGCCCCGGCCCAAGCCCTTCACAAGAGGTCATCCTTCTGAGGCATGAACCCGATCCTGTCCCTCCATGCTCAGAAGCCTTCAGGCCTCCCACTGCTGCTTCACGTGACCTCCGTGTCTCTCCACCTGGCCCTGGCTCACAATCCAGGTCTCAGAGTGGGTAACCTGGGCTCCGAGGGAGACGTCCGGCTCCTCCACCTGGTTAAGCTCCTAACTGGCCTCCCCACTCTGGGTCTGCTACCCGGAGTGTGTGAGGACACAGTTAAGGTAACCTCCAAGCTCCCACTGGGTAGGCAATGGCTTCCTGGAGTTCCGCAGCCACCTCACCCCAGAAGGGTGCATCCAAGTCTTCCGGTCAACTATTCTGACCAAAGAGCAGTGGCTCCCATGCACCTGGGGCTCCCAAATGCTCTGGGCAGAAAAGGGTTGGGTGACCGTGCTGGGCGCCGAGTCTGGGCTCTGGTGACAGACAGACCCGGGTTTGACTCTGGCTTCACCACTTACTAACTTCATTGTGGTTTTAGCCTCCTGGTGCCTCCACAGTTTCCCCAGCTGTGAATTGGGACTAACGCTAACAGCAGGACTTAACTCAAGGGGTTTTGTGACGCTTAAATGAGATAATCATTGTAAAGGTGCTGGCACGTGATTGCCTATTATAAATCATAACTGGAAAGTATAATGAGTTGTATTATGCTATAAATGATCAATGGAGAGTTCCAGTTACTACACTTTCTTATTATAAATCCTCACCAGGTTAATAATTAAGAGCAGCCAGAGCCTGGGTAAAGGCTGGAATGTTCTGGAGCCACGTTCTCCAAGGAGAGGGGGCTGCTCCCCTGGAAACACGAAGCCTCAGAGCACCCTGTGGGGCCACTTTCCCAGGGATAATTAATGGCCTGTCTAGAGCCCAGGTTGGAGTCCAACCACGCAAACAGGCCTCCCTCCCCCCGGGGCCAGGCCAGAATAGCATCTTATGTCACTGATAACCACAGGCCAAGGTTGGAGCGATGTTGACCCAACCAGCGATGACCTCATTTCCTTGGGTTACAACCTCATGGCAGGTGGGGGGGCTGACCCACTGTGATCACAAAACTGCCAGGGAGAGCCAGCCACCCAGAAAAGGAAAAGAACTGTGACCTTCAGTTTCTCCTGAATTGGCAGGGCTTCCCAGGGGTCAGAGAAGCTTCTGACAGAGGGAAGAGCCCAGAGGAGCAATCCTTTTTCCTCTGGATTTTTCTGTGGAGTCCTTAGTCCTCAGCCCTGTAGATTCTCTTTGGGCAATTCCTGCACCTGGTCATGAGGCCACAGAGAGAAAGGGGGCATTAGGGTCCCTGCATGGTCATAGAGGGAGCCTCTGGCCCTGGACAGGTCTCTCCTCTCATCCTCGCCTCGCTCCCTCTCTCCAGCCACTTACACTGCAAATGGAGAAGTACTTACTAGCACAGGGCTGGACACAGGGCACACACTCAGTGAACGGCCCCCAGCATTTTTCTCTCTCCCCACCCCTCATCCTTCTTCCTCTCCAGGGGCGTGCTGGGACCAGAGTGTCCAGAATGCCCCCAGCAGCCAGGAAGAGGAAGTCCTGGAGAGGGCAGGGGGCAGAGCGGCAGGAACACACCGTGCTCTTGGGAAAGCAGCAGCCCTGCCCTGGGTAAACAGAGTGAGCTGTCAGGCCTGCTGGAGTGTCCCTCCACACGGCAGGTGGGGCCCCACCTGCTCCAGTCGCAAGCTCCGATGTCAGAACTCACCTGTCGGGGGCCCACGGCCTCAGCACCCTGCCTCACTGTGGGCTGAGCTGATGATAACAAGACACCCCTCACAATGTCAGCAGGAGACACGGGAGGGGACGAGGAAATTAATACACACGGAGCACTTATTACATGAAAGGTCCTCAGTGGCCCTATAACCTTTGTAGTGTTAGATGGGGAATAAATATGAAATGGATAAATGCATGCAGAGACATGGATCTATTGATATGAAAGTATATCAGATGCTACGTTAAGTACCTTTCAGGTAAATAATCTTGTTTAAGCCTCACAAAATATCACAAACCTGCTCTATCTCCTGCTCTGCTTTGTTTTTCCCTGAGATCCCTTATCACTAATTGATACATTCTAGCTTTGCTTGGTGACCATCCGTGTCCACCGCCGGCATTTTCAGCTGCTCTGAGCGTGGAACCACATAGTGGTGAATGAGGCAGGCCTGGGCCGACTTTTGGAAGCTCGGGACCAAGGAGCTCATTAATACACAGCAGTGTCCACAGCCTGCCCTGACTCAGTTCCACCTCCTCCATGTTCTACCCTCCTGCTCGCTCACTTTGCTCTGGCCATGCCAGCTCTCTTTCCGCTCTTCACATAAACCAGGTAATTCCTGCCTCAGGGCTTCTGCACTTGCTAGTGCCCCTGCCTGGAACATGTAAAGCCTCCTACCTGGTATCTGTGACACAGTCAGGGCTCCCTCCTTGCTGCTGTCACAAATATACCCCTCTCACCTTGCTCAGAACAGGAAGGGCCTGCACAGCAATCCTCCTCCCAGGCAATGGGGTGCAGCCTGGAGAGACCAGCAGGTGCCTGCACACAGTAGGTCCTTCATAGTACCAGCGGGTCTCAATCTCTTGCTGCTCTCCCTGCTTCCTCCTCCAACTCATGATGGGGTGACCCTGGGATATGCAGTGGCCCAAATGTGCACAAAGGGAAAGATGCTTGACTCAGACAGTCACTCCCCTTTAGGGGCTGGGTGGGAGACGAAGTCCTTTCTCTGACCCCTGCATGGTCAGTGGTCACATCTTGGGAAGCAGACAAGCCTCCTCAGGCCTGAAAGGCAGCTGTGACTCTTATCTGCCCTCCCTTGTTTGGCCAGCAATACTGAGACCCAGAGAGATTTGGCAACTTGCCCAGGGTCACAGAGCAAAGTGGTAATCCAACTGAGACCTGGTCCTGGGTTTCCCAATGCCCTGTCTAGTGCTCTTTCCACCACTCCACAAATCCCCCTGAGCTTGGTGCCACCAGGGTTAAAAACAGGATGAGAGGGACAGAGAAGGCAAACACTCCCACACCAGTGGAGGGTGGGAAGCTACATCCAGAAACGAGTTAAGGGGAGGTGAGACCGGCAGGCCTCGGGAGCCACCTCCTAATCACACGACTGTGGGCAAGTCCCCCGCCTCTCTGAGCCTCAGTCTCCTCATCTGTAAGGTGGGACAACTACCTCCCAGGGCTGTTTGAAGATTAAAGGTGGTAACATGGATACAGCAACAAGGACCACCTTGGGCTAAGCAGCTACGTTGTCAGTTTCCTACTGTCTTGTGGCTGCGAGGGAGGCGAAGGAAACCAAGAAATTCCATGAGTGAAAAAGACCATTCCAATGTTGAACAGGGGAGTGGGTGGCCAGGGCCCAGCCCCGTGATGACTTTCTGGGCTGTAAACATGGAAATGAAGAGGCTTGGAAGCCTTAAGCCAGTGGCGAAGGCAGGAAGCTGCTGGGTCTGACTCCATCTCTGAGGGGCGTCCCAGGAGGCCGCGACTGAATGATTCCAGTGGCATTCTGTGTTACACACGCCCCAGAGCGTTTACTAGATCACCCGGACAATGAAGGATTCTAGGAATCGGGATGCCTTCACAGTGCGTCAGTCGCTGCCAGGAAGCCACGCTGACTCCTCACCGTGTGGGCCCGAGCACAGGGGAGGGGGCTTTGCCGAGGGGCTGGGCTCTGATGTCAGCAACCTCGCCCCCCCCCCCCGGGGTAGGAAGCTGCACCCATTTCTCTGAACTCTTCCAGCTTTACATCAAATGACCCTGTGATGATTCAGAGGAAAAAAAGCCCACTGGCCAAACAAAGGGACGGCACAGATGAGCAAATGATTGCAGTTCATCTGCGGGCCCAGGAGGCCCCCACAGAAGGAAACCAACATTTTCTCTTTGGCTTTAACACAGCAACGTTCACTTCTGCTCTAACTTTAAAACCCCTTTAAGAAACAGAGGAGTGACAGACACCACAGGCTTGGAAACAGGCGTTGGAAGGTTCAGAGGTCTCTTCTTTTTAAAGCTCCTCCCTCTTCTCATCTGGGGTCCCAAAAAGCTCTAGAATGGGCCATCGGGGGGATGTAACTTACACTTCTGTCGTTATAAATCCGGTGAGCTCCGAAAGGAAGAGGAAGAGGATGAAGAGACAGCAGCAGATAGAGACTGGAAGAAACAACACAGACGCACAGTTAAGGGCAGTGGGCACTGAAGGAGGGAGGCTGGCCCCTCCCTTCCCCTCCTCTCCTGCCCTCAGAGATAAGCTGCTTAGAGGGAGGGGGAAGAGGCCCCGCAGATCCTCCGAAGCCCCTTCCTACTCTTGGCCTCAATATGCAGCAGCCACGCTCCCAGAAAGGGAGACTGACCATCTTTGTTTTCTTTTTAATTTTTTTTCTCTTTTTTGTGAGGAAGATTAGCCCTGAGCTAACATCTGTTGCCAATCCTCTTTTTTTTGCTGAGGAAGATCGGCCCTGGGCTAACATCCATGCCCATCTTCCTCTACTTTATGTGGGACGCCGCCACAGCATGGCCTGACAAGCGGTGCATTGGTGCACGCCTGGGATCCAAACCTGTGAACCCCAGCCGCTGAAGCGGAGCGCACGAACTTAACTGCTATGCCACCGGGCCGGCCCCCGAGACTGACCACATTTTGCACTAATCTGACCCTCCCATGTGGACCGACCCCCTACATAGGCCAATCCCCCTGGGGGCCAGCCCGGCTTTCTTTCACAAAAGCACTTTAACGAAGAGGTCAGTCAAAAATAGACGTTGCAAACTGGTGGCCCACAGACGTGTTCTGTTTGGCTTGAGAGATATATATTTTAAAATTTGGAGTCGACATGGAACAATCCGGCAATTTCACATAAAAGTCCAGATTTCTGGCTGCTCCGGAATACTCAAGCCCTTGTTCCCACACGAGGTCTGAGCTCACCAGTTTGCACAGGCCTCACCACTCCCTCCTGCCTTCCTGATGCTGAGGCCAAGGTGGAGTGTCTGTTGCCGTTTATCACCACTCCCCATGGTACAGTCAACACATGCCCCTGTCCCCATCAGAGGCAGCAAAACGAGGACACCAACTGCTGTGCTTCAAGAGAAGGGACAATTCTTTACAGAGGTGAGGAATAGTCCTACAAGTCTGAAATGCAGAGAGAGTGGAACCGAGTGCCAGCGTCGGCCACTGCACTCGGATTAACCTCACCTGCCTGGCCCCTGATGATGATGACTTGTGGCCCCTGGAGTCACTCCCTGGGGCAGGACAACCAAGGACCCTGGGGTATGGCCCTCGACCCGTCTCCAGCCTCAGCTCCTGATACTCTCCAACATCCAAGCACCCAGCCACACCCAGCTACCTGCTGTGCCGTAAACATGCTTCCTTTACTCCTGCGGTTCCTCTGCTGGAGTGACCTTCCCCATCTTCCCTCCTCCTCCACGGTCATCCTGTCTGCCTGGTGAACTCCTACTCATCCTCCCAGGCTGAGGCCCAACTCAAATGTCCCTTCTGGTGGGAAGCTCCTCCAACCCCCAGAAGAGGAGCTGGTCACTATTTCCTCTGTATTCCCAGCCTCTATTTTAACACTTTCCACACTTTATTGGTTATCTGTAGCTGTCTCTCTCACTAGACTGATAGCCCAAAAGGCAAAAATGGCACAGCTCCAGTGCCCAGCCTGGGGGTGGGTACACAGGAGACAACAGTAGGTATCGTGTAAGGCAGTCAGCCCCAGAGTACAAATGAGGGCTGAACCTGCCTTATCTGGGCTTACCACAGAGGCATGCAGTGGGCAAGGGCTTGCATGGTGTGGCCCCACTACTCAACCTGCTGTGTGTCCCTGGGTAAGTTACTTAACCTCTCCTTGCCTCAGTTTCCTCATCTGGAAAATGGCAGCAGTGGTACTACCTGCCTTACAGGGATGCCCTGAGAATTTCCACAACACAGGGCTTGAAACGGTGCCTAGCAGACAATAACAGCTCGAGCATTAGCTCATTATTATGACCTTCATCAGGGAGACCTTGGAGGGTCTGGTGATTTGGGGAAGGTGATTTGACAGACTGGTTGACCCTTCGTTTCCTGCAAAGAAAAAAGTTCCCAGTCCCACTTGCTGATTCTGTTACATTCTTGGCAGCCTGACCCAGACTGGCTGAGCCATCGTGACGGAGGACGCTGAAACCACCTATTTATCATCACCCATCTATCTTACAATGACCCAAGATGCGTCCCGAGTGAAGAGGGAAGAACGCGTGTTTGCTGGGCACCTGCAGTAGGAGCGTCAATGGGCTTCCCGTCATGTCACACCCACCTGACAGGGCAGGAGCCCACGCCGAGGGTGTTGAGAGGGAGGCTCCGAGAGAGGGAGAGATTGGCCTGGGGCCACATCGGACGGGAGGGGACAGGACTGGAAACTGCATTCTGGAACCAATGTCCTAAGAAGAGAACCCCAAGAACTCGGGCTCCAAGTGAAGGGCAGGATTTGGAGACAGCCAGAGTCTCCACCAAGCTTCGAAGACAAGGGGCAACTAGAGTTACTCCCCAATTCTTCCAAACTTTGAAAAAGCTGCATGGGGCAGAGTGAAAGGGTTTTACTGTTTGTTTGTTTTTTTTTTTTAGGAAGAGGTAATACATGCACACGATAAGAAAAATAGTTGAGCTTGTATAAAAAGGCATACTGTTTGAGTCTCTTTCTCACTGACTCACAAATCCTGGCCCAGAGGTACTGCTGTTACAGTCTTGGGTCCTTCCACACGCATACGAGCATCGATGTAGAAGTCCTTTTTCCTCTGGGCAAACAGCAGCGTGATATGCACGTCCTTCTCAACCGCGCTTTGCTCACTCAGCAACCTATGTCTCAGCAGGTGCACGTCAGTTTATGCAGAGGGGCCATGTTTGTTTGTTTGTTTCTATGGCATAGAATTCATTTCCAATGTCTTCTCCAGCTGCTGGATGAACCTACCACGGACGATCGGCTCTCAATGCAAGTGTCCTTCCCCTTCTCACCTGCAAACTGCAGTTATGACACCTCTTGAAAAAGAATCCCGCTGAGCAGGCAAAACAGCCTTCCCTTGGAATCTGAAACCCTTCCTGAGGAGTATCACAGGACCCACATTTCAGAATCACTTTCAAGCCCCTCGCCCCCTCGCCCCGACAACCCATTGGCTGCCGTAACGATCAACAGGCAGAGCACACGGAGGGGTTTTGGTAGGTCAGTGCTGACTTAGACCAATCCAGGTCTTCTAGATGTCTTCCTTGCCCCAAGCCTGCAAACAGGCCCCAACGTTCTAACTCTGTCCAGATGGGAGGTGGGGGTCAGGGCTGGGAAGGTTATTTTCAGGTTCAAAAAAACCTGTGTTCTTTGTTCAAAGCTTGGACCTGAGCTTGGTCAGCCCAGAATGTGGACATGATAAGCGCAGAGTCCGCTCAGCTGAAACCCAAATGTCCAATAGTCCTGATCATATACGCTCTGTGTCTGCTCCCCCTACTGGTCCCTAGACTGGGAGGACAGAGACGGTGTCTCAGCTCCACCGTGGCCTCAGGGTCTAGCACGGTGCCTGGCTCAGAGAAGGTATGAAACAATTATTTGTTGAAAGAATGAATGAATAAGTGAATGAAAAACATGAAGGCAGGTAGGAAGTATTTCAACCAGAAAGGCCTTCTGATACTGAAGGCTTGATTTGGGTTTTCAATCCATGTTTGGGCAAGACACTAAGGCTCTCTGACTCCAGGTTTCTTCTGAACTGACTCAGGCCCTGGGCAGTAGGAACGTGACCCTCGGAGAACACTCGCTAGTGGGAAACCTGGTGCAGCCTGCACAGGGGGCACTGGACCCAAGACTCCGGGAAGTCAAGGAATTTGTCCAAGGCCACATGGCCGCTTAAGTGGAGGAGGCAAAATTCAAACCCCGACCTGTGAGTCTCCAGTGCCCCTGCCAGTGCCTCCAGTTATTAATAGCACTTATTACGACGTAACGAAACGATGTGCTTCTGGGCCTGCGGGCCCGCTCAGCCGTGCGCTCCTCAAGGACAAACACTGAGGCCTATTCATCAATGTGGTCCCAGGACTTGGCCCGGGGCCTGGCCCCAGGACCTGGTTAATAAATATTTGTTCACTAAATGGTAGCTAAGGGCTGGCTTCCCAAGCCTCACGTCTTTCCTCTAGTGTAAGGGAATTCGCCATCACATCCCCAGAGGGCCATCTGGCAGTACCTTCTAAATTTTACAAGGCACATGCCCTTTGACCCAGTAATTCCTCTTCTAGGAAAGCTACCTTACAGAAATAACCATACAAGGACACAAAAATATATGGACAAGGATGTCCATAATAGCAATAAACTGGAATCAGAAATGTCTACCATCAGAGGGCTGGTTACATAATCGGTGGGTCGCCTAGATAATGGCATACGACACAGCGGGAAACAAGAAGTGGTGGCCGTGTGTGTGCTGAGAGGTGTGAGAGGCGTCCAGGACGCACCAGCCGGAAAAAGGGCAGAGAAGAACGGTGTGCAGCATGTTCCTGTCTGTGCTGAGAACAACGACACAGGCATATCAAAGCCTGAATAGATTTTTTAAAAATTCTCGAAGGATACATACTTGATCGTTGAACATACTTGACAAGGGAGAGACTGTCAAGAACTGAGAGGAGGTTTGAGCTGTTGGTTGGTGGGAGGAAGGGGACAGGGAGCCTTATTTGAATTTTTTTGATCAGGTTCATAAACTAGCTGAACAGATAGATGAACAAGCCCCTTCCCTCTCATGTCCCCTGAATATTCTTTCCATGAGGATCAAGGCACAGTGTTACAGCTTCTGCAGTCACAGACGCTCGTGGGCTGTGGGCCCCAGGAGGACAGTGATGGGAAGAGGAGTGTCGTCCATGCACTGAGGACTTAGAATGTACCCCACACCTGACAGGTGCAATCTCATTTAATCCCCAGATCAGGAAACTGAGGCTCAGAGAGGTGAAGTGACTTCTCCAAGGTCACCCAGCTGCTCAAGGGGAGAATGAACCCAGCTCCGCCGGACCCCAGCCAGTGGGATATGAGCCCTGCTGCCTGGCTGCCCTGTGCCCTTCTCCAGGGATGTGGAGATGCAGGGCTCAAGAAGGTATCCACAGCTTCGACAGCTGAGCTGGAGTGGGGGACAGCTGGGCATGGCTGGCCGGGGTGGGGGGGATCCCCAAGGTCATCCCCCTACCTGACAATGGCCTGCCCTGGGAGGCAGCAGTGGACTCCATCCTGACTGCCCGGCCCAAGAGCCCTGCTCAGGGGACAGTCCGCGGGGAGGATCCCTCCCCACCAAGCACTGGAGAGGCCAGGGGGTGCAGGGAGGCCCACCTTTTGTGAAATTTCAGACAAGTCACTTCACTTCCCTAAGTCCACCTTCTCATCTGGAAAATGAGGGCAAAGTACTCCTGCTTGCATGGTGCTTTTGGTTTGCTTTTTTTAAAATAAACTTTTCATTGTGGAGTGATGATAGAGGCTAAGACAGTACAGTGAGTTCCCAGACGCCCTTCCCCCAGCACCCCCATGTTAACATCTTATGGAACTGGGGCACCCTTGCCACGTGAAGAAAGAAACATTGTGCGACACTATGGACTAAACTTCAGGCTGACTTGGACCACCGATCCCCCACTAACGCCCTTTTTCTGTCCCAGGACCCCACCGGGAGCCCACTTTGCATTCAGTCATCACGCATCCCTAGTCCCGAATCTGTGACAGTTCTTCAGTCTTTCCTTGGTTTTGATGACCTTGCCACTTTCTAAGAGCACTGGTCAGGTGTCCCGTAGAATGTCCCCCAACTGGGCTTGTCTGATGCTTTCTCCTGATTAGACTGGGTTGTGGTTTTGGGGTGCCCTTCCCATCGCATCCAATCGGGGGTGCGTGGCGTCCGCATGACTCCTCACTGGTCGGCGCTGACCTTCAGAGCGCGGCTACAACGCAGTCCAGTTTCTCCACAGGAAGGCTCCATTTCCCTTCCCATTCTCTACTCTTTGGAAATGTGTCACCAGGTCCAGCCCACACTCCAGGAGAGGATTCAGCTCTACTTCCTGGAGGGGGACATATTCATGTATATTATTTGGAATTCTTCTGTAAGGAAGACTCAGCCCTTCTCCCCATTTACTTAGATCAGAATGGACTCATGGACTTTTTTTCTTAATTCTTTGGGTTATAAGCCAATAATGCCATTATTTATTTTGTTACTCAAATTGGCCAGCGTTGGTCTTTGGTCTCTTCCAGGTTGGCTCCTGTGTCCTGCTGACACGGCCCCATCATTTTTTGGCTCTGAGCACTTCTCTGCTTTCCGGTACAAGGTGTTCCAGGCTTATTTTGTAGTCTTCCTGCCCCAGGCCTGTAATCAGCCATTTCTCCAAGAAGCCCTGGGTCCTTTTATTGAAGACTGGCATTTGGAAACCAAAATCTGGGTGGGATTATTATTTTTTTAAAATGCACAGAAACATGCTTATGCCAAAAACCCAAATAGTCTAAAAGGTATGAAGTCAAAAGTCAGTCTCCCTCCCACCCCGGAGGCCCCGTTTCCTCTCCCAGGGCAGCTACTATTGACGGTTTCTGGCATCTCCTTCTAGAAACAGATGATGCCCACACCTCCAGGGTTACGGTGAGGACAGAGATGAGATGCGGCACTACATGAAGGGCCTGGCAAGATGCCCATCACTTCTTCCCTCCCTGGCCCAGCAGTTCTGCATAGGGAGAGTGGGGAGGGGGAGGGACAACAGTGAGAAGGGCGGCTACTCACTAATAGCCCCGGTGTACGTCGGCTGCGTAAGGTCCTTGGGCACCTTCCTGTAGATGTCAAACCTGCGGAGAACAAAGGAGACAGGGGTGAGGGGGGTGCAAAGGGCAGGTCTCAGGCAGCAGGGGCAACAATGTGGCTGGTGTGCCCCGCGGTCAGCAAGCCACGCTTCCTCTCAGAACCAGCTCCCCCAAGAGGCCTGTGGGACACCCCTCTGATGGGACCTTGCCCCCACACTGCCCTGTTGCACTTCCCCACAACACTATTACCCCCCAAGATGACCTTGACCCCTCATTTGTTCTGTTTCTTGATTGGTCTTCCCCTCATCAGAATGTAACCCCCAAGAGGGCAGGGACCTGGTCAGGTTTTGTCCCCAACCCCGTCCCCAGACCCAAGCATGAGCCTGGCGCACAGCAGGCACTCAACAGGCATTTGTGGAATGAACTGAACCCCAGGGTCTCAGGTTCCTCTGATGCTGAAGGGAGCGGGGAAACAGTCTTTCCTCAGCTCTGTGAGGGCGCTGCATTCTTGCCTGGCGTTACCTCTCCACCCCCTCTTCCCTTTCCTCCCTCCACCTCCCCTCCTATTTCCACTCCCCCCTTCCCCAGCTCCTGCTTCTGGGAGATTCTTCTTAACTCCAGAGGTTAACATAAAATCCTGCCTGGGGCCCACAGGCTCAGCATCCACTCGTGATGGCTCTGGCTCCCATCTAATGTGGGTTTCCGCCCCAGACGCAGACCAGATGCCTTTCTTTCATGTGGATCCCACCAGAGCAGACAGGGGTGGTGGGGTGTGGTGGAAGAATTTGGGGTTTTGGACTCAGACAGATATGGGTGTAATTTTGGCCAGCTGTTTAAGAGTTAAGGCCCAGGAACCAGACCGCCCTGGGTTCAAATCTTGGCTGGTCTTCTTCCTCACGGTGTGACTTCGGGCAAATGACTCTCTCTCTGAGCCTCAGTTTCCTCATCTGTAAAAACGGGGCTACTACTACGAGACCCTGCCAGGCTATTGGGGAGTAAGGGAAATAAATGTCTGCAGAGGATTAGACATATAGGGTTCGTGGGAGAGGCTCCTCACGAACTTGGCTTCCTTCTCTTCCCCTGAACCTGAGCAGACAGATCCCACAGAGCCGAGTTCAAGTGACAGAGCTCCAAGCCCACAGTGTTCCCAGGCCCTCAGGTAGAACGTGGCTCGGAAGAGGCAGGCTGCTCCGGCCCTCGGGGGTGACAGGCTGGTGACTGGGAAACAATGTGCGCCCTGCTAACCCCTGCGCAATGACTTGGAAATCTTGCATAAGATCTGATACTCAACTCCCGGGTGTTCACTCTAATTACACGTCAAATGTGCTCATTTCCTAAGACCTCAGGGGAGAAGAAATTCCTATAGGCTGCCAAGTTAAAAAGTATCACTTTCTCTCAGGTCTGCTCCGCCACCACTCGCCTGCACTCGGGCCCCTAAGAGCACTAGAAACTGGGGCTGGGAGTGCAATGGGGGTGGTTCATGAGACAGCCATTCATACCCACTCACCTCCTTTATTCTGAAAACGCTGACCCCTTTAACTTCGAGAGGCACATGAAAGGTAAGAGCAGGTACTGCGGAGTCAGCCTGCCTGAGCTCAAGCAGAACTCCACCGCTGTGCGACCTTAGGCACATCATTAACCTCCCTGTGCCTCAGTTCCTCTGTCTGTGGAATGGGGGCAACGGCAGTACCTATCTCGCAGCACAGAAGTTAGGGCCAAATGACTCGAAGCATATAAAGCACTTAGACCCGTGCCTGGCACCCAGGAAGCTATGTGAGTATCTGCTGTTACCATTACTAATGCTCATTTGACTACCATTCAAGAGCACCTACTGTGTGCTGAGATCTCGTTCAAGCACTAGGGACATGGAGATAAAATCGGCCCCATGCACCTGTAGTTTAGCAGCAGAGACAAAGAAGGAAATGGAAGGAGAATGCAGTGGGGCTCCATTGTGGGTTAGCTGGAGGTGCCGGAGAAACCCAGAAAGGCACCTGTTGTGGTCCGTGAAGCTTCCTGCAGGAGGTGATCGTCTGGACAGAGCAGGAGGATGGGAGGAAGGGGGGGTGGAAGCAAAGAGCAGTCCAGGGGGCGAGAACAGCAGAGCAGAGGCCAAGAGGAGGCCCAACCCTGACATGATGTGCACTGCATTTACCTGCACGTGGAGCCAGGACAGGGATGGAGAGAGTGGAGGCTGGGGAGGTGGGAGGGATTCCCAATCCAGCTTCCTGGTCCAGTCAATCCCAGGTCACTCTCGAGCACTCACAGGCAGAAACTGGGCCTCACAGTAAAAAATGTACGATCCATCATTTCAAAACCTGGAGCTTTATGGGAAGTCAGAGGCTGCTCAGGGTGAGGAGGTGGGGGTGGCCTGGGGCAAAGTGTTAGAACCCAATAGGGGTGAGGAGGGAAGAGATAAGAGACTGTTACATACAGGAGACTGACCAAATATGTAAATATAATGAGGATAATGGGGGCCAGCTGCCTCACTGGTGGGGAAGGGAGGTATAAACAGAGAGAAAAGTAGAATAAACCCTGTGCTGCTAGAGTGGACATGGAGGTATCAGTGTGAATTCATGATTTTCAACATACAGAAACTGAGAAATATACACGTGTGTACACATCATATACACATATACTCTCCCAGCTCTTTCCATAGAGAGGGTACAGGAACGGTGAGGGCCTGATAGCAATGAGCACATCTGGCACTCAAATTTTGGCTTTTAAATATCATTCTCTGCTCAAAGGAATCAGTCCCTTGAAAAAACGCCTCATTCCAGGGCTGGGTAAGAAAAATACAAGATGAACTCAGAGCATCTTCTTATGCCAGAAAGCAAGAAAGTACTCAAAGAATGATGGGGACATATCAATAGGACAAGAAGCCAGCTTAAAGGGGCTCCCAGTGGCCAAAGAAGGGACAATGTGAGCATTAAAATCATTAGTGAGAGTAACAGATTGCAACCCACTGGGTAAAACAGGAAGCCATGAGTCTATATAGACATAAGTAAAGAAATGAATAAATCAAAAGTTTGATGAGGAACAGGACATTTAAATACTTTCAGAGTACCTCCCCACAAAATCCTTATTAATTACAAAGGGAAAAAGAGTAACTTTACAGTGAAGTAACTTGACAGACATCATCTTAACCAAGTGACCAAAGTGAGTGTCACCAGTAAGGAGACATGTCATGTGCCTCCTGATATGACGAACTGGGGACAGCACACCATCGCTCTGTGGGGATCTTGCTCAAAACGCACAACCTCAAATGAATCATGAGAAAATATTAAACAAACCCAAACTGAGGGTCATTCTACAAAATGACTGGCCAGCATTTGTCAAAAGTGTCAAGGTCATGAAAGACAAGACTAAGGAACTGTCACAGACTGGAGGAGACTAGAGACATGACGACTGAATCATGAGGGATGTCCTGCATCAGCAAAGGGACGTCAAGGGGACAACTGCTGGGATCTAAATAAGATCTGTGGATTAGTTAAGAGGACCCTGTAGTATTATTTTCCTGGTTTCGGTAACGATCTTTCAGTTATGTAACATTTGGGGAAGCTTGGGTAAAGGGTATATGGGAAATCTTTGTACTATTTTTGCAATTATTTTTGCAAGTCTGAATTATTTCAAAATGAAAAGTTAAAACATCTTTTTAATTTAATGGAAATGAAAAAAGAATTTTAAAGGGGGAGATTTCATTTAACAATCCCACCCAGCCTGCTTTCTTCCTATATGCCTGGTCCCTGTAGGCATCCCTCTCTGAGGGGCTGGTTCACAAATGTTTGCTGAGTGTGCTGGGCCTCAGGCAGAGCATGTCTTCATTGTGGGTGGGGGTGTGGGTGGGGAGGAAGGCTGGGTGAACAAAGGGCAAAGAGAGGAGCTAAGACTTGAACCAAAGGAGACAAGGGCGATCAAAGGAGGTCAGTGCTCCGGACAGAGGGAATGATGCGAAACCAAGATCACTTCCAGCCCATGCTGGGCGCTTCCACACATATATTTAATTCTTATAATAACCCTGGCAGATACTGATGTCCTATTTTTCCGGGAGAAGACTAAGGTTCAGCTATAAGCAACTAGCTCCAAGTCACCAAGCCAATGATTAGCAGAACTGGGATCCAAACCCAAGTCCGAGTCCACAGGCCACGGTCCTTCCACTGCCCTGTACTTGAGGGAATCAGTTTAGAGCTCACTTATTGGTAAATTAGAGTCTCAAGGTTTTGCTTATCTGTTTTTCCAAGGATGTTGCCCAGAGCAGGTGGGAATCTCCTGGAAGACAGAGACCAGTTCAAAATACACAAATTCATTCAACAGATATTTACTAAGTACTGTATCAGGCATTGTTCTACATGGTGGGGAAATGGAAGTGGTCAGGGTAGACATGGCCCCTGCACTCATGAAGCTGCCAGTCTAGCAATGGTTTTGGTTCCCTGAGAAGGGCCACCTAAACAGAATGTTCTCTAATAATGATCCCATTCTCACGCCACAAACCCAAGCTGGGGCGTGTTGGTGGGGTAAAGGGAGAGCCGAAAAAGACCCTGGGTTCAGAGCTGACCACAAGCCAAGTGAGTCAGCAGTGAATGTCACTGAGAAAATGGGCGACCGGGAAGGCTGGTGAGAACCCCAGGCATGTGACAGACCAGGAAGTGAGCCGTCCTCTCTGGCTCACATTAGTCAGTCCCTCACTGCGGTGATGCGATATGATTAGCTGTGGCCACCCGCTGTCAAGAGAATGTAGAGGAAAGGGTAAAGAGAATGGGGGAAGGGGAAGGGACACTTACTGTATACCTACTGTATGCCAGGCTCATGCTAGGCCCTTCACCGGCATGTTCTCATCCAATTCTCTTGCCCAACCTGTGAGTTAGGGATTGTTATTCCATTTTACAGATGAGGTTCAAAGAGGCTGGTGACTTGGCTAAGCTCACACACCTAGGAAGTGCCACAGCAGGGATCTGAATCCAGGCCTAATTTATGTTCTTTTTTTTTTTTAATTTAATTTATTTATTTATTCCCCCAAAGCCCCAGCAGATAGTTGTAGGTCATAGCTGCATATCCTTCTAGTTGCTGTATGTGGGACGCGGCCTCAGCATGGCCGGAGAAGCGGTGTGTCGGTGCGCCCCCGGGGATCCGAACCCGGGCCGCCAGCAGCGGAGCACGTGCACTTAACTGCTAAGCCATGGGGCCGGACCTAATTTATGTTCTTGATGCTCTTCCCAACAATGTGGGGACAAACCGGACCATTTGGATGGAAAATACTTCTTAGGAAGAAAGGTTCAAGAACTGGAATTGCTTAACCTCAAAGAAAGAAAGCTAAAGGATGGATTATTTATGGTTGTCAAATAAAAAAGGCTCTTCCCTGCCCTCTCACTAGACTGTGAGTTTCTCAAGAGCAGGACCTAGGCCTCCTTGCTGCCCAGCCCTGCCAGATCCAGGCCCTTGGAGAACTGACCCAAACGAATGAGTCAATGAATGAATCTGCATGAAGACAAGGTCCACTGGCTGGCCTGAAAAACATCAAGACGAAATGGACAGTGGGGAAGCTGGGAGATGGGTCATCGGGGGTTCTGTGTACTGTACTACCTGTGTGGATATTCAGAAATTTCCACTTACAGAAAGGCAAAATGGGCTTAAATTAAAGCAAGAGAACAATCAACTGGACTCAAGAAGACTGACCTGGGGCAGGAGAGAGGGAGCAGTGACCGGAGTTAGGTGGTCAAGAGGGCTGTCACCGCTGGGACAGGACCCCCAACACAGAGATCCCACTAGAGACTCTCGCCTTCAATGCGCTCCACTGTTGGGTCTAGAAGGTCCTCTGAGACCACCGTGTCCACCCCACTCATTTCATAGATGAGAAAACGGAGGCCCCAGGAAGAGGAGTGACGTGTCTAATTCAAGGTATAACTAAACTCAGAGTACTTAAAACAAATACGAGCTCATAAAAAGCCCGTGAAGTCCTTGCTGTCTCTCGTGCTTTTGAAAAGTCATATGCTGGTGGTTCCCAATCCGGGGTGATTGCCCCCTAGGGGACATCTGTCAATGTCTGGAGACATTTTTAGTGGTCACAGTGGGCAGCAGGGGTGCTACCGGTACCTAGCAGGTAGAGGCCAGGGACGCTAACGCACCCTACAGTCCTACAGTGCACAGGACAGCCCCCACAATGAAGGATTACTGGCCCCAATGTGCACAGCGCCAAAGCTGAGAAACCCCGTTACACGCAGAGCTGGACACGCATCTTCCCCGGGAGCCTGTGTTCCCTCTGAGAGGCCTCCGGTGCCTCTGCTCCGGCTGGGGAGGTCACGGTCACGGCCTGGATGGCCCCCACGGAGACCAGGAATCCAGATGAAGCAGTCTTTCCCTCTCCCTTTCTCCTCTGTGCCTGAGAAGACAGAGCTCACTTGGAGAGAACTGGGCAAGGGAACCCACAGGGAAAAAATAAAGTCCATCTGGATTTCTGACTGACTTAACGGTGAAGTACGTGTCACTATTTTAATCAAAAAGGTGCCGAATCCGTGCCTCTAACTTCAGTACACCTTAGGATACAACAAATTCCTTAGGACAAAACATACGTCAACATCCGTACTAGGAGTCAAGGAGAATATAGGATTTACTTAGCAGAAATTCACTCCGTAGGCCACATCCAGCCTATGGAGCGAGGAAGGGCTACATCACCTTGTCCAAGATAAACACGCGTGGCTTCTCCCGCTCCCGAGCGAGGGAGCTGCCGCTGGACATCTCTGACTCGTGGATTTCTTCTGTAATCTCTTTTCATGGCCGAGCGCCTCAGCTTTGCTATTTTAACTTTCGCGGCCTGGGACCGCGCTTCTCCCTGCTCTCGCAGACCAATCTCAGAGCACCCTGTGGTTCGCCATACGTAGGCGGCTACCAGGCAGGCGCTCGTGATGTCACTGTTTCCAGGGCTTAATGAAATTAGACGCCATTTAGGAGCAAGGCATTGGAAGTGGTGGGTCATTCGTTCCAAAAATAGCCAGCCAGGCTTTTAGTTGGCACTTGGGCCTGGTCACTGCTGCCCACCGGCCTGTCAGAGCCCTTGGTGCCGAGTGCCAGGGAGTGAGGTGAAAAATGTGCTTGTTTGTTCACTTACTCACTTCCTCCATCTCATGGAGAACCACTGGGGCGTGTGTGTGTACACGTGCACGCACGCGTGTGTGTCGGGGGGCACGCAGAGGCAAATGAACTCACCAGAGCCAAGCACGGGCAGGGAGAGAGCCCTGTAAGCAGGAGTTCTAACGAGTCCTAGAACCACTCTCATCGCCCCCCGAATCCTGCCTGACACTCAGACTGCTAACAGGAGTTCACACCACTCCTCCCTCTGTCAAAAGGAAGGAAAAAACGTTTTCTCCCTCTCCAGTCCACACTGTGGTGCTTAAAGGGAGGAATAATAATAACAATCACAGCCACGCTGCTGCTGGCCCATCGTGGGGGATCATTGGGCACCTGCCTTGGACCTAGACTCTGCATTCATTAGCTCACATCCTTCTCACAACCCTGGGCAGTAGACACCATCATCCTTCCCATTTCACTTGCCCCAGATGCAGGACCAGGACTCCAACTCCCAGTCTGGCTTCAAGACGTTGGCTCTAACCACTGTGCCACATGCCACAGGGAGACAGGCTGGGGGCTGGAGGAGTGGAGGCCTGTATTTACAGGGTCATCTGGGTGACGCCCTTCTGTGCACACAGCATTAACACACGCACAGTTTTCTCCCTCCAGCCCATCCCCTGTGGTCCTCTCCCCAAATCTCGGTGCCCATGTGGAAGTCTCTATCTACAAGGTGACCTCCCAGCTCCAATCGCCTCCACCTGTGACCTTTCCCATTCCAGAATACCTTCTCCAACCACAAAGTCCTGGCCAAAGTCAAAGAGGAGTAAATCTGACTGCTGAGCTTCTAGAAGGCCCCTCCTGAAGCAGCCCCCCACCACCTCCCCGGGCTCTGTGGACATACATATGTTTCTGGCACAGCCCCGAGATGGCTGCAGGGTCTCCAGATTTGTTCCTGAATCTCCTGTGGGTTGTATAGGGCACGGCCCATTAACGGCATTCAGTCAATTCCAGGTGAAAATATAAAATGACGTATACACGGGGCTATTCGGCGCAGCGCCAGCTGTAACAGCAAACGACTGGAGACCATTCAAACATCCATCCAACGGGACTGCTTAATAAACTGCAGAGCATCCATAAAGTGGAGATGATACAGCTGTAAAGGTGAATGAGGACGGTCTCTCTACACAGTAAGAGAAAAAAAGCAAACTGTGGAACGCTGTGTTCCATTAAATTTTATGTGTGTTTGTGTATGTGTGGGTGGGGAGTGGGTAAAAATAAGTTTACATTCTTGCTTATATCTTCATAATGAAACAATGGAAGGTGCAACCAAAAGTTAACACAAATGGTTACTTCTATTATTCTTAGGAGATGCATAAAAATATTAAATATTTAGGGATAAATATGACAAAAGAAGTGCAAGAAGCATACCATAAAAACTATAAAACAGGGGCTGGCCCAGTGGAGTGGTGGTTACGTTTGTGCGTTCTGCTCCGGTGGCCCGGGGTTCGCCAGTTCAGATCCTGGGTGCGGACCTACGCACCACTCATCAAGCCATGCTGAGGCGGCGTCCCACATAGAGCAACTAGACGGATGTACAACTATCACATACAACTATCTACTGGGGCTTTGGGGAGAAAAAAGGAAAAAAGGAGAAAGATTGGCAACAGATTTTAGCTCAGGGCCAATCTTCCTCAAAAAGAAAAAAAACTATAAAACATTGTTTAGGGAAATTAAACAAGACCTAAAGAAATGAAGAAATATACTGTTAATGGGTCAGAAGACTCAATATTGTTAAGATGGCATTTCTCCCCAAACTGATCTGCAGACTCAACTCAATTCCAAACAAAATCCCGGCAGGCATTTTTGTAGAAACTGACAAGCTAATTCTAAGATTCATACGGAAATACAAAGGACTCAGAATAGCCAAAACAAACAAAAAAGAACAAAATTGGATCTGACTTCAAGACTTACTATAAATCTTTTAGAAAAAAACATAAGAGAAATTCTTTGTGATCTTAGGTTATGCAAAGTTTTTTTTAGATAAGACAACAAAAGCAGGATCCATAAAAAAAAAATTAATAAGGCTTCATCAAGATTAAAAACTTCTGCTATTTGAAAGGCACTATTAAAATGAAAAGATAAGCAACAGACTGGGAAAAAAAAATCTGTGAATCACATATCTGATAAAGGATTTATATGCAGTATAAAGAACTCTGAACAATAAGAAAACAAACAACCCACTAAAAACTGGGCAAAAGATTTGAACAGACATTTCACCAAAGATTTACTGATAGCGAATAACCACATGAAATGATGCTAACATCCAAGTCACTGGGGAAATGCAAATTAAAACCACAGTGAGACACCACTCTACTCCTATGAGAATGGCTGAAATTATGAAGACTGATCACACCAAGCATTGGTGAGGATGTGGAGCAACCGGAACTCGCAGACACTGCTGGTGGGAATGTAAAGTAGTAAACAACTATGGAAAAGAGTCTGACAGTTTCTGAACAAGTTAAACATACACCTACCATATGATCCAGCCATTCTACTCCTAGGCATTTACCCAAGAGAAATGAAAGTATATTTCCATACAAACACGCATTTATGAATATTCCATGGAAACTTAATTTGTAATAGCCACAAACCGGAGACAACCCAAATGTCCATCAACAGGCAAATGGATAGACAAATTATAGTATATCCATACAATGGAATATTACTCAGCAATAAAAAGCAGTGACGTATTGATATGAGCAACAACATGGATGATTCTTAAAATAATTAAGCTGAATGAAAGACAAACTATGGTACACACAGCATGATTCCATCTATATATAATTCTAGAAAATGCAAACTAATCTAGAGTGATCATCGGTTGCCTGGGGAGGGAAGAGGGGAGGGACTCTGGGGGGTGATGAATACCTTCACTATCTTGATTGTGACGATGGTTTCATGGGTGTATATATATGTCAAATTTCTCAAACTGTACACTTTAAATATGTGAAGTTTATTGTATGTCAATTATATCTCAATAAAGCTGTTGGAAAAATTTTTTTTTTCATGAGGAAGATTGGCCCTGAGCTAACATCTGTTGCCAATCTTCCTCTTTTTGCTTGAGGAAGACTGCTGCTGAGCTAAGATCTGCGCCAATCCTCCTCTTTTTGTACGTGGGACGCCACCAAAGCATGGCTTGGTGAGTGGTGTGTAGGTTTGTGCCCGGGATCCAAACCCAAGAACCCCAGGCCGCTGAAGCAGAGCATGCAAACTTAACCACTACGCCACCGGGCCAGCCCCTGGAAAAATTTTTTTAATGATAGTTGTGAATGAAACACATTGAATACATTAAACGATCTATGAGTGTATAACAATACTTCAAAAAACAAAAATGCCTCATTGGACACCTTTGGAGATGCTAGACCACCAATTCACTATTCTGAAAATTGGTAAATAAAGAGAAAGCACTCATATTGACTTTTTTGGCATACAAAATGTATTTCTAGGTAACCAAATAGTTGACGAAGGCAAAGTTCTATTTTATAGAATAATTTCAAAGAACAATGTAGAAAAACTGACAGAATTAGAGAAATCATTGTGAATCCTCTGATGAAATACTGGATCTAGGCAATGATCAGCAATGATGGGAAATTTCATAATAGATGGATCAGGCTGCCATCACCTGAACCCAATGATCAACTTCAGTATCTCAAACAGAAGACAACCAGTTATTCTGTACCTCTCAATGTGATGCAACAGGAGGTACACAGCACACTTCTCAGTGACTGGCCTAGAATAACGTCACATTTCAGCCTCCATTTGATCCTTACCCCACAGCAGTCTGACGCCAGCCCCAATGACCCACTCTCTCTTCCTGCTCTAGCTAAGATCACCCACGAGTCACTAAGGGCCAGGTGCCATTGGCTCTCCGGTTCTCCTTAGTACTGCCCCTGCGCTGAACCTGCTGACTCTCCCTTCCTTCTTGAATCTCTTTCTTCTCTTGGCTGCCTAACATACCATGGCATCCTCACTCTTTGGGATTCTCTCTGTTTGCTCCTTTTCCTTCTCCTGCCTGACACCTGGGTATACCCCCAAGGCTCTGTGTCCAGGCCCCTTCTCTTTTAACTTCACAGCCAACTCATCTATGACTTAATTTACTGTGCCAAGTTCCAAAGAGACAGGAGAAAGTCAACAAGACAGACGTATTCCCTGTCCTCGCAGAGCTCACACAGTAATGCCCAAGGAGCCTCCTCATTCCCAGAGGTATCCCACCTGCCAATCACACTTGACATGTCCAGATCAAAACTCAACAGCTTCCCACACAAAACCTGCCCTTAGAATCCCAAAACAACAGACGTAGGAGGAACCTCAGGGACTGTGGAATCCAAACTTGCGCATCTACAGATAGTTAAAGTGCAACACAGAAAAGGCAGCAGCATTTTGTGTTAGAGTGAGCAAGGATCTCGATTCTTTACAAGTCACAGTCTGTGTCCTCCTGGGGTTCTCAAATGCCTAGGAAGTGGGCAGATGTGCTCGGCTGGCTGCTGGGCCACGATGATGAGCAAGAGAGTAAATTCAGCTGATCATGAAGATGACCAAGAAATTCTCAGGGAGTGTTTTAGATGATCTAAAGATTGGCAAAAAGATGGAGCCTCACTGGGCCGGACAACGTCCTTGACCTAACTGTTAGAATTTAGGATTTTCACAACAATGGCAAATACTAGCATGAAGCTTCCTGTCTAGAGACAGGAGGCAGAAATCAGTAACAAATAGCTCTTGCTTTGCAGAAGACTCTTAACCTGTTCAAAGGACAATGACAGTCCTCAGCAGTGGGCAGACTCAGCCAGGAGATGCTCCCTGCCAGCCAGGCCCCGGCTCATGCACAGCTGGGAGGGAGCATCAGTCTTATGTCTCTAAATCCTAACGCGACCTGTTCCTTGAGCAGTCAAGCAAGCTTGCTCCCCCCTCAGGCCCTTTGCCCTTGACATTCTCTCTATCTGGAATGTTCTTCCCTCAGATATCTGCATGTCTTGCTCCCTCACTTCATTTCGGTCTATATTCAAATGTCAGCTCCTCAGAGAGGTCTGTCCTGGCCACCAACTAAAACACACTCTCTTTTCCTTACTCTGCTGTCTTTTTCTTCATAGCATTTAAGATCACCACCAGATATTACGTGTATTTGTTCACTGCTAGACTCCACCACTAGAATATAAGTGACAGGAGAGCAGGGGTCCTGCCTGCCTTTGAGTTCCACTATATCCCCAGAGCCTAAAGAAGGGCCAGGCACATAGCAGGTCTGCAGAAATACCTGTGGAATGGATGAAAGAGGCGGAATTTCTCAATGTGGTCCACGGATCACCGCCTCAGAATCCACTGGGAAGCTGGTTACATTTGCAGATTCCAGGGCCCCACGGTGGAATGAACTAAACCAGGCTGGGGCGGGAAGGGCGGGAATCTGCACTGTGAAGAAGTGCAGTTCGGGAACGTCGGGGCATGCCAGAACTGCTAAGGTATAAGCCGTGTGTTTATTTCCAACTTCAAATTTATTCCCTAAACTTTCAGCTTGTACCCAGCTGAGTGACCACACGTCAACAGAGGTATGGGCAAGGGGACTGCACTTCCTGGGTTCCTAACCTAAGAGCTAAGCTCTGCTTAAGACACTTGACCCACTCTATCCCACCAAATCCTCCCCACTGCCTATGAAGTACCTTCAACAAATGCAGAAACCAAGACTCAGAGAGGCTGGGCCACTTGCCTAAGCTCACACAGCCAGCAAGAGGAGGAATCAGGATTGGAATTCTGGACAGCCTCACCCGGAGGCTGAGCCTCACCACGACCCTCTCCAGCCTCCCAAAAGCTCCACCCTGGCCCCTGGAGGCCTTGGCTGTCTGTGCTCACTGCTGCCCTCCTGGCCTGTGCAAGAGCCTGGCGCCAACAGCAAGCCGTGGGCATGTGGCGATCGAGTGGAGGAGGAAGGGTCCCGTGGAGCTACAGAACTGGGGTGTAGCACCACTCTGAGGCCTTGGCAGAGCACAACTGGACAGGGGTCCCCTCACCCCTATTTGCCTCCCCCACCTGACAACAGCCCGATGAGCCCACGCTGTCACAGAAAGAGGAAAGGCCTGGTATCAGAGTCTGAGGGCTTGGCTGGGAGTCAGGCTTCCTGCTCGTCAAGGCCACAAGGAACATGGGCCTGGGGGACAGCAAGGGCCCCTAAAGTGTTTCCAAGTCACTGGAAACAGGACGCAGCCACCAGCCCCACACCGAGACACAACATCCCGAGTGCAGACGCTATAAATGGAAATGTATTCTTAGAGGGACAGAACACGAGCGGGGGTTTTTCAGAAGTGACCCATCATCGGATAAAAATACAGACGGCATTTAAATGCTGAGCGGCAGGAGCTATTCCAGGGCTTGGTTTCTCATCCCCATGGCTCCCTGCCAGGGCACGGCCTCAACAGAGATTTAAAAGGAAGAAACTATTAGTGTCAGTGTTTTTAAGTTTAAGAGGAGAGTACTGGGGGAAAGACAGTTGTGCCAAGATACCTGTGGAAGGTGCCCCTTCAGGGGGAGCCCAGACGTCCCTCCACCTCCATCCACACCCGCCATGTGATCCCATTGTCCTCTGGGCAGGAGACCCCCTTCCGGACAACATCCTCAGCTACCTTGAGAAGTCAAGGCTGAGTCCTGGCTCGGCCTTGGGGTAAAAGCCTAGGACACGATCAGGATTTTAAGAGGTTTGCAGGGCAAGGAAAGAATATTAGAGAAGAAGCTGGCGAGGGCTCTGGTGTCATGGGGAGAAGGAGCGTATTGCCTGAGCCAGCCTCTTAACTCACGCCATCTCATCGAGTCCTCAAAACCGTCCAAGATACAAAAACTAGGTTCCTCCCCATTTTTACAGAAAAAGAAACTGAGGCTCAGAAGAGATCGTGTAGAGAGGGTGACTCTCAAGGCTGAGACCCTGAGTCCAGAAAAACAAGCAGACACAAGGCTGGGGAAAAAGGGCACAAGCCTGTCCCAGGCAGAGCACCAGCTTCCGCTGAGGCTCATGGCTCCTGAAGCCCAACGTCACTTAATTCGCACGTGGCACAGCTGGGACTTGTGTCCTCATCTGTCTGAACACGACGTTATTGTGCCACACGAGCTGTGTGCCTTAGAGAGCGAGGTCTGGCTCACAAGTTAAAAGGTGGGATTTTCAGACAATCCCATGCAAAAAGGCATAAGGAAAGGGATCAAAGTGTTCTCCTCATTGGCCTGGGTGGGAGGGGCGTTGGTGACCATCTTCATCAGGGCACATTTCAGTGCTACTCAGCTGTTCTGAAATAAACAGGTTATAAACGAAAAAGCAAGGACAGTCAGGGTCTCTGGCTGACCAGCCCGTCTGTGTATTATACGCCCCTCCTCCCCACCAACACTTGTTCCGGAAAGGCCCGTTCTGTCGCAGCTCCGTGCCTCTGTCCTATGCCCTCTGCACTGTGCCCTCTGTCCTGTGGCCTCTGTCTTGTACCCTCTGCACTGTACCCTCTGTCCTGTGCCCTCTGCCCTCTGCCCTCATCACTCGTTCTCACCATCTTCACCAGCTCATTCATTCTTTCTGTCATTACTGAGGGCCGACTATGGACCAGGCACTGTTCTAGGTGCTAGGAACACAACGGTGGTCAGACCCAGAACTCCCTGCCTTCACGTGGCTTACATCCTACTCAGGGAGACAAACAAAATGAACTAATAATGTATGTCCGTGCTGAGAAGTGCTATGAAGAAAAATATAACAGCTAAGGAGATAGAGGGTAATGTGGGTGTTGTTTCAGATAGGGTGTGAGGGGTGTCAGAGAAGGCACATCTGACAAGGTGACATGCAAAAGGAGATCTGAATTAAGTGAGATTGCAGCCACATGTATATCCAGGGAAGAGCATTCGAGGAAGAAGGGACAGTAAGTACAAAGGCCCTGAGGCAAGAAGCATATGTGGCAGGTTCTTGGAACAGCAAGGAGGCTGATACGGCTGGAGTGGGAGGTGAGGTCAGAGGCCCCTGGTAATTCTTTAAAACTCAGCTCACACATCCCTTTCTCTGAGAAGCCATCTCCATCAGCCCCAGGCCAGCTGGGGCACCTCTTCTGCCACAGCCCTGAGCTTCTCTCTGTTATCATCTGGCACGAGGTGTGTCGTAACATGTACGGACTGCAATCACGAAGGAACAGCATAGCCCACTCTGTCTCATTAATACTATTGGTGTCTTCCAGTTGAAGCTGCCAATTCCTCAAGGGCAGGAACTGGTCTCATGCATCTTGGGGTCCCCAGTGTCCGGCACTGCACTTAAGTAGGGAGTTATCAAGCAACAAGAGGCCCACTGAGTCACAGAAGACTGTGGGTCTTTCCCAAGCCAAGAGCTCACCTGAGATGTACAGGTGAAGTCCCCTTAAGGAGCCATCTGGCTTCCTAACCACCCACCAGCAACGAGACCTCACAGATGAGACCTATGGGAGGCAGCGAGTGAGCAACTGAGAGAGGGAGGGGAAGAGGACCTCCTTCCCACCCCCTATTTCCAACATCTGCCTCAACCTGTGCTTTCCTCAACAGTTCATGGCTTATCTGAGCTCTTGCTTTAAGGAAAGCCCACATGGGAAAATAAAAATATAAAACCAATTCACCAAGGAGTGATTATTCACAGACAGAAAACACCTTGCCCTCTGAAAAAGATTCCAGGAAATGTTAAAAATCCCAAAAGAATTAAGGGCCTGGGCACTGATCACCTAGCTGCTCACTGCGCATCACGTGTCTCTGAAAGAAGCGCATTTTCCCCAGGAGGAAATGCCTCCTGAGGCGAGGCACGTACTGCAAGTGAAAGAAGTGGACCGGGTGCGGCCTGTGGCAAATTGGAGGGTCCACAGACCATCTAAAGGGGGTAGAAGGCCCCCTAGCTTGGCCCATGGCTGGAACAAGGAGCCCCAGGGTGGCCAGAGCAGGGAAAACCAGAAATCTGGGGTCTCATGTGAAGTCACCAATTAAAAAATTATGGCAACTAGTTTTTTAAAATAATACAGTACAAAAATCAAAGAAAACACTTCTATGGGTCAGATTCGGCCTGAGGACCATCAGTTTGGGAACTTCACCTTAAATCTTGAAGTATTTTTTATCAGAATAGACAATAGAACTGAAAAGACAGAAGAGGGCAAAGAGACGTAAAAGTTGTGGAGCTAGAAGGGAACTCTGAGATCATGGAGTCCCCGTGGGGCCAAGCAGGCCAATCTCAGGGATTAAGTCCAGTGGCTGCCCTGTTGCTAAGGCTGAGACCGGAGTCATTGTGCAAGTGCTGAGATGGATTAGCAATGTCTGCCAAGGACGCGGGAATGGGGACAGTAGAGACATGCTTCCTGGGTATTCGGCAAGGCTGATTTAGTCCAGACTCATTTTAAAGGCAGAACAACTGAGGTCCAGGAAGCTACACCAAATTGCCTTAACGTTACAAGTGAGAACTATATGTGCTCCCATCGGGGGCTCTTCCTACAACAGCCAGATGTGCCGAAATCTTTAGGTTTTGGAGCTGTTATCTACCAAAGAGTAATCTTAGAAGATATCTCTAAACCAATAATGCACGTCAATAAGAAAATTTGATTTTTCCAATGATTCATTTTATCCACAGCTTCTCAGGGACAAAACCTTTTCTAAACAGCGAGAGGGATCTGAGCCCTGATGAAGCCATCTGAGGATGCTGCCCGCAGCACACACACTGGTCCCAGTGGAGGCCCTTGAGCTGGCAGAGGGGCCTGGCACCAGAGGGAGCCTGGGCCCACGCGAGGCCACCGCCTGCCTTGAGCTCGGCGCTCGGCCTTCAGCCCTCCTCCCTCCCACTCTGCTTGAGTCACGGCTCTCGACTTCACTGTGCTGGCTGCAGAGTCTTCAGTTTTACTTGGCTCCTGAGCAAAATGTACTTTTCCAAAGGATATTGATTCAACCAAGCCTAAATTTTGCAATGCCCTGGCAGTGGAGAGGCCAGCCTCTCCTGAGCACACGGTGTCCTGGGGAATGGGGACCAAAGAATGTGGTGATCACCTCCCTCACCCCCTTCTTCCTCCTCCCCAAGTGGAAGCATCAGTCCATCCCCTGGCAGAGCCTCCTGGCATGGCTGCCATCCCCTCGGCCTCCCCTGGTCACCTAACTGTACCATTACCTCCTCCAGCTCCCCGTGCAGTGCACACTCCTGGCCTGGATTTCAAACCACACCTGACAGCAGGCCTGGAAGAACACCTGGAAAAGACGAGCCCACAGATAATCCACCAAGGAAGCCCGCACACTCTGCAGAGCCATGCCCCCCTCACACCACTGCTGGGGGTTGCGGGAAGAGCACACGCCAGGGGGTCAGGCTGGTGGCGGCTCAAGCACCAACAAGTGCATTGCGTACGTGTTTGCCTTTTCAAAAACAGACTATGGTTTAGAGCAGTTTTAGGTTCACAGCAAAATTGAGCAGAAGGTACAGAGATTTCCCATACACCCCCTGCCCCCACACACGTACAACCTCCCCATCATCAACATCCCCCACCAGAGTGAGACATTTGTTACAACTGATGAGCCTGCACGGACACATCATTGTCACCAAGTCCAGAGTTCACATTAGAGCTCACTGTTGGTGTTGTACATTCTGTGGGTTTGGACAAATGTACAATGACATGTATCCCCAATTATAGTACCATACAGAACAGTTTCACTGCCCTAAAAACCCTCTTGCTCTTCGTATTCATTCCTCACCCTCACCAGTGGCCACCACTGATCTTTTTACTGTCTCCATAGTTTTGCCTTTTGCAGAATGTCATATAGTTGGAATCATACAGTGTGCAGCCTTTTCAGATGGGCTTCTTTCACTCAGTAATATGTATTTAAGGTTCCTCCACATCTTTTCATGGCTTGGTAGCTCGTTTCTTTCTAGTGATGACTAATATCCTGGTGTCTGGATGTCCCACAGTGTACCTGGTTTTTCAGTCCCCTGGGTGTGGATCTGCAGAGCCAGGGGCTCTGCTGCCTCACGCATTCATGCGGTAGCTGCATGCCTTTGGATAAACTTTTCTCTGAACCTCCAGTGTTTTTCATTTGTAAAATGGGGATAAAAATACTATTTCATGGGAGTGAGGGTTACATGTGGAAGCGCATGTCAGGCATTGACTACACTTCACAGCACGCACAGCGCACGACAGACGTTAGCCGCAGTTATCTTCACTAGCACTGTGGCTATCACTGTCTTCTCTCTGCAGGGCAGCACGGGGCGGGTGGGGGAGTGGAGACATCTCCAGCCTTGGGCTCACAGACGCAGGCTGGGGTTCAAATCCTGATTTTGCTTAGGCAACTGGCTAGACCTCTCTGAGCCTCAGTCTACCCATCTTTAAACTGGAAAAGGAGGGATTACATTTCCCTCCTAGTGCGATTTTGAGAAACAAATGAGATCACTAACTGGAACGCAGAAACAGCCCTTGGCACCCAGTAGGCCCTCACAAAAGGTTACGTCCCAGCTGTGAGAGATCCTTGGCATTTCCTGTGAACAGCCCTGCTGAGCGCACAGTGCAGGGAAGGTAAACCGTGGGTGTTTGAGGGGATGGAGACGAAAGCCCGCTGCTGAGTACGGGGGCCAGGAGGGGTGCCTTCAAAGCAGAGTGAGTATGGGGAGAGGCGAGTGGCGTCCTGCTCAGCCAGGACCCAGTGGGCAATGGCCAGGAACGGGGGCAGTGACACCTCTGCAGGCAGCCAAGGCCTGGCTGTCTTCTTGGTGTCAAATGACAGCAGAGGGATGCAAGGAGGAGGCAGTGGCAACAACGGCCAGTCAACTGTTCCTGTGGCCTCCGAGGGGCAGAACTTGGGACACAGGAAACACTGTGGGGCGGCATCAATCCAACAGCTCACATGTGCCCCGGCGGGCTCTGTGGAACTGCTGGGCCTGAACAAGGACTCCTGTGCTCTCTCGCCAAACGACCATGGCCTTTCACCCGCAAAGGACCCACCCACCTGGGAGGCCCACCGCCCCCACGTGTACCCAGGACAGTCTGTGATGTGTCACACCCTGACCACGCAGTGCCAGCCACCCCAAGATGGAGGGACGGTCACGATCCCCGCTTCCCAGGTGAGGAAGCTAAAGGTCACCCAAGGTGGCATTAATGCTGGGGAGCACTGGAGCTGGGACACAAACCCTTGACTTTCGCATTCCTCACAGCCCGGGGTTTGCAGAGACTCCACTCGGAGGCCTCCTCACGGATGGTGTCCCACTGCTCTGCATCTGCATTATTGCCCACTCATTCATTCACTCAGCATCCATTCTGCAAGTATCATTGGCATCTACTCCGTTCTAGATGCCAGGCTAGGCCCTTGAGATACAATGTGAGCCAAAGGCAGGCCCTGCCTGCCTGCAGCTAGAGGCAAGAACACCTCTGTCACATGGGTAGTTATAGGAGGCAAGGAGGACCCGGAGGGAAGGCCCGTGGGCCTTCTGCGCTCTGCTAGAATTGGGGCTGCAAAGTGTATGGGGCACGGCGGGCCTGGAGCTGGCCTTCATGGGTGTGAGTCTCAGCACCACCAGTCGCCAGCTGTGGCCTTGGGGAACTTAGTTCACTGCCCTGGTGCCTCAGTTTTCCAGTCTGTCACACAGTTCCCACCCCACTGGGCTGTTCTGAGGGGGTCCATGTGTTGGTACATGGAAGGTGCTTACTCAGCACAGTGCTTGGCCTCATGAGTGAGCGCTCACCGTGTTACCCATTACCACGAGGCTGCAGGATGTGAGGTATAGAGGACCACAAGGAGAACCTCATCCTCCCCCACAAGTCCCTCTGAGGGCTGCCTTAGCAAGGAGGTGGCACCAGTGGACCCAGGAAATCAGGCCAGAAAGAGGGGCATGTTGAGTTTCCCACAGGTCCAGGATGAGACAGAAGGCAGTGGCATCGGGGACCCCTTAGGTTACAGCTGCTTCACTCAGGCCTGGAGCGTCTCCCCCCCACACCCCCTCCTGCTTCCCGGGCCTCTATCCCCACTCTGCCCTCTTCCTGCTTCTCCCCAGCTGGCCTTTCCTTCTGGACTCTCCTCCAACTCTCTTGACCTCAATAGAACAGAGCTGAGGTTCTGAATTCCAGAAAGACCTGGAACATTAAAAAAAAAATTTTTTTTTTATCTGGGCTCAGCAGTGCAAAAAAAAAAAAAAAAAGAACACACACACTCAAATTAAGGATCCATCAAGAATTTACACACAGGTAGTAAAAATTTGCTGACACACACAGGAGGGATCAACACCACATTTAGGAGAATATTTACACTGGGATGGGGTGGGGATGCATCAAAGATGGAAATGCGAAAGCAGAAGAGGAGGAATATGCGGGCTTCAGAGTCGTTTCTCAGATGGGAGGTGGGTCTGGCTTATTCTCTATGCCATTTGGTATGTCTAAAACAGTCTACGAAACTGAAAAAAAGCTTAAAAGTAACAAAAAGAAATCAGAGCTACAATAACAAAAAAGAATGGATTACTGACACACACACAACATGGGTGAATCCCACAGATGCTACACTGAAGGACAGAAGGCTGACACACACACACACTGTGGGATTCCATCTATGTGACACTGACAGACAGGCAAAACTAATCAGTGGCTAGGAAAGTCAGGAGCAGGGTGCCTCATGGTAGGGTACTGACTGGGACGGGGCACGAGGGAGCCCTCTGGGTTGCTGGAAATGTTCTGCGGTTTGATCTGGGGGCGCCCACGTGGGTGTATGTATGTAAAAAGCCATCGAGCTGTACACTGAAGATGAGAGAGAGCACTTTATGGTGAGGTATATACCTCAATTTAAAAATTAATTAAAATTTAAAGAGAAAGAAAATCAAATCATTGGCCAAGTTTGGGAATCCCTTGCACTGGCTCAGTATAATATTAGAGACTGTTTTTTCTTTCTTTCTACACCAACTTGATGTTTGATTCCATCATTCATGGATCTATTGAGACCTGCTCTGTGAAAAGTCTTGAGCAAGGTGCAATGGCAGATACACAGGGGAAGTGTTCCAAGTCCCAAAGGATGTGGGCATAAGTCAGGCTGACCCAGGTGGGAAGCCTGGTTCTGCCCTTACCTACTATGTGAGCTGGGCTAAGTGACGCCTCTCTCTGAGACCTGGTGGCCTGATGTGCAAAATGCAGTCAGGATTAAACAAGATAGTGTTCAGCACTGTGCCTGGCATATAGTGGGTACTCAAAATATGGGACCTGCTAATATGGTTCATGCTCTAACCCTCTAGAGCAATGTTTTACCAACTGCAGGTTATGACCGATTAGTGGGTTGAGAAAACAATTTAGCAGGTCGCAGCCAGCATTAAAAAAAAAATTAGACTACAACAGAATAGAAAATATCTGTTTGCATTGCCTGCAACAAGGGAAGCATTGTTGTGCTGTTTTTATGCATTGATGCTGGATTGTGATATAAAATGTGTTTCTTACAAAGGGTAGATGTCAAAAGTGATTAACAGCCCTCTTCCGTTGGACTCCACACAGCTCTGTGACTTCGCAGGTACCAGCTCAGTGCAACAAAGCCCGGTTCTTGGAATTAAGTGGGAACAACGGTGCACTATGAGAATAACTCTAATACCTCCAAAAAGACACACTTGTTTTTTTTAGGGCCAAAATGCTCTGAAGTTGAAGGAAGTGTCTAGAGGAAGTGGCTTCAGACCCGCACCTGCATAAACAGTCAGATCTGAATTCCTAGGACTGGAAGGAAGAAGTGGGCCAGGACTGACAGTGTGGCCAGCCATGCCCCAGGGCCCTTTGTCTCCTGTCTCTCAGGAAGGGCCAGGTGGCTGTGTGGGCTTCACAGTGGTCCCGCACAAGACGGTTTTAGGTGGAACCGGACAGGGTGGCAAACAGCACGAATCACCGGTGAGGGAGTTACACCCGTTCCACTTCTCCCTCCGTTCTCTCGAATGAGTCTAGGACAAAGTCTCATTTGGTACTAGCAGGTCTTTTATCACCTAATAATCTTCCTTTTTATTAAAGAGAAATCAGGTTTCAGGCTCAGAACCTTCTACCAGCAACATCCCTGAGCTAGAACCTTCTTCTCTGTGCTTTGAACTTTCTAGAAACCTTGGACTCACGGCAGGTGACACTGGTTTTCCATTTCTAGGGATAAGGTAACATGTTTACCTTTGTTTTTTTTTTAAACTCATCTATTCAATTTTTTTAAAGTGGGTCTATTTAAATAAAATATAAAGCTTACAATAGTATGGGCAAAGGTAGATATGGCAAAAAGTGTGCCAGTGGCCCAGGAGTAGTTGAAATTGGCAAAGGCAGCTAAGGACTTCCCGAATCTGTGGCTGGGGAATCCTCCCTCAGTTCTGCACAGCCTGACATCAATGGGTATCACAAAAACGACATGCTCCCTGCTGAGTAAGGGGTGACAGAGCTCAGAAGGGGAGAACCAGACCCAGCAGCCAACCAGCCGTGGAGAATTTCTTCATGGAAACGGGATTTTACAATTAGGGGTCTGCTCCTGTCACCACCACAAGGGCTTTCTACAGAAACGTACTCGTTTGTGTGGTCTTGACGCCTGCTTACATTTTTCTCTACTGCACTTCATCTTTCCCTTTTATCTCATGCCATCCTCTAAACACTTCATTTCGAGACCATTTGCATCTTACAGAATAGTACAGAAAGTTCCCACACACCCTTCACCCAGCTTCCCCTAATGTTCACATCTGACAGAACCTAGGAAACCACAGAAAAATTCTCAAAACTAAGAAATTAACCTTGGTATAATACTATTAAGTAACGACACAGTTAATTAGGATTTTACCAGTTTTTTCACTAATGTCCTTTTTTTCTGGTCTAGGATCCGATCCAGGGTCCCACACCGCATTTAGCTCTTGTGTCTCCTCAGTCTGTGGCAATTCCAAGGCCTTCCTTGTCTGTCATGACTGCGACACTTCTGAAGGGTGTTTGTTAGTTCTTTTGTAGTCTCTTAAACCGGGCCTGTCGGACGTTTTCTGGTGACGTAGGTCAGGTCGTGCATTTCTGGGAAGAATCCCACAGTGATGTGTCCTTCTCAGTGCACCCATCAGGGGACAGGATGTCATATGTCTTATTTCTGGTGATGTCAGCCTTCATCACTTGGCCAAGATGGGATCTGCCAGGATTCTCCACTATAAAATTACTATTTTCCCCTTTGTAACTACTAAATATCTGGGGGGAGATACTCTGAGACTATACAAATATCTTGTTTCTGCTCAAACTTTTCCCACTAACTTTACCATCCAGAGTGGATTTTAACTGAAACAATATTGTGGTGTTCTAATGGTGATTTTCAAATTCCATCCTTCTCGCTACATTTATTAATTGGAATACCTGTGCCCTTTTTTTGGTCTTAAAAATAAAAGTCCTTGGCAGGAATTTACAAATGTTCCAGTGGGCAAAGCAGGCCTTGAGATAAACCATCTCTTTCTAACGTTTCCACTAAATAATAGTCCACTGCATCCCAGGACTTTTCATTTTTTTCCTCTTTTCTTCTTTCCTTCCTTAACCTCATCCTGCCCCACCCATCACCTTGATTTTTGGAGCTGGTGAGCATCAGGCCTGGCAATGTCAAAAAACATAGCTATGCAGTGTACACGGAATCTCAACTAGGCTGGAAATTCCCACTCGGGCTTCAACACTTGCCTTATTTATCAGTACCTACGATTTATCAGTACCTACTAAGTACCTACTATGTGCCAGGCACTACTAGGCACTTTAATCTTTATACCAAATACACTCTGATCTTTACACCAACTTTAGTAAGTCAGAAAGATGCTTCTATTTTATAGATGAGGGAGCTGAGGCTCATTCATTTAGCTAACAAATGGTGTCTGCAAGTGCCGGGCACCACAGACGGTGTTGGGGACACAGGAGCGAGCAAGACAGACAAGTCCCATGAACTGAAGAACTTAACGTTCTCATGGAGGGACAGATGATAAACTTTCTGACCAGCAAAAAGATGTGATTGTTCAGAAGTGTGCTGAGAGCTATGAAGGAGCACACAGGGTGATGTGGGAGAGTGAGACAGGGACACTTTAGGCTGAGTGGTCAGGGAGGCCCCTCTGAGCAGAGACCCGAAGGAAGGGAAGGAGTCAGCAGTGCCGAGAGCCTGGGAAGGGCATTCCAAGCAGAGGGGAAGGCCGGTGCTCAGCAAAGCCTCCGAGGTGGCACTGCAGTCGACCTGGTCAAGGAGCAGCAATGCCTGCGGTGGCTGGAGCACAGGGAGGGGAGGATGGCACAGGATGAGGTCAGCGAGGAGGGAGAAGGATGGATCACGCAGGGCCCTGCAGGCTGGGGAAAGGACTCTGGATGCTTCTCCATGGTGGATTTGAAGCAGAGCACTGAGTGCCCAGGAGGGTGGACCGAGTTTCACCCAGAGTGACCCCAGCCGTCAGTGACAGAGCCGGGCTCCGGCTGAGGCTGGCTTAGCCTCCGTCCGCCCTAGCCAGGCCCTTCCTCCTCCTCCAGGCAGCACCGGCCAGGCCCTCAGGCAGAGCTCTAGACACCGAGGAGCTCAGGGTCTGGCACTGCAACATGTTTTTGTGCTCACAAAGAAACACAGGCGTGGCTAACGCTCTGGACCTCTTCCTCCCACACTATCCCTCTGGATCTCCCCCTCCGGAAGGACCTGAGCCGCTGTCCTTCTCCCTGCCCTGACCCTGGGACTTGCGCTCAGGACCAGCCCCAGGACTGCTCCCGCCCAGGCGCCCGCTGGCCTCCATGCTGCCACACAGGCCTCGGAGCATCGGTTTCTTCCGCAGTTCTGAGACGTGCACACGCCGCTCCCCTTCACCTGGCAAGCTCATGTTCACGCAGAATGGTGCTGTGGTTAAGGGCACAGACTCCGGAGCCAGGAAGACTGGGTTCAAATCCTGGCTCTGCCACTATCTGGGTGACCCTGGGCAAGTTTGTTCCTGAAACGTAAAACGTTCATAATAGCAGATCCTCCCACCTCATAGGGGTGGACAGGAGGATTAAATAAGTTAACGGATCTGAGAAGGCAGTGCAGGCGCCCTTCACTGAGAAGGCTACTTCAGTGTCGGCCATTCCCACTGTCACCGTCAAGGCCTAGTTCAAGTCTCACACCTCGCTCCCAGCCCTCCTCTGCTCCCCCATTGGACCACCCAGCCCACCGCCTCATATGTCGTGAGACCCCTGAGGATAGGGACACAAGGAGTTCACTGCTGTCCCTGCCCCCCTCCCTGGCACTGAATACATGCTGTTTGATGAAACAATGAATAAATAATGAGCAAACATGCAGGAGTACAGGATGGGTAAACCTGCGTCAGAGGTAAGATTAAAGGTTTGTAATTACTCAGGACAAACACCTTCAGCAGAAGTGTCTCTGGCAGAGCTGGGTGATTAAGACAAGGCCTGCTAGCACAGCACGGCTTAAAGACAAGAAACACAGATGGAAAAAAAAAAAGCAAAGGAGATAAGAGGGCCAACCAAGAATCCAGGACCACAAAGAACTGACTTTGGAGTTTGTAGTTAGGGAAATCTGGCTTCCAAATCCTGGAGCCACCACCTGCTGGCCGTGCTGTGGTCTTAGTGAGGCCACCGTGTACAGCTGGGCAAGCCGTCCCGACCGAGGACACCTGCCCGAGGCAGAGGGCGAAAGCTGGAATCTAACCCATGCTCAGCTGGAGGAGGTGTGAGGGCGGCATGGGGCTCCGGGTGCCCTGAAGAAGAAGGGCTTTTTACAGTGACTCCCCCAGCACCCCAGCAACCTGCATCAGCTCCCTCAGCCTCAGTTCCAACCTGCCAAGCGGAGTCGATGACAGCAGCCACACCTCGCTGGGCGGGCGCATGGCACGGTCACCTCTGTGACACTAGTTAACTTCCAGTCTTTCTATGCCCAGCGCCTAGAACAGTGCCTGGCACACAGTAGGTGCTCAGTGCATCTGCTGAACGAATGAACAAATGAATGGGCTAATGTACTTAACAGACATCACCCCTGTCCTTTTCCCACAGCAGCCTGGAAATCCGTCCCGATGCAGTGGGCTCAGACACGGCGGCTGACCGTGAACTCTGTAAACTCGCACACTCCTCAGTCTGGAAGAAAATAGACAGGAGGGAGCGAGGCTAATTTCAGGCTGGAATGCAGCCTTTTTCAGTCAGCTGGGGAAGGCGATAAGGAAGTGGCCATGGGAACCATGGGAATTGGAGGTGGGGTTGGGGGAGGGGTAGGCCCCATTGACGCCGAGCACAAGGCTGTGGCCCCTGCCAGCGGAATGTGGGCTGGGTGTGGGGCTGTGCCTGGGAGCAAAGTTCTTGAATGACCGGCTGGCCAGGCTGGGGCCTCAGTCCCCTCTTGGGAACCTGCACAGCCAAGAGCAGTGTTTCATCAAAACAGGAAAAATCATAGAGGAAAAATGCACATGTAAGGGGACTGGTATTTACAGGGAACAGCCCTGCCTTGACCCAAGGGCCGAAAAGACGGACTGGGGGTGGGGACAAGAGGGGGGCATGCAGGGGAACAGAGCCCTTCCATGTAAGGCCACCTACTGCCCACCCAGGCCTGGGGGATCCCAGGAAGCTGAGGGCGGGCCTGGACTAGGAGGCCTCAGAAAAGGAAGGCAGCAAGGGCCTCAGAAGTCACAGACAGAGGCCTCCTGGTCACACAAAGACCTTCCTGACCTGGTGTCATCCGTCCAAAGGGCTTCAGATTGGACGTGCTCTCCCTGGTGTTACCTAAAGGCAGGGAAGCCCGGACTTTGGTCCCACACGCCTGGCAGGCAGCAGCCTCGGATCGTGGGCAAGTCTGAACCCTGTTTTCTTTCTCTGGACAACAGAGCATTCCCACCCAGGTCCAGGGCGCTGGGACGGTTAGCTGAGCTTATGAACTTGGGTCTGCGGGGCACACAGCAGGGTCTAAATAGACAGGCTTTTCCTTGGTTCCTCAGGAGAGGCCTAGATTACAACCGCCATGCCCTCATGATAGACCGCGATTCAGCAAAGGCTCCTCTGCCCACCTCAAGCTTCTGGGACAGACTCTGGTGTCTGTGACCTTCTTCTGAATCAACACAGGATTCTGGCCTCGCCAAGTGCAAGCCCCGAGTTGCTCCTCTTGTGCGTGATTAAAGAAGGAGCCAGTGTGTGCAGGAGCAATCACCACCATCCTCACTCGACCCTGCAGGAGGCTCTTGATGGCTCTGCTCTTTCCCTTCAGCCCAGAGAGAGCTTTTCACGAGGATCTGCTTAAATACTTTAAGGGCTGAAGGCTTCTTAAGATAAATGACAAATTCCTAATTGTGCCCTACCAGGCCCTCATGGCCTGGCCCCGCAGACGCCTCCAGCTGGGGCACTCCCCAGCTTTCTGTCTCTGCCACCTCCACCTGCAACATTACCTCCCCACCTCAGGGCCTTTGCCCACGCTATTCCCTCCACCCGGGCCTCCCTCCCTTTCAACAAGCAGTGAACTCAGCATCTTTCAGACAGCAGCTCCAACATCACCACAGTGAGGTTCCCTTGACCCCTCGAACGCTCAGGCCCCAGAGCTTCCTGTGTTTTCCCTTCACAGCCCTCATATCAACTGGTAAGTACAAATTTAATTGGATGTTTGGTTTAATTGCTGAAACCGAAGACTCCCATGTCAGCAGGGGGTATATCACTCTTGTTCACCACTGGACGGCTGGTGCCTAGTGCAATGACCAGCATAAATGTCTGTAAATAAATGAGTGAGTGAGTGAGTGACAGAACAGCCTAGGGGGGTGGGTGTGAAAAGGGAAGTAAAGCAGAGAGCAGAGGAGGGAAGTATAATGGCAGGAGGAGGACAAGAAGCAGAGGAGACAGCCGAGTCATAGGTAAGGAAGGGCTGCCTGGGGTCCTGGGGGTACGTGAGACCCCAGGAGCAACGGTCAGTGAGCTGGGGGCCATGGTGCAGCACTGCTGACAATTCATCTATGTGATCTCATTTTGCCTCACATAATGCTTGGGGGGGCACTATTATTAGCCCATTGTTACAGAGGAGGAACCTGAGTCCCAGGGGGAAGAAGGACCCGCCTGAGGTCCCACAGCTGGGAAGGGGTGGGGCCAGACATCCCTGCAAGAAAGTGAAACAAATTTATAAGCATCTCCTGAAACTGCTGGGCAGAAATGCTTACGCTTTTAGCAAGTAAGCAAGGTAAGTGGGAACGAACTGGACTGTTCCAGAGACATCAGCTGAGAGCCCACCCCAGCCAGGTCCACCGCTGCGTGTCCCGCCTGCACCCGCCCACGGAATTCTCAGAACACCCTATAAGGCAGGCACTGTCAGGCCCTTTTTACAGATGAGGACACTGAAGCTGTTATTCCTAATTTAAGATGCCTTAACTTTCACGGGTATTCTCTCTACTATATTATTTTAAGGAACTTCAACATACATCCACATGTTCGTCACCTCTACCAGTGGCCTTGGGACCCCAACAATATTTTCCAAAAGTCTTTTAAACTCCCCAGCTGTGAATTTCCTGCTGTGGGGTCTTCAGGGGCCCCAACCCTTGGCTGCGGTTCCAATGTTGCCCACATGCCTGCAACACGCTGTAGGCATTTTATACGCAGGAACTCAGTCTCAGTCTCAGGTTGGCCTCCAGAGTCTGTCTTCTGTCTCCTTGAGGGTCTGAATAAGGAGCAGTCATCCCATCGGGGAGAACACTCCCCTCACGTCTGTGGGAAACACACTAACCCATGCCAATGGGCTTTCTGTCCCCCTTTGTCCACGCCCTAGGGAGTTTTTACATTCACTTGACCCCTTTCTTCTTCCTAAGCACTGCCTTTGCTCAAGAACCTGCTATGGCTCCCCACTGCCTGATGCAAAACATACATGCAGACCCAGAGCCAGGTCCACAAACTAGGCCCACCTCACCCACCTGCTGTTACTCCCACTCTTTCCCACACTGCTATCTGTGCCTCCTAATCTCTCATCAGGCTGCAGAGCCCCTCAGCTGAAATGCCATCCCTTCGTCTCCACTGAGCCTACCCCGACTCATCTCTCAAGTGTCCCTCCTTCAGGAGGCCCCCAACCCCCTCCCTGTGCATGCATGTTCTGCCATCTGCTTCTTTTCTAGTCAAGCACCACTGCCTACGTGGCCTCGACTCCTCTCTGCCCTGTGTGAACAGACCTCACCTACCCAACAGGACTCTGCTTCTTGCAACGGAGGCTCAAGTCCACCTGCCTGGGTTTAGCACAGCTTCTCAGGCCCGGCTGCTAACCCAGCCTCACTCTCAGTCCAGCCTCTCACAGGAATGACACTGCTCGCCTGCCGGGGACATGGGGGGTTGTCACTGATAAGGCATCTGTCTTTTCTCTGGCCTCAAGTGCCGACAAGTTTCCTCCAGCCAACAGGCCATGAACTAAGTCACCGGTCCATTGTCCTTTTTTTAATTGAATAGGATGTGACACAATTTAGTAAGTGATATTTTATTAGTTGAAGGTCAACATTTTCAAAACATCAAGTCCGTGTGGAAAATGTGAATCAGAGGCCTCTTGGCAGAGACTGGACACCACAAGAGCCAGGGACTGCTAGCCCAGCCCCTGCTGGGCTGCACCCAGGCCGGTCTCCGCAGCACAGCCTGCTCAGGCTGCCCACACCACAGATCGAACCCGGTTCCCTGCTTCAACTCGTCCTCGCTGTGCTGAGGGTCAAGGGCACACTCACCACACCAGCGATGCACTCTCCAATTTGCTGTGTGCTCGCAGCTCCCTCTGCCCCTGCCTCTGGGCGGCCCGGACCCCTCGCCCTGGCATGTACCCAGCCCTGCTCATCACTAAGGTCTTGGGGTGGCATCGTGGGAAGGCCTTTCTTGAACCCCACACAAAGTTTGGTCAGAACAGCCCCAGAGATCTCGATTTTGTTTAGAAAACTCTGGATCATTGTTGTCCACCTTCCCTGTTGGAATGGAAGCTCATGAGAGCAGGTAGTGTGTCCACGGTGCTCAGCTCCATACGCCAACCCCAGCACAGTGTGTGGCACACAGTAGGTGCTCAACAGGTAGCTGTGACATGAACGATGAGCAAAGGAGCAAACGAGGCACAGCTGGGATTCAGATCTCAGCAGAAGTGCTCTGTGGGGGACTTCTGGCCCAGCCGAGCTGCCAGCAAAGTGTGGGGCACGTCAGGGCTGTGTTCCCTGGATCCAGACCAGGTTCCTCTCCCGCCCCTGCGGCCCTCCTGGAAACCAGCACCCCCATCCCTGCCCTGCAGTGTTTCCTGGTGTTCTGAGAAACGTCACTCGGGGTGGGGCAAGGTGGTGGGACATGCGGTGACCTGGACCACCCCAGCCCACTGTGCCCTCTCCCAAGGCAGCCACTCCAACACCTGCCTGCTCCCGTGGGAGCTCAGCCCAGGCAGCGCTCTGAAGGGGTCCACTTCAGGAGCCCAGAGCCATGGCGGCCGAGTGTCCACGTGCGTTCCATAGTTCAACCTGCCCCCTCAGTGGCTGCATCCCTAAAACGGGGGCAGAGCAACCTTGATCCCAGCATCCTGTGAGACTCTCACTTCAAAGGAGATGAGAAGACACTACCGTAAATTACACACACAGATGTCTTTTTTGTTTGTTTCTCAAATTGCTTCTGTAACAAATCCCAGGTGGAATAATAGCAACAAATCCACTTTCACTGAACCCTAAGAGTGTGACACGACCGACCGCTTATGGGATTTTCACCGACCGCTTATGGGATTTTCACAACGACCCCCTGAGGTGGGTACCATTACTCTCCCCACCTCACCGCTGAGGGAACTGGAGGAAGCCCAGAAAGGTGACATGCCTGCCCGACAAGCAAACAGCAGGGCCAGAGCACAAACCCAGAGCTCCTGCTTGGGTTCCCACTCTCCCGATCACTACAACGCCCCAGAGAGGCTGTTTAAAATACGGAGGCTGCGGCCCTGATGCCCCACATCACAGTCTCCAAGTGGAGCCCTGCCCATCTGCATTTGAACCAGCAAATTGCCCCCAGCCAGCTGTGAGCCCTGGCCCTCAATTTTCCCATCTGTGAAATGGGCGACTCCTTCCCCACAGAGCTGCTGTGGCCATCAAGGGAGGGAAATGCTGGGTATGTGTTCTAAAAACAGCCGAGGGGTGCCTGGCAGAAGGTTCCACTGAGGAAGATGCCTCTGGGCAGCCTGACCAGCCCCTCCGCCTCACCTCCCGAGCCCTTGGGGCTACAAAGGGGCCTCTGAAGGCCAGCACACACCTCGTGGGGCTGCGGCTGTGACTCCTCCAGCTGCTTCCACCTGAGGCAGTAGCAGACCTGGGAGCCACTCACAAGTCACCGGGCCTGCGGCCTAGGGCACATGCCTACGTAGCGTATCTTCTGTGCATTATCTTTCCAGGGAAGAACAGCACGTGGCAACCTTTCAGCCTGGTGAGAGGGCCGACACCAAGTCCACAGCCCACGCCCCACACCAGGGAGCCCTGCGGTGGGACACTAGCTGGGGTACTTGATGGCCACCTTGTCTTCGGCAAAGACAAGGACACACACAGTTTCACAACATACACACTCACACACACACTTATACACACAGGCACTTCTGTGACAAACAGAGGTGGCTCTCCCCTGAGGTCAAACCCGCTTGCCCTTTCTCTTCCAGGCTGTTACTGCCAGCACGCTCAGGTAGAGATTCCAAAATGACTGTTGTAACACTGTCACCCACAGGGCCAGAGTCCCACGTGGCAGCCTGTATCGAGGTTCAAACACAGAAATACCAGTGCAAACCAAATAACACTCACAGCCATGTGTACTGGGCACTGACCACGGTGGGGGCCACGCTGAGCGATTTGCCCGAGTTCTCACTGAAGCTCCACTGTTCCCCAGGAGGAAGGAACCATCGCCATCCCCGCTGATGACGTGGATGAGCTGCTAGCAAATCAGACAGCCTGCAAGAAGCAGGGCTGCGACTCAAACCCAGGAAGACTCTGCTCGTTCACTATTTGACATAAGAGCCTTTAGCATGTCTGGCACTGTCCTAGGCCCTGGGGACCAGCAGTGCCCAAGGCAGAGCATGGCACTGACAGCCCAGTGGGAGACCAAGCTCCAACCTTGGTGTCTACTATCTTCCAAAGGCCACTGGTTCCTTCCAAAGGGACACCTCCCTGTCCGGGCCCTGGTGTCCACTATTGCCAGGAGGCCCCTAGGAAGACCCTATGAAGAGGTGGGCTGGGTTAGATGACACTGGCCCTGCAGGCTAGCCCACTGACATAGGGCACCCAGGGAGACCGCGCCAGCGTACTGGAAAATCAAGAGCCACCTCTGGGCCTCACTCTCCATGTCTCTGCTCCTTCCCTGCGGGGTGGCCTTCACAGCATCTTTAAGCACTGGGCTCAAAGTGGAGGCACTAGAAATGCAACACTATCCCACCCTCCCCCCACCCCCAGGGATGACAATACACCTGATTCTTTGGCAGTTTCCTTTTGGCAGCACAGACTCAATTACACTAGTCTCTGTTTGGGATCTCTAGATACAGGCCGATCTCTCCAGGGATCTTTCCAGACCATCTCTTAAAGATCTTAGGCAAATCCCCCATTTGAGGATGGAATCCCACTAGCCACTGACATTTATGGAGTGCTTACCATGTACCAGGGCACACATCTGAACAACCCATTAATCTCATTTTGCAAATGAGGAAAGTGAGGCACAGAAAGGTTTAGTGACTTGCCCTAGGTCACAGAGCTGGTGAGTGGAACACTTGAGTCCTGGGAGTCTATCTCAGGAATCTGGACTCTTAAACTCCATGTCCTCTCTATCAGGTCAAATCAATTCGGTTTCTTTGCAAGAGTGTCCTCATGTTTCAGAGAGGTTCTTGGGGTGCCTGAAGCCCCTGAACCGACTCACCTCCCTGTCCAGGCCCTGGGCCTCTGACCAGCCCACACACCTCCTCACCCACTTGCAGGGTCCCAGGGCTTTGCCCAGCCCAACTTCTGCCTGTGGCCTGTTTCCCTTCAGACTGCCCAACCCTGTAAGCTGCTCCATTAGGAACTAGGGTGCAGGTCTCATAAATGAAGGGAGCTGCTGGGTGTGAAGCCACAGGGAGTGGGGGGAGCAGGAGAGTGTGTGCCCCATCCACAGGGGGCGGGCACTCCTTAGCAACAGCTGCGAGCTGCCACGTGGCCAGTGAGGCTGGGGAGCCCCCATTTTTCTAGAGGCACTGGAAATCCAGATTTTGACGTGAAATTTCCTAATCTGAAAAGGCCAGCATTGAATTCAAAATTTGTTTTAAATGTGAGGACCAAATAGTCACACCTGTGATTGGGCAGAATTTAACCCCCCAATGCTACCAGTTTACAATCTCTGCTTTAGAAGATGAAGTCTGTTGGGAAGTTTTATAAGTAGGGGAAGTAAAGTAGAGACACTGAGTTAGGATCTACTATGAGGCAGGAGCTGTGGGAGGCTCTCTCCTTAACTCTGCACAGCAACCCTGTGGGGTCAGGGTTCACGCCCCCATTTGTCGACTAGAAAGCAGGCTCAGAGGGGTGAAGTGAGCAGCCCGAGGACACCCAGCGAGGGCGTGAAAGCGCTGGGATCAGGACTCAGGTGCGCCCAGGCTCCAGAGCACAGCTGTCCCAGGTCTGCCCGGCAGCATGCAACAGCGGCTCTAGAACCAGCCGAGTTCTGGGTGACTGACTCGTCATGCTCCGGTGGGTGTGGGGCAGGCGGAGGTCCAAGTGTGGTGACGCGCCTGTGTGGCCCCGCTTCGAGGGGCCTGACCCAGGGTGGGGTGGGGCGGGGCAGGGAGGAGGCGGGCGGGTTGGGGGGGGCAAACCTTCTCATACCTCCTTTGACTCAGGCTTAACTCAGCTCTGACAAACCACCTGGCTTTGAGTGTGACCCAGTTTCACAGCTCGGCCAGCTGAAGCCGAGCTAGGGAGAGTTGGGCAGGTCCGAGAGCGAAACCAGCCCCTGCCACCTGGCTTGCTGGTGAATTTGGGTAGGGCCCTTCAGCTCTCGGAGCCCTGGGTCCCCCAACTCCAAAGGAAGGGACTGGCTCCATCCATCTCAAGGGCCCCCCGGCTCCCAGGTTTACTGATTCTATCAGCCCGGAACCTTAACACACACCAACGCTGGGGCAAATCACTCCACCTCAGTTTTCCCACCTGTGAAATGGGGGCGATAAAAGCCCGCTATTTATGGGTTTGTTATCAGAACTGAATACAGTGGTATATTCACAGCGCACAGCACTGAGCCTGATACCCATGGGGCGCTCAGTAATGCTGACTTCTACCATCACCACCACCCTAACCGTCTGGTACCTGCAGCATCTCACAGAAAGTCAGGTCAGTTCTCCACACCAGGGACAAAGAGGGGTCAAAACTCACTGCCATGTCACTGGGAAGGATCTGAGGACTTAACGCTCAATAAGATGCAAACGCTTCCTGCAGTAGACTAGAAAAAGCATGGGATTCAAGTTCAGATAAGCTGCCTTCCTGAGGCCCCTTTCCAGCTGCGTGACCCTCTGAACCTCAGTGTCCTCATCTGCAGAGAAAACAACTATCCCCAGGACCACACGCATCCTCTAAGGGCTTTCTAAACTCTTAAGTCCCATATGATGCTTTGTGATAATCGTTACTTAAGTTAATTAAGATTTCTGGTACTCAGTTCCAGAATTACACTTGAATCATAATGGGGAACACTTCCCCAGCATTTCCCCAGCTTGCCTGATCCTAAGAATCACTTTGAAACATGCAGATTCCCAGGCCCATCCCAGGCCAACTGGACGGGACTGAGTGGTGGGGATGGAGGCAGCACAGGGCCCAGGGGATCAGGGAAACCTGCCACTTCTAGAGAGAACAGAATTGCTCGACTGAAACTGAAAACCGGGCAACTTGGATCTCCAGGGTCAGGTGGGTGAACAGAAAGCATCACTTTCTGGGGACCAGAGAGCCTTGAGTTTAGAGACTGGCTCTGTTACCTGGCCAGGCCTCCCTGAGCCTCTGTTTCCTCAAAATGGGAACAATGAGGCCTAACCCTCAGGCTGGGCGAGTGTGGAACGTCAGGTGTCCCTCTCTCCCAACTTCCCACCTCAGATTCTGGGGGCTCATGAGCCATTTCAAGCAACGGGAGCTAGCGGGGGTGGGGGCACCTGTGGCCCCCATTAGGACGGCAGCCGGGCACCCACTTGGGCCGGGCCTGAGTAATGTGTGATTTCCCAATTCCTCGGGACACAGTGGTGGGGAACATCTTCCGTTCCCACTGCTAGAGAAATAAATCCTTTCTGATGCACTTATACCCTCAGGAGAAAACTGAAAACATTTTCCAAACACAAAGAGACACGAGGGCCGGCCCAGTGGCTTAGCGGTTAAGTGCGCGCGCTCCACTACTGGCGGCCTGGGTTCGGATCCCAGGCGCGCACCTACACACCGCTTCTCCAGCCATGCTGAGGCCGTGTCCCACATACAGCAACTAGAAGGATGTGCAACTATGACATACAACTATCTACTGGGGCTTTGGGGAAAAAAAACGAGGAGGATTGGCAATAGATGTTAGCTCAGACCCTGTCTTCCTCAGCAAAAAGAGGAGGATTAGCACGATGTTAGCTCAGGGCTGATCTTCCTCACAAAACAAACAAACAAACAAACAAACAGAGACACGGCAACAGAGCACTGAATACAGTGGAGCTGGACCCCCTCCCACAGATCCTAGGCAAGAAGTCTCACCTTGTTTAGGGTTCCGAGCTGTTCTGCGGCAGGTGTGAGGTGGGGGGAACATGGGCCCCACATCCACAGACTTGGGATCTGATTCCGACTCGACAGGCCCCTCCCTCCCTGCCCCTCTCCTTCCTCCACTTAATAACTATTTTCTGAGCACGTGCTGTGTGCAGACTCCGGGCTCGGCACCAGGATCCAGTGGTGAGCAAACAGAAGTGGTCCTTGCGCTCAAGAGCTTATATTCCAGTGGGACAGACAGATGGTAAATGACAAACTGCACACACAAATCACAGGAACTGTGGTAAGTGATCTGAAGGACATGTCCAGGTGTGATAAAACTGTCCAGCCAGGGACAGGGTGGGGGTGACCCAAATCAGACTGAAGAGTTGGAGTCTGGGCACATCTTTTTGGAGGAAGAGTAAGAGCTGACCAAGCCAATCCAGTTAGCTCCTCCTCTATACACTCCACCACCCCATCTCCTCCTTCCTTCTCAGTTTCACCACAATGGAAAATAACCATCTGTGCAATTATGTGCACACTGTCATTCTGCCATCTTCCCCACTAGCCTGGGAATGCCGTGAAGGTAAAGACGATGTCAGTCTTGTTTTCCCTGGAATCCTCCCCAATAAATCTTTGAGTGAGTGAGTGAACAGACCCCGCTTCCCCGGGCCTCAAGCTCCTCCTCCCCACGGTGGCAATAACAAGACCCCTTGGCCTTGCTGCTGGGAGATCGGGGCACACTGCCTGTTCTCAAGGGGTGGGGCTTGGTGCCGTTCTAACGTGGGCTGGGTGGGATGGGAGGGGAGGGGAGTTAGGGGCGGGAGAGGAAGCCGGACTCCTCCACCCTGTGAACAAATCACTCGTGGACTCCACCCGAGGTGAGAGGACAAGACAATGTCGGAAAGGCATGCCAGGACACACGGGGAGCGCTCCCTTCAACAGCACAGGGCTGAGCAGTTCCCCAGGGGCTGGCACCCACTGATGCTGTCACTGGACAAATCTTATGTCACCCGCTGGGCCAGCAAATGGGTGACAAGTTCCCAAGCATGGCCAGGACCACCTCCTGATCTCCTGGCTCCTTGAAGCAGGCCTGGGAGTCCGGCTTTCCTGCAAACACCGCCACATGTACCAGGCAGGTGATGGGTGACAAGGACAGAGAGAAGGGAGAGCAGCATGAATACTCAAGACCCCTGCCCAGTGCAGGCCCACCTATGGCAGGAAGCCTTCCCCAACCAAAGACGGCTGGGGACAGTGGAAGACGCACTCAAGTCGACTGTGTGGCCCTTGGAGGTGGGGGGGGTCATGCCCTGCCCTGGGCCTCAGTTTCCCCATTGGTAAAGTGACACCATTAATTCCTCCCTCATAGGTCAAGGTGCAAACTGTAGAGTGGTGACTGCTATGAGATGAAAGGGTGATTTCCATCCACCTCTCCCTACACCAAGTTTCAGATTTGTCTGTGCACAGATTGTAGGCTGGCTGTCCCCTAAGCCAGCACTTCCTAAAGCATGGCACCCACGCCACCAGCAGGCCTGGGGTGATTTCAGGGCAATACCAGGACCTGGTGGTTAAATGGCAGTAGACTTCACGGTGAGAAGGTTGTTTCCTGTTCAGTTCTCATTTGAACGTTCCAAGAACATCAAAGAGCAAGTCCCAGGCGGGTGCTCTTCGGTCCTCCACCACTCGTCTCTCCAGCACCTGCTGACGCCCCTTTTTTAACAGACCCAGCAACTTGAGCTAGAACTGAACCACCTTGCATAACATGTATCTATGGCAGGTGATACTGCTTTTCCATTTTCAAAGATGTTATCAAGTTACCCTTTATAAATAAAAATGTTAAGTTCAAAAACTGAGTAATTTAAAGAAAAACTAAGCAAATAACACATGTTGTTTATGACTATGCACCCAAATTATGAAGATGGTACCAGAATGGTGGAAGATTGAAAATGGGCTGAAGTTACCACGGCAGAGACAGCGACATGAGCATCAAAGCCCACTCTTTTCTCCTCCTTCTGGGCACACGGCTAGACCAGGCCCCCGGAACGCTCCTGGAGCTGGGTGAGACCAGGTCCCGGAGTTCAGGACAAGGGAACGTGAGCAGAAGTGATGGCGCCACGTCCAGACCCTCCATATCCTCCCTCTGTCTCCCCCCACCACCAGGCCTGAGAAAGGATCCAACACACTCTCGAGGAGGACAGAGCCACGAGGTGGAAGGAGCCTGGGTCTCCGGGTACCTGAGAGGGACAGAACATGCCCCCCCCCCCGCCTTGGGACTTTATATGAGTGAAAAATGAACTTCTGTTGCACTAAATCACTGAGATTTTCAGGTTGTTTATAGGAATTAGCTGATTTAGGCCAATATAAAGGAAGTACCTCTAGTGTAATTTCCTGCCAACCTGCGCATCTTCTATGACAGCCCGGATGTCCTGGTGCTTTTTTCCGTAACAAGTAACTCCCAAGCACCTAACAGACGCCAGGCACGGTCCTAAGGGCTTTACAGAGACGAGCTCAGCCATTCCTCACAACAGTCCTGGGAGCCAGGCACTACTGATTAGTAGGCTTGTCTTTCAACGAGGTGACCGAGGCCCAGAGGGGTGAAGCATCTTGCCCATGGTCACACATTTAGGAAGTAGTGAAGCGGAGACTCGAACCCAGGTCTGTCGGAGACGCAGAAAGCCCTTACTTTGCCACAATGCCATGCAGCCTTACTGGGCAAATCACCCAGGGACTGCCATGCCCCGACTATGTGCCAGTTCCTGGGGTCAGTCCTGCAGGAAACAGCACAAGTGTGACCTTGCCATGGCCTAGAGCCCTGCATGTGAGACAGAAGGGAGGCACGGGGCAGGAGCCAGATGGAGACAGGAGGGACTGGTGCAGTCAGGGAGGGCTGCAGGACAGCACAGTGCAGTGGGAAGGGCAGCCCCACTCAGGAAGAACAGGGAGGGCTTCTCGGAGGAGATGGTGCTTGAGGCTGGCTGCGGAGGGCGGGTGAGATTTCAGCTGGCAGAGATGGGTGGGGAGATGCTGTCTCACCTACAGCCAACAGCACCTCCTAGACCCACAGGAATTAGCACGGGACAGGCCCACCACCCCGTGTACCATAAGGGGCCTAAAAAGCTATGGGACAAGACTCACGCTCACTCCTTAAAACACTTCCCTACGCTGGGTGAAATACTCCTAGTGCTTTCAAGGGTTCTCCTGTGGGCCGCGCTGTCAGCTCTTCTTTCAAAGGGCATGGGGTGTAGTGGAAAGATTGGGGGAGTGGGGGGTGAAGCCACTCCACGCCGTAACGATACCTCCTACCCCTCAGAAGTGATTCGCACCCCAGTGCGGTGGGTCCTGCACCCAGGGAGCAGAAAGAGGCAACGTTGAGTCACGTGAGACAGCACAAGGGATTTTAGAAGCTGGTGGTCCACTTCCCTACAGGAGGGCCAGTTTACAGCGAGCGGGTGGGGAGAAAGACGGCCGACCAATGAGGAACAATACGGGGGGCAGCCTGGCAAACACCACCTGAACCAGGTGCTAAAGGTCAAGGCCACCGGTGATGTCACGAGGACGTCAGGTACCCCCGACAGGATGCACTGAGAAGGGCACTCCACCCCTGACCCAGTCCAATCATGAGGAAACACGGGACAAACCCAGACTGGGGGCCATTCTACAGGATACCTGGACAGTGCTCCTCAAGACTGCCAGGGTCATGAAGAACAAGCAATACTGAGGAACTGTCCCCAACCAGAGAGACGGGGAGACATGACCACGAATGCAGTGCGGGACCTTGGAGTGGACCCTGGAGCAGGAAAAGGACATCAGTGGAAAACAGGTGAAATCCAAATTAAATCTGGAGTTTAGTTAATGAGCACGTACCAGTGTCAGTTGCTCAGCTGTGACAAATGTGGTACTGTATGGTGTGACCCATGGAGAAAACTGGATGGGGGTATCTGTACTATCTTTACAACTCTTCTGTAAATCTAAATTATTCCAAAATAAAAACTGTATTTAATTTAAGAAAAAAAGAGAGAGAGAAAAGCAAAATCCCAGAACTAAAACATCAGTCCCATGAGGTTGGGGGCAGCAGGTGTGTGATGGCTCAGTGCTCTATCCCAGCTGCTAGAACACTGCCTGGCACACAGTAGCCCTCAATAAATACATTCAATGAACCGATGACTTCATCCCCACAGCCCACTCCTGGCCTGCTGACGGGGGCTCCAAAGACCGGCTGGAGAAAGGCCGGGAAGGTCAGCCCCACCCACCCCACAGGAAAGGCTGCACACCCTCTGCCCGGCTCCCCAGCAGGGCTCAGTGGTCACCTGCCCACAGATGCACACGGTGACAGAAAATGGTCACCAGGCCCAGCCTCCTCTCAGTGACCTCGAGGCCCCCCAAGGCTTCCATGGCTACAAACTGTAAACACAACTAAGTAGACGGCAGCTGACTTGGGGGTGTCCATGGAGCAGCCCCAAGAAGATCAAGGCGATAACACTCCCCTCCAGGGCACTTTTCCTCCAGGAAAGTGTGGTGAAGAAAGCCAGCTCTGACATCACAGAGCACTGGAGTCTCAACTGTGTCACCTACGGTTCGTGTGACCTTGGCCAGGTCCTATCCCCGCTCTGTGCCCAGCATCATTATCAGGCAAATGGGAACAATGCCCAGCTCCTACCTGGCATGGGGATGAACTAAGGGAATCCAAGAAAGGCCACTGGTCTGGCACTTGATAAACGGGGACTACTGTGGGCACTGTTGTCATCACAGCACAGGCCTGGGAGGTCACCTGAAGAGACACCCTGGGGGCTGAAGGTATTCAAGGATCTGGAGCAACAGAGCGTCACTCAGACTGAGCTCTGGCCAGCCCTGGGACTGCCGAGGAGGAAGGTCAGGTCCAGTGGCAGAGCTGGCAGTGCCATCCCAGAGCCCTCCAGAGGGAAGCCCTGTTGCCGGGCCTGGAGGGATCACGCCCCAAGGGGCCTCCGCCCAGCCTGTGGGTCCCGCACTCCTCCGCCTCCAAGTCTGCGCCCACCAGACCACCTCCCAAGAGTCCCAGGGCTCCGCCCCAAGTCCTGTCCACCTGGCCAGCATGTGCTGGTCACACTGATGTGTGTGATACACAAGCTGCATGCTGTGTGCAGCTGTGCAGCCACAGGCCATCGTCAGCCCTCAGAAGCCTCTGGTTTGGCTTAGCATGAACCGTTTTCACACAATTTATAACATTTTCATCATTTCCCTAAAAATTGGGGAATCTGTGGGGCAACAAGCCACAGAGCTGCCCCTTCCTGATGGACTATCACTGTCTGGTGGGCCAGAGCCCACACCAAATCACCCACTGAGGCACCTGCCTGGGCCCTGGGGGCATCTGGGGCATGACTGACCATCTTCTGTCTCAACACGGATTAATGCCTTGGTGAATGGGGTCACCGTGTGGATGCCACGTAGAGAGAGGAGTCTGGCTCCAGATGTAATGGCCCCAGGCGTTCTCATGTGAGTGTGACACCGGCCCTGCAAACCCAAGGGTCCCTGGTCTTACCATGTCCACCCACCAGATGACCCTCTGCTGAGGTCGACCAGGGCTCCACAAGGAGTGCCAGGATGGCGCTGCCACGCTAGGCCAGGAGGAGGGAAATGTACTCTATTTCTAAGCACACCTGTCTCACATTCCACGTGAGCTCATCTCATCCTCACAGAAACCCTGCAAGGAAAGAGTGAGCACCCCAATTTGCAGACGAGGAAAACCGAGATTCAGAGAGGCAAAGTGTCATGTCCAGGGTCCCATGGCTAGTAAACACGGGAAAGGGATTCAAATCCAGAGATCTGCCGAATGAGCACAACGTGAGGGCCTGTTCCGAGAGTGGCCTGACTGCGGGGCAGCACCCTGCAGGCAGCCCTTGGAGGGACTCGCAGTGTAGGAGGACATTCTGCAAGGGTGGCCAGGGTCAGCCCTCACCTAGCACTTTCCCCTGAAGATTTGGAGATATTTTCTCCATACTCTTGGACGCAGCAAAACATCAAAAGAGGCCAAATATCACCAGGAGTCCCCCAAAGTTCTCAAGGAACATTTTGGTTAAATTCTATGTGTCAGTGGCTCCTGGTGTGAAAGCAAGAAAGAAGACCTAGAGGGGAATCACAAAAATCGACAATGGCAGGGTATCAGCGAGGTGGGATCGCCCCGGGGTGAAGCACCCTCGCTCTGGAACCACAGACCCAAGTTCAAGTCCTAGTCCTGCACCTCCTCTGCTATGTGCCCTGGGACAGTCACCTCCCAGCTTTGAACTCGGCTTCCTGTTTTAAAACTAAATAAAGGGAACAATTAACAGGGTGAAAAGGCAACCTTTTCACTGGAAGAAAATATTTGTGAACTATATATTTGAAAAGGGGTTAATGTCCAAAATATATAAGAAACTCCCTCAACTCCACAGCAAGAACAAAAACAAAAAAACCCACCAAATAACCCAATTAAAAACTGGGCCACGGACTTCAATAGACGTTTCTCCAAAGAAGAACGGCCAACAGGTATATGAAAAGATGCTCAATATCACTAATCATCAGGGAAATGGAAATCAAAACCCCAATAAGATATCACCTCACATCTGTTAGGATGGCCATTATCAAAATAAACAAAGGATAACAAGTGTTGGCGAGGACGCGGGGGAAACGGAGACCTTGCACACTGTTGGTGGAAATGTAAAATGATGCAGCTACTACGGGAAACAGTATGGAGGTTCCTCAAAAAATTAGAACCAGAAACACAATACGATCCAGGAATTCCATAACTGGGTATTTATCCAAAAGAACTGAAATCAGGATCTTGAAGAGATATCTGCACTCCCGTGTTCACTGCAGCATTATTCATGATAGCCAAGATAGGGAAACAAACTAAATGTCCATGAATGGATGAATGGATAAAGAAAATGTGGTATATACATACAATGGAATATTATTTAGCCTTAAAAATGGAAATCCTGCCATGTGCGACAACATGGATGAACCTAGAGGATATTATGGTAAGTGAAATAAGCCAGTCACAGAAGGACAAATACCACATGATATTCACTTATATCAGGTATCTAAAATAGTCAAACTTAAAGAAAGTAGAAAGGCGGTTCCAGAGGCTTCGGGGAGGGAGAAATGGGGAGTGGCTATTCAACAGGTGTAAAGTTTCAGTTATGCAAGATGATTAACTTCTAGACATCTGCTGTACAACAGTGTGCCTCTAGTCAACAACACTGTACTGTACACTTGAAAATTTATCGAGAGGGTAGACCTCATCTTAAGTGTTCTTACCACAATTTTTAAAAAATTGAATGGTGTGACTATAAAATGATAGCATGAGCGTTTCTTGGTGTGGTGGAATTGTTCTGTATCTAGATCGGAGGGTGAAAGTAACGATGTAATGTCTTAAATTTCGTAGAAGAGTACGCCAAAAAAAGGTCAATTTTACTGCATGTTAATTAAAAAAATAAAATAAATTACAAATAATCACATCTATCTCCTGGGGCCAGTGTGACTCAAGTCCAGGGACGTGCGCAGCACAGTGCTCCACACGTCACAGCTGAGGACCAGTCAGGCATTCCTAATAAGATTAGCACTGCCTCCTTTCCTCCTTCAGAGATTCCAGCCCCGGACTGGAACTCGAGAGGGAAAAGCTAATGCCCCAGAAGGGCTGCCGCAACGCCAGTACCCAACGTTTTGGGGACCTGTGACTATACTTAAGTTGAATAACAGCCAGGCCTCTCATCTTGAATAGGGTTTCTACCTTTTGGATAAACAGAACATTCAGTCCATTTCAACTGGATCTTGCTTCCTGTCCAGCTGGGCCACCCAGCAGGTTCCAGGAGGAAGGCGTTCGGGGAGAGGGGGGAGGATTACACTGTCAGGGGTGCGCCGGTCCCCAGGGGGCCCCTTGATGCACCAGCTGTGTGACCCAGCTTCTCAGAGGGTTGATTTCCCTGGACTTAGGAATAATAAGGCCCACTCAGAGGGTGAGGAGATTTGCAAAGCTACCTACATGTCCCCTAGCCCTCAGCAGTGCAGGAAACCCCCAGTTCCTCCTGCCTCTCCCAAGGGTCACGACTTTTAAAAACAAATACATGGTAGTGTTGGAGGTTTTTTTCCTGTCCTGTATTTTTCCTGCATATAAAACCAATGTAATTAAGTTAACAAACCTAAATGTTAAAGTTGACAACAGACAATTAGGCTAATTACCATTTCTTTAAAGGATCAATTAGGCCTGTGTTTCCCAAACTGTATTCTGAGAAATGGTACTGGGCGTCCTACAAACAACAAGGTCGCTTAGACAACGAGTTTGGCAAAACTTGGCTGAACCAAGTGACTCGGGTTCCTTTTGTGTAGGACTTCTCAGAGCCTTTAGTAAGTTGTGAACCTCCAAGGGGGAGACGCGGCATGAAGGAGCACAGATGGGAGATGCTGAGTCAGATCAATCACACAGAGCAGGGCTTCGTCAACCTTACTGTGCATCCAAATCACCTGCAGATCCTGCTAAACTACAGATTAGATTCAGGGTGGGCACGGGGAGTCTGCATTTCCAACAAGCTCCCAGGTGAGGCTGAAGCTGCTGTCTGGGGACCACACTTTGAAGAGCAAGGGCGTCAATGGAAAGGCAAGACACTCTCCCTCTCCCTACTGACCATTTTACTGGTGAGGAACAGGCCCAGAATAGGGAATGGGCTTGCCAAAGGTCATGCAGGAGTGACAAGTGGGACCAGACTCGGCTCCCCAGCCCCTCCTCCAAGGACCACCTCCCCCATCCTGCGGCCCCGGGGATCTTGGCCTTGCTTGCTATTGGTTCTCCCCATTTAGAGCAATCCTTCTCAGTCCTGGCTGTGCGCTGGAGTCATGTGTGGGCCTTTAAAATTACTGACGCCTGGGCCCCCCACCCTCAGATCCTGATTACTGGGTCTGGACTGCAGCCTGAGTTTGGGGATTTTTAAAACTCCTCCCGGGGTGGGCCCGGTGGCTTAGCGGTTGAGTGTGCACGCTCCGCTGCTGGTGGCCTGGGTTCGGATCCCGGGCACGCACTGACGCACCGCTTGTCCGGCCATGCTGAGGCCGAGTCCCACATACAGCAACTAGAAGGATGTGCAGCTATGACGTACAACTATCTACTGGGGATTTAGGGGGGGTGGGGAAGGAGGAGGATTGGCAATAGATGTTAGCTCAGAGCTGGTCTTCCTCAGCAAAAACAGGAGGATTAGCACGGATGTTAGCTCAGGGCTGATCTTCCTCACTAAAAAATAAAAAAAATAAAACTCCTCCAGTGATTCTAGTGCACAGCCAGAGTTGAGGTTCTCTGACGTAGAGGCAGCGGGTAAACTTCAACCCAAATGCCCTCCTCACACCTGCCTGCACCTCCAATGCCGGATGAAAACCGCCTAGCAGCAACTCCAAAATAAAACATGAAAGGATTACCAGATGCGAAATGGAACGTAACGAGGCCCCAGCTGGCTAAGGCCCCGTCTCAAGATATTACAGGACCACAGTCAGGAATCCAAACCGCCTTGGGAGGAGAGATTGTCCATCTCATTCCAAGTCCAGACGAGCAGGTAAATATGCTCTACGAGCTAAAGCCCTGGTGGCCGAAGTGGGAAAACCTGGACCCTCCAGAGTGAGAGGCTCTAAGCTGGCATGAGACTGTAGTGGGAGTCTTTAAAGACCATTTCAGAAGCAGGTGTCAGACCAAGTGAGGCTAGTTAAAAAAAAAAAAAAAAAAAAAAAAAGTTGGTAACTTTAAGCTTTGTAATGAGCACTGTTGGGAAAGGATTAGAGGTGAGAAAGCCAATGAACGCAATGAGAGGAGGTTTCAGTTCTCTCTGAACTTAGTGAACGGAAGGGAAAGCCTGAGCAAGGAGGCTGCAGGATCCAGTGGGCTCTGGAGCCAGACGGTGGGTTCCAACCCCAGCGCCTTCTGCTGATCCGCCACGTTCCTTCACGCCCCTCCGTGGCCCACCTGTAAAGTGGGACAACAACAGGGCCTGTCCTGCAGGGCTGTAGAGGGATTACGCGGGCTGATGTGAGATCCTTACAACAGCGTCAAGCACTAGGGAGTGCTCAATAAAGGTGAAATACTGGCTTGATTTTCACGTTTCCTCTGGCCTAATCTTTATTTCCCTTTTGCCCTGATTTTTAAGTCTATATATTTTTAAACTTTTTAAAACATAGAAGTATGTGTTTTTGTCAGCGTCCCAACTTCTTTCCGGAACGAGGCAGGGCAGAAGTACAGGCACTTATGTTAGCGACTACGTGCTGAGTGTTAACGATGTGCTCAGAGGCCCCCTTGATGGCTGGGGCTTACCTTGGTGTAGGGAGTGAGGGGCCCCTCGGGTGAGGCTGCGTGGGGAGCTAAGGACTTCATATTTGACCTTCAGAGCAATGGGCCCTGCTTGAAGGTTGAAGCCAGGACATGAGACAATCAGGTCAGCTTTGGAAAGCTCACTCAGGGCTCCTGAGGAAGGCAGAGCCAGAGGCACCGCAGCAGGGCCGGCATCATGGGTGTGCGACCTGTGTGATCATACAGGGTCCCACGCTCTGAGGGGTCCATGCTTAGCTTAATGCTCTGCTGTCACTGCCCTGAAATTCTTAATACTTTTCCAACAAGGAGTTCTGTATTTTCTTTTTGTGTGTGTGAGGAAGATTAGCCCTGAGCTAACATCCGTTGCCAATCCTCTTTTTTGCTGAGGAAGACTGGCCCTGGGCTAACATCCGTGTCCATCTTTCTCTACTTTATATGGGACACCGCCACAGCATGGCTTGGTAAGTGGTGTGCAGGTCCGCGCCTGGGACCCAAACCTATGAACCCAGGGCCACCGAAGCGGAGCATGCAAACTTAACCGCTATGCCACTGAGCCAGCCCCTGCATTTTCATTTTGCACTGGGCCCCACAAATTATGTGGCTGGCCCTACCTTGCAGGGACACCTCACTTGCCCCTACATCTATCCTAACAGGTGAGGCAGGAAGGTTACCATTCCCTCTTGAAGATGAAAAAACTGAGGCCCCAAGAAGTAAGTCAACTGTCCCAGGGCGCAGTTGGTCAGCGGCAGAGCAGCAGCACACCCCAGGTTTTGGGGTTTCAACTTGGGGACCACCATTGTGGGGGAGCTGGCCACCTCTGCCTCCCTGAGAGCAGTGCTCAGGCTCCCCTGGGCCTGGGCTGCAGGAACTTCCCCCCCTCGCCTACCCTAGGCTGAAAGAGGCAACAGGTGCTTGTTACCCCCTGCCAGCCGGAACTGGGTACGGTCAGGGCCGACGCCCACGGATCTGGGTCACAAGGCCAGTGCCACATCAGCAGTGTGCAGCGATTAACGAAGCAATGCAACAGGAGCACAGCAAACACCAGTCATCCTTGAAGGCCCAGGAGCCCTCCTCTGCGCTCTGCCTCCTCCCCCACCCCAACAAGTCAGAAAGAGCCAATTTAAGAAGGGAGGGGGAAAATTCCCCACCAACAGCTGCCAATCTGCCCAGTAAAGGAAGAGCTGGCATATCCTATCACTCCATGCCCTTGGCTTCCCTGACAGGCGCTGAGGAGCATTTCTAAGGGGGAGCTTGGCCCAGACACTGTTCTGGGAGCTGGAGTTACAACAGAGAATATAACAGATAACAATCTCTGCCCGAGGGAGCTCAGGTTTTAAAGGGAGGGAGAAAGGGGAACAAGCTTAACAATTAAATGAATTATGTAGTGTCAGGAAATACAGGTGCTTAAACAAAATAACACAAATGATGAAAATAAGGGTCGAAATTTATTGGGTGCTTCCTCTGTGTCTAAATGCTTTACACACACGGCTCTTAATCCTCTCCACAACGGGTCCCGTTCTCATCCCCATTTCACAGACAGGAAAACTCACAGGAGTCAAGATGCACAAGATCCCAGAGGCAGTAAGAAGACAAGGAGTATTGATGAGAACGGGCGAGAGGTAGCTCTTTTCCCCCTCTCCTGATTTTGTTGTTTTAATGAGAGCAAAACAAGCAGGAAGCCTGGTTTTCTCTCTGGCCTCAAACTGCGGGAGGGAGTCCAATCAGAGGATGCCCCTCTACCCTCCCCTACGGTTCTTAAGACACCTGACAGGGTGGTGGGCCCCTCCAAGCCCTCCCTTTTCTCCCAGAGCTAAGGCTTCCAAGCTGACAGCCCTGAGTTCAAATCCCAGCCCACCAGCACACGGCCCTGGGCAATACGGGCCCTTCCCTTTGATTCAAAATCCCTTCCCTTTGATTTAAGATTTTATTTATTTATTTTTCCCCCCAAAGCCCCAGTAGACAGTTGTATGTCATAGCTGCACACCCTTCTAGTTGCTGTATGTGGGACGCGGCCTCAGCATGGCCGGAAAAGCAGTGCGTCGGTGCGCGCCCGGGATCCGAACCCAGGCCGCCAGCAGCAGAGTGCGCGCACTTAACCCCTAAGCCACGGGGCCGGCCCCCTTCCCTTTGATTTAAAATGAAGACTAAAACTCCCTCTCACAGGCGACAAGGGAACGGATGTCAAGTCTGCACTCTGCAGTGCCTGCACAGTGGTGGGTGCCCCACACATGCCCCACTCCTAGGGACCCCGGATGCCCTCCTCCCTTCTCTCCAGTGCTGAGAGGGCAGGGCCACATGGCATCCAGCTCCACACTGTGAGGCACGAGGCAGAGGGCTGAGCACGGTAAAGATTTGATGAATTAAAACTGAAGAGAGGAAGTTGCGGGGGACGGTGGAAACTTCCTTAGAACCTGCGCCCTGGAATTAACAGACTTTCAAAAGTGCAGGTCACTAGGCACAGATGCTCACCCTCCAGTGTGCACGGGCGAAGTGATGGATCTATTCTCCCCGTTCTGTGCTGAGCCCAAGCCCTCGAGACAACTGATGAAAACACCTCATGAAGCTGGGGCCGCGATGGCACCTGGCCGCTCCAAATCTCCAACTCAAGGCGCACCAGGTCAGGAGCTGTGCGGGACCCGCGACCCCGGCCCACCCTTCAATCTAGCTCCCGTGAGGGGCAGGGCAAAACCCAGAGTCCTAGGGACTCGACTTTCTCCTCTTAAAATGGGGTATTAGGTGCAGAGTGAAAGGATTAAACGACCAAAGCAGTGATTTCCCCAACAAGGTCAAAATCAGCGGGACCTAGTGAATCACGTGGAGATGGAGGAGGAGGGGACAGGAATTATCAGCCTGGGTAAGGGGCAGCTTTGTGGAACCAGGAACCATAGGCCAACCACAGCTCGCATGGTCCAGGCGTTAAGTGGCGGTACGAGGACTGCCCCTGACTTCCATCAGAGGGGCTTTCCTTGTTCAGATCTGCCCTTCGTCTGCAAGCACTTGTCTGAGACCTTGGGGCCGGCCTCAGGGCTGCACGGAATGGGCAGCAAGCCGGCAGACATGTGCTGGAGTATGTCAGCCAGGGAAAGAGGTGCAAGGCCAATGTCCTTTCCAAGCCTGAACCCCAACGTGCCCACAGGCTGTGGGGGTCACTGCCAGGCTCTTCTTCCCAGAAAGGCTGTCACCTTACCCTGACTTCAGTCACACCTGTATGGAGGGAAGGAGCAGGCAGGAGGGAGAGCTCCCCGGGGCAATGAACCCCTATTTTGCGGACGAGGAAACGGCCACGTGGAGAAGCTCCTCACCCAAGGACGCCCCACTCCTGAGCTCCACGCCCTCCCAGGTGGAGTTCACACTTCTCCGCACTCAGTCCTCACAGGTGGGACCTTATTTTTAGCTCCAGGCTGCAGGTGGTGAAATGGAGATGCTGAGAGGGCTCTGACACTTGCCCAGATCATCCAGCTGAGCGCTATAGGAAGCTCTGAACCCAGAGCCTTTGCTCCTAACTTCTAGAATATACTGAGCTGCTCAGCAGAGGGGGCAGAGCCAGGATTCTAATTCAGCTCCTCTCCAGCTAAAGCCCTGCTCTTCTCCTGGCCAGATACCCACAGCACAGCTGCCTCAGGCCAGCGCGTCCCCTGGGGCTGCACACCTCAAGCAAAAGTCTCGTGGAGACCCCTTCCTAGGCAGGCTTGCAGAAGGCCTAGCCCAGCACAACGTGGACTATGAGGCAGCTGGATCCCACAAAGGACCCATTGTGGTGACTGTAGAAAGCCAAGGCCAGCCAGGGCTAGGCCCTCTGCAGAGCCCTGCCCATGGTTCCCCCAGCCTCCTCCCCTCCACGTGGTGCCCCCATACCCAGAGCACAGGACCAGGATTGGCGAGGGGACAGCCCTCCTGTTCTGCCCAGCCTGGGGCAGCCTCAGCCTACGGAAACCTAAAACCCTCCAGCTGCTGCCAGGCGGGATGGGGCTGCAGACCCCTGCGGAGCCCTGGGGGCTCAGTCAAGGTGCCCTGGACGCACCTGTCAGCTGGGGTGGGGTCCACGGAATGAAGCTCTGTAGAGGGGAGGAGGGAGATGGCTTGTTTGCTCCCATCTGGGGGAGCGAGGAAATCTGTTACCCAGTATGGGGGAGGAGGATGAGGATGTGCAAAGGGTCGGGGCAGGCTGGGGAGGGGGCTCGGCGGAGGGAGGGGGTGGGACGGTCCCGGGAGGTGAGGGGCTTTCCCTGCCGCTGCACCAGGGCGCCCTCGGCGGCTCCCGCTGTCTTTGTGTGCTGCAGGGGGACCGCCCGGGGTCCCCGAGAGTCTGCCGAGGCGTGCACAGGGCGGGGGGCCCCTTTTGCAAGCCCGGCGGGAGGGGTCCGCGGCGTGCCCGGGCACCCCCTGTGCCCGCGGAGGGGGCTCCCCGGTGGCCGGGGTCGCCACACTCACCTCCTGAAGTCAAAGGGCATGGTGCCGCCGCCGCCAGGGGTGGGAACGCTGCAGGCCAGGCGGGCCGCGCGCCGCGTGGGTCCCTGCCCGCTGCCAACGCCTCCTCGGCCGCCCCGCCCCCGCCGCCGCCCCCCGCCCGCGACACCCGCCACCGGGAAGTGACGCTCTGCGCAGCCCATTGGGCGCCGCCCGCCGCCCCCGGCCGCCCCTTCCGCCGCGCGGTTAAAGGGGCCCGCGGGCCAGGGTGGGTGGGGGCTCTCTTGGGGGTCGAGGCTCTCGGAGGGGAAGGGACCCCGCAAAAACTCACGCATCCGTTCCTTCCAAGCCCCCCTGAGTTTTCCTTCATTTTATCTCTATGTAGCCTCGGGCAAATCCCTCTGCCTCTCAGAGCCTCTGAGTTTTGCAGTTGTGAAACAGTTTCATTGAGTTGTGAAGATTAGATGTAATGATCCAGATTTGGGCCGTGCACGCGTCTAGCTCTGAGTAAGGGCCTAATACTGTGTGAGAAGGGAGGTCAGGCAGTCCTAGATCTGTAAAGCGGACCCGCCACTCCGCTGCTGTGCCTTTCTGGGAAAGACGCTTGGCTTCTCTGAACCCCCATCCCTTTCTAATCTGCACAGAAAGGACGATGGCACTTACTCGAGGAGCTGTTTCCTGGGGATCCAATGAGAAAGTTGGAAGACTGGCTTAGTGCAGAGCCTGGCACCTAGGAAGGGCTCAGTCACCTGCAGCTGCTGTGGTTGGCCTGCCTGGTAGCTGTCTCTGCTTCCCTCTTCCATTTACCGTCATTCTGGTGGTACTCACTGAGCACCCCCTCCAAGCGGGGTCTGTTCAGGATGTGCAGGTTGTTCCAGAGGCAGGCTGAGGCCTGCTCTGTGACTCGGCCCAGGGCAGACCTCTCTGAGCCTCAGTTTCCCTCTGTGAAATTCACAGGCAGTCAGCCTCTCCCTCCAGGATTGCTGGATTAGAGGAGATGGTAGTTGAGGTAACACAGGACCCATGTAAAGGAAACTCATTCTGAGCGTCCCCTGGTTCTGTCATTGGTCCCACCTCCAAGGTTGTGGTGACACAGGGCTTGAGAAATCCCAGGGGAGGAAAGTGGGGGCTCCTGTTCAAAGAGCAGGGCCAGTGGGCAGTTTCCTCCGCTATAAATAGAGGACAATGGTGGTGGGTACCTGTTCCTGGAAAGGATTCGGAACGCACAGTGCCTGCAGAGAGTCTGGCGCAGGTGGGGGCGTTGAACCAGACTCCTCCTCTGGAACTCACATCATGGCCTGACCCGTTGCCTCTCCTTCCTTCTGACCTCCAGCATTCCCTTTGCTTTCTCTCTTTCATTGATTCATTCATTCATTGATTCATTCATTCAACAAAGGGCTGGCACATTTGGAAGAGAGAAGGAAATCTCAGCCTGAACTGGAAACCTGGGGACAACAGGAAGGGTAAAGGGGCCTTGAGCAGCCGCTGGGCCCAAAAGACTGTTCGCTGGGCCTGTGCAGGAGGTGGGTCATGCAGTGATGGGCATTTGACCACAAGTCCTCCCTCCTCAAAATGTGGTCCACAGTCTGGTGGGGGTCCACAGGCCAGCTGCTGGGGCATCGTGGGACAGATTCTCAGCCCCAGCCCAGACCTCTTGAATCAAGTGTGCATTTCGTGTAATCTCCAAGAGATTGGCTGGCACGGTTAAGTTTGAGAGGCCCTGTGGTGAAGGACCTTGCAGGGAGGAGTGGGGGTGGGGGTGGACCTTTTGCATTTGCTGTTCCTTTTGCCTTGATCACTTTCCTCTCTCTGTCTTCCACCCTGCTGTGTGGGCAGAGAATGTGCAAGTCTCTCCAATAGGATTCTCCCTTTCTTCATAACTGTTAACTATGTTAAAAGAGCCCATACTCTGGAGCCAAGCTACATGAGTTCGTGTTCCAGCTTATCCTCTTACCAACTTATTTTACCTCTGTACCTCAATTTCCTCACCTGTAAAATGGGGGCAATAATAGTACCTTCTTCGTAGATCTGTTTTGAGGATGAAATGTGTTGACAGATGTCAAAGACTTAGGACAGTGCTTGGCACAATCAGTACAAGGTAAGGTTGACTGTTGTTGCTGGTTTTTTTCATGATGATGGAGCTCCCGATTTTTGGCTGGGCATATGGGTGCTCAGAATGAAAGTTGCCATTTCTCAGTTTCCCTGCAGCTAGGTGTGGCCATGTGACTAAGTTCTGGCCATTGAGATGTAAGGGGAAGCATCTTGTGGCAGCTTCACGGCTAGTTGGTACATATTACCCTCTGTGTCCCTGTCTCCATCTGGCTGCCCAGAACATGGATGTCACCATCCAGGACCACGTGGTGGAGGCTATGCAAAGCAGAGCAACAAGATAGGAGCCTGGGTCGTTGTCACTGAGTGGCACAGTACTTGTCCTCAAACACCTACCCAGACTTCTAGGCAAGAGGAAGATAAACATCTAACTTGTTTAAGCTACTGTTATTTTAGATTTTCAGTCACTTACACCTGAACCTAATGACCAGCCTAGTTAATTACTTGACTTGGCTCAAATACTACATGCAGAATAGGCCAGGTTGCCCATTATGTGCTTGCATGGTACCCTGTAGTTTTTTTGTTTTTGTTTTTGTTTTTTTTGAGGAAGATTGGCCCTGAGCTAACATCTGTTGCCAATCTTCCTCTTTTTTTTTTTTCTTTTTTCTTCCCAAAGCTCCAGTACATAGTTGTATATCCTAGTTATAGGTCTTTCTGGTTCTTCTATGTGGGACGCTGCCTCAGCCTGGCTTGATGAGCAGTGAATAGATCGGTGCCCAGGATCTGAACTGGTGAACGCTGGGCCACCGAAGTGGAGCGTGTGAACTTAACTGCTACACCACCAGGCTGGCCCCTGTAGTTCTCCTTGGGTGAACTCGTCACAACTTGTGATTAGATTATTACAGATTGGCCAGTGTCTGCCTCCCCATCTTGCCTGGAAGCACTCCAGGGAGGATGGACCTCTGTTTGCTCACCGTCGGATCCCAGCATCCAACCAGGGCCTGCACGTGGTGAACGTGCAGTAACTACGTGTGGAAGGCTGAATGGAGGCTTCCCCGGAGATGGGCCTTCCCACAGAACAGAGAGGATGGGGAGGGGGACACATCAGCAAGGATCTCTGTGGGGACACTTGAGGTCTGTCACTCAGACCAAGCTGCCAATTCCAGATAATCCACACGCCCAAAAGACCATGGGAGATGGAGCTAAGGAAATCAGATTGGTGCTGTGGTACGTGAAAGCTCTGGATCTCTTTGACCAGGGAGTGACTTAACAGAAGCTGAGTTTTAGGGTTACTAATCTTGTGGGGCCCTGTGGTAGTCAGCCTCCAATGGTCCTCATCTCCTGATGTTCCCAATGAATAGGGCTGGCCTGGGTAACCAACAGGACATTGCAGAAATGACAGTATGTGGTTCCTGAGGCTAGATTTAAAGGGCACTGAGGCTTCTGCTTAGGCTCTTCTGAATCACTTGTTCTGGAAGAAGCCAGCTTCTTTGTCCTACACTCAAGTGCCATTATAGAGGGGTCTGTTTGGCAATTAACTGAGGCCTCCTGCCAAGAGCCGTGTGAGTGAGCCACCCTGGAGATGGATGAGGAGATGGTCCTCAGCCCCAGTGAAGTTGTCAAAGCTGCAGCCCTGGCCCACACCTTAACTACAGCCACGAGAGACCCTCCCTCAGCACCACCCAGCCAGCTGCTCCTGAGTTCCTGACACTTACAAACCGTGTGAGACAATAAATGTTGATTTTAAGCCACGAAGTTGTGGGTAATCCGTTACACAGCAGTAGATAGTTAATACAGCCTCTTTCCCTGTTTGCTTTTCTACCAGCACCTTCTCTCTGCCTTCCTCACCTCACCCGCAACTGGTCTAGTGAAGTGGAAAACACTTCAGTCAGACAGCACTCTAGCTGGGTGACCTGGACGCGCTGCCTAACTAGCTGGGTGTCTGAGCATGAAATGAAGGATAATAATACCTTACTTGTGGCAGGTAGCCTCTAAAATCGCCACCCCAATTAATGCACCTCCTGCACCCCAATTAATTACACCTTTGTGTGATCTCCTTCCTTAGAGTGTAGGCTGGACTTATGGACGCACGTCTAATCAACAGAAGACGGCAGAAGAGATGGCATGTCGCTCCTAAGACTAAGTTATAAAAAGACTGTGGCTTCTGTCTTGGACACTTCATGCCCCTCAGATCAGTAGCCCTGGGCAAGCCACCTGCCATGTTGTGAGGCAGCCCTGTGGAGAGGCCCATGGGAGTGAGCTCTGGATCTTCTGAGGCCTGACGACAACCATGTGAACGAGCTTCGAAATGGATCCTTCAGCCTCAGTTGAGCCTTGAAATGACCATAGCCCTGGCGGACAGCGAGACGGCAACCTCATGGGAGACCTTGACCCTGAGGCATCCAGTTGAGCTGCATCTGGATCCTATGAGACAACAAACATTTGTTGTTTTAAGCCACTAAGTTTGTGGTAATTTGTTATACAGCGACAGATAACAAACACATGGCCCTCAAAGCTTGCTGTGAAGATGAAGTAACACTTATAGCACTTAGCACATAGTGCGTGCTGATTAAATGCTTGCTGAATGAACTAGTTAAGAAATCAATGAATGTTCTATCACGTAGAATGTTCCCTGGATCCAAATGCTCACCCGCGTCCACCCGCTCCTGCCAAACATGTCACTGAAAGTGTTTTTTTATTTTTGCCCCTTTTTCTCCCCAAAGCCCCAGTAGATAGTTGTATGTCATAGTTGCACATCCTTCTAGTTGCTGTATGTGGGACACAGCCTCAGCATGGCCAGAGAAGCGGTGCGTTGGTGCGCACCCGGGATCCGAACACAGGCCGCCAGTAGTGGAGCACACGCATTTAACCGCTAAGCCACGAGGCCAGCCCTAAAAGTGGTTTTAAGCAGGAGAATGGCAGAGTCAAATTTGTTTTTCTGTAATGGGAGACTAGTTTGTGTTCCATGGGTGTTGCTGGTTCAGCTGTGGTCTGGGTGAAGAGAGATTAAGCAGCAATAATCCTTTGTCAGCTCAGAGAGGTCTTGAAGGTAAGCTGGGCCTCGTAACAGGTAGGCCTTTGAAGAAACAACTCTCCTTTCTTGCTCTACTAAAGTCTCCTGACCAACTAGAACACTCATTCACTCATTCATTCATTTATTCATTATACATTATTCACTGAACACCTCTGTGTGACAGGTCCTCTGGATGTAGAAAGGAAGATGACACATGAGTGTTTTCAAGAAGCAGAGAGGAGGTAAACAAAAGTGTGGTGCCATTATGAAAAATCAGGGGCAGGGGCACCAGTTCCTTGTGCAGATGCAGCTTTGTGTGGTAAGTGCAGTGGTAAGGGCAGCACCAGAGGTTCTGGGAGGCCAGGAGGGGTCCCTAATTCCACCCATGGGGATGAATTGGTCCGAACTCTTTCAGTTGAAGGTGACAGAAATCATCTCAAATCAACACACCCTGTCTCAGGCAAAAAGAAAAGAAAAATCCAGCGGTAGAGTTGGGTTTCAGGCACAGTTGAATCCAGGCACTTCAACAATTGCATCAGGAATGTCTCTCCCTATCCCTAGGCTTATCCTTTTTCCTCTGGCTTCATCTCCAAGCATGCTTTCCCTTTGTGCTGGCAAAATGTCTGCCTGTAGCTCCAGGCTGATGGTTTTCCCACTCAGCAACTCCAACAGATAAAGATGACCTGTTTCCTGATACCTCCGGCAAACGCTCCTGGGCTGACCCTCAGGGGCCTGGCTTAGGTCATAGCCCTGAATGATGGGCTCCAGGAGAAGCGAGCACGGGGATTGTCCAGGCACAGGCTGAACACCAGCCCCTAGTGCAGGGAGTGGAGTCAGGCTCATCCTACATACACAGACTCAGATGGGAGAAGGGTGGTTTCCTAAAGACAAGTCAGGGCAGCATTGCCAAAGATGGAGAGTATGTTGGGAGGCTAAATCATCAGATATCTCCTACAAGGAGTCAGGGAAGGCTTCTGGGAGGAGGAAGAGTCTGAGCTGAGACCTGAAGAACCAGTAGGAATTAGTCAGGGGGAGAAAGGCAGGTCAGGTGAATTAGTTATCTACTACTGTGTAACAAATTACCCCAAACAAAATGAACACAACAAACATTTATTATCTTGCATTTTCTGAGAATCAGGAATCTGGGGGCTGTGAACAGGGTAGTTCTGGCTCAGGGTCTCTGAAGACGCCTGGAGCTGGAGGATCCAGACTCCCTCACGTGGCTGTTGGCAGGAGGCGTTAGTCCTCCTCACGTGGGCCTCTCCGTAACTCTGGCCGTGACGTAGCTTCCCCTGGCGTGAGTGATGAGCGGGAGCCGGCCTTTTATGAAGTGGTCTGAGAGGACACACCGTCACTTCCACCTTCTTCTGTTCACAAGTCCAGCCTACACTCAAAGGAGGGCTCACACAAGGGTGTGAATCCCCCCTCAAAGGAGGGGGATCACTGGGGTCACCTTGGAGTCTGGCTACACACTGGGTAAGGACACTAAAGCACTGAGGCGGCAGAGTGGACAGCGTGGCTGTGACCTAGGGCAACAGCAAGCTGGAGAGGTAAGCAGGTGGGGCTGGACTGTGAAGGACTTTGAGAGCCATGTTAAAAATGTGCACATTTTTCTGTAGGCTGTTAGCGGCCCTGAAGCATTTTAAGTTGGGATGCATCACAATATTTTGATTTGCGGGTTTGAGGGAGTCCAATAGATAGCACTCTCTTCCCTGTCCACGCTCTGAACAAATGTAACTGCTATCTGCAGGGGGCTTCCTAATGGCGAACCTCAGAACTTCGCAGATGGACCCATCCAGCTGCAGGAATGGCAGAAAAAGTACAGGACTCCCTGGGGAGGGTTGGGGGAGGATAGAGTGGAACTTGGCTCCCTGCAAGCAGTCTCTTCCCCAAAGAGCTGGACAACAGTCTCAGACCCCAGTCACCAACTTACCAGTCATAATTCACCCACCTCCCCTCGTGGTGTGTGAAGGGAGCCCAGAAGTATTGAGGGAAATCCCTCTTCGTGGAAACCAGAGGAGTGGGGAAGCACATTCCCCACCAACCACTTGAAATTTTTCGAAGTATCACTCTGGTGGCCAATGTGGAAGATGAGCTGGAGTGGAAGACCAAGGAGAAGCCTGTTGTAATCTTGGCAAGAGATGGGGAGTGGAACCAAGTCTTGGGAGTGGGAGGAGGGTCTGGAGGCAGTTAAGAGACTTCTTGTCAAGCTACTCAGAAGAGTTCCAGAGGCCAGGGGCCTCAAACACAAGGACTTACAGGGCCAGGCAGGCAATTCCTCAAATCTCCTAAATTTGTCCCACTCTCAATCTTCCCATCACAGTTGCTGGCAACTCCATCAACTTCCATTTTCCCATTATCTTTGTGTCTTGACATGAATACAACCATGTTTGGCTATTCCATGAACCTACAGCCACCAGCACACAAAGGAATATAAAGCCGCTTTCTGTGTGGTGGGAACTGGCCCTTCTCCCACAGAGATAGTTGCAATTTGTAAGATTACAAGACTCTTTGGGCGTCATAGCCTGGGACGGACTGGCCATCTGTGCCAGGCTGGGATGATAGCCAAGGGGCTCAATGCACGTACACAAGTACCGGGCTGGGACAATAGCCAGGGGGCTCAATGAACGTACACCACTGATAACCATTTGTGCATGAGAACACCAAATGCTTACTCTGCAAAAGCTTACTCTGAAACTTGCCCATACTATATAAGCTGCTGAGGACTGGGGCTTGATGAGAGTCTCACCTGTCTGGGGGACACCTTGCCCAGGACCACTGTTGATCAGAACTCCTGCCTAGCCATGTCAATTGAAGGACCCTCCCCGGTGTAAGGGCATGGATGTTGTGAGCACCCGATCTGATGTTTCTCTTTTCCGTCAATCTGATATTTCTCTTTTTGATTGATCTGATGTTATTTCCCTTTGGTCTGTCTGATGTCTCCCTTTTCGATCCACCTGATGTTTTTCCCCCTTGATATTTGACCTATTTGGACCTGTTTGCTGCCTTTGCCTTTACCCTTCCCTATATAATAAAGTATACATTCAGTCCCTTCATCTGGGTTGGAAAGTTTCTTTTATGTCTCTGATCGAATCCACCAAACCTCTCAAAACACCTTGTCATCATCTTTGACTACTCTCTGTCTCTGCAGGGTTGCTATAATGAGTATAGTAGATATGAGGTTCATTGAGTTTATTGAATCTGAATTGATGTCTTCACAGTGTTCTGGAAAATTACCAACTGCCATCTTTTCAAATATTACTTCTGCCCTATTTTCTCTCTTCTCTCTTCTTGCTTTTAGTCTCTCTCTTCGTTCTGCATAATTTCTTCTGACTTATTTTCCAGTTCAGTAATTGTCTCTTTGACTGTGTTTAATCTGCTATTAAACTTATCCACTGAATTCTTAATTGTTGTATTTTTCAGTTATGGAATTTGTATTTGGTTCTTTTTCAGATATGCTGTGTCACTGTGCCAGGTGCCTTCTGTTTGTTCCTCCAGAGCAACTGCACTCTTCACCCTTCTCTGTGTGCTGGGAGGTATACCTGCATTGATGGCCCCCTTACCCTCTGGCCTCCAGTTGGCTTCAGCCTGTGGGAGCACCTGCAGTAGATCAGAGGAAGAAGAGAGCAGTTTTGATATTTATTCCACCAGTTTTCACCCTGAGGGGGTCACCCAGGTTGGCTGTTTCCCTTGATGAATGTTACCGTTCCCGTCAGGTGGTCCTCTCCGTCTAGCTCCAGCCGTCTGAGTTCTGGTACTGCTTCCTCTCCTTGCCCTTTCAGGCCTGGGGATACTGACGGCACGCCACTGTCACTAGCTCTAGGGTGCCTCTTATAGTTTCCCTACACCCTTCCCATACTGTTAAAAGCTTTGCTTTGTTAAACTCTCCTCTAACCACTTAAGAGTATGCCATCACTTTCAGACCAGGATACTCTCTGATACAGTTACTTTGTATGGTTTCCAGTTTCCCTGCAGAATTTTCATGGCTTTTTATCTCCTTGGACATAGCAAACATCATTATATTACAGCCAGTGTCAGATAATCCCCACGTCTGGAGTCCCTGATGTCCAGTTCTGCTGATTCTGCTTGTTATCGCTCATGGTGTCTTGTCTCCTCATGAATCTAGTGATCTTTGATTATGTGCTGAAAAATTGCATGTGAAAAAATATTTATAAATATAATTTTAGGGCTGAGATTTTTTTTATTGCTTTTGCCCGGCACCTGGGACAAACCAGTATTCTGAGATCACCTTATTTCAAGTTCAGAGCTTGAGATTTACTGTGTCACCCAGACAACTGGAAACTGGGCTCACTCTGTGTAAGAGCTCATCTACTTTCATTTCACACCGACTTTGATGGTGCAGCCTTTCAGGGGCACAGCCCAAGCTCAGGGGAGAGTTACCAAAGTCACCACCTTTGGCAGACCGTGTGCTCTGATGTTAGTCTCCTCGGCGTTCAAAATAAACCCAGGAGAAGGGCATCAGGACAAAATAAATCCAGCATCTGAGCCCTTTTGACCATCTCCCATGGCTACCACCCTGATGTAAGCCACCGTCACCTCTCACCTGGATCAGATGTCGCTGCTCAACTGGTTTCCTGTTTTTGGTCTTGTCACCTACAGCCATTCCCAGCACAGCAGCCAGAGCAGACCTTTTACATCCTAAGTCAGACCATGTCCCTCCTCTGCTCAGAATACCCCTCATCTCACCCACTCACCCCATGTCACTCAAGACATTGTAGAAGGCAGAGTCCTTACAAGGCCAATAGTCCACAGGGTCTGCCCCTGTTATGTTCAGGCCTCCTTTCCCGATACTCTTCCTCTTGCTCCCTCTGCTCCAGCTGCAGGGGCTTTTCGTTGTATCTCGAACACAGCGGGAATGCTCCTGCCTCAGGGTCTTTGCACTGCTGCTCTTCTCTGGTGTCTGCTTGCTTTGCGCATCTTCAAGTCTTTGCTCAAATGTCTTTCCAGTGAGGCCCTGGCTCCCCTCTGTAAAATTACACGCCTCCCCGATCCCTCCTTTACCCTAGTCGATTTTTTCATAGCATTTATTGCCTTCTAACATACTATTATATTCATTTATTTATCATTTACTTATTTTGTGTGTTGTCTCTCTCCTCCGTGAGAACATCAGCTCCAGGATGACTGGGATTTTTTGGTATGTTCTGGGTCCCTGCTATGTCCCAGAATCTAGGGTAATGACTGGTACATACATAGTAGGGGATCAATAAATGTTTATTGAAGGAGTGAATGTAAATCAGAGTGAAGTGATGCCAGGGCCAGCAGGAAGTTGGCTTGTGTGGCCACTGTTCTGCAAGGTGGAGGCCTGCATAAATGGGCGATTGTTACATGCGAGGGGATTGCGCAATTAAGTATGTATACTGAGGATGACGGAAGTCAGGTTCTCACTGTTGGAGAAGGGAGGTACAAATACGGAAAGGTGGAAGATGTGGTTTTGAACTGGAATTGGAGGTATTGGTATAAACTTATGGATTTTAATATGTAGATGGATAGATAGATATAGAAGTGTGTGCGTGTGTGTGTGTGTGTGTGTGTGTGTGACTATATATACATCTCCTTCCTGGCTCTCTTATCAGGGAAGGCCTAGAAGAAATGACACACCTACTGCCCAGATCTTGGTTTCTAAATATCATTCTCCACTGAAAAAACAGGACTCCTTGGAGAAGTAGTTGATTCTCAGGCTGGGAGAAGGAAAAGTACAAGATAAGGATGGAACATCTTTTGGGGTCAGAAAGTAAGGACACGCTCAAGGAATGAGGGGGACATGTGAAAAGGATGCAAGAGGCAGCTTGAAAGAGCTCCCACTTACCAACTCTGCGACAATTTAAACATCAAAGCGTAATGATGGGGGCCGGCCCGGTGGCGTAGCGGTTAAGTGCACGTGCTCTGCTTGGGCTGCCTGGGGTTCGCAGGTTTGGATCCTGGGTGCGGACCAATGCACTGCTTGTCAAGCCATGCTGTGGCGGCGTCCCATATAAAGTAGAGGAAGATGGGCACGGATGTCAGCCCAGGGCCATCCTCCTCAGCAGAGAGAGGAGGATTGGCATTGGATGTTAGCTCAGGGCTAATCTTCCTCACACACACAAAAAACACAACAAAACTGGTAATGATAATGGATTGTTACACGTGGAATAAAATCAGAATCTGTGAGTTTATGCTGATATAAATAAACAAACAGATAAATCAACAGGGGAGAAGAGAGAGCTCTTCCTTGCAGTAGGACGCCAACTAATAAATGTGGGTGGAACGATGGAATTAGAAAATCACCGTTTGGCAACCATCACAGTCATGGATTCAGGCAAGACTCATCGATGGTGGTGATGCTGAGGGTATTCTTTACGTTTGCTCCCACACTCACCCATGCAGGTCTCCTCCCCTCACTGAGAGAGAACACATATACACAGCCTTTGAAGGGTGATTGGAAGTCTGAGTAGCTAACTTTTCCTGCGTGTGAATCTTGTCTGCCTTGGAGCATGGACCCATGGTGACTACTCTTTGTAACACCTGCGCCTGATGAAGCGCCACGCGCACAGCAGGTGCACAGGTAACACCAGTTGAACAGGTACCATATATGTGGAGGGCACCTGTGTCCCTCTCTGTCGCCAGCCCGTGACAGGTAACTTTCTAGCATTTTCAATGCATTTGAGGAAATCTCAGTTCTTTGGGTTCTCTTTTTCTGAGCCCCATCTTTTCCCTTTTTCATAAGTCTTCCCTCTGTCTCTGAATCCAGATAAATCTAGGAGGGTCAAATTTCCCTTGCAAGCTGCAGTTCAGTCCTGCCCCTTTCTTGAGACCCACTTGCCTGACCCTTTTCCCCTTGGCACGTTAGCCGCTCACTGGGCCCCTGCTCCGTGAGGCTCGTGACCTAACGTGATTTGGATTGTGCTAGCCTCGTTTCAATCCCGGCTCCCCCGTTCTCCTGGCTGTGTGACCCTGGGCAAGTTACCGAACCACTCTGTGCCTGGGTTTGTTCATTGGTAAACCAGGGTTAATAATGCTCAGATCATAATATTAAATGACTTGATATAGATCCAGAGCTTAGCATAGAATCAGCACGTAGTATAAGCTCAGTAAAATGGCAGTCTGCCCATACCCTCCTACTCTGAGGAGAACTCTAGGGAGGGTGTATGCAAAGGTGGCAGCATTTGGTCCATATAGGAAGGGGGCTTTTGTTTCAGACAGGTAGTGGCCCTCTGGTCCGCCTGGGGAGTGGGATTTCCTCCACACTTTTCAAGAGAGGTAAAGTTCACGAGGCTGAGGTCTCACCCAGGCGGCGCTAACTTCTGCCTCTGGCAGTTGGCTCTGCAGCCGTGTGACTCAGCCACCTGTTCACCTTCTTTATCTCTTTCCCACCTGGAGCTCACCTGGACCTTTCCTCCACGGTCTGTGGCTTGGGCCTGGGCGGGGCTCTGCCGCCACCCCCTCCCCACGGGCTCTGCCCTACATTCTCCCTCCTTGGTCGGAATGGAGGAGCCTGGGAGGCCTTTGTGTGGCCCAGGCGTGATCGTGTGTCACGGTGTGTGGGTGTCACCATGTGTTGGCAGCACTGACGTCCAGGGCAGATGGGTCTGTTCTCCTGGCTGATGACTGCGCTGTGCCTCCTCAGGGTGGGCCGGTGACTGGCTGCATGTCAAACCAACCTGGGCTCTGAGGAGGAAACAGAAAAGGGAGGCCTGAGTGACTCTGGGTGTGATTCCCATGTCACTGAAGTACGTCCCTTCACCTCCCTGACCCTCAACCTCTTCATCTGTGAATTGGTCATCTGCGAGGATTAGAGGTCATTCACTCATTCATTTGCCGATGATACGCCAGTGAACAGGACAGAAACTGCCTTCACATACAAGTGCTTAGCACCCCATAAATCATGATATGTGTAGATAAGCCCAATAATAATCTGTTCCAGGTGTCTCGGCCCAGATCCACATGGTCCAAGGTCCCTGCAAATAGAGAAAGGCCACGTGAAAACCAGGCTCACTGTCACCCCAAGAAACACAAGAGAGGTGAGGTCAGGGGTGCAAGAGACTGCTTTGGGGTCAGAGATCAGGACCCTAAGCCAAGGTCAGTGGATTCCTGTCTGGATCACCGTGGGATGTCCCTTTCCTCACCATAGCCTCGCCTCTCGGGGTCGTTGGAGGGTCAAGTGTCTATTCTGTGGTCATATCTGAGCCTGCACTACTTTGGATCCGGTTCTAGCTGGACCTCGAGCCTCACGCCCTCCCTGGTCCCCTGGCCGTGTTGAAGTGAGGAGGTCTGTCGGGACTTCAGGGTCTTCTCGCTCTGTGAGTTCTTTCCCCTCCGTTTTCATTTTTTCCTCCTTTACAAAACAACGACGTTTTTAGCAGACCCTAGACATGGCTTTTTTATGTGACTTAAATTCGAGAAATCCTCACTGAGCCCCAGGAAGTGTTTAGGTGTTACGGACACAGCCATCACCTGTACCTCACTGTCTGGAAGAGTCATCCCACTCTTCGTTCATATTTAGAGTCATCGAAAGGCCACTGCTCTTTCTGCCCTGCCCCCCCATCATACATTCATCAAGAACTCTAATGTAGCCTAAATCAGAGTTATTAAAATAGAATTAGCTTCAGTGAAACTTTTTTGTTTTCATCAACTAATTATTGAATTAAGGGAATAGTAATTATTTAATCTAAAAATTATATGAAAGGTACTCAAGCAGGAGAAAGGGTCCACAGCGGAGAGTGAACTCTTTCTTGTCGCCCCACCCCCAGCAAAGGCGACCACTGCTGAAGATTTTCTTTACGGGACTGGGCTTCTTGACGACCGGGGTGACCCCAGCCTTTCTTTGGGAAGGCGGTAGAGGTGGGTATCTCTCTGCTTTCCCGGCCGGGAGCTCTGAGGCCAGAGGGGAGGAGGGAGAATGGGAGCTTCCCAAGGAATCTAGGGTCCCCCAGAAGGCCAGAGGGATGGCCGCGTCCTCAGGGGCCTGCCGAGGACTGAGTTCAGTCCCTCCCATGGCCTCCAGGGGAGACCTTGGGGTCAGGGGTCCACTAAGAGGGACGTTTAACACATTTCCGAGACCTACCCTGTCAGAGAAGTTCTTCTACAAATATTTTCAGGCTTTCTGGCTCCTCCTTCTGGGGTTGGCATTAGGGTGAATTAGAAACGGGACTGGAGAGCCCCCACCTCTCACTGTGTCAGCAAGCAGAGGGAGGGAACACTGACTGAATGTCTACTCTCTGTCAAGGGCTTTGTTAAGTTATTTTAAAATTACTCTTTAAATCTACAAGTAGTGTAGGAATACATTTTTCGTGTGAAAAATGAAAACTTTACGGATGAAGCTCAATTCCCCTCCGATCTCAAGCTCCAATCTTGCTTTCCTTCTACCTCTCCAGAAGTAACCTCTGTTTTCAATTTGATGTGAATCCTTCCAACTTTTTCTCTGCATTTTTCATACATATATGTTGTATTTTTACTTGTCTTTTAAGAGTAACAGTATCGTAGCTATTATTCTGCCACTTAATTTCTGGATTGATAATGTAACTGGGAGATTTCTTTTCAGGTGAGTACGGATCTACACAAGAGCTTCCACGTGTGGTGTTTCATCGGCTGCTCACGTCGGCCCCACTCCAGATGAGCAAACAGTGGCTCAGAGCACGACGGTGACTCACCGCAGCTGGTGAGTGGTGGAGCAGGATTCAGATGTGGACTTGTCTCTCCACGTTTGGATTGTACCTGCCCTTTACCTAACCTGCCTGTGGTTTGTGCCCTAAGTTTCCTTTGGCTTATGATATCATCAAATGGGTCATTTAAATGGCAGATTGAGCATAATGCAAGGGACAAATTGGCCACCTCCCTTCCCTGTTAGAACACCTCCATGGCTCCCTAGCACCCAAGGGCCCGGGTCTAAGTCCCTTGACCTGGTAAGAAAAGATCTTCTAGACAGGGCTCCTCATAACTTCTCCAGCCTCGCCTGGCCAAGGCCCTGCCTTGTGGTCGATGCTCCATCCAGTAAGTGTTTCCAACATCTCTAAGCAATTAACTCAGCTCTGACACTATCTACCTGGAGATAGTGTCAGATCCCTCAGCTTAAGGGCTCAGTCCCACAAGACTGCCTCCCCCCCCTTCGGATGCCAATCACAAGCCAGGTTGTCATCTGTGCTTCTGAGAGACTGGCTATAAGTGAGAGGTTCCTACAACCCCCTCTTTGGGTTCGATTAATTTGCTAGAGTGGCTCACAGAACTCGTGGAGACGTTTACTAGTTTATTACAAAGGATACAGATGAGGTACATGGAGTGAGGTATGTGGGAAGGGGCATGGAGCTTCCATGCTTTCTAGAACATGCTACTCTCCCAGCACCTCCGATGTGTTCACCAACCTGGAAGCTCTCCAAACCCCTTCCTTTTGGGTTTTTATGGAGGCTTCATTACATAAGCATGATTGATTAAATCATTAGCCATTGGCAGTTGGAAGCAATCTCCAGCCCCTCTCCCCTCCCTAGAGATGGGGGATGGGGCTAAATTCCAACCCTTCAATCACTGGTTGGTTCCCCTGGCAACCAGCCCCCCCCACCCCCCCCCACCCCCCACCCCACCCCCGCACCATCTTCACCGGCTTTCCAAAACTAAGCTCATTAACGTAAACTCAGATGTGGTTGAAAGGGGCTTGTAATGAATATCAAGACAACTTTATTGCTCTTATCACTTAGGAAATTCCAAGGGTTATAGGAGCTCTGTGCCAGAAACAGGACGGAAAACCAAATATTTATTTCTTAATATAAGTCACAATATCACACTCCAGAAAAAACAAACTGCTTATAGTTCCCTTCATGCCATGCCTTTTTCTCCTCCACGTCCTTGCCCATGCAGCCCTCCCTGCCTGGAAGACCAGCCCCTCCTCCTAACCCCTCTTTGCCTAGTTTACTGCAACTCGTCCTTTAGGACTTGATATGAAGGCCGTCTCCTCTCAGTTGCCCTCCCTGTTGCCCCCAGGCTGGGTTAGATGTCTGTCCTCTGTGGCCCACAAATGTCTTGTCCTTATCATTATCAAAGCATTTCCCATCCCATTCTAACTGTCATTATATCTGCCTCCTTGAAGGGAGGATCTCTGTCTCATTCGCCTGTCTCCCCAGGCCTCAAATGAGCCCTGCCACATGTGGTGGGTGCCGCCTACATGTTTGTGGAGTACAACGAGTGCATCAAGAGGCTGAATGATTGAGTTTGTTATCTTGTGTTGGGAGTTGTGCTGTGATGATGGGAGAGAGACTAAGTAAACGACAGGAAGGTACTGGGAAGAGACACCTGAGATCTCTTGAATTAAATTTACCCAAATGGCAATCATGCCATCCGGATCTACGGCAACTGTTCCATCATATTTTCTCAAATCATCTCCTAGCTAAACTATTTCTCTTAGCTCCGTGAGGTTCCTCTTTTTCTTCTTGTTCATCTGATCTTTAAGGCTGTTGAAAGGGGATGCGTGCCAAGGTTTTAATCTGAAATCAATCCCACCCAGATGAGCTGGTGGCTTCATCTCCTTGGTCACGTCCCTTGTTTCAAAAGAGCCTTAAAACCCTCTGCCCACTCTTGAAACTGGCAGGGATTTCCTGAGAAGAGGGGCTAGGGAGTTCACTTTTTGGAGGACCTGTTGTCCTCCTCAAGATAACTGTTAAAACTTATTATCTCTTAATTAGCATTTTGCCTCAAAATTCCAATGTCATCTTCTGTTAGTACTAGACTTAGGGGAAGCCCAAAGCTTTCACCCATTTCCTTTCACTTCTCTTTTCTCTGAACAAACTTGGGGGAAAAGCTCTCTTCATTTCTTTTTTTCTTAATATAATTTAACGCTTCTTTCACTATAAAAGTATGAAAGAATATTTTTGAAAAGAAAAGTAGAAAGTAAAAGAACCCCACTCACTGAGACGCCATGTCATTTAGAGTGCTTCCAGGCTTTTTCCACGCATAGAGTTTTAAGAAATTATGTAATATATATACCAAAAAGTGTACATAATACGTATGTATAGTTTAAAGAATTACAGAGTGAATACTCATATATTTATCACCCAGCTTAAGAGGTAGACCATCACCAATACTTAGAAGCCCCCAGGTGCCCTCCTTCTTCACTCACCCAGGGGTAGCCAGCATCTTGAATATTGGGTAAGTCATTGCTTTGCTTTTCTTTATAATTTTACAGTATATATATTGTGTCCCAAAACAATATAATGTTTTTGACCTTTATTTTTATTTATTTATTTTTCCCCCTAAAGCCCCAGTAGATAGTTGTATGTCGTAGCTGCACATCCTTCTAGTGACTGTATGTGGGACGCGGTCTCAGCATGGCCGGAGAAGTGATGCATTGGTGCACGCCCGGGATCCGGACCCAGGCCGCCAGCAGCGGAGCGCACGCACTTAACCGCTAAGCCACGGGGCCGGCCCTGTTTTGGACCTTTATATAATTGGAATGTATTATTTTGCAACTTGCCCCTTTCATTTATTGTGTTTGTGAGGTTCATCCATATTGATAGTGTAGATAATTCATTTTCACTGCTCTCTAATAGTACATTGTACGCATACACTGTGCCCCCATTTATTTATCCATTCTCCTGCCGATGGACATGTGGATGGTTTCCAGGATTTTTTTTCATCTTTAAAATATTTTATTAAACAAAATGATTAAGGATATATTTTTTATTGACATCAAATGTACATAAACATAAAATTTGCCATTTTAACCATTTTTAAGTGTACAGTTCAGTGGCATTAAGTACATTCACATTGCCGTACAACCATCATCCACCTCCAGAACATTTTTCATCTTCCCAAACTGAAATTCTGTACAATTAAACAATAACTCTCCATTCTCTTCTCCCCACAACCCCTGACAACCATCATTCTACTTTCCGTCTCTATGAATTTGACCTTCTAAGTACCTCATATAAGTGGAATCATATAGTCTTTGTCTTTTTTGTGATTGGCTTATTTTACTTAGCGTAATGTCCTCAAGGTTCATCCATGTTATAGCATGTGTCAAATTTTCCTTCCTTTTTAAGGCTGAATAATATTCCATTGTATGTATATACTGCATTTTGTTTATCCATTTATTTGTTGATGGACACTTGGGTTCTTGCCACCTTTTGGCTCTTGTGAATACGCTGCTATAAACGTGGGTGTACAAATATCTGTTTGAGACCCTGCTTTCAATTCTTTTGGGTATATATCCAGAAGTGGAATTACTGGATCACACGGTAATTCTATTTTTAATTTTTGAAGTACCACCTTATTGTTTTCCACAGCAGCTGCACCATTTTACATTCCCACCAGCAGTGCACAAGGGCTCCAATTTCCCCACACGCTCACCAACACTTGATATTTTCTGGTGGTTTTTTCTTTGTTTGTTTGAAATAATAGCCAATCTCATACATGTGTGAAGTGGTTCCAGGATTTTTAATAGACAAAACAGCTATGACCTTTCTAGTATGTATACCCTGGTGCACATGTGCACGAGTTTTTCTAGATTATATAATTAAGAATGGAGTTGCTGGGTCCTAAGATGTGTGTGTGCTATTTTCGGAGGCAGCAGTATCGATGTACACTGTCATCAAGAGTAGATGACCATTCTAATTGCTCCATATCCTAACACTTACTATTGTCAGACTTATAATTTTCACCAGTTTGGTGGGTGTGAAAGGATATTTCAATGTGGTTTTATTTTGCATTTTCATGAGTAATAGCAAGATCAAGCATCTTGTCATAGGTTTCTTGGTCATATTTGTTTTCTCTCATGTAAAATATCTGTTTAAGTCTTTTGCCATTTTCCTATTAGATTGTTTGCCTCATGAATTTGTAGGACTGCTTTATCTATTCTGGATGATAATCATTTATGGATTACACGTTACAAATATCTTCTCCAAATTTATGGTTTGTCATTTCATCTCTTTTGATGAACAGAAATTATTTAATTTAGTCAAATGTATCAATCTTTTTTTGTGTGGCTATACTTCCTGTATTTTGCTTAAGAAATCTGTCTATACCTGAGGTCATAAAGATATTCTATATTTTCTTCTAAGAGTTTTTTTTCCCAGCTTTTAACATTGTGTAAGTTTAAGGTGTACAATGTGATGATTTAATATACATACATATTGTGAAATTGTTACCACAGTAAGATTAGTTAACACATCCATCACCTTACGTGGTTACATTTTTGTGTGTGTGTGGGTATGGTGAGAACATTTAAGATCTACTGTCTTAGCAAATTTCAAGTATAAAATACAATATTGTAAATATAGTCACCATGCTGTATATTAGATCCCAGGACTTATTTATCTACAACTGAAAGTTTGTACCCTTTGACCAACATCTCCCCATCTCCCCCACTCCTCAACCCCTGTCAACCACCATTCTACTCTCTGTTTCTATGAGTTCAATATTTTTAGATTCTACATACAAATTAGACCATCAGTATTTGTCTTTCTCTGTCTTACTTACTGCCCTTAGCATAATGCCCTCAAGGTCAGTTGTTGCAAATGACACAATTTCCTTCTTTTTTATGGCTGAATAATTCTTTTAAGAGTTTTGAGGTTTTTCTTTCACATTTAAGGCCTTAATCCACCTGGAATTGATTTTTTGTGTGGTAAGGGGTATTGTTTTCCCCATTAGGATAGCCAGTTTTCCCAGCTTTACTTACGGAATCATTGGTGCTTTCCCCATTGGTCTTCAGGGTATCCTCCATCAGAAATTAGGTTTTCTAATATGCGTGGATCCCTTTACTGGGGCCATTTATTCTCTTCTGTTAACCTATTTGTTGACCCCTGTACCAATTTCATACTGTCGAAATGGTGATTGGTAGGTTAATTCTCTGCCCAGAATTCTGCTTTGGGAGTGTCTTAACCTTTCTTGGCCCTTTGCTCTCCCATATAAGTTGAAGATTCAGCTTGCCAAGTTATATGAAAAACTGAGTTGGGCTTTTGATTGGAATAGTGTTAGGACACTTGGAGGAGAATCGCCTTCCTATCCACAAACATGGTATGTGTCTCCGTGTATTTAGGTTTTCTTTAACGTCACCTAATAAAATTTTATAACTGTTGACTAAGGAAAAGTCACTACAATTTAAACAGCAGATATTTATTTGGGCAAATAGAATTCAATTTGGGAGACACAGATTCGGGTAGAAACCCAAAATATGTTCTGATTATAGGAGAGGGGCTTGGGGTTTCTATGGGAAAAAGAGAGGAAGATGAGGTGAGTTGTATTAAGGAAGAGTTCACTGGTGCCAGATGAGGTGAGGCTAGGTTTGTACTTCATAGATTAGCTTGAGATTCTGTCATCAGACAAAAGGCTAGACTTGCCCTTCATTGATTGGTTAGCGATGCGGTCATCAGCAAAGTCCAGTTTTATCAGTCTTTACAGACAGGATATTCTTGTCCTTACTGACTTCTTGGAATGTTGGTGGTTTGGTCCAATTTGAAAGATAAAAAAAACAAGACGTGCAAGGCAATTCCTCTGAGGCGGCTGTTCCAACTCTATTTTAATATAGCTCCCCTCTTGTCATCTTTCACGTAACTTTCTTAAAAAGGCCTTGACAACTTATCTGAGGTACCTTATGTTTGTCGTTGCTTTTGTAAATAGAATATTGTGTCCATGTACTTCTAAAAGGTATTCATAGTCACACTGTATATAATGTGCTTTTTCCACTTATATCCGTTACATTACTCTTTTCCAAGGGTTCCCGAATATTTGTGGGGAGGAGTGACCATCTTGCTATTTTGGACACCTTAGATTTCAGGTTTTCATTTTGCTCTAGTCTCGTTAGATGTTTCGTTTTCCTCGAAGAACTTAGGGTTTGGGGTCTGACAAACTTGAATCACAATCCTTGCTCTCCCTCACCTTAGACCACATCCTTAACCTCTCTGTGCCTTTGTTCCTCATCTCTAAAAGGGAGATCATGATGATACTGAAGCCTGGTACCTGAGGGTTACTGTAAATATTCAGTAAGATTACCTTTCGACCTTGTTATGAAAAGAAGTGAATCTCGTCAATTTGCTGTTTTCCTGTTTAACCTGAGGGGTGACTCAAGGGTCACAAGGATTTATGAGCTTGTTTTACAGAAGAAAGAGAATGCCTTCAAGGATCACCAGATAACCAGCCCCCAGCTGGCCAGAAGTCAGATTGCCCAGGGGCTTATCAGGAGTGAAAGAAACACGGATTACTCCTTTGTTTCTCTGAAACTCCTCCTGCCACACCCCTTAGCTCTATAAAACCCCCTGCCTCCTTCTCTTCTTAAGGCGGATTTGAGAGAACTCATGCTCCCACCTTCTCGTCTTGGGTAATCCGAACGAACCTTTCTCCATCTCCAAGCACCAGTGTCTCAGTGTTTGGCTTGCTGCGCATCATCAGGCGTGTGAATTTGAGATTAAGAGGTTGGGTATCAATTTTCTCCTTCATGGGTTATTGTGGTGATTAAATGAGATAACACAGTATGATGCCTGGCACGTAGCGAGAGCTTAATGAAAATTAGCTATTGTTATTTCTCAACAGAAACTTTTACTTTCCTTCTATTTTGCTAGATATTGATTGTTCTAGTTGAAATCAGTGTTTGAAAAATTGGAAAAGAAAAAGCAGGATTTCTGCTTTCTCTTTCACCTTATCTCCCTCTCACACACCTTCTGCCATTCTGCTCCCAGCTCCAGAGTTAAGTCCAAGTGGCCAGTGCTGGACAGAGGGCTCCCAGACCCTCTAGTTGACAACAGAGTAGAGAATGAAAACACCTTCTACCTTGAGGATGGCAACTCCAGGCTACCCTTGAATCTGTTACCTCCTCCCCATTCTCCAGCCACTACCTGAGTTCAGGTCTCAAGGCTGCTCCCTGGTCTCCCTGCCTCTTGCCTCTCCCCATCTTGTCATCCGAGCAAGCCTTCCCATATCTCAACCTCACCACCTGGTAGTGCCAGCCCCTGCTTAGAGCATTCCATGGCTCCCCACTGCCCTCAGGATGAAGCCCAAGCTCATTGGTCTGCTTCTCAAGGCCCTGCGTGATCTGGCCTCCACCTAATTGCTATCACTGACCAAACTCCTATTCCACATCTCACACATGTTGCCGGATCTGCTACACAAAACTGCTGGGTAGGAATCATTCTTCCATTTTATAGATGAGAACACGGAGGCTCAGAGAGGTGAAATGACTCCTCAGAGACCTCACAGTTAGGAATTATAGACAGAGGATTTGAACCCAAGTCTCTGGCTCCCAGGCCAGCTTTATTTCCCCCGTACCTTGGTTCTCTCACCAAGCATTAAAGCCTCAGCTTAATCCAGTGTAACATGCAAATGACCTTGGAAAGAGTAACACAGTGATATGAGCTCTTTCACACTACTTCAGCTGAGGTGAGTAAGAGGGTCTGAAATGGGTCAGGGAGAGGGTAAAGGTCAAAAGAACAGCCTGAGGTAAAAGAGAAAGTGTGCCCTGCTGGCCCTTCTCATCTAAGGCTGAGTCCTGGGCTGGGGGGTGGGCTAAGCTCGGGGGCAGGGAGTGGTGACATGGCACATGGGAAGGGCAGGGCGGGGAGAGTAGGTGAGGTAAGGGCTGAGGATGACGTAAGGGGTGATGGGGGAAGTGAGTATGACCAGGAAATAAGCATGCCGAAACCACCCTAGGAGGATCATCAAACTATTCCTGGCATCGACTGACATTTGAAAAATAGTAATAATTACATTAAAATATTCTTTGTGCCACTCATTTGCCTGGCCACTCAATCATTCCAATAACCCTGAAAAGTGGTTGTTACTATTCTCGTTTTACAGAGAAGGAAATTGAAACTCACTCAGAGTGCCAAGCAGACTTGCTCAAGGATGATCAGCTAAGTGACAAAATCCAAAATGTACTACCAGTCTGCCTGGTGCCCCAGCCCTCCCCCCTCACTGTCCCCTCCACCCCTGCCCCATTCTGCAGTCATCTCGGTTCCTCCAGATGTGGCTGAGTTACTTGGGGGCCATATAAAGATCATAAATGTTTTGCTAGTTGTAAAATGTTCCAACAATACAGAGGAATCTAAGAGAAAGACACTGGTAACCCTGCCATTGGGTGGATGCAATACTTCATCTCCCTCACATTCTGGGCAGCCAGGATCTGTGCATTCCCTGCCTGCATGTCCCCAAGCCCCCTTCCAGAGGCTGCATAGGCCTTTTTCTGGGTCCTTCCTGACAAGGGTAGACCCAATGCTGAAGGATGACCAAGGGTCTGTTTTGAGTGTGTGGGAGTGGGCCGCAAATGCGGACGGGGCTGTCCCCACAGCTGCCCAGAGGCTGGATCTGGGACGGGAAGGGAAGGGGGCCTCCTTTTGCTCTCTTTCTCTGGGCCCTGAATGTTAGGGACAGGCCTAGACAGGGGTGAAATGGTTGGTGCCACTCTTGTAAACAGTAATCTTTACTATACATATTAAAGATTTTGTTCTTATTATCTTTAAACTAAATCAGAGTTTAGTTTAAAGGGCATTGCTCCGGTCTCTGATGCATATCTAGTAAAACAAAAGATTATCAGGAACTAAGACCAGATGTCTACCCCACCCAGGGACCAGATGCCTCCCCTACCCGGAGACCAGCCCCCTCTATAACTGGCCTGTAGTCTTTGTTCTGGAAGATGGTTCTTTCAGACATTAGTCAGCCATCTTCTCCCTTGCTAGCAAGCTGTAATAAAACCCTTTCTCTCCTACCACCTTGCCTCTCGACTGCTGGCGTGTCTTGTGGCAGGAAGATGACCCCCCTTGGGCAGTAACACAATTACTGTTTAAATATAAAATTAATGTACATCCAGAGAAGAAATTAATTGTTCAAAGGAGTGGAGATCGGCATGCCAAGGCCTCCGGGCCCTTTCCAGAAGAACCACGGTAAATAGTTTGTTGTAGGTACAAGTGAGACCCTGGGGAGGCCTGAGGGACAGCAGTGTCCCAGCTTGACGGTCAGCCTGCTGTTTGTGTTACCAAATGCTCAGTCCCCTTAGCTTTGGTCTTCCCAAGTCAGAAATGCCAGGAAGAGGAGGGAAAAAGGAAAGGAAGCCAGGGGGTTGGAGCGGGGAGGGGAGTTTACAGGTAGAGCTGAGAGTGGAGAGCGGGGACGAGGTGGAGAGAGGGGCTTTGGGAAAGGAGCAGGGGTATTTAAATGGAGTTTCCAGAAGCCTCCTGTGTGATGTAACGCCCTTCTCCATCTCTATAGGAAACAGTAGTAAAATCTGTTATTGAGATGTCCATTTCTGGAGATATGGTGGACCAGATCGTGTATACTCTTTTCACGTATATTTCGTAATAAAGAAAATTAAAAACAAAATCTACACATTTGGCAATACTTCAGGACTGGGTTTGTAGTTTGGGGGCAGATGGTCAAACATATGCTGAGACGAGCTTCAGTTCAGGAGCAGGGCAGCTGGAGGGGCTGGTTCCCATTGGGTAGCATGTCTGTGCAGTTTTCTCTCTTCCTCCCTTCTTCCCTCCCTCCCTCCCTTTCTTCCTTCCTTTCTTTTTATCTATCTATCTATCTATCTATCTATCTATCTATCTATCTATCTGATCTATCACCTATCTATCAATCATCTACTCACTTTTCCTGCACAAAATGGATTATACTGTTGTACGACCTAATTTTTAAATTCAGTACTATCTCTTGGACAGCTGTGTCAGCCCATGATCTTCTATCACATCTTATCCAAAGGCTACGTGTGTTAGGAGGCGTATTTTTGAAGGTGGAAGAGATCTCATGCCCACGTGTGGCTTCTGCTACTGGCAGGGCCACCCATCCACTCAATTTTTTTAAAGTGCATTTATCGGATTCTCGCGATGCCTCCCACCTGGTCTCCCACGCCCCGCCGCAGGAGAGTCTGTTCTGAGTACAGTTGCCGGAGTGATTGTCTCTCTCTCCTGCTCACAACCCTCCAGCGGCCCCCATCTCACTGGGGCTCCCAGGCAATACCTGGTAACACCCTGACCCTCTCTCCTGTCTCTCTCACACTTCTCCAGCCACGCTGACCCTTTGCTGTTCTTCAGATAAGCCTGGCACGCTCTGCTCACATGGCCACGCACCTGCTGTTCGATGAGCTTGGAACACCCCTCCCCCGAGACCAGTAGTGCTCCCCTCATCTTCTTGGGGTCTTCACTCCAAAGTCCCATTCTCACCGAGGTCTTCCCTGGCCTGTTTAGAACTGCAACCCCTCTCTACCCCAGGCACCCTCCATTCTCTCCCCTGCTTCATTTCTCCCCCGACACTTAGCAACATCTGACAGCTCACCCATCTGACATGCTTTTTACTTATTTGTTTACTGGCCGTCTCTCCCTCTTCCTCTCATGAGAATGCCAGCTCCACGAGGGCAGGGATTTTTGTGTGCTGCTCTATTCTTCCAGAACAAGGCCTGGCTGCCTGCTCAGTGCTGCTCACTAAACATTTGTGGAATGGAAATGAGTGTAGTAGTTGAATTCTGGGGGTATGTTTCCTCCTTGCTTGTTGAAGAGGGAGAAGCACTCCCCTTAACCCAGCTCTGAAGACCCTTCATGAGTTTGCCTCCCGACCACTCTGTCTCTTCGCTGGCCCTTTTGCTGCCTGGCCACCTTCATCCCAGACCTGGCAGTGCACCCTTGGTGACGTCCAGGTCCCCCAAAGGCCACATGTCCTCTCATGTGTCTCTGCCCAGAGAGCTCTAACCTTGGATGACTTCCACTGGCCTTCTGGACTCAGCTGTAAGTGCTCACTCCGGCAGGCAGTGTTCGCTCATCCCCGCTGGGTGACATAACCCCTGGGCTCCCCCAACCCTGGAGCTCCACTCTTTCTGGCCTCTCTCTCTCACCACAGAGGCCTGCTTCTTCCTCTGCCTCCCTGGGCGCTCCTGACCCAAGTGCCTGGCACACAGTGGATTCCCTCACTGGGACAGAGTGGGAGTGAATGGCAGAATGGGGGGTGGGGTGGGCGTGGGGGGCTCACCTACAGCACAATTTGGCGGAAGGCTGCTCTTGCCCTGATCCAATCAGGAAAGAAATTCTCCATTCATGAAAGAATGGAGAAACAGATGAGCAATTAAATGCCTGAGTCCAGAGTAATGATGATTAAGGAATGTTGCGAAAGGACATTATTACAAGGCTCTCAAAGTATTTGAAAGCTCTCTGAGTTTGGGAGAGTGGTTTGGGCGGGCTGGGCCTGACTGTTATCAGAAGATGCCAGGCCCCTCATTCCTGCCCCGTTAGGTCACCGTGAACCATGAACCGAGAGCGAGGCCAGATGTCATCGTTTGCACCTCACCCTAGCTCACCCCCTTGAGAGAGGCAATGACGGACGGATCTGGGAAGGGCGTCCCTGCGGTGGGTTCTCGACAGGAGAATGTGATCTGTGAAATGGGAGGACAATTTGAGACCTAAGATGTCTCATGAAGTGGTTGAGGAGATTAAATGACATCCTGCTGGTGCAGTGCATGGGACAGGACTTGGACAGAGTAAACCCTCAATAAATGCAGGAGGACATTGTTGATGTGGAATTTTCCTCTAGAATTTCAACACCCTGAAGCGGGGGCACTGTCTGTCCCCACAGTGTCCCCAGAGCCTGAAACCGTGCCTGGCACACAGTTGGCACTCAACACACAACTGATGAGGGCATTAGCGAACGGTTTACGTAACTGCCTTCTGGTGACGGACCCAGAAAGACAGCTCGGGGCTGAGCGCTTGGTTCCCACTGCTCAGTGCCGCAATCGCCCAGTTTCCCTGCCGGCCCTGCGCAGCCCTGACAGGCAGTGACCACACAGGGCCGATGACTCGCTGGGTACTTCTCTAAACGCTCCCCGGGGCTGCGGAATCCCCAGGGCCTGGCTCATCAGGACGAGCAGATGACTTGGGGCCCATTGCGGCCCACCTTCCCGTTAGCGGAGCGCTGGTCAGCTAGGCGGCTGGACCTTGAGGTTCTGTTTGGGGAAGGGAACAGAACGCACAGCCCCGGGGAGGAGGGACACTGCGCAGGCCCCCTAAAGCAGGAAATGAGGCCGGCCTGTCCCACACCACAGCTGCTTTTGGTTTGAAGCTCACTTCTCCCTCCTCTGACCCTGAGCCCGCCTGCACCCTGGGAAGCTATCCAGTTCTCTGTAGTGAGTCTTAGCAATATGGGCTCACCCCTGGGGGGCAAGTTCATGGACCATCTGACAGTAATAATGGCCAACTTTATGGAGCACTTTCTCTGTGCCAGGTGCTGTGCTAAATGAAAAGATTTTGTTGCATTTCCTCTAAAGAGGCACTCAGGTGTTCCTCAAACACTCTGTTCATTGACGTGGCTGGGCCTTTGCATAAGCTGTTCCTCAGTTTAGACTGCTCTTCCTGGCTTTATCCACCTGGTGAATACTCACCCTCCAGCACCCAGCTCCTCTGTCACCTCCTCTCAGAAGTCTTCCCCAGCTTGCCAGAGACAATAAGATCACAGCCTCCCAGGGGCCCCCACAGCCCAAGGGAGGTGTGTCTTGGGTTTGTGTGTCTGTCTCCCGCTGAACAGTGGCCCCTCCAGAGTCCCAGGCTTTGCCATGTCCACCTCCTGACCCTGCGTGTCCACCTCCACACTATAAACATTGGTTTCTCCCTTCTCGATTCTTTGGCACTTCATCTCCGTCTCTCGTATGTCCCTCATCCATTTGTCTTTATATTTGTCTTTATTCCAAGGACAATGCTCATCATGTTGTAGATATTTGTAAATGTGAGTTGAATGACACAAATGAATCAGTGATCTTACCCATAGGGTACCAGACAGGAGGCATTCAACTATTTACCTGTAGAGTTCGTGGTTATCTCCAGCAAGAAATCATCAGAATAGATTGGGAAGGATGAAGTCAGAAGAAGAAAGAGAAGGTAGAAGGTGCTGAAACTAACATTTTCTGGGCACCTATATGTGCCAGATGTGTGTTTCATTAACTCTCCACCATAATCCAGTGAAGTGAATATTATGATCCCTTTTTATAGACAAAAAAATGCAGGCACAGAGAGGTGAAATGATTTGCCTAAGATCACACAGTAAGCAAGTGGCAGAGTTGGGGTTTGAGCCCCATCTGCTTGGTTCCATCAGCTGGATGCAGAAGGCTAAGGTATTGCTGTGTTGTGAGAGTGTGGGGAAAAGTAGAAGGGGCTGCAGGAAACTGGGGGAGAGGGAATGGGATATGTCTGCTCTGTGGATCAGATCCAGACCCCTGGGCACGCACTGTCCCTGCCTTCCAGATGTTCCCTGTCATGGTTCCTCGGGACAGATGTTTGCTGGCCTGTGGACCCACCCCAGACTCTTCCAACACGTTTAACCACTTTCTCTTGGGACAGCTCTGCTTATCCAGTATCTTCCTTCTTTTTTCTAATATTGATCCTGTCCTAAACACTTCTCTCTTAGTCCCTGGACCAGAGTTTGGGTAACCTTGACCCCACAGGATTGTGCAACACCCACTGAAGGCTCCAGGAACCCACAACTTCTCAATAATGCTGAACTGGGTGAAATTTCCCAGTAACCACCTCCTCCCCCTGACTAACACTTTCTTAGCTTGGCAAGGCAATGTCCTATTTTTAAGGAACCCAGTCATTTGGTTGAGATTCTTTATTTGTTTTATTTTAATAACCTTCTGAATCATTCATTTTTCTACTTTTGAACTGATTCACTCTTGGACACTTCCTTGTATAGAAATCCAACCCCTTTTCTAAGACTCAGCACCAACAATCACCTCCTCCTGGAAATTGTCCTCATCCATACCATCCCCTCTCCAGGAAGAGGTGTTCCCCTCCCCTCTTTCTGTGCCATTCATCTGGTATTTATTATATTGTCATTGTCATTATCATAATGATAAAAATGTTATGCCAGCCACTTGAGCTCTTTCATATAATTCTCATAATGACCCTAGGAAGAAAGTAATTATTATTTCCACTTTACAGATAGTGAAACTGAGCCTCAAGGAGCCGCTTGCTCAAGGTCACACAAACTAAGTGAAGAAGGTGAGATGCTCAGCCAGCCTGGCCAGACTCCAGAGTGAGACTCTTGAAGATAGCTATTTGTAGGGGGTGCCTGGCTCTTGCTGTGATGATGGTTTTGATGTCTGTCACACCCCCAGACTGTAAGCTCCATGATTTGTTTGTTCCATGTTGCATTGTACGTAATAAATATCTGCAATGAATAGCTGATGTTCCTTAGACATTGACCAATGGCTGGAAGACTTCCTGTCCCTCCTATAGTGTTAGCTGCTGGGAGCTTTACACAATTTTGTGTTCTTACAACATCAAGAGCTTGGTAGCAGAAACAATCAATACACATTGAAAGAAGGAAGGAAGGGATGGGCATGGGCTTGGAAGATTCTAGTGGACATATTTTCTAGCTGAAAAATCTTCTATAGGAAATTTAAAAAATTGTCTCTGTAGCTCAGGACCAATGCTGCCAGACAAGACCTCCTCATCCCATTTTTTTTGGTTGAACTAACAAAATTTCATGGACTAAGGGTTCAATTTAAGTTCATTCTACACACCTCTAATGGGTATCTACCGTGGGCCAGGCCCTGTCTCATAGGCTAGTGCTGGAGATGGCTGTGTGAGCCACTCACCACGTGGAGATCCTCTGGGTGCCCACCCTCTCTCCACTCCCCTGGGAGACAAGCTTCCTACTACCCTGAGAGCAGACAAGGGTGGGGCCTTGGACCGGGGGCAGGGAGGGGCAGTGCCCTGTGTGGTCAAAGAGGACCTGGCAGGAGAGACCTCAGCAAGCCAGCAGCCTCCCAGAAGTGAAGGCAAGCAGCAGAGCGGAGGCCTGGGGGAGGCAGGCTCGTCCCTCCAGGAAGATGGGGAAGATAGGTCTTTGGACCTGAAGTGACAGTGGAAGAAGCGGATGAGGTGAAAGAGCTCTGGGAAGGGCAGCAGAAACCAGAAGCCAGTCGGGGGTGGCACAGGGAGGCAAGGAGACTTAAGGGTCCCCTTCTCCCTCACTTGATGCTTTTCACCTCAGATTCTGTTTTGTCTGTTATCAATATTGCTAGCCCTGCTTTCTTTTCATTTGTCTTTTCCTGATCATCCTGTACCCAGCAGGAACATTTAATTGGCATGCCAAGGGACCCGCATGTTTGGGTGGGCCAACTGACCATCTTTAACTCAAGAGCTTCTTGACTCTCGGTTTTGGCTGGAAGGGCAGGGAGCGCCGATCTGCTTCTTCTCAGGGTCCAGGATGATATTCAGACATGTCAATGGCAAGGTAATAACAACAGGAGTAATAATACCACTAGCAAACACTTGTTCAGAACCCACTATGTGCCCAGCACCATGCCACGTGCTTGATGTGTTTCATTTTGTTTCCTTTTCTCAGCGTCATGACTAAGAGCAGGGACTCTGAAGCCAGACAGTCTGGGTGTGAATCTCAGCTCTGCCACTTACTAGCTGTGTGAACTTAGGCAAGTTACTTTACCTCTCGGGGCCTCAGTTCCCTGATCTATAAAAAGGGGCTGGTGATAGTACCTTATAATAGTCCCCTAGCACACAGTAAATGGTACATAAATATTACTGTTCCATTTTAAGAAATCTAATATCAGCTTCCTCTTTCCTTGGCTTATGAATGGTGAGCATATAAAAAAGAAAACTGATTGATAGGAGGGAATGGTTCATCTTTCAGAGCTGCAAACAAAAGGGAAGACTTTTCAATAAAGAAGGCATCAGACTTGATAGCCACGGGCTCCATTTACAAGTGGGGAAACAGAGGCTCAGAGAGGGTAAATTAGTTTCCTGAAATCACACAACCAACGAGCAGCAAAAGGAGGATTTGAACTCAGATCTCTCTGACGTCATAGCTCATGTCCTTAATCCCAGCACCATGTGGCCAGTCCTGGTGGTCATGGAAAGATCTGGTGCCTGGCCCGGCATTGAAAATGGAAATATGAGTCACTGGCCGTCCCCAGGGATGCCTGGGGAGTGAGAGGAGCTCAGCTATGGGGCAGAATGTTCCGCCAGATGCTGAGGAGCAGCTGCCAACACCACTCAGTCTCTTTCATGCTGAGGAAGGGGAGGAGGAGAGCATGGGGGAGCAGGGGTCACAAGCCAGCGAAGCCCAGCCTGGAATGGGGCCCCGACGTGGTGAGTGATGTCAGGCTCACACATCTGGCCTCTGGAATGCTGAGGCCCCAGAGGACAGGCTCGAGCATCTGCTTCTCCTGGTGGCGGGCTCCTCCTCTGAAATAACCCAGGCGGCTTCATTGAGAAAAGTCTCGGGCGTTCTAGGCTCTTCTGGACCAACCCAGGTGGTGACGTGTGAAACGGGCATTCTTTGCCCACTGATGAAGACCAGGTCTCTGTAGACACAGGATCAGAAGAAGCAAGACTTCAGAGTCAGATGGCCCTGGGATGGATTCCTGGCTGGGCGACCCTGGCCAGTGCCTCGGTCTCCTCGTCCGTGCGTGAGGATCATATTCCTCCTTTGCAGGGTCGGAAGAAGGGATGGCGCGCAGAATGCTGGGCACCTGGGAGACGTCCTGTCACCGCTCCCGACCACCTGCCTGATCAATGAGCGAGTGAGCGAATTTGTATGGCGTCCAGCAAAGAGCCAGTGTGCAGTGGGTGGTCACCACCTTGCTGGCCCCTGCGGTTAGAGGCATTGGGCCTGACCTGCCTTTTCTGGTTCCAGTTTCCCTTTTGCTTCAAGAAGAACAAAGTCTTGTCTGGCCTCTTCCAAGCAGTGGCTGAAGGTGAAGAGTCAGAGGCGCTCAGCCTTCTCGCCTTTGTTTTGCCCGCTGATGGGGGCCCCACCTGACTCATTTTTGATGCTTGTGCTGGTTCTACCTGGGAAAGTTTGGGACTGGCCAGTGTGACTTGGTGAAATCAGTGATTCATTTTGGTCCCAAAGGGAACAAAAGCCCAGGTCTTCCCAAGGTCCCCTCTGGCCTCACCCCTCGGTCGGGGAATGAGTAACCCTCCTCCTTAGGGCTGCTCCTGTTTTCGCTCTGCCTGGGACTTCAGAAATCAAACAGCACCTTCCTCTTTTCTTTGCTCCTGAGGGAAAAAGGTTAGCATATAAAGGGAGGACTGAAAAGAGGAAGTGAGCCACCCTTCACCCATGGCGGCCATGGGAATAGACTTCTCTGGAAAGGAGCACCTGAATCCCCGTGTGCCCCTCATCATGACCTCTTTCTCCGCCTGGCTGCAGGTGGGGCCTGCAGCCTGCCATCCAAATTCCCTCCCCAAAGGTGGAAAAACAACCCACCGTCCACAATCTGCTGGAATTTTTAAAAAGTATCCTTGATGATATAATTTGCATGGGGCACTAGCCACTGATTCCCTGCTTAGATAAACCATATGACCTCAATTTCCTCTCTGCGAAATGAAGATCATCATATTGAGCAGGAAAAGCTGTGATGGCCTGCAAAGAAGATGATGGACGTGAGGCATGGAGCGTGTGCCTGGTGGGATAAATCCCCTCCTTGAGTTTCACTGAGGAACCGGGCACTGAATGGGGTATGAGCTTCTGTGATTTGTGTCTTTGTTCCCATAGTAGGGCTCCACTTATCTGGAAGTCAGACCTTCTGCCAGAGGCTGGACCTTCAGTTATCCGAACCCCAGCTGTAGGCACAGAGTGAGCGGACAGGAACTCTGAGTAGGGACCAAGAGTCACAAAACCCAAGCACATGTCTTTGAAGCCTCGGCTGAGAGAATCGGGATAAAAGGTGGTAGAAGCAGGATGTCCTCAGAAGCCATCGTCTCAAACAGTGTGACGTGGGCTGAGTCACTTCCCCTTTCTGGGCCTGAGGGTTTTTCTTTTATCAGTAAAATGAAGATAATAATTCCCACCTCATAGGGCTGTAGGGACTCGGGCATGACCTAGTGATTACGGGCATGGCCCTTGGGTTCAAATCCCAGCAGAATGAGGCCATCTCATCACGTGGAACCTCACTTGCTCATCCTCACGGTGAGGGTGGTGATAATATCTATGCAGAGGGCGCTGTGAGGATTAATGAGATAGGTGATTGGTAAAGTGTTTGTGGCTGGTAGATCATGGCACTCAATAACTGATGGCTGCTATCATATCAGTCATCAAGTCTAGTCTCTGGCATAGAGCAGGTGTTCCAGCGATGCTAGCTACTGTGGGGATGGAGATGCCATTAACAGAGAACACAAAAATAGAATCACAGGGTGTTAGCCATCAAAGGGACAGCGGACGGAGATCACAGCCTTATTTTAGATCACCCTCTTATTTTACACAGGGGATGTGGAGTCCAGAAGGGAGAAGCGCCAGCCCGAGGTCACCACGAGCTAAAGGCAGAGCCAAGATGGAAGCTCATTTTTCCCTTCCAGGGCTCTCTGCTGACTCTACTTCACCCAGCAGACGGGGGCCATCTAGACTGAGGACACTCACAGGCCTCAGTTTCTCCCTAGGAATGGCTCTGTGACAGCCCAGGGCAGGTGTGGAGAGGCTTCAGGCTGGTTGGAATCATTCAGAAAGAACAGGAGGGAACTATTGGTGGCAGCAGAGAAACGCCAATGCCTTTTGGAGAGCTCTGCCCCAGTGAGTCAAGGTGACAGCCCTGCTTTGGGAAGCAATCCTGCATCTGAGACGGCTCGTGTGTGCATGTGCAAGTGTGTGGCTCAGAGACAACTATTGTAGACAATAACAACGGCCACCATTTGGTGAGTGCTGACTGTGGGCCAGGCCCTGTGCCAAGTGTGTGCATCTCACGAATCCTCACAGCGACCCTGTGGGGTGAGCACTCTATTACCCCAGCAAACCGAGGCACAGAGAGGCTAAGGAACTGCTTCAAGGCCCCACAGCTAGTCCATGGTGGAGCTGGGACTTGAACCTGGGCAGTGTGGCCCAGAGCCTGTGACCCCCCCACCCCTCTGCTGCCCCGATGGGCCATTCCTCACGTCTGTGTCCTGATTCTCACTGCTTCACATGGTTTTCACCTCTGTGATCTCATCCTTGTGTGCAGCCCTATGAGGCTCAAAGGCTCCTAGCCTGGGCCCACCACCAGGTAAGGTCTCACTTACCCTGCAGGTGTTTCCGAGCCCTACCACACACCAGGGCCTGAGCCAGGTGCAGACGAGGGTGAGAGTAGGATCAGGCTTGGGGCTGACCATCACTGGGCACGTGGCCTTGACTGGACAGAAATAAACCTGTCCACGATCTGTGCCCTCCCGGGCACTGGAGAAGGGCAGAGTGGCCTCATTGGGGATGCTCAGCCAGGTGAGGGACGTGGGTGCTGGGGTTAAGAGTCAGAGATTCTGGTCTCTGCTCTGTGCTTGATGATTTGCAGTCACCTTGGCCGGCCCCTGCCCCTCACTGGTTTCCCCCAACAGGACGATGAGGCTGGGGTGAGTAGGGCGGTCTTGAAAAATGCTTTCAGCTGGCATGTGGGGCTATGACTTGCCCAAGCCCCCTGACCTGGCTGGTATCAGGCTTGGGCTCTGGTCTGAGGATCCAGGGGCAGCCTTTCCCAGTCTGGCCCTGCCTGGGTCTCAGGCTGTTTCCAATCCTTGGTCAGCCCCATCACATGCTGGCTCACAGGGTGACACCAAATGTCCCTGTGAGTCCTTCCTGCAAGCTGACAACCTCACACCTCCATCCTGACCTGAGAGAGGTCTCTTTTGGTCTGTGTCCTCAGGAAGATCAACAGCATCAAAACACATCTGAAGATACTGGGTCATGCTCTTCAAAGTCCCTCTGTAGATACTTTCTCATTTCAAATTTAAAAAATTCAAAATTTTGAATTAATAATTCAAAACAATAATAAAGGTACTATTTACTGAGTTGCAGGTGAAGGGACCTTTATATATGCCTCTAATCCTCACAGCGACCCTTTTACGGTGTAATTCTAATCATCATCGCGTTTGCGATGAGGAGACTGAGGTTCTGAGAGGTAGGGGCAATTATGTAAGGTCACAGAGCTGGGAGGTGACAGAGCCGGCTAAGGGGGGGTGTCTCATTCCTGAGCCCAGTGTCTTTCCTCTCCAGCATCGGCACTGTTGGCTCTCCTTTCATCCAGAGTACCTGCTCTGTGCCAGGCACCCCGCTAGGTACTGGGGCACGCAGTGAACGGGCCAGGCCTGCTCCCTGCTTGGGCCACCGTCCCAAGGTAGTATTGTTGCTCATCAGAGGCAAAATGGAAGATCTCTCTGCCTCGGCTCTACTCCCCAGCTCTGCCACTCACCACCTGTGCCACCTTGGGCAACTACCCTCCCTCTCTAAGCCTCGGTTCCATGGCTATAAAATGGGGCAAATATTAATGTCTGCCTTGTTGGGAGCAAATGCACATCCAGTTATGACAGTGCCTGGCCCAGAGAAGGTGCTTGGTACCCTGTCAAAGGCTGTCATCATTCCGTCTGCAACCATGCTCTGTAAAGCTGTTGTCACTGTCAACCCCATTTGACAGCCAAAGGAAACTGAGACTCTGAGGGGCCAAGTCTTTAAGGCCATAGAATAGGTGAAGATGAAATGGAGCCCTTGAGGGTCCCAGATACATGTGCTCTTCCCCTGAACCCCACGGCACCTGCTTTCCTGGGAACCTTCCCCTCTGGGTTCTGAGTCAGCTCTCCAGGAACCAGAGCCCCAACTCGGGGTGGAAAAAGAGGCCCGAGAGACGAGGGGTTAAGCAGGTTGCTGGCTCTGCAGCAGAAACTTCAGGAAGTGCAGGGCTGAGAGGACTTCTAGGAAAGAAGGAGGCGCGAAGGGACACACTTGTCCCCGCCTGAGGTCCAGAGGTCAGCCTGGCTCCCGGCCCAGAGGCTGGCTCTCAAGGGGGCCCAGCCTTCAGCCCAGCTTGGCTCAGCCACACAGGCAGTCCTGGAGGCCAGCTATGATCGCCTCTGTCCAGACCCTTCTTCAGGCTTGCCTCGCTCAGCCTTCCTGGGTAGATGCCTGAGGCCCAGGCCTGGGGAGAGGCAGCCAGGGCTGGAAGAAGGCCCTCTGTTTCCCTCACCATTCAGGTCCTCCGAGAGCACTGTAGGGCCTGCGCTTCTGGGTCAGGGGTCTTGAGTTCTGGCGTGGCTCTGCCCTTTTTGTGGGACCCTGGTCATGTGCCCAATTAGCTCTGAGCCCCAATTTTCTTGTCTGTAAATGGGGCAAATAATAGTACTGCCACCCTGGGGCAGGTGAAGCCTTAATTTCTCTGAGCACCTGGCATGGAGCAGGTGCCCCAGTAACTCCAGTTCCTGTTCTCGTAAGTGGGGAATCCGGTGCTGGGACCTTGGCATTCTTAGCGCTGGGGGTGGGGATTTCTCCGTGCTTTCCTGTGCTTTAGGTTTCCCGGGGGTCTCATTTAGGTGACAGACATTAACAGGGCCCCTGCTCTGTGTCTAGCAGGGCGACCACCAGGCAGAGTCCCTGGGAGAGTGTGGGTGGGGGGCTGACCGTAGCCCGGCTCTGCTGGGCACAGGGTGCTGTGGGGTCACCAAACTCAGGGGCCTGGGTGGCGCAGGCCCAGCGCCCAGGTGCCCTGAGTCTGGCCTCAGTGTCCTCAGCAGCCCTCACAGAGCATCGCGTGGCAATTACATTAGATAATATGGTCACACATGGTGGGCTTTCTGCACCGCTGCCTGGAGTTTTCTCTGAAACGCCGAGAGGCAGGGCCTGGTGGCTGTGTCAGAGTGAGGTCAACAGGATGACTCGGGCCCAGGACCATGACCCTGTGGAACTCCAATGCTGGACTCCTGCGGGCCAGCTGGCTTGGGAACCCAGGACCCCAGCCACCTCGGCGCGCAGGGCCCGCTCCGGCCACTGCTCCAGCAGCTCCCTGCTGCTCAGTTACCCAGACCCCGCAGGTCCGGGCTGTGGCCTGGATGGGGCCCAGGGACTTTTGAAGGGATTTTGGAGGGCTGAGCCGGGCAGCTCAGGCCTGCAGGCTTCGGCTCACTGACTCAGCCCCCACCTTGACCTTTCTTCCCCCTGGCTATTTATGGGTGTTTCCTGTCCCCTGAATAGGTAAAGAAAAGGGAAGCGAAAGCAGCTCCACATGTGGCTGCTTGAACAGCTGGCAAATCATTTTCTTTGAATAATGTTTAAAATGATACATGCTCAGAGTGAGAAGTGCCTACGCCAGAGAAGCACAAACACTGAAGAGTGTGTGTGCCTCCCTCACTCCATCCACCCCCCTGACGGACCCGTGTGTGTGTGTGTGTGTGTGTGTGTGTGTGTGTGTGTGTGTGTGTGTGTGTCTGGGGGCCTCCCCAGCTCCGTCCTGGGTGACTGATTACAGGTCCACACACAGACACACCGTCTTTAAAAAAGAAAGCCACTCTACGTGTGCCAACCATTCACTGAACGTATGCTGGCACCTACCAAGCGCTGTGCAGATCCCTCAGCAACATGTGCTGGACGATAAAGATAATCCTTTAGGTCAGCAGTTTTCAGCCCTGGCTGGACATCAGCACTCTTGGGAAGATTTTAAAAGTCCACACCCAGGCCCCACCCTTGGCAAGTCACACTGGAAGCTGTGGTGATAGGACCCAGGATTTGAACCCAGAAGGTTCCAGGTGGAGCCAGGGCTGAGAACCACTGCTCTGGGCTCCTCCCAGCGCTGGGATGGGGAGCTGGGCCTGCTGTGTGGTATGTGGGGTGGGAGCTAATGTCGCCAGGGGCCTCTGCTTTTAACTCTCACAGTGCTGCCTTCTGCCTGGGAAAATGAAAAAAAAGATTTTTTTTTGTTTGTTTTTTTGCAAAAAGAAGGGCATGGAAACAGAGGAAGGGCTTGCTCAGAAAAATAACTGTTTTTGATGCATGTCCTTTATTTCTTGCTTACTGAATATCTGCTCTGTGTATTTCTTTGATGTTAATAAATCATATGGCTTTTTAAAAGTTCTAATCTTTTTTTTCCTAACAAATTTTTCCTGGATTTTTCATTTTTTTCCTCTCTGTTTCTGTTCAGAAATTGGTCTGTCTTCTAGTCCACCAATCGTGTTTTTTGCTATTTCTAAGCCATTGTTAACCCATCTATTGAGTTTTTAATATCAGATTTACTTTTTAAAAAGTTTTTTTAAAAAAATTCAGATAAATATCCCTTTATTTAACCATAATGTCATATTCTCTCTTTCTCCTTGGGAAGTTGACTTTGCCAGGGCCAGGACCTGGGTGGGCTGGAGGTTTCCCTGCCTGTCAGTCAAAGAAAGCTGTCCATGTGGGACAGGAAGATGCACTTCCAGGGGCCCAGAGATGCTGCGTCCCATGAAGAGCTTCCTCAGTTCATCCCCGAGCCAACAAGCCCAACTGTCACCTAGTGTGTTCATTTCTGCAGAAAGAATTTGATAAACACTTACCCCCTTTCTGGAATTGGGTGTTTTGACAATGGGGTGTGTGTGTGGTCTGGAGAAGCGTGTCTTGCTCACCTTGTGTCCCGGCTGGCGTGGCCTGTGGCCCCTGTCAATAAATATCTGCCAAATAAAGGAACCTGAACAGGCAGCACTGTTTGCGAGAAGTGGCTCCAGCCCTGGGCTGAGGGCTTCCCAGGCTCTGCCTTATTCTGTCCCCTCAGTGACTCCTGTAGGAGGTGTCGCTGCTATTCTCCCACCCCCAGGTGAGGAACGGAGGCTCAGAGGCCGAGGAAGTTGAGGTGGTGGTGGCACGGTCACGGTCTCCCTGTCCTTTACTGCCCGGCACCCCTGCCTGCCGGGAGCTGACCCCTCATCCCTGGGTTTCCCCCGAAGGGTGGGCACTTGCTTAGCCTGGCCCCCCTCGGGCCACGAGATGGACAGCTGTGACCTTGAGTGAGCGTCCTTCCGCTCTCTCGGCTTGTAGTATCAGGGGATAAATAGTGATCATGACGCTAACTAGTGGTTTGGTCTTACTATTTGTCACTGTGCTTTGACTTTGCACTGTGAACTCATCTCGTCCTCACACTCCCAAGTGAAGCGAATCCTATTATTATCCTGTTGACACACGTCCTCCCTGTCATTGCCCTGCCCGCAGCCTCCATGCTCCTGCCCCACTCAGCGAGGAGCCCAGGTCCTCTCCATGCCTGCCAGGCCCTCCGGAGTCTGGCCCACTTCTACTCCGAGGCTCTTCTCCCTCCCTCCCTCTCTCTCTTTCTCCCCCCTCCCTTTTCTCCTTTCTTCCTCCCTCTCCTCCTCTCCCTGCCCCTCCCTTCATAGGCCATAATTTTATCATCCAGATACATCAGATTCCCCAACCAAGGTTCTCGTTTGCCTGTATTTTCTTACTTTCTACTTCCTGCCAACCTTTTAGAAGAACGAGTAAATTGTTTACTCATTTCACACACAGGCCGGCTTTTCTTCCTTTTGCCCAGCAGTCTCTTATTTATAGGACAAAATCACATTACATTAAATACACTGGAGTGCTTTTGCCCCGCTCTCTCTTTCTTTTTTATTATTCTCACACTCACATAGATCTCAATCAAAGATCTCACTAATGGAATCAAATTCTCCTTCCACTTGGCTCTGCCTTTCCAATGGCACTTATTCATTAACGCAAAGCTGTCGTTGTGTCCCACATGAGCTGGACTTTGCTCCGGGATTCTGAGAATCAACACCGAGTATCTGTCCTCAGGAAGGTTATTCCGCAGTGGAGAGCCCAGTGTGTAGACCAAAGCGTTCTACATGAGGCTGTGCCGTGGGAAGGGCTCCTGGGGCAGGCGTAAGCTGAATCTCAACCTGAACCTTGAACAGAATCTTTTTTTTTTAATAGCTTTATTGAGGTATATTTTAAATATCATAAAATCTACCCTATTTAAGTACACAGTTCAATGTTTTGTTTTGTCATTTTTCAAGTGGTGCAACCATGATCATAAATCAATTTTAGAACATTCTCGTGGTCCCCCAGTCAGATTCCCCCCTCATGCCCATTTACAGGTCATCCTAGTTCTCACTCCAGCCTTAGCCGACCACTAATCTACTTACTGTCTCTAACAGTTTGCCTTGTCTGGACATTTCACGTCAGTGGCATCATGCACTGTGTGGTCTCTGGTGTCTGCCTTCTTTCAATTATCATATCTTCACAGTTCATCCATATGCCATCACCTGTCACTAGTTTGTTCCTTTTTATTGATGAATGATGTTCCAGCATATGGATTTACCACACTTCGCCTATCTGTTAACCAGTTGATGGGCATCTAGGCAGTTTCTAGCTATTGGCTATCATGAATAGTGCTGCTATGAACACTGGCTCATAAACCTTTGTGTGGACATATGTTTTCGTTTCTCTTAGGCAGGTACCTGGAGGTAGAATTGCTGGGTCACACAGCAAGTTTATGTTTAACTTTTTAAGGAACTGCCACCAAGCTATTTTCCAAAGATGCTGCCCCATTTTACATTCCCCCCTGCGATGTCTGAGGGTTCTGTTTTTCCACGTCTTAGCCAACATTTATTATTATCTGTCTTTTTGATTATAGTCTTTCTAGTGGGTGTGGTATAGATCTTATTTCACATTTGCATTTTCTTAATGACTAACGATGTTGAGCATCTGTTCATGTGCTTATTAGCTATTGGTATATCTCCTTTGGAGAAACATCTGTTCATATCTTTTGCTCATTTTTTGATTGGATTATTTGTCTTATTGAGTTGTAGAAGTTCTTTGTAAATATCGGATACAAGTCCTTTATGAGATTTGGTTTTGTAAATATTTTGTCCTAATCTATTATTTATCTTTTTACTTTCTTTTTTTTTTTTTTTGTGAGGAAGATCAGCCCTGAGCTAACATCCATGCTAATCCTCCTCTTTTTGCTGAGGAAGACTGGCTCTGAGCTAACATCTATTGCCAATCCTCCTCCTTTTTTTCTTCTCCAAAGCCCCAGTAGATAGTTGTATGTCATAGCTGCACATCCTTCTAGTTGCTGTATGTGGGACGTGGCCTCAGCATGGCTGCACAAGCGGTGCATTGGTGCGCGCTCAGATCCAAACCTGGGCCGCCAGCAGCAGAGCGCGCGCACTTAACCGCTAAGCCACAGGGCCGGCGCCTCTAGCTGTAATTTTTATGTAGTCGAATTTATCAAGGTTTTCTTTCATTATTTCTGCATTTTGAGTCCTAAGTTGAAAGGCTTTCCTTAATTTTCTCCTGGGTGATGAAAGAATCCCCTCATGTTTTCTCCTACAAGTTGTAAGGTTTCATTTAAAAAATCTGGATCTCTTGTCCATTTGGTACTTATTTAGGTGTTTGGTGTGAGGTATGGGTCCACTTTTATCTTTTTTCCAAATGGCTATCTAATTGTCCCAAGATCACTTATTAAATAGCCCATGATGTCCCAATGATTTGAGATGCCAACTTCATCATACACCAAACTTCCATATGTACTTGGGCAAATTTCTGGACTTTCTATTCTGTTCCATTGGTCTGCCTGTTTATTCATGTTCCCAACTACACTTTTTTTTTTTTTTGGTTAGGAAGACTGGCCCTGAGCTAAGATCCTTTGCCAATCTTCCTCTTTTTGCTGAGGAAGATTAGCCCTGAGCTAACATCTGTGCCCGTCTTTGTCTATTTTGTATGAGGGACACTGCTACAGCATGGCTTGATGAGTGGCACATAGGTCCGCATCCAGGATCCGAACCCGTGAACCCCAGGCCGCCAAAGCAGAGCACGTGAACTTAATCGCTATGTCACCGGGCCAGCCCCCAACTACATCAGTTTGACTTCTGAGGGCTTAGGCATGTTTTAACATCGGGTAGGGCTTAGTCCCACCCCGCTGTCCTTGTTCAATTTTCCCGGCCATTCCTGATTGTTCATGATTTCACATCAACTTCAGAATCAACTTGTTTAACTCCAGGAGAGAAAAAAAACCTACCCTCAATATTTTCATGAAGATCGTGTTAAACGGACATCTTTATGATATTGAACATGCATTATCAGGGACTATCTTTGAGGCACAGACTCTGTTATGGGTTGAATTATGTCCCCCCAAAAAGATACGCTGAAGTTCCAACCCCCAGTACCTCAGAATGTGACCTTATTTGGAAACAGGGTCTTTACCAAGGTTATCATGTTAAAATGAGGTCGTTGCGGGGGGGACCTGATCCAATATGACTGGTGTCCTCATACGAAGAGGAAATTTGAACACAGACACGCACACAGGGAGAAGGCCACATGAAGATGAAGGCAGAGATTGCGGTGATGCCTCTACAAGCCAAGGAACACTCAAGATTGTCAGCAAACCACCAGAAGCTGGGAGAAAGGCATGGAACAGATGCTCCCTCACAGCCGTCAGAAGGAACCAACCTTGCCAACACCCTGGTCTCTGATTTCTGGCCTCCACAACTGTGAGACAATACATTTCTGCTGTTTTACATCACTCACTTTGTGGTGCTTTCTTATGACAGCCCTAGCAATCTACTACAGGCCCCTCAGAGGACCTCGCAGGCCAGAAGTGAGCAGCCCTGCCAAGACTTCAGGACATCAAGAAGCATTTGTGTGCTCCCCTGTTCCCAACCCCAAGCAAACCCAACCAGGCCTGTGTTTTGCCTGCCTGAGGTTGGATGAGTGAACCAACGAAGGCACTGGAAAGCTGGAGGTGTGACTTCACTCGCAATGGGTGGCCAAACCCACTGAGGTCAATGTCAGGGAATGAATCATTTGTGCAATGTGGCTCAGTAAGTCGGGGAGGAACAGGCAGAAAGCCCAAGTTTGGGGCATATTTTCTTTTCCCTTTTCTTTGGAACCTAGCAGCAGCCCCCTAAAAGTCATCATCCCCAAAAGTAAACAGTGAAATGGTACAATATGCCATCCTCATGACACGCCCACTGCATGCTGTGAGAGATAAGGACAAAGGACTTAGAAAACAGAGAGAGGCAGCACCAGGCACCCAGCTGCGCTGCTTACTTGCTGTGTGCCTTTAGACAAGTTAGTTAACTTCTCTGGGCCTCGGTTGCTTCAGCTCTTCACATGGGGGTGTAACGGTGCCAGCCTCACAGGGTTAGTGGCACAAGCATACAAGGAAATGAGGCTAAAGCACTTGGCAAAGTGCCAGGCTCACAGTAAGTGTTTACTAGAGACTGGCAATTATTGTTCTTAACAACTGCCCCTGAATAAGTTACCCACAAAGGCAAAATTGGGATGCGCAATTTCTGAGTCTTCCACTATGTTTCTAAACACGCCGCCGATAACTTTTCTTCCTGTTTCCTTCAGGAAAGAGTTTGGAATAGACAAAGTATGACCTCATTTGCTCCCTCCAGCATTAATTAGCGTTTTCTAATTATGAAAAGGAAATTATGTCTCAATTCATCATCTGACTAAAAAAAATTAACTAACAACAGAAAGCTGTTACTTCTCACGGTGGCGTCATGTCCCCCCAGCCGAGGCAAGGCTTGGGGCTGTGTTGGCAGGCTGTGTCCTAGGTCCAGGGACAGGCCTCTCTGAGTCACAGAGGCCCTGCTACTTCCTGCTCCCGCTCTCGGGCTCCGGGGCTCATCTTCATGTGTTTGTCCAACAAACCTGCTTTGGGTTTGTGCTGAGGACCCAGAGAGGCCAGAACTCACATCCCTGCTGCCAGGCTCATCGGAGAGACAGAAACGGGCAGCCTCGGGGACCGTTCACACGGGCTGCTGGGGCTTCAGCTGGTCCCACAGCGACTCTGAGAGCTGGTCTCCAGGGTTATTACTGTCCCACATAATAGGGGGGAAACCGAGGCTCCCAGGGAGAAAGTGGTAGATAATTGAGGCCCACCTCTCAGAGGTATTTCGTCCAGACATTTCTATCTTCCATCAGTCTTTATGTCTCCAGGTGATGTCCCCACCTTCAGCATCTTTCCCTCATCACTGGCCCCCAGGTGGGTGAGGGCCCCTTTTCTGGCTTCCCCAATTTCTACCCTGGCACTTAGCACCTGGGTGTACTTGTTTATTAACAAGTCTGTGCTCTGCTAGAATGTCTGTTAATCGAATGACTGCAGGGTTTGAAGTCCTGTCCATCTTAAACCTTTTTACTTTACTGTGTCCTAGTGGATCTAAGGTGTCAGCAATTCTACGGCCCCTCAGTAATTCATGCACCATTGAGAAAGAAAAATGCTGTCAGTTAACTACGATATGCCTCTGATTGTAACTCACATTCCACTTTGAGGAATGTTAAAATATGAAAAATGTGCCTTAGACTCAATGAAATGTATTATAAAAGCAATTACTGCTTTTAAACACATGCTAGGGGAAGAAGACTTTATAAATAGCCATGTATTCATAATAACAAAGTTTACTAAACACTGACCCTGTGCCAGGCATTGTTCTTAAGTACTTTTCATCCACATCCATGATCTCATATCAGGGGTTGGAAAACTTTTCCTGTAAAGGGACAGAGGTAAATATTTCAGGTTTTGTGAGCCATACAGTGTCACAACTACTCACCTCCCATTGTAATGCGAAAGCAGCCACAGAGGATAGGTAAACCAATGGGTGTGGTTGTGTTCCAATAAAACTTTATTTATGGACACTGAAACTTGAATTTCATACAACTTTCACATGTCACAATATTCTTCTTCTTTTGATTTTTCTCCCCAACGATTTAAAATGTAAAAACAATTCTCAGCTTGTGGGCTGTACAAAAAGAGGGAGTGGGCTAGATTTCCCTCATGGGCTGTAGGTTGTGGACCCCTGTCTCATGTGATCTTCATATCATCCCTACAAGATAGATGCTATTATTATCCTCATTTGACACATGAGGAAACTGAGTATCAGAGAGGTAAAGTAACTTGCCCAAGGACACAGAGCTGGTGAGAGGTCAGGCTGGGATTCTAACCCAGGCGGTCTAACTCTGTAACTCGCTTCTAACAAGGTACCTTAAATATAGTAAATATGGTTTACCCTAGATATGGTTGCCTTTTAACATTTTTAACTTTTTTCCTGATACAACAGTTCCAATTTGCTTTGAAGAATTCAAACCATAGAGTTATAAGGAAGAAAATGAAAGTAACCCCACCCTGCTGAGATAAATGCTTAAGAGTTTGAACACACAGGTCACACAATGCTGACTAGATTTAGAATGTTTTGAACACTGTGTGACTTTGGATGGGTTGCCTAACCTCTCTGGGCCCTCGTATCTCCAGCAAGGGGCTGGCTGAGATGACGCAGCTCTGCGGGCCCTCCCAGGCCTGACTGTGATCTGTCAGTAAGGATTGTGCAATAGTGGCTGGCTCTGTCCTAACTGCCTGGGTGTGGAGGGTGAAGTCACCCCTTGCCAGTCCCTCAGGAGGGCCAAGTGGCTGGGAGTCTCCTTGCCTGTGGCTCCCCAAACCCCAAGCACTGTGTGACTTTGGAGAGGCAGTGGGGACACCGGGCCCTGAGTAGGTGGTCCTAGGAGGCTCAGGTTCCCTCCAGGGCTGGTGCCAGGGACCACTCTGCCCAGCGAGCAGAGCTCCAGGCAAGCTGGGAGTCAGAGGCTTCAGCCAGCACTGCCTGGGATGGGACCTGCACAGGCAGAGCCTTAACAGATGGGGTTCCTCTGGCGGGAAGCCCGGGCCCCAGCTCCATCCCCCAGTCAGACAGACTCAGGGTTTGGATCTGCATCTGATGATTGCCAGCTTCCCGAACTGGGGCGTGTCCCCTCTCTGAGCCTGTTTCCTTGCCTGTGACATGGGGATAACAACCTCCTCACAGAGGAATCACTGATTAGCTCATGAGATGATACTTGTAATGCAGAAGGCACAGAGGAGAGGTTTAATAAATGGCCAGTTCTGTTCTCTTCCGATACTTTTCAACAGTATGCTTTAAAAAAAATTTTCCATCATGTCTCAAACTGTGGACCTACTACGTGCCAAGGATGCATCCAAGGTAGCAATGTGGGGAGGTCCAGAGATGAGAAAAACACAGTCCCTGCCCTCAAGCAACTCAGGGAGTGTAAGATAAGGAGCTAAGATAAGAAACTCTCACACAGTTGGAATGTTCGGACAAAGTCCTCCAGGGCCCAGGTGCAGGAGAAGTTGCAGAAACCAGGGAAGGCTCCATGAGATGGCACTTTGATTGGGTCTTGAAGAATGGGGAAAGATTATGGTGGAGTCCAGAGGGCACAGCATTCTGGCAGGGGGAGGGGGAGCAGTGTGAGCAGAAGCGTGGGGGTGGGAAAGGACTGAGAAACAACATTCGGTGAACGTGGGCCCACTGATTTTGCCTAGAGAACAACAGGAGAGTCAATGAGAGTAGTAGGGGGCTGGGCCAGATGGATGGGCGAGGCCCAGTGGTGGTGGGCTTTGGATCTGGCGGGGAAAGGGGGAGTCAGGAAGGACAGGGAGCAGAGGGAGGAGCCACCATGAAGCACAAGGGAGACAGTAAAAGGGCTGTGGATTCTGCAAGAGAACATGAACGCTGGCAGCCACCTTCCTCTCCTGTGAGCACCCCCTCTGGGTGTGACCCACACCAGGCCCTTTCTCACACACAGTCTTACTTAGTCCTGGATGGATAGTATTCCCAGATTACAGATGGAGAGACCAAGGCTCAGAGTTGTCAAGCTGCTTGCCCAAGGTTGCGGAGCAGTGAGCTGGGGCCACTTTCTGACTGTCGTCTGTGGGAGAGCCACCCTCTCTCCTCCTGTGACCCCAGGACAGATCCAAAATCGACTCTGAGGGCAGGATTCCGACAGGAATTGTAGGGTAAGAACACCCCTGGCTACACTGAGTCTCCCCACAGCCCTGAGAGGTAGATGTTATTATCTCCATCATAGGAAGGAGGGACTGGAGGCTCAGTGAGGGCAACTGACTTACTCAAGGCCACACATTAAGGATGGGGAGTCCAGGCCAGGCCTTCTGACTTCAAACCCAGGGACCAACCTGGTAGCAGTTAAGTGCTCGTGCTCTGCTTTGGCAGCCTGGGGCTCGCAGGTTCTGCTCCCAGGCGTGCACAGAGGCACCACTTGTCAGGCTATGCTGTGGCGGTGTCTCATACCAAGTAGAGGAAGATGGGCACGGATGTTAGCCCAGGGCCGGTCTTCTTCAGCAAAAAAAGAGGATTGGCATCAGATGTTAGCTCAGGGCTAATCTTCCTCACACAAACAAAACACGCACAAAACAAAACAAAACAAACCCTTCCTACTACCCCACACTGCCTCCAGGTTTATTCCTAAGCACGTCTAAAATCTGGAAGAGCCCAGGTCAGAAAGGCCCAGTTCTCTCCCCTGAGTCAACATCTATTGATCCTCCTCCTTTGTGCCCCCGTGCCCACCAGGCCCACCATTCCAGCCTTCACTTCTGCAGTCACTACAGACCCGATTATGCTGGGCTTCCCTTTGGCTCCCTCTCCAGCCAGAAGCAATATCTCCACTCCTGCATTGGGGGCCTCGGTGGCTACACCTTTTCCGCCAGACCCCTGACCCGAGTCCTTGTGTGTTAGTTGGTCTCAAGGAGGGACCTTTCCCTGAGCTGGGCCCCTGTCCCAACCACATCTACTGGTGTCTTGTGGTGACCTTCTCCCCAGGTTCTGGGGCCAGACCCTGAAACACGCAGTGGCATGATGATATAAGAAGCGCTCTGCTAGGAAGGGGAAAGCCAAGAGATTCAGTGAATCATAACAAGAGGGAGTGGGGTAGGGCTTGGGTTCCTATAGCCACCATCTCTCACTTGGGCCTCAAACCATCCACGCATGAAGTAGGCAGCTGTAATCCCATCGTACAGATGTGGGCAGCTGTAATCCCATCGTACAGATGTGGGCGTAGAGGATCAGTAGGGGAAGAGATTTGCGTAGGATCACCCAGCAGCAAAATGACAGCATGGGGTTCAAGCTATGCTCTTTCCAGAAAGGGATAAAGAGGAAAAACCCACAGAGCTCAGCAGACACCTGACTCCAGGGCCAGACAGTGCCCCACCACTGTAGTATTTGCACAAAAGTTTTCTTTTTTAAAGATGTGGGTAGGGGAAGGTATAATGAATGCTCTCGGTAAAACAAAAATTGGGGCAGATCAAGTTGGTATGCTGTGAAAACTCAGCAGCTGTAACATTTTATGATTCAATGCAAAAAATATGTGAGTTCCTAGCTGAATAAGTAGTATAAACAAATAATTTTTTTCTGTTTTTTTTAAGATGCAGGAGGGAGTTGCCATTATCTGAGGACCTCTTTGCTGTCCTCGGTCAATGTTTATCTGAAGGTAGAAAACGCCCTTAAAAAAAAAAAAACAACACTCAGCCCTGAACTTTTCTAGAACTTACGAGAAAGTTTGAGCGTGTGTGAACACAAGCTAAGGGAGGCAAATGCAGAAGTTGCCTCTCTGGTGATATAATCAACAGATCATCGGCACAGGGTGGCAGTGAAATCCACCCCCCACCCCCCACCAGGGGGAGAGGGGAAGAAACCGCAGAATGTTCCTGACTCGGCACCCCGGCCGGTGGCGCAATGTTTCTGTTTGTGTACCTAGCACGTCGCTGCCGCGCTGCGGGCTCCGCTGCCCAGGGGGCCGTCACTATGGCTCCGGGGGCGGGTGACCGCATGGGGTCTTCCCAAATGTTTGTCCAGGTCCTGGAAATGCTCCTAAAGCCGTAGGATGGGATTTCGAGGTCAGCCCATATCGACGGCGAGAACCAAGGCGTGAGCTTGGGGCCCCCAGCCCAGCGCATAGAAGGCGCCCAGTCAGCACACATCTGTGGAAACAGAGACCTAGCAGCTCCATCTGTTTTACAAGAACGTGACCAGAAGCGTGTCTGGCGGTCCCTGGGGGGCGCCGTCGAGCCACGCTGGGGGGCGCCTCCCCAAATGCCAAACCCCGCCATCCACAACGGCACCATGCGACCCCCCACCTTGATTTCAGTCCCCTGACCCGCCTTCCTTGGCGCAATGTCTTCTAGCGACCACAGAACTAGGAATATCATTTCTTTCGCTGGGGGTTTGATTGGAAGACATTTTACTTGTTAAATGTACATTTTTTTTAAGTAACAGGAAATTCTGGGAAACAGGAAAGCGTTTCCCTGGACCAGTCCACCCCAACTCACCCCACTTGTTCTTGGTGGGAACATTTCTATGAACAAACTTGTTAATTTTTCTCCAACCCTCATTTCAGGCTCCTCTCTGTCCCCCCACCCCCAGCAGTGTGATACTGGGCAAGTAAATCGCTTCTTGGGAACCTGCCTCTGCGCCTGTTGGGGACGAGGAAATGAAAGGGGTACACGTGTATGCAAAAGCGCAGGAAGCCCCTTTGCGCTCCGGCTGGAGGCGGCCAGGGCGCGGGGAGGGGCACCAGGGGGCGGGGAGGGGAGGCCGGCGGCCCGCCGCCCGCTCTCCCAGCCGCTCGCACCCCAGAGGTCAGCCCTCGGCTGGCAGCGCGCCCTCCTCCCCTCCTCCCCTCCTCCCCGCGGGGTCCGGGGAGCGGCGCGGGCCAGGTCCCCGGGGACGCGCCAAGCTCAGGCCGGACGGCCGGGCGGGGGCCGCGGCCTGCGCCAGCGCCGCTTCAGCGGATCCCGCTCCGAGCCCGATGACGTCTTCGCCTCTGGCTCCGCCGGCGCCAAGCCGGGCAGGGCGGGTGACGTCACCGCCCATCACGTGACCGCCATTCAAACAAACAAACCCCCTCCCCCCGCGCGCCGGCCCCGCCTCGCCCCGCCTCCGGTGAGGCCACATATAACCGCGCTCCCCCGGGCCGAGCTCGCTGCGGAGGACACCGGGGCTGGAAGGGCGAGAGGCCGGAGGGGCAGTCGGGGGAGAAGCAAGAAAGCCGAGGCGGCCGGAGTCCCACACCACGCTCCCTCGTTCAGTCCAAAGGCAGTTTTGGGTTCGGCGCAGAGAAAGCTCGAGTCGGGCCTTTCCTCGAAAGCGGTCGCCCAGCCCTTGGCTTTCCGAGGACAAAGAGCACAGGAGGATTTGCACGCTGGGGGCACTGGGGCCGGCCATGGTCATGGAGGTGGGCTCCCTGGACGCCGGAGGCCTGCGGACGCTGCTGCGGGAGCGCGCGGCGCAGTGCCTGCTGCTGGACTGCCGCTCCTTCTTCGCTTTCAACGCCGGCCACATCGCCGGCTCGGTCAACGTGCGCTTCAGCACCATCGTGCGGCGCCGGGCCAAGGGCGCCATGGGCCTGGAGCACATCGTGCCCAACGCCGAGCTGCGCGGCCGCCTGCTGGCCGGCGCCTACCACGCCGTGGTGCTGCTGGACGAGCGCAGCGCCTCTCTGGACGGCGCCAAGCGCGACGGCACCCTGGCCCTGGCCGCTGGCGCGCTCTGCCGCGAGGCGCGTGCCGCGCAAGTCTTCTTCCTCAAAGGTACGCCCTCGGGGAAGCTCGGGGGCCGGCTGCACGCCGCCTGCCGCCTTGTCGGGGGACCCCTGGCCCTCAGCTGCTGGGGGGCCACCCCACCTGGAGCGCGTGGGCGCCTGAGTCGTATTCTGGGGACTTGTCATTGGCATTGTTTGGCTCTAGGAACAAAGACTGTCCGGGTCCCTCCGGGGTAAACTTCCAGCCCTGGTGGGTGGGGGAATTGGATGAAGGTGCCCTGTCCGGCGGTACTAACGTAAAAAAATGTCTCTTTGTATTCCCAGGAGGATATGAAGCTTTTTCAGCTTCCTGCCCGGAGCTATGCAGCAAACAGTCGACCCCCATGGGGCTCAGCCTTCCCTTGAGTACTAGCGTCCCTGACAGCGCTGAATCAGGGTGCAGTTCCTGTAGCACCCCGCTCTATGATCAGGTTAGTGGGGGGCCGTGCCAGAGGGGAGCAGGAACAGCTGGCAAAGGCCTGGAAGAACAGCACTAGTGAGGATGTAGAAAGTGACCTGCAGCTTGATTTATAATGGAGGGGACACAGGGGTCTTATTTATCCCATGGTTAAGTGGTATGACGGAGCTGGAGTCCCTAATGCCGGTGCTACAGAAATGAACTTGTTGGCCCTGCCCAGGCAAGTGGGTTTAGTCCCCTATTTATTTATGCTCCGACAGTGCTGAGAAGTTCACCTAGTACTGAAGCTGAGTTTTCCAGCAGGGAGTTTCTGTGGGTGTGGGCATGGCATTGATGTTGAAGAACTTGACAAATATTGGATATTTCTGGATTTCAGGGTGGCCCAGTGGAGATCCTGCCCTTTCTGTACCTGGGCAGTGCCTATCATGCTTCCCGCAAGGACATGCTGGACACCTTGGGCATCACTGCCTTGATCAACGTCTCAGCCAATTGTCCCAACCATTTCGAGGGTCACTACCAGTACAAGAGCATCCCGGTGGAGGACAACCACAAGGCGGACATCAGCTCCTGGTTCAACGAGGCAATCGACTTCATAGGTAAGTGGAACGATGCTTGGGGCTTCTACCTCACTCCCCCCATTTTAGCCACTGAGCCCAAACTCTATGGCAAGGACTTGAATGACATTCTTCTCAGCTTTTCTCCCGAGATTAAATATCAGTCTGGTGTGGGTAACATTCCTGCAAAATGATGGATTTGATATCCCACTTTACAAATTAGCCATCTGAGCTTCAGCAAGTTGAATTGATTTGTCCGGTATCAGTCTGCTTAGTGGAGATGCCTGGTCTGGGTTTAAATCCCTTGCTGTTCTTTGCACAGTGCCCACATCGCCTCCACCAACAGTTGTCCATGTGATGGCTTGAGGTGCCATTGACTCTCTCTGGACAGGACACACGTGACATTTCTTAGACACCCTATGCCTGGGGTTGTGGTCCTTCTGAGCTCTCGAGTAACCAGCCACCCTTTGTTTTCCAGACTCCATCAAGAATGCCGGAGGAAGGGTCTTTGTCCACTGCCAGGCGGGCATTTCCCGATCAGCCACCATCTGCCTCGCCTACCTCATGAGGACTAACCGAGTCAAGCTGGATGAGGCCTTTGAGTTTGTGAAGCAGAGGAGAAGCATCATCTCTCCCAACTTCAGCTTCATGGGCCAGCTGCTGCAGTTTGAATCCCAGGTCCTGGCCCCACACTGCTCGGCAGAGGCCGGGAGCCCTGCCCTGGCTGTGCTCGACCGCAGCGCCTCCACCACCACCGTCTTCAACTTCCCAGTCTCCATTCCCGTCCACCCCACGAACAGTGCGTTGAGCTACCTTCAGAGCCCCATTACGACCTCTCCCAGCTGCTGAAAGGCCCCGGGAGGCGATCTTCACAACCCCCCAGGCCTCCAGGCTCCTGGAGAGGAGAAATGCAATAACTCCGGGGAGGGGCTCGTGAGGGCTGGTCCTTATTTATTGAATTTCACCCGAGTTCCACTGGGTTCCGAAGCCATCACAGTGACGACTTAGCTTCGAGACGTTTGCTGGACTCAGCACATTCGGGACCAATATATAGTGGGTACATGAAGTCCCTCTGACAGAAAGGGGCAGAAGAGAAAGGACTCTGTGAGCCGATTTCTTTTTGCTTGCCACCGTTTTTTGTAGAAACTCTTCATGCTTGACATACCTACCAGTATTACCATTCCCGATGACACATATACGTATGAGAATATACCTTATTTATTTTTGTGGAGGTGATCTGCCTTCACAAACGTCAGTGTCTACTCCTGGAAGAACCAAATACCTCAATTTTTGTGTTTGAGTACTGTAATGCCTGTAAATATATCCTAAGCAGGTTTGTTTTCAGCACTGATGGAAAGCACCAGTGTTGGGTTTTTTTAGTTGCCAACAGTTGTATGTTTGCTGATTATTTATGACCTGAAATAATATATTTCTTCTTCTAAGAAGACATTTTGTTACACAAGGATGACCTTTTTATACTACAGAATAAATTATGGCATTTCTATTGAAATCACAATTCTTTACTTCTTGGGCAGCCCCACCTGATCCCTCTTCCACTAGTGAAATAGGAGAGAATCCAGACAAGGACCTCCAGAATGTTGTGCTGGGATCTGATCCCAGACTCCTTGGTGGCTCCAGGATGGCTGGGTTGCCAGGGAGGTAGAGAAGTGTGATCTGTGGACTATCTTGAAAAACCCAGTGTCCACTCATGCCCTTTTAAGCAGCTGTATCCCCTACCATGTCACCCAGGGAGCCCGTGTCTCCAGAGCCAGAACTAGGAGGAAATAGCCACTTACCTGGATTGCCCCTTTCACTGAATACTTTCCCCAGAATGATATAAAAAATCTCTCTCCCCTCAGAGCTGTGCTAGAGTTAATGAGGATGATAGTTTTCCAGAACGCTTGACATAAATGCGTTCCTGCTATGTGCAAGGCAGTGTGTGCTACCCGCCCCCAAAACAATGCAGCAAGATCTTTTACAGATGAAGATGCTGAGACCCAGCACAGCTAGCTGGCGAGAGTGGGGGAATTGGGCCCTGCTCTGTTTCCTAATTCTATGTGCTTTGCACTCTGTCACTTGCCTCTCACGTGCTCTCTTTTTGCCTTTGAAATGTCCTTTATGTTTGTGAAAATAACACCTCGGATGGTTAAAAAAAATGCAAGCGCTATGAACAAATACAAGGTAGACAAATCCCCTGAAATCCCCACCCCAACCTGACAGTTACTAACGTTTTGGAGCCCACCCCTGCTGGCCTCTGTGTGTGTAGACAGCATTTTTGGTATCTGCCTTCTTCAGGTCACTTGCTGCTCTAATTTCATAATTTTGTCGAAGAATATAGGCACTTAAGTCTGTCTTGCTCTGGGGCAATATTCTGGATTTTTACTCTCTCTTGCCAAACAGGCCAAAACAGAGAAGGTGTAATGTTGAATTAAATAACAGTGAAGCTTCTTGGTTACTGGCCCCTTAGCTTCTACACCCCCATGCTTGTTTCTAGACAAAGTACTGTAGGAAGCAGAAAAGGAAAGGTCTTGACTTCTCTGGGAGCGCCCTGAGCAGTGGTCTTGGTCCAGTCCTGTGGTTCAAGGCCTTGACACAGGATCTGTGTCCTTAATCTTTCCCCACTGATTCACCATCTGTCACCTGACTCCCAGGGCCTGAAAGATCCCTGTGTTCTAAGTTCTAAGAACTTACCCTGGGCTGGCAAGCTCATTTCCTCGGCTGGGCTTCCGTTTGCAAGTGCATTCACGCCTTTCAAAACAAAGCGTACCCGGTGTTTTTATCAAACCCTAGAAATTTACTATTGCAAATATCTCCCTTCGTGGAAATGTACCAACGACTTCGAGTCCGTGGCAGATGCCATGGCTGACTTCCCCATGGGCTCAGGCCATCACTTTCTGCTTGGCAGGCACTGGCTGAACAAAATTAATCTCCGGTGTAATCTACGCAGTGGAAAAATACAACATCTGCCTCAGGGAGCCGCCAGTGAAAACAATTCACTCACTTCTCCCAGCACGAGCCGCTCCACCTCCGGACAGCCCGGTACAGCCAGGGTGATAACCCTCGTTCCCCATGTATCCCATTCCCTGTCTTCAGGCCCTCCAGAAAAATGTCACTTTTGGCCTGAGACTGCTTAGAGGAAAAAAAAAAGGTACTTCATGAGGAAAAGATGGTTGAACTGTTAAAATGTTTGTTTCTCAGTGGGAGGTTGAAATAGAGACAACTCAACATTTAAAACTGATAGTGTGGTAATAATAGCTGTCAACCTTAGAGCTGATGCCATGTGCCAGCCACTGTGCTAACTGCTCTCCATATGGTCACATTTAACCTTTAACACCAGCTCCCATTTTACAGAGGAGGAAACTGAGGCTCAGAGAGGTGAAGCCACAACCCTCTACTTCTAGCCCAGGGTCATACAGCAAGTAAATGGCATTGCAGAGATTGGAACCTGGGTCTGTAAGAAGACTGGGGACTGAAGGCCTCATTCAGTCCAAAAGACAGCTTGAAGGAGTGGGGGAAAAATGAGCTTCGTAGCAGCCAGATGTCACTACGGTTTTACCACATAGTTTTGGGGTGGGAAAGCGATTTTTCCCTTTGGGCCTCAGTTTCCTCATCTGTAAAATGAAGATGATAAAACCTCCTTCACTTGTGAGGAGGAAACGGGCTCATGAATGTAAAATGCCTGGCAGGTCATGGGCCCTGGAGAAACCTTCAGATCCCTTTACCTCTCCTAATAACCTCTAGCGGTTCTCAGGTCTCAGTTTTCCCTCCCATAAAATGACCAGTTTGCACTGCATCTAACGGGTAAAGTTCCTCCCAGCCCTGTAATTCTAGGATGTAGAAAATGCATCAATGCATACTTTATGCTTTTCTGTGGTTTCCAAACACCCATTATTCTATTAGGATACTTCCAACACCAAACACGTCCACTGCATCCTCTCCTTTCCTTGGAATTTTGCAAATCATAGCTAATTTGCCTTGGACCTGCAGCCTCCGGCGTCCGTTTCCCTCCCTCCCTCCCTCCCCTGGCCCATCTAGGATGACATCATGGTGTGTACACCTTTAAGATTATATAAATTTGTGATCATACAGTGGCCTCCATCCCCATGGTAACACAGAGGAGTTTCCCTTTTGTGAAGAAAGCTGTCTTGTCACTTCCTGATGCTGACAAATCAGTTTGGGAGATTAAAATAAAGGGGGGGCGGGGTGCGAGAGGCAGCCTCTGAGAACTGCTGGCTGCGGTGGTTTCTGGTTGCCATACACAGAGGCAAACAAAGCCGGGCGATCCGGGTAGCCCCACCCAGAGCCAGGTCCCAGCTCCCTTTCCCACACCTCACCCAGCTGGTTGGTGGATCCAGGTCACCTCGAGCTGTTTTTCTCTGCAGGTTGCATTCTGGGGAGCAGATGGGAGGGCTGCCCACCTCTGGGGACTTTCCTGGGGCTCTGCAGGGCAAGCCTGTCGGAGATCAGCCTCTGGGTCCAGACGAGCCTCTGCTCTCCCTTTTCTGTTCAGGAGGTGTCTTTCCTCCTGGAGGACAAAGGATACGCACGTTGCCAGCACCACGGTGGACAAAACTGTGCTGCCAAGGAACATACTGTAAAACCACCTTTTTCTTGACCGTGGCTTTTTAAGCTAAGCAGCAGTTCCGCTCAATCATTCATTCATTCAACAAATGTTTATTGACTGTAGGCCTGGGATACTTTGGTACAAGACCAAGTTCTTGCTTTCAGGTGGCTAACAATGGGGGTGGGGGCATTATCTAAATAAGATAATTAAGAAATAAGATAAGGATGAAGGCTCTGAAGGTGGGATAATAAAAGGAGGGGGCTACTTTAGATTTTGGTGGTCAGGGAGACCTCTCTGAGGGGTGGTTAAGCTGAGACCTGAATGATAGCACCCAGCTGCCCCTTTGAGAGGCCAGCTGAGAAGAGGGTTCCGGGCCAGGAGGGCAGCAGAGGTTTGAGAGGGATCTTCCAGGACTGGTGGACAGAGCACTTGACGTGGAGTCAGCTAGACCTGAGTTCAAGTCCTGATTCTGCCACTCGTTAACCCTGTGTCTTACTGTGGGTAAGTTACCAAACTCTTTAAACCTCAATTTCCCATCTGTAATATAGGCCAATAACCTGCGACCTTCAAAGGCTCTTTAAGGGTTAGATGAAAGGCAGTCACCTCTGGGCACATCAGAGAGGCTTGGCAAAGGCTCATTGTCCTCTCATGACTCAGCTGGTCCCCATTCTGTCATTGGAGCAGCAGCGCCCCTCCCCAGCACGTCCTGGCGAAGGGAGACGTGGAAGTAGCTGTCTTGTCTGTCCTGACACACCCCCAGGCCTGCGCTCCTATCCGGCTGCCCTCCTATTGGGCCTTCAGAGCTTTGTCTGGGAGCGGCCTTTGCGTGGAGACCACCAGCCCTGCCCTGTTAACCGTGGGCCTCAGTTATCTCATCTGTAAGAGGCACCTGAGGTGACCGTCACCCATCTTCCTTTCCCACTCAACTGCCAGCTCCAAGCCCTCTCCTCACCCAAGCCTGGGAAGGCTCTGGATCCCTGGGGTTCATTCGGGCTGGTTCAGGGAGACAGAGGGGAGAGGAAATAGATACTGTCTGGGAAAGGGCAGCAAGGGGGCCTGGACCTTTGGAAGGCGGGTTGGTGTAATGCAGATGTGACTGGTCCCTGAAGGAATGGGTCCCCCACCATGTCCTGTGAGGGTATCGCATACTCCTGGCCCCCAGGGCCTGCCCTTTTCTCCAGCTCAGGGCAATCCTGTGCCATGGACCACACTGCAAAGTTCGGAGTTAAAAGCTTCATCGAGGTTGACACCAATGCACACTTGAGGCTGGCTGCCTCCTCTTCATTCCTCACATATTCATTCATTCAGTAAACATGAATTTCGTACCTTTGGTTTGCAAAATACTCAATATTGACCTCTCCCCAGACTGACTTAGTCTCTCCCGGGATTTGTGAACCTGTCTACACTCTCCAGACCACACTCACTTGAGCACATGATTCAAGGCCCTCCAGGAGGTGACCACTGCCTTCATCGCCAGCATCACCGCTCCTGTCCTCGCTGCTGCCCTGCGTGCATGTGGAGACGTGGGGTTCTCCTAACTCAGTGTGCTCTTTCCTGCTACCCTTACCTCTGCACATGCTGTTTTTCTGCTTGAATCACCTCCCTCTGCTCAAAATATCACCACATCTGTGACGCCTTTTTTGACCTTTGAGACTTCCTCGTCTGTGCATCAATGTCCTGAGAACATCTAGCTTCATCCCGCTGCTGTAAGCCAAGGGTCATAATCCAACCGCCTACTGGGCCAGGCAGGTCACATAAATGAGAATTGGGCCACCAGGGACTGTGGTGGCCTAGGAAGTTCATGCTCTGTGCCCCAGGGAAGCTACTGGTCAAAGTGGAAACACAGGCCCCGTGTTGCCAGACCTTCCTATTTTTAAAAGAAGCCAGGAATTTGTACTTTTATGTAAGATCTCTTAATTTCAGAAACTTTGTAAGCGCCAAACAAAACATCTGCAGCCTGGATCCCGCCCATTGGCTGTGAGTGTGTGACCGCTGCTGGACACCTGTTACCTCTCTCAAGGGAAGGGTCCTCCCTTACGCATCTCTGGGCCCCCAGGACTTAGCCCAGGGCTTACTGAGTAGCAGGCACTCTATACACATCTTCTGAATAAATGAATGAGTGACTGATAGTCATTTATCTCCGAGAAGGTGCTCAGTAGATGTTAGAATAATACAAAGAAAATTCTGAGATTTTGTTCCAAATGCCTGGGACAAAACTGATAGACAACTATTGTCTGTATGACCTTGGGTGGATTACTTCTCTAAAAGCCTCAGTTTTCACATCTCTAAAAAGGGAGTGAGGAAAGTATTTGCTTCATGTGGTAGTTATCAAGATCAAGTGAAATAATGTAAAAGAAATGTTTTGCACAGTACTTGACACACAGCAAGCAATGTGTTAACTATTTTAACCATCATCATCATCATCATCATCATCATCAAGGGAAAGACAAAAGAAAGGAAATAAATGTAGACAGCTATCAGATTTCAATCTCTAGCCTAGACCTCTCCCCTACCTGCAGACTTGTATATTCATAGCCTCCTTGACATATCCATTTGGTGGTCAAATAGACTCTCAAATTTGGCAATTCCAAAAACAAACCTTTGATTTACCCTCAAACCAGCCCCTGTGGTCTTCCCACCTTTGTTACTGGCCACTGCATTCTTCCATTAGCTCAGCTCAAAAACCTTGGAGACAGCCTTGACTCCTCCCATTTTCTCATAACCTGTATTTAATGCATCAGAAATTGAAACAGGTCTATTTTCAAAACATAACCATTTTCAAAATATATCTCCTCATCACTTCCGAAACTACTTTCTGGCCCAGCCACCAACCTATGTGGCCTACGCTACCGCAGCAGCCTCATGGCTGTTCTCCTTGCCTTGGCACTGTCTCCCTCATTCTGTTCTCAACCAGAATCCAAAGCTATTCTGTTAGTGTTGCATATAGTGCACATGTTATCATGACAAATCCTCTCAGTTTTTGCTTCCCTACAAATATTTTTATTTACTTTCATTATTAAAGAATGTTTTCACTGGGCAAAGAATTCCAGTTTCAACCTTATGTCTTTAATCACTTTGAAAATACATTCCATTGTCTTCTGACTTTTGTTGTGACTTTTCAGAAGTCAGCTAACTATCTGAGCTTAGTTTTCCCCCTGAGGGTAATCTGTCTTTTATTTCTGGCTGCTTTAGGATTTTCTTTGTCTTTCGGGGGTTTTTTTGGCAGTTTTATTATAATGTCTCCATAGTTTTCTTCTCATTTATATTTCTTGTGATTTGTGGTGCTTTTGAATCTGTGGCTTGATATCTTTCATTGGCCTTGGAAAATTCTGTTATTATTTTTCTGTTTTGATACTTTCACATATTAAACATAGTTATTTTAATGTCTATGACCAATAACTATCTGGATCCTCTCGTGTTTATATCTATTGCCTATTGTTTCTCTTGGTTTTTTAAAAAATTATGTTTTATTCTCTCATATGCCTGCTTATTTTTGAGTGTCAGGCACTGTGTATGAAAAATTTTAGAGATCATTTGAGGCTTGAGGTGGTGTTATCCTCCTCTCCGGAGGGTTTACTTTGGTGCAGGTGGCTAGGGGCCTCAGAATTCCAGATCACCTTAATCCAGCCAAAGACTGAGATGGCTGGAGAGGACTTGAACCTTGGAATGCTGCTTCATTCTTATTCCAAGAGTGTATCCTTAGGGGTTCCAACTAAAAGCTTGGGGGATTTAACAGGCCACCAGCCTGGATTACTTTTTTGGGTAATACTCAAAAAAGGCCCAGGAGTGTACCAGATTCCCCGTTGGTGTGCCTTGAACTCTATTTTTTGACCCATTAGACTTATGAGTCTTTTAAAAACTCTGCTCTATTTCTTGGCCTTTCAGCCTCCGACTTCAGAACTAGTAGATGCCCTTTGGGGAAAAGAGGCCCCCAGATACTGTGCTCACCCCTCTGGGTTTTCCTCTCCAAGATCTTGATCCCACAATTCCTCACTGCCCTTTTAGTGCCTGAATGTCTTCAAACTAAAATATCTAAATATATTTTGTCCAGCTTTCCTAGTCCTCAGCAGTAGAGTGATCCTGAATTACGTAGTCTGCCGTGACTGGAAGAGAGTTAGACTTTAAAAGCCCAGGATGAAACTTCTAATACATCAGGTCATTTTCCTCCTCTACTCAAAACTGTCCCCTGGCTCTCATCTCACTCACAATAAAAGGCCGAGTCCCTACAAAGCTACCAGACCTGACATGATTGTCTTGCTGATATGCCTCTGTCCACATCTTCTGCCACTCTTCCCCTCACTCATTCTTCCAGCCACGCTGGCCTCGGCACTCCTTCCAGCGGAGGCAGAGCTCCCTCTTGTTTCAGGGACCCGTGATCTTCCTTCAGATCTCTGCAGGGCCGGCTCCCTCATTCCTCCAGCTCTCTGTTCAAGAGCCATCCATCAGCAGACCATTCCCTGACCACCAGCCCCCTTAAACTAGCAGCCCCCTGCCCCAACCCTGGCCATCCCTTAACTTTTCTCTGCCTTATTTCTCGACACAGCACCTATCACCACCTGACATTTACCGATTTGTGTATGGTCTCTCTCCCCACTAGAACGTAAGGCCTCAAGGGCAGGGACCTTGTCTGTCTTGTGCACTGCCAGATCTCCTGGAGTGGGTACTCAATAAATGTGATGAACAAATGAAAGAATTTTGAAGGCTCTGGACAATTCCCCTCCTTTCTGGGTGAGTTCTGGGCCCAAGCTAGGGGGAAGTGATTCCTTTCTGCTCAACCAACCTCTTTCTCTTCCACATGAGGCAACTTCCCTTAGCGACTTTCCAGTAACACACATGGTGTGCACATGAAATAAAATGTTTAAAAGTGCTTTGTAAGCCAGGAGCAAGGTGAGGGTCCTGGCTGTACAAGACCTGCTATCCTGGGGCTCCGCTCTTGGGATCACAGCTGTAACTCTGGAAAAGAGAACGGTGGGAAAATCTGCTCAGGGACTCCACTCTGAGCCCATCCTCCCACCACTTCCACCCACATTTCCTCCCTCCCATCCGAAGGAGAATTCCCCCTGGCGTGGGCCTCTAATGAGAAGAATGGGGCATAGCGTGATTCATGGGGAAGTCTGTAGGGCCGCTTGGGGCTTATGACTCACAGCTTCTCATCTAATAGGAGGATTAGATATCCATACTGAATCTTCCGGAAATCTCCTTTGCTAAGGTCTGTAGTGACCATTGGAGATTCTGCCCCACAGAGCTCTCAATAGCACCTTCCTGGCACTTGTCACTTTGTGTAGATGTGTGTCTGTTGCTCAACAAGTACATACGGAACAGAAAAAGCAGGGGAGGCAAGGAGTGAGGGGGGGAGGGAGGGAGGCAGGGGAGAGGGCATCTGCCTCCCCCCCCAAACTGTGAGCCACTGAGGGAGGACCATGCCCTTTTCATTTCTGTGTCCCCAGCCTCTAGCGCAAGGCTCAGAGTATAGCTGGGGAAGTGAATGTTTCAGTAAATGAAGAAATATCTGGGAGGGTCTCGAGGGGCCTCATTCTAGGATACTGCCAGCCTGACAGAGCCGCAAGGCAGTGGCAGACAGGGGGATTGTCAGAGCCAGCCGGGTTGGGGCTGGGTGTCCACTGTGGATGACACTCGAGAGGCTAGGGCAATGGGGCCTGGTCGAGACAGGGGCTCTAAGCCACAGTCTGGTCATGAACCAGCCCCTGCTGAGCTGTACCTGGTGCTGGCCCTGTGCTGGACACTAGACACACAGGGAGGGAGCAGACACGGTCCCTGACCTGCCTCTCCCAGCAAGCGGTGGAGACTGATGGGTTGACCCAGGATGTTAGCGCAGTGGTCTGGGAGCTGTCATGAGGTGTGGGCAGGGCAAGAGGGTGGGAAGATGCAGGGAAGGGTGGGGAGAGGGGAGAACAAGGAGGAAAGGCTTTCTGCCGGGGATGACCCTTGAGCCCTAAAAGTCTGGGGACATGGCTCAGAAAGGACTCCTGTCCTCAAGATGATGAGGAATGGTCTGAAGCCATTTACTGTTGTTCAAGAGATTTTATGGAAGGAAGAAAGGCCCAGGACTTGTCCCAGGCCCGGCCTACTTGCCGGAGGGGTGAACTCCCCAGAGCCCTGGTGAGAGTCCCTGCGCTTGTCCTGCTCTTATGCAAAACGGACCAGCGCCCTGTGCCTCCTAAGGTGGGCATTTCAAAGTGTGGGCACTGTGGTGCCCTGAGCAAGGCCAAGAAATGACCCCAGGGAAGAAGGACTGAAAAGCACTAGCCGGACCCTGGCCCCAGCTTCTCTCATATTGTCACTGGATGGATGGTTTAGGCTGTGCTCTGTCCCTGCAGGCAGAGGAAGGGTCTACTCCACTCCTAGCTGCTTCCCTGGTGCGCAGAGCCCTGCAGCCTTGGAAGGGCAAGGCCTGGGGTCCCACTCAGGCCATTGTTCCTCCTATTGTAAAGTCTACAAGAGACTGGGGGTGACTTTATTTCTAATGTCTCTGGCCAGACTAGTGACCAGTAGAGCTGTGATAGCTCAGAGTGGGAGAAGAAAGCTAAGGGAAGTCTCTTTTATTGAGCACCTACCATGACAATTTGCTTTAGATGTGTGGTTTATTTCATGCTCCCATCTGGCCTCTTTGGCAGGGCTTACTATTATTGCCATGTCATGACGCATGGTCACTGAGGCCTGGAAAAGTAGCGGATTCACCTAGAGCCACGAGCTGGGCTGAACTCAGTCTGGTCTGAGGCCCAAGTCTGGCGGGGTCTTTCTACTGCACCAGGCCACACAAGGGTGAGTCTTGCCCACACTCTGGGGCCCACCACCCCTCTTTAAGATCGGGGAAGATGAAAAGTGCTGATGATGGCTACTAGATGAGGCTTCCCCCCAAGGGCTCCTGGGAAGGGGGTTTATGTATTCTTGTGTCCTCAGTACCTTCAATAAATTCACAGACCATGATTAAACTGACTGTGTAGGGCATAGATGGCTGGTTGCCCCCAGTATCTATTCTTTCTTTCTTTCTTAATAATAGATTTTTAGCCAGTATGTGGCCTACATTTCCCAGTCTCCCTTGCAGCCAGATGTGGCTATTTGAATAAGTCAGGCTTAGGGTATGTGTAACTTCCAGAGTGTGTCCTCAAAGAGAGGGAGAATGCTTTTCTGCCCCCTTTCATCCTTCTTGTTGTCTGGAATACAGATGTGATGGCTGGAGCTGAGGAAGCCATTTTGAACCATGAAGTAATGCTTAGAATGATGGCAAAGCAGCAAGATAGGAGTCTGGGTCCCTGAGGACTCTTGGGGGATAATTCTCCATGGCATTTTTATACCTTTTAGGACACCTTTTGTCTGGAGTCATTTTTTTTTCAAGAATGTTTGTATGACAAATAGCCTGGGGGTACAGAGATAGTGTCTCCTTCTGGAACAGAGAACAGATGTCTCCCGACCAGGAAAATAAACATAATGTCTTTCTCCAGGGCAAATGTTGGCTACATTTGCTAGCAGTCTCTTAGAAGGAGTTTCCCAAACTCAGTGTGTCTCAGTTCTGACACAAACCCACTGTGTGCACAGCATCCACCTGGACCTTCCTCACTGGCATCACTAGGGGACAAGGGGAACCAGTGAAGCATGAACCACATGCTGCCTGCCGTGCTGTGAGTAACAAAGTCCATTGTCTCTGACCCTGGAGCCTCGTGTCTTCTGCAAGCATCTACGGAACGGCGGTAGGCTCACTTGTTAGTTTGCAAATAGGAAAAGAATCTCAGACCCTTAGTGCTTCTGACAAGGACTTCACGGAACAGAGCATGATCATCAGCCCTAGTGGGCTTTTTTTTTTCTGTTTTCTAACTTTATTGAGATAAAATTTACCTCAATAAATGTATCTATTTTAAGCTTACTATTTAATAAGTTTTGACAAATTTATACAGTTTTACATATCCTTGAATTTTGACAAATGTGTACAGAATGTATTATAGCTACCAACACATCCAAGATATAGAGCACATCCATCATCAAAAAATTCCCTCTTCCCGATCAATCCCTACTCCCTAGCTCAGCTGACCGGGGATATGCTTTTTGTCACCACGGATTAAATTTGTGATTTCCAGAGTTTCACATAAACGGAATCATATAGTACTCTTTCTGTTGTGCCCAGCTTCTTTCAATCAGGATAACTTTTTTAGATTAACCCATGTTGTGTGTATCAGTAGTTTCTAAAAAAATTTTTAATAGATTTTATTTTTTTAGAGCAGTTTTAAGTTCACAGACAAATTAAGTGGAAAGCACAGAGAGTTCCCCCATACCTCCTGTCCCCACACAGGCACAGCCTCCCCCACTATCAACATCCCCGCCGGAACGGGACATTTGTTACAGCCGCTGAACCTACATTAACGCATGATTATCACTCACAGTCCATAGTTTACATTAGGGTCACTCTGGGTGTTGTACATTCACTGGTTCTGGACAAATGTATAATGACATGGTCCACCATCACAGTATCATACAGAATAGTTTCACGGCCTTAAAAATCCTCTACGCTCCACCTAGTCATCCCTCCCTCCCCCCCAACCCTTGGAAACCACTGATCTTTTTACTGTCTCCATAGTTTTACCTTTTCCAGAATGTCCTTTATGATTAGACAGTATGTAGACTTTTCAGATTGGCTTCTTTCTCTTAGTAATATGCATGTAAGTTTCCTCCATGTCTGTTCCTGGCTTGATAGCTCATTTCCTTTTAGCACTGAATAATATTCCATTGTCTGGATGCACGACAGTTTACTAATCCACTTACCTACTTAAGGACATCTTGGTTGGTTCCAAGTTTTGGCAATTATGAATAAATAGTTAGAAATATAATTCATAAATATTATAAATACTTATGAATAAAGCTGCTATAAATATCCACGTATAGGTTTTTGTGGACATAAATTTTCTGCTTCTTTGGGTAAATAGCAAGGAGTGGGACTGCTGGATTATATTGTAACAGCATTTTAGTTTTGTAAGAAACTCCCAACTGTCTTCCAGAGTGCCAGGACCATTCTGCGTTCCCACCAGCAATGTATGGGAGGTCCTGTTGCTCCAGATCCTCGCCAACATCTGGTGTTGTCAGTATTTTGGATTTTGGCCATTCTAACAGGCACATAGTGGTATCTTGTTTTAACTTGCAGTTCCCTAATGACATAAAATGTTGAGCATCTTTCAGACGCACATTTGCCATCTTTATATCTTCTTTGATGAGGTGTTTATTCAGGTCTTTTGCCCATTTAAATAGTCAGGTTGTTTGTTTTCTTATTGTTGAGTTTTAAGAGTTTTTTCGTATATTTTAGATAACAGTCCTTTATCAGATATGTCTTTTGCATGTATTTTCTCCCTGTCTGTGGCTTGTCTTCTCTTTCCCTTGAATCTGGTGGGCTTTTTTGTGGGAGAGAAAACTATATTTCTATATCCCTATGTTGTTTAAGCCACTGTTATGCTGGGCTTTTCTTGTGACTGAACCTAATTCTAAATAATACATCAAGATGCACTTCCGCTTAGAACCTTCCAGTGGCTTCCCATCACCCCCAGAATAAAGCCTAACTCTTTCTGTGGCTTTCACGGGCTCAGTTAGCCTGGTGCCTGGCAGAGTCGTTAAGAACAAGGCCTTGGAAGCCAGGGTGCGAATTCTGGTGGCGTTGCTTCCTACATCGTGACCTTGGAGAAGTTATTAACTTCTTGGTGCCTCAGGGTCCTCAGCCGTATGATGGATTAATAACAGAACTACCGGGGCCGGCCTGGTGGCCTAGCAGTTAAGTTCGCACATTCTGCTTCGGCGGCCCAGGGTTCGCCGGTTCGGACCCTGAGCTCGGACCTACTCACCGCTCATCAAGCCGTGCTGAGGCGGCGTCCCACAGAGAAGAGCTACAACTCTACAGTTATGTTACACAACTATGTACTGGGGCTTTGGGGAGAAAAAAGAGGAAGATTGGCAAGAGATGTCAGCTCAGGGCCAATCTTCCTCATCAAGCTGTTGGGAGGGCCGAGTGAGTTACTATAGCAAACACAGTGTCCGGCACATGGCCAGTACTCAGCCCACATCGCCCGGGCCTGGGGCCTCTTCTGCTGCCGCTGCAATGGACCTGCAATGGACCGCAGTGACCTTCCCTCCTTTTCAGCATGCGGAGCTTGCTCCACTGCAGAGGATTCGCTCCTCTCCCTCTGCCTGGACTCCAGCCCCACACCCAGCAAACACACACCACACACACTCACGTGTGCTCCAATACATACACTCACCCCGCACACTCACACATTCATGCACTCACAAACGTGCAGCACACTCACACACACCCGCACACATATACATATCCACACTCAGATACACAGCTCGCACACACACTCCTGCTCACACTCGCATTCATGAGCACTCACACACACATTCACATGCACCACCACACACTCCCCGTTGCGAGGCTGGCTTCTCCCCTCCTCCAGACGTCCTGCCTGCCCACCTGTTCCAACGCAGCCCCTCCCTCCGTTTCTCCACCTTTGCTCCTGGTTGGCGGACTCCACGCCTCGCTCCACACAGCTGCTCCCAGGCAGCCCACCGTCAGGCAGCAGAGGGATGCCCAGGCACAGTCCCGGCTTCCACTCTAGGGTGACGGTGTTGCTCCCCGCCTGCCCTGCAGGCACCTGTTGTCGGGCAGGGGCCATCGAGCTTGATCACGGATGCCTCCCCAGCCCGAGCACGGCTCTGGAACACAGTAGGTGCTCCAGAGGTATTTTGGGGGATGAACAAACGAGTGAATGAACAGGACCACAGGGCGTGTGACCAGGAGGGCCCTCTGTGCAAACGGCCTGTTGTGGGAGCCAAGGCTGAGTGAGGGGCAAGGACCTGACCCAGGTCGGAGCGTGAAGGGGCGCCTGCCTGGGACTCGGCTTCCTGCCTCCGTGCTCCGGTCTTGTCACACCCTGGCCAGCAGTTCTTTCTCGCTTTTCCACAGGGACAAGGAGGTGGCCTCTGCTCCTTGATGTGCTGGTTCCCGAACCCACTCTTCCGCTTCCACTCCCTCACAGGAAGCAGGCAAGGGGGGGGCAGCCCTGGGGGCACAGGCAACGTTTCTGCTCCAGCACGTGGTCGTGGCCCCAGGTGTGCTGGCCCCAGCCCGGCCCTCTCCCTGGGCACAGCCCCTTTCCGCCTGCTCCCACCTTCCGCCAGGGCTGGGAGGCTGAGGCCGCGAGGCTGCGCAGGAACCTGGAGCCCCCACCAGTGCTCCCCACGTGTCCTCCTTCTCTGTTGGCCTCGGATTCTCACCGACTTGATGGGAGGCGGGTCGGGGCAGATGTCAAATCTGGGGAATAGTAGGTAGTTTGAAAACAGTTTGAAAATGCATAGTCAGCCTTCCTTTTATTTTGTTTTTTTAACCCCAAATACAAACAGCAAAAAGCAAGTTTGACAAAAATCTTGGGGGTGGGGTGGGGGTTGTGGAGAAATGGAGGCAAAGGTGTTAAAGATTTGGAAACACTGCCTTAAGAACATGGAGACATTTGACCAGTGGAAATGAGATGCTTGGTGTGAGTGTGTGTGGCTGCTGTGTGTGCTGAAGTGTGCACGGGTGTAGGTGGGCAGGGAGGGAGAGCTGCGTGTCCCTGTTGTGTGCGCACTGCTGAGGCCCGTGTGACTGTCTAGGTCTGAACGTGTGCGATGTGCTGTCTTGTCTGGATGGAGGGCAAGGACATGCCATGGGGCGGAGGAAGGGACATCTCCGGGTGGACGGCTAGGGTAGTCCTGGCCTGACAGCTGGCCTGAGGATGCTGAGTGAGAGCCCGCCTTTTCTGTGTCCGCTGACCTCGGTCGGCCAGACCAACGGAGCTCATGGTCATTTAAGGTGCTGGCCCGGTCAGGCAGCCGTTTGGGTGGCAGGCCACCCGGGGCCGAGATGGTGCAGGCCTTCCAGGGGGCCCTGGGAGCTATTTTTAGTGGCCTGGGCTGACTCCCAAATTCTGCTGACTGTTTCTGGCACCAGAAGACTGCCCTGAAGGATGTGGAAAATTTTCATGTTAACTATGTCTGATTTTCCTCTGCCTATGCAAGGGCAGAGTGCAGAGACCAGGACAAAGGGCTCGAGGCCCGAGGGCTTCTGGGAAAATTCACCAGCATGAGAGCACGAAATGCCATCTTTCTGCCCTTTGGAGACGCAGGGACTTGTAAAAACACCAGCGTCGTTATGGTGACCATCGTCCTGGTTTGCCTGTGGTGTCCCGGTTTGGCACTGAGAGCCTGGCGTCCGGGACGCCCTTCGGACCCAGGCAAACTGGGATAGCCGGTCACTTGAGCTCCACTTCTGCTCCTTTTAGTTCTAGAAGTGAAATTCATAAGAATAAGAATTGAACTACCTGCCTCACCTTCCAGAATGTTCACCATCATCCTCTGCAGTAGGTGCCGTCATCATCTCCATTTTACACTTGAAGAAACTGAGGCACAGAGAGGGGAACCAACTCGCCTCCTGCAGACAGCTCGTGAGCGGTGGAGCCAGGATTCGAACTCGGCTGCTCCGGAACCGGAGGCCCCCATTCCGCAGTCATGAAAAAAAAGTGGCTTTGGACCCAGGAAAACCTGAGTTCAGTCACTTCCTAGACAGACACTTAACTTGGGATAAAGAATATCGATTTACCCAGAGCGTCCTGAGGGTTAAATGAGAAGGCAGCATTGCACGAAGCCTGACACTAGTGGGTGCCCAGAGGCATGACTCCGTTCCCCACTGCTCGGCCCTTCTGGGTCGGCAAGACCGGCTGTGTGAATCCCCCCGTCTCAGTTGTCCAGAGGCCGCCCCTCGCCGGCTGCACTGCGCGGCACCTGGGTACCAGGGGCCCCCGATTGCTGCTTCTGGGGCGCCCTTGCCAGGCAGTGAGGGAGGAAAGCAACACCGTGAAGGGAGAGAGACCCGGGCCGTGCGCCCCACCAGTCCCACTGCTCCGCCATGCGCCCTGGTCGCCCTCCTTCGCCTCCACTGTTCTCAGCTGTGGAATGGGCCAGTGAGCCCGCCCGCGGGGTGGGGGTGGGAGATCACGTGGGACCTGCCCCTCCCCCCCCACCAGGTCCCCCTCCGCAGGCAGGTCCGGAGCCCGGGGCGCAGTGCGGACGTGCGTGCGGCCGCGGGCACGAATGGAATGCGCTGGGGCCGGGGGACGCGCTGTTCCTTCCGCAGGCCGCGCGTCAGCGGGGCAGGAAGGGCCGGTCGGCCTCGCGTTCCCACCGCCCCCTCCGGGCTGGGGAAGTGGCGGAACAATAGGGCCGCCCGGAGGGACCGTGCCGGGGTGTGGGTGTGTGTACGTGTACCCCGGGAGGAGTTGAGAGACAGAACAGGAGAAAAGAGAGAGGACCCCTCACTGGGTTTACCCAGTGTCGGGCCCTGGCCGCATTATCTCATTTAGTCCCCAAAGCCACCCTGGGAGGGAGGCGCTCGCATCCTCAGTGTACAGGAAACAGGGGCAGAGGGGCCCTCCAGGGGCAAACCCAATGTGTGCATCGCTTAGGGAAGGCCCTGCTAGCTTCTGCCATCTTCCAGCACTGGGTTTGCGACTGAGACTGGGGCCGGGGGAGAGGCTGGGAAACCTTGCTGCATGCCCTGGTTCTGCAGTTAACAGAAAGCATGCACGCACACAGCTTCTGATAGGAGAACCGAGCTCTCCCACAGGCCGGAATAAGGCTGTGAGTTCACCAGCGTCCCCGTCTGGCAGGTGGGGGACAGGGGCTCAGACTAATGTGCCTACCTGTCCTGCAAGCACATATTTATTGTCCCCAAAAGGATTTAAGCTCCTAAAGAAGGGGAAACAATCAGAATTAATTCTACCTTTCCTATGTAAATGGTACCTACCTCAGGGTAATCAAGTGGTTGATGAGGGAAAGTTTCTATTTATAGACTTATACCTGCTTAAAAATGTAGATGGAATGATAGAATTAGAGACATAATTGTGCAACCTTTAATGCAGGGACTGGGCAGCGACAGCTGCTCTCGGCACAGGAAGACAGTCTGAGCCTCCTGAGGGGCTCACCCCTCATGCGCCACCGGTGAAGTGTTCTTGCCGCAAACTCAACGCAGAATCTCATCAAGCCGCTACGTCTGAACAGTTTACAGGAACTACAGGGGACAGAGGAACATGCTAAGTGGCACCTCAGGGAAGCAGTTGGCCAACTTCAAATGCAGGTAACTCTGCAGATAAACAGCTGGTTTCTTCTACAAATACATTGCAAGAAGAGAGAGAGACAGAAACAGAAACAACAGACAAATAAGTAAATAAATGTTGGGGGAATCGATCAAGTAAAGATTTGGAGACATACCAACCAATCACCAGATGTAGATCTCATTTAGGATTCTGATCTAAACAAATTGTAAAACAGAAAAAAAAAAAAAAAACCTTCATATAAGTGAAAACCATTTATGAAATAGGAAATTGGAACAGATGCCTGAGAATTGCCCAGCTGGGGGCCGTAATCACCGGGGACCCGGTGCTCCCAGATGGGAGTCTTGGGGCCAGGGCAGCTTTGAGATTCCTGCCTTTGGGTAAAGTAGGAACTGCCCCAGGACACTGATCCCTGCCGCCTCCTCCCCGAGGGCGCTCCTGGTGGACAGGTGCTCACTGGGGTTGTGCAAGGAGAGAGAGGGGGGAGGGAGAGATCGTTTTCTCTCTTCCGTCCTCTGCCCTCAGGGTCATCTTTTTTTAGTGCATGCATCCTGTAGGTAGCCAGGATCTGGCCTTTTTGTGCAGTCTGCCCAGAACCCGATGTTTAAAATTAGACCCCTTGAGCCAGTGGGTGCTGTGATCCTGCTCCCTGGGAAACGGCGTAAACAACACGCCCCAGTTGCTGGGACATAGAGCATGTGTCCGAATCCGGGGCGGCCCAGGATGGCGAGGCCCACCCTTCTGAGGACAGCCCCTCTGGCTGGATCACAGTGGTGGGCACTGGCAGCTCTGTTCTCTTCTCCGGGTGGTCTTTCCATTTTAAAGATGGGGAAATGGAGTTGCCATGAGCCTTGCCCCAGGTCAAGCAGCAAATTTTTATTACTATTAATTCATACATATCAGCTTTAAAAATTCTTATTTAAAATGGTTTGCTTTCATTTCAACAGGTTAAGTCATGTCCCCGGGGCAAGATTCCAGAGTACCCAAGGATCTGATCTGTGATAAGTGACTTCTTCCCACACCTGTCCCCACTCTCCTAGCTCTCCATTCGAGGAACTGATATTATCAGTGTCTCCCGTGTCTTCGCAGAGATGGTCTGGCCAGCCTTTCTCAGTGGGGTTCTACGAGAGAACTAGGTCTTAAGGCCCCACGGGATCGGTGCGTGTAAGGAATTAGCCTCTCTCCTCTGCATCCCAAGTGGTACCAGTTATGAACCATCTTCCAGTGAACTGAGAATTTGTCCCTTGTGTCATCATCTGTGTTCTGTGCCAGATCCTGACTGCTAGCTGGTCAATTAAACAAACTGTTCCATACCTTTCTTTTTCCCTTAATTTATCTTGAAGATGGCATATTCTTAGCATGCCAAGAGCTGCCTCTGTTACGGCTGTGTGGTACCCCACTGTGGATGCGTGTAGTCAGTAATCTGCCTCCTCTGATGGGCATGTAGGTCGTTTCAGTCTTTTGCTTCTATACATGATGCTTCAGTGTGTATTCTTATGCACGTATGTGAGATAAGTTCCTAGAGGAACAGACCTTGCTGATTTGTGTCAGGGCTGGTCCTACTGCCCAGGCTTCTGGGACAAGGACAAAAAGGTTTTGCAACCAGTCTGGAAGGAACCTGGCCTGGATCTGCAAACAGTCTGGAAGTTAGAGGTGGGGAACAAGAATTGCAGATGTTCAAGGAAGGGAATGAACAGTTATCGTGGGCCTACTACATGTTAGGCACCTCCATGTTGCCTTATTTAATTCTCACAGCAGCTCTGTGAGGTAGGTACCTATTCCCAGTTTGCTGCAGAAGCTCAGAGAGGTTAAGTCACTTGCCTGGAGGCACACAGTGGCTAAGTGGCAAAACTGGGATTTGAACCCAAGTGAGTCTGACTCCACAGCCTGTGCCCTTTCTGCTCTACCACCTGATGGAGGAGGTGGCAAATGTTTCCAGAATGGCCAGGGGTCAGGCTGGCACGTCGCCCACCTCCAGAGGGTATTATTCACGTCGCAGTCTGTGTGCTCGGCATCCCCGGCACTGTGCAGTGCACAGTCTGTGAGGCCACCACTGGGGCACCTGTGCCCTGCTCTCAACAACAACAAAATCACTCAAAACATCGCTGCCTTTAAGAACATGCAACAGCAAACCAGTTGATTCATAAATTCTTTCTCTTGTGTGTTCATTAAGAAGTTATTAGTAGATACTGATAACATCAAAGTTGAGGAAGGCTGTTTTCCACCTTCCAGGGGCTCTCAGTCCCTGTGATTTAGAAGTACCTCGTGATCAAGGAAGAGGATTGGACTGACCCTGTTGGGCTGAGGATCAGGGAAGGCTTCTTGGAGGACGGGGCAGTTGGCTGGGCCCTGAAGGATGAGTAGGAGTTCACAGTGGGAGAGGGTGAAGCAGGGAGTGAGAGTGGAGGAAGGGCATTTCGAGCAGAGGGAACAGCCAGCAGAAGGCACGAGTGTGAAATAAACTGGCCCATCAGGAACTGTGGGTGGTTCCCTGTGACCTGGGTGCAGGGAGTGCGGAGGAAGTGGGGAGCAGGCCGGGGGCCCTGGGAGGGGATTAAAACACACAGACACACGCACGCGTGTGTGCAGTGGGCAAAGAAGGGACTGGAGCCTGAGACTTGGGCGTACATCCTGATCCCCACTGTGTGACCTTGGGCAAGGCCCTCCTCCACTCTGGGCTTCCTGTCTCCGCGTTGGGGGAGGGGAAGGGTTGGGGTCCATGAAGGGGTCTCTGGTTGGGATGGTGTGTGCTGAGCGCTGAGCACACAGCTCACTCGGCTGTCCTTAGCAATGGCTATGCACCTCATTTGCCGTGACCCTCCCTCCTGGGGTCAGGCCCAGCCAGTCAACCTGGGGACTCCTGGGGTGTGGACAGGGGCCTGCGCGGGGCGCTGGGAGCCCGGCATGGAGGCCCTCCTGGGAGCCAGGCCCGCGTGCCCCAGGCTGTGGTCTCATTACCTCTCGCCGGAGCCGGCGCCCCATTCCGTCTCACAGAGGAGGGGCCCCAGGGCCCCAGCGGGCACGGGGAAGGGGGTCTCAAGCCCACGGCGTCTCCTGCAGAGTCTGGGTTCTTTCTAGTCTTCATCTGTCCTTCGCTGGTTTCTTTATCTCCACTTCAGTGGTGACAAAGTGGGGCAGGGACCAGGTTTGCTGCCCGCCTTGGTGTCGGTGCTTTCCAAGCTTGAGTAAAAGTAGTGTCTTCCAGTCAACCCCGGCACGGTGTGCTCTAGTGGTCGCCTCTTCCAGCCCTCCATACCTGTACACAGGCTCTTCCCTCTGCCTGGAATGTGCCGATTCCTCTCTGTCTACCTGGCAAACTCCTGTGCATCCATCAAAACCCAGATTAACCAGCACCTTCTCCTGGAAGCTGTTTAAGACTTTGTCCTAAACGGAACCAATCCCTCCTCCCTCTGGACCACCTATGCCCCACATAACATCCTTCCTGGGTGCCCCCTCTACAGGTGGTTGTGATTACATGTGGGCCTGTCTGTCTCCCAGCTAGATGATTAGTAATCTAAGGGCAGAGGCTGTTCTTGCTTATTTCTGGACTCTCAGCTCTGGCTGCAAGGCCCAGTACATAGTAAGTGCTCAGGAAAGCCAGAATTTAACTGGAATATGTTTGATTTATAAAACTAGATAATGTTTATTGAGCCTGTACTGTGTACAGCACTGTACTAAGTACTTCCCACAACAACCTCATGACATTGGGTTGTTATCATCCCCACTTTACTGAAGAGGAAACTGAGGCTCAGAGAGGGTAAGTAACTAGCTCAAGGCCACACAGCCCATAAGTAGCATAGCCAGAGCTTATTCAGTGCTGAAGTCCCCAGTTCTAACTTACATATTGCTACTTCTCAAACCAGCATGAGATGATTTGAACTAGTACTTGGATTAGCTTTTTTTTAAAAAATAACTGAGTATTTATTTTAAAATGTATTAGAAAAAAAATTACTAGTATGTCAAACTCATTTGTTCCTGGGAAATTTTTATTCTTATAATTTCACTTTTCATCTTTAGTCTTAAGACCATGTTCACTTGTTCATTTAAAAACCTTCAATAGTTGTGTGTTTATGTTAATGTGTACTAGAAAAAAATGTCATGCATTAAACTCACGACCTTTGTGATACAATTTCCTTTTAAAAAATAAGTTCTTTAAGTAAAAATAGCAATTGATTTAAGTGAAAATTTCAAGTAAAAACAGTGAACATATTGAAAAAACCCCTACAGTGATGCCAGAATGAGAGGGACTCTTGCCCACGCCCTGTTGGCCTCCTGGAGACAGTGGAAAAGGTGGAGGACAGAGGGAGCCTGACCCTTGAGGAGACTGAAGGCTGTCCTGGTCCCAGCCTTCCCCACACCCACCGCCTGTCCTCCTCCCAATGGCCAGAGTGACCTTTGAAAAATGTAAGCCACATCCCATTCCTCTCTCATGAACCCTTTTAATGGCTTCCCAAAGCATTTAAGAGAAAGCAAACTCTTCCCCAAGGCTGAGAAGGCCCTCTATAACCCGCCTGCTCCAACCTATTTTCTCTTCTTCCTCACTGGCTGTCAGGTGGGGATCATGTTAGCCTCATTGCTATTTCTGCCTCAGGGCCTTTGCACATGCTGTTTCCTCCATTTAGACCATTCTTTTTCCAGATCTTCACACAGATGTCTCTTTCTCAGCCATCTCCCCAGAGAAGCCGCTCTCCCCACCCCTCACAAGTAGCTCTTCTAAGTACCCACAGTCACCTCACGCTGGTTCATTTATCTGAACAGCACCTCTAACACTATCTAGATTTTTTTCTTTATTTTTAAAAAAAGTTGTGTATTTTTTGTTGTTCGATTAGAGCAAGAACTCTGTCTTGTCACTGCCGTGTCCCCAGAATAGTGTCTGGCAGTAACAGATGCTCCATAAATCTCTGTTGGCCCCATGTGTGTGTGAGTGGTGGCTGAGGGGGCTGGGGAACGGGTTTCATCAAGCTCCTGCGTCCACAGCTGGGAGGCGAGCTTCTCCCGAAACAGCTCAGAGGTTTGAGGGCCTCCAGCTAAACAGTCCAGGCAGCTGAGACCAGAAATGCACACGGGCTTAGTCACCCTTGGAGCCTGGTAACGCTGGCACCAAACGCACTCCCCAACCAAACACAGCACAACACTGCGGGCCTCGAGTCTCCAGGGCCCCAGGTGGCAGCTCTGGCATTCGGGAGCTGGCGGCAGCTGAGCGGTGTGGGTGAGGGGCTGGGGTGGGGGCGGGGGGCTCGGGATGAGCTAGGCCGAGGGCCACAGATAGGGCTGCCCAGCCTAGGGACAGGCAGCGGTCAGGGGGGTTTCTGAGCACAAACTTTGAGAAAAGTTGCCCTGAAGAATGAGCTCAAAGCTGTTGAAAAAGAAAAATTCCACTCATAAACCGCAGCAGACCACTCAGTTGTGAAATCCATTTCCATGACACTTGGCGTGTTTGAAAGGGGACATTCTCTCCTTTCTTTTTTGGTTTATAACAGCTTTATTGAAACATCGTTCACATCCCATAGAAGTCACCCATTTAAAATGTACGATCCAGCGGTTTTCAGTATATTCAGTTGGGCAACCATCACCACAATCAGTCTGAGAGTGTTTCCATACCCCAAAGAGAAGGCCCCTCCCCACTAGCCGTCCCTCCCCCCGAGCTCCCTCCCCAGCAGCACTGGGCAACTGTGAGTCTACTTCCTGTTTCTATAGATTTCTCCCTTCTGGACACAACATAATTAGGGTCAGATGTGCTCTTCTGGGCTGCCTTCTTTCACGTAGCATGATGTTTTCCAGGTTCGCTCACGTTCTAGCATGTGTCAGTACTTCATTTCTTTTTATGGCCAAATAATATTCCGTTGTATGGATATGCCACATTTAATTTATTCCTTCGTTGGTTTATGGATATTTGGGTGGTTTCTATTTTGGGGGTATTATGAATAATGCTGCTATGAACCTTCAACGAGTCTTATGTGGACATATGTTTTCATTTCTCTTGGGTATATATCTAGGAGTGCAATCTACTTTCTTCTAAAAGGAAAAAAAAAACCCAAATCAAAATATGTATAGTGTGGAGTGGATTTAAAATGTCTCTTGTTGCCATGATAGAAGAAGTGAACTTCATGGCGTGGGGGCCACAGCTGTGCCCGGCACGTACTAGAAGCTCGGTGAGTATTTTTGAACGAATGCCCAAATTCTTACTCATTCTGGTATTCCTAGTAAAAAGGCGTGAGGGTAGAAATTCGACAAAAATGGGTCTCCACTCATTCATTCAATAAATAGAGTAGCACACAGTAGTTCGTTAGATTAGTTGCCAGTTGACTTTAATCAACTGTTGCGAGTTTCCTGGACAGAGATGGAGAAGCCTTGACCCCTGTGTGAGGAGCTCAGTCTAGAAGTGCAAGCAGACGAGGAATGCCAGCATCCTGGCGCAGGAGGGGAAACAGGACTCTCTCCTGCCCCTCTCACTTCAGGTGTTTCCTCCTCGAGCCAGTGACCCTCCCCCAAATTCCTGGTGTGAGGCTCTTCTGTCCCCAGGGCAGGAGCTGCCGTGGGAAGAGAAGGCTCCATCTAGGGGGTACCTAGATCTGCCTGAGAGGACTCACCCTCGGGGCGCCCATGCTCTTTTTGTCTGATGTCGAGGACCTTTCTTACTCTCATGCGGAATAAAGAACATCTTGCCTGTGGCCTTCTCCTTATTGTTGACCTATTTCCGCTGTTCTCCTGAGTACAGTCTGAATTGTGCTGGGCGCCTTGGGTGCAGAGATGGACAGACCGTCCCTGTCTGCCTGGACCTCCAGGCTGGGGGGCAAGACACAGGTTCCACAAGCAACCCACAGGGATAGGGGACCCAGAGGGGGATACTGGTGCTGGGACTGCCCTTGGAGGCTCCTGTCTGAGAACATACAACCTTCCGTGTTTTATTAACTTGTCAGATGCATTCTTACATCAGCTCCTGGTATACTTTTTGTTCTTAGAATTTTCATATGTATCTTTATTTTTAAAGAAGATGTTCACTCGTCGGTTCATAAACATTTATTGAGTAGCTACCATGTGCCAGGTCCTGCGAGGGAGACAGAGACAAGTAAGACTTGATCTTGGCTGTTGGGTGCCTCAGGGTCTAGCAAGAGAGAAAGACAAGTAAATTACAGACGGCCCTCAGTTTGCGCCATAATGAGGGACTGCACAGGAGTTACTTTATCCTCATTCTATGTCACATAGAATTTTCTTATTTAGAATATATAAATACAGCCATATATATATTTTATATATTGTTTTAGTAACGTATCTTACATATAGTCTGTTCTCATCTGGGTTATATGTAATTTTATATATTATTTTTGCTTTTAAATGTTATATTTTTACTTTTCTTCTCAAAAGATATTTCATACATTTCTATTGTATCTTTGAATTTCATCTTTTTAACAATATATTTTATCTTTTAAAAAAGGTGCTTTTTTCTCGTGATTTTAACGGTGGTGCATTTTCAATGGAGAAAATTTAGAAAATATAGAAGAAATAAATACAGAAATAAAAATTGCTCATGATCGCACAGCACCCAGAGACAGGAATTGTCTACCTGTGGCTGCCTTTCCTTCCAGTCTTTCTTCTAGGCAGTATGCAATATTAGTGTTTTCCTATTGAGACACAGAGTCTTACAGTGCGGTTAATTCTGAGGACACTGGTAGGGGCACAGGTGTCTCAGAGGGTGAAGCATCTACAGCTCCCTTCCCGGAGGAAGGCCTCCATCCTCTTCCTCTCTGCGTCACTAGCTCACCCCGTCGTGGCTACTGAAGTCAGGAGCCTAGGGCACCACCAGCCAACCCCTTGGCAGGGAGGGTTTCTGGAAGGCCCGGGACTAGGTTCTGAGGCTGTGCCCAAGGTTGGGGAGTCGGCTGGGCTCCAGATGCTGAGCCCTTGCTCACTGGGGTGGGGGTGGGGGAAGGGCCCGGCCCCCCACAGCGAAGATTCTAAATAAGGCCCTGGAATCTGCTGTGTCAGGTGACAGCTGAGAATCTATGTGGCCCAGTGTCCTCTGCCACCCGGCCCCAGAGTGACGTGGGGGGTGCTGCTGGAAAGCCAAGACCCACCACCCAACCTTGAGCCACCTGCATCCTCTCTGAAAAGGAACTTCTCAGAGAAAAGAAACGTGAGTGAAATACATGAAATATTACACCAGCCTGGGAAAGCAGAGTCCTGGTTCTCTCTAGTGAGAGGAGGTGGCAGTTGTTCACCAAGCGGGAAGAGAAAGAAGGACCATGAGAGGTTGGGTGCGTGACTGGTCTCACAGACCCCTCCTGACAGCTCTAGGAGGTGGGTGTCACCACCCCCTGTAATGGAGGCAGAAACCGAGGCTGGGAGAGCGAGTGACGCATCCACAGTCACACAGGGCTGAGGTGGCCCTGAGACAGACACTGTTAACGCAGGGCTCTCCTTCTCTCCCCTGGCCATCCCAGGCCTGCTGGTGGCCTCCTTCTCCGCAGGCGCTGGGCGTTCGGCAGGATCAACTTCTCCGGCGTCCCAGCCCCTCCTCCCCGCCCACCTCCCCCTGTCACGGCGCAGGCAGGAAACACGGGCTGCTCATCTCTGCTTCCCAGTAGCCCCCAGCTCTGGCCTTCACATACAAATATTTATCTAGCGAATTAATAAACACAGAAAGGAGGCCTGAGGATAAAACCAGGCTAGAGCAGAATCCTCCACCACGGTTTCTCCTGGGGGTCTCTACGTGCCCAGCTGCACAGCGCTGTGTGTGTGTGTGTGTATGTGTTGGGGGGGGAGGTGTTGTTGATAAAAGAATCAGATAGTGGATTACCGTGGTTTGACACGCAGACTCTGGAGCCAGGCTGCCTGGGTCTGAATCCCAGCTTCTCAGCTCTGTGACCTCAGGCACGTTCCCGCCCCTCTCTGTGCCTGTCTCCTCCTCTGTGAAACAGTGGAGTCGTAAATAGTCTATACTCCTAATTAATGCAGGAGTGCTGATACAGGCGTCAGCACAGTGCCTGGCACATAGCAGAAGCTTTTAGAGTGAAATTGAATACTTGGGAAACCGAGTCACGACTCCATGATGAAGTAACGTTATGACAAGGGAGAGGCCGCTTTCACCAGGAAGTTTCTCAGAGTGGGTGACATCTGAACCGTTCTGGAATTCTCCTGCCTAAAACCCGCCGATGACTCCTCTGCTGTCCTCAGAACTAGCCCGGAGTGGGCTTGTTTATTGTTTCCATGGCTCGCAAGGCTCCAGGCCGTCTGGAACCCAAACTAATCTCTCGATGTTTTCACTCCCTGGTTCCCTCTCTCACCTTACAGCCTGTATCACATGGCTGTCCCGCTAAACTGTATCCTACACCAGCCTCCTCTCAGGCCTCCACCAAGGCCTGGCCCGCCATCTCTGCTTCTGCTTGCGTCCTTGGCCCACGACAGCCAGAGAGATCCTCTCAAAACACAATGCTGATAATGCTGCCTCTCAGCATTTGACTCCCCATCACATTTGCAAGAAAACCCCAAATCCCTCACCGAGCTCTGGACCTCAGTGTCCTCTCCAGCCTCCTCTCCTCCCGCCTCATCACTCACCCACTTAACCCACAGGCCTCCTTGCTGCTCTCCCTCGGGGCCTGTACACCTGCCATTCCCTCTCCCCAAATGCCTTTCCCAGTTGTTCCCATGGCAGACACTTTCCCTTCCAAGTCTCCGCCCAAATATCATCTCCTGAGAGCCCCCCGGACCCCCTCCAGAGCACATTAGCTCTCTCCCACACGTGTGTACACCCGAAGCGTCTCTTCACCCCTTTCCTGCCTGAGTTTTTCTTCAGAGTGCTTATTTCCAGCTGAAATTATATTTTAATAATTTTATTTATAGAATGTATAAATAACATAAAATTTATGATATTGTCTGTTTCTCTGAAGTATAAGTTCTAGGAGAGCATGAACATCGCCTGAATGAAAGACGGAAGGGGAAAACCAACGCAGAGAGGAAGGAAAGAATTATGGGTCAGATCCGGCCGCGTCGAGACAGGAAGGAGGCGAGAGGTGAACCCCAGGCGCTAGGATATTTGAGGGGATGGTGGGTCTGGCTGGCGCAGAGAGGGCACAGGGCATTGTGGAATATGAGGCTTGTGATGACTTTTGGAATAAAATGTACGGAGCTTCAAATCTGAGAAAAGGGCGCTGTGGAACCAAGAAGCAGGATTCATTATTGACCCTAAAACCTCTTCCTTCTCACTGGAAGGCAAGTTAGCTTCTAGAAAGGACAGTGAGGGTCGAGTCCTGTAGATCACATTCCAGCCTTGGGCTGAGCTGCTCTCCCGACCATCCGGCTAGGCAGCCGGGAGGGTGTGGACTCGGATCTGGGGCCAAGGAGGCGCTGGCAGCGTCTCGCCCTCAGGAATGCTGTGGCTGCGATTAACGCGCTCCAGATTCGCGCATTCCCGTCAGAACATGAAACCAGAGGAAAAACCCCATGAGGCCCAGACTGATCAGCACAGAACTTAGCAACAGCACAACAAGCTGTGGCCAGCCCCCTTCTGCCCACTGCTGCAGCCGAGGTGCTTTCCGCCAGGCCCAGGGTTTGGGGACCGGGAGCTGGCTCTGCCATCTCACATGGGCTTGCGGGGCCCAGAGGCCCACTCCACCCGCCTCAGGGTGGTGGCGCTGGGGCTTATGCTGGAACCTGGAACCACAAAGGCTTCCAGGAATGGTCTAAAATCCCGGCCTTCCCCAAGCGCTCCTTCGTGTGGAGCCTGAGAAGAGAACGCTGATGTGTGTCCCCAGCTTCGGCCGCCTTGGGCACTCTGCTCCACTCTGCTGGTTGGTGGGCTCACCAAGTCCACGCCCTTGCCGGGAGCTGACAAGGGGATGGGGGACTTCAGAGTTTCAGAAACATCCAGATCATCCCGGCATTTCTCGGTGAGTCACACCCTCCAGTCTCCACCATCACATCTGGATGGCGAGGAGCTTGGCCGTCTCCCGCCCCGGTTCCTCAGTCCTGCCTCCTTCCTTCCAGGCCAGCCTCACGCTCACTGGGCCAGCGTGACTGTATCATAAAATGTCTCAAGCATATGGAAAAGTTCAAAAATCATATTGCGGACAAGCGTCCCTCACTCCTATTTAACCCCTAACGATTTGACTTATTTGCTTCCCATCTTTCACTTTCTCTCTAAAAATAAACAACCATCAAATGAACGAGACCTGTGTGAGCACAGGCATGGTAGGTGGTGGTGGTGGGGTGTCCCCAGGCCTGTCTGGGAGACAAGCAGACCAGCAGAGCTGGAGAGAGGGCTCTGAAAGGGGGAGCATTGCCCGTATCGAAGCCCGTTGCATCTGTCATGCTAATGAGAGGGTGCGTGGCAGGTACCTGACCGTAGGCCTGGCGTAGGTTAGGTGCTCAGGAAGCGGTGGTTCTCCTGATGTTGCTGCACCCTCCCACCCGCAGCCTGTGAGGCAGGCAGTCTGCAGATGGGGAAAGATGCCCAGACCGGGGCTCGAGGTCACTCAGCCAGCAAGGGGACCAGGACTATGAGCCCTGTTGGGAGCAGAGAGAGGACAGCCACTGGCTCCCCAGTGCCGTCCCTTCCTGGGGGTGCAGGAAGAAGGGCCGTCTCCAAGCTAGGTCCCTCCAAGGGGGGGCCAAGGGCCAGAACCTGCCAGAGGACAGGGACTGTGGGGAAGTCACCCTGATTTCCCTGATGCAGCCACTGGGGGAATTCGAGGCAGAGGCAGGGGTTTCTCCAGGGGTGGGGGTCTCTGGGCTGACCCTGACGACCTCTTTCTCTCCCATAGCCTGGCTGTGGTGGCAGGGAGTTAGGGAAGACCCCATGCAGCTGGGGGTCCAGGAGGAGCGGGTGAGAGCGTCAGAGCCCGGAAACGCAGCACCCTCCTCTGTTCGCCTGACTCACGGACTCTTTGACTTAGTGACTGTGCAGCTTGCTAAGGACAGAGCACCCAGGCCTGTCCTCTAAGGGTCCCATCTGAGGCCCCATCTCAGAGGTGGGGCAGTAGGGGAGTCCCTCTGGAGCCCCAAGTCCCCAGGGTGCAGTCCCTGCCCCACTGACCAGCGTGTGGCCTGTGAACGGAGTTTCTCCTCCCTGAGTCTCGGTGCGTCATCACCTGTGAGCTGTGGGGACTAAGGGACCAACGTGGCTCATTCCCGGCACCCCGTACATGGCAGCAAGTACTTGGCGCTCCTGCCACCCTCCACAACGCTGCGTTGTTCTCAAAGTGGGGTACCCGCAGCAGCGGCAGCAGTGTTACCTGGGAACCTGCTAGAAATGAAAATTCCCGGGCCCCACCCCACACCCACTGCATCAGGAACTCTGGGGTGGGGCCCAGGGGTCTGTGTTTAACAAGCCTTCTGGGGCATTCAGGTGCCCATTCATGTTTGGGCACCACTCTTTCAGGGCATCAACCTGACCATGTCACTTTCCTGTTCGAGACCCTTCTATGGCTCCCCATATGGCCTTTTGGATAAAGTCCAAGGGCTCTAACCAGCATTCAAAGCCCTCCCTCGACGGCCCTGTCTGGCATGAGGTGCTCGGCCTGTTTCCCCTGTCGGATGACAGGCTACTGGAGGGCAGTGCCGGTGACTCAGGCCTCGGTCCTGTGTGCCTGGCCCCCAGCGCAGAGGGCAGGAGAAAGTGATGGTGCGTGTTGGCTACCTGTGTTGGTTCCTAGTGGGAGTCTGAGGTCCAGATTCCGCCCTCACTCTATTGCTGTGTGAACTGGGCAAGATGCTTCACGGTTTGGAGCCTCAGTGTCCCCATCTGTCAAATGGGCATAATAATAAAGGGTCTGCTTAGGTCACTGTGAGGATTAAACACGATCACCCATGCAAAGTGCTCAGCCTGGTGCCTGGCAGGTGCCAGGCCCTAGAGTATCCAGGGTCTAAAATCCCTTCTCCAAACCCTCAGGCCAGAGCTTTCAGAATCCTGAGTTTTTCAGATTTTAGAAAGGGAAATACACCATATATTACACAACACATCCAATGGGGGGGTCTTCTATTAAAAAAACACATGGATGTTTCTGCATCAAAAAGTATGACTATGCAAAGTAAGTGCAATTGATAAAGACTATCCACAAATAGCTTCTCATCAGTTCAGGTCACGCTAAGGCTCTCAGACTTTTCCAGAAGGTGATGGGAAGCCGTCCAAGGGTTTAGAGCAGAGAAGTGACACAATCAGGTTGATACCCTAAAGATCGGTGCCCAAACGTGGGTAGGCACAAGAGTACCCCAGAGTGCGTGGTCAACACAGACCGCTGGCCCCACACGGTCACTCGGGCCTTATGGTGGCTGGTGAGGAAGGTGCAGTCAGTCTCCCATTTTACAGAATGTCCTACACAACACTGAGGCTCAGGGAGGTGAAATTATCTGCCAGGGCCTCACAGCTAAGTGGTCTGGCTGGGACTTGCCAAATGAATTTTGGGGCCAAGTGTATGAAAAACCTTTTGGTTTTCAGAGATGAGCTGCCCTCCTGCTGGACTCCGGGAGAGGCCTGTGACAGAGAGAAAGAACTTAGGCTTCAGGATTCAAACTGGTTCTAAGGCTTCTTGGTTGTTTCACCTCAGTCCAATGACCTTGCCTCTCTGAGCCTCAGTTTCCCCATCCGCAAATCGGGATTAGCAGTTGTCCTTTGGCAGGGTTGAGAGAGGAAGCATTGAGAGGAAGGGTGCTGGGCACCCAGGGGCACCCAGGAGGAGCGGCATTGGTACCCACTCTGCTCTCCTCTGGGGTGTCAGGCTGAGGCCCAGAAGTCCCCAGGTCCCACCCCTAGCCCTCAGCCCACGTGCCTGGGCCTGGGCCCCGGAATGAGAAGGAGCCCTTCCAGCCTGTGTCGCCCAAATATGGCAGAGGCCTGTTGGTGGCTCTCCATGGTGAAGGCACCCTGAAGGGGATGGGGGTGAGGAAGCTGCCTCCGTGCCAGGCACCTGCAGGTGCCCTCCCTGTCCCTGGACACTGCAGGAAACAGGCTGGCTCATGCAGGCTGGCATGGCCAACGTTGTCTGAATGAGGCTGCAGGGGCAGCTGGGCCTCGGCACGTGAGCCGTCCGCGGAGGCCAGCAAATGGTGGTTACGGAGCCCAGGTCTGCGTGCGGTGCTTTCCACTCCAATCCTGGAAGCGGTTGCGTTTCCAGTCCAGGTGCTGACTCTGTCTCTCTCTCTTTCTCTTGAAAACTCTTCTTTCAAAGTTCAGCATTTGCTGAGCACTGCAGCAGATTGGGGAACCCAAAGTTTCCAAAACCAGAGGCCTGAGTTCAAATCCCAGCTCGCCAACGACCAGCTGTGTGATCTTGGGCACACTGCTTGGCTCTCTGTGCCTTAGTTTCCTCATCTGTAAAGGAGTTGACGCCTCTGTACTTCTAGGGGCTCAGATCAAAACTCTTGGAGACATCCTTGACTCTGCGTTCTCTCACCCCCACCTCTGAACTATCAGAAAGTCCAGTCAGCTTGACCTTCAGATGTATCCAGAACCCAATTACGTCTTTTTCCCTCCAGCTCTACCCCACTGCTCAGAGCTACCACCAGCTCTCACCTCCCTGATCTTTCTGCTTCCACACTGGCTCCGTGATGCTCATTCTCAGCACCCTGCAGTACCTCCCCATCTCAGTCACCACATGGCCTCCCTCCCCTCCTCTTCCTGCCTCGCCTCCCACCACTTTCCCCCTGCTCGCTCTGCCCAGCCACACTGGGCTCCCTCCACCACACCAGTACGGTCCTTCCCTGATGTGTCACCCTGGCTGTTCTCTCTGCCTGGAGAGCTCTTCCCCAGATACGGGCCTGGCTGGCTCTCTCACCTTTGTTGGGTCTTTGTTTAAATGTCATCTATCTGACTCCAATATTTAAAGGGCAGCCCCCTGTCGCCCCAGACCTTCTCTGTCCCCTCTTTGCTTTCTTTTCCACACAGCTCTAAGCGCTAGTTAACACATCCTGTATTTTACTTCCGTTGTCTGTGCTCCTCGCATAGAATATAAGCTGCAGAGGGCAGGGAACTTTGTGTTTTGTTCTCTGCTGTGCCCCTTGCACCTAGAACAGCGTGTGGTCCACAGTAAATACTTAACTAGTATTTGTTGAATGAATGAGTGAGTAGCGCCTACCACGGGTTTGTCGCAGAGATTAAATGAGTTAATGCAAAGCACTTAGAACATGCAGAGCTTGTGGCAAGTGCTCGAGAGTTTTGCTATTGCTGTTGGGGTTCCAGACCCCTGCTCGAGCCGGGGCGTAGAGAGACGGCTCGGAGCGCAGCACTGGGAGGCCAGCTCTGCCCCTGGCAGGAGGATGTCCTAGAAGAAGGCTCCACACGTGCAGATTCCTGAGGCTGTGAAGGGCCCGGGGTGCCCTGGAAATGCTGAGCATGATGGGGTGGCGGAGGGGCCGCAAATGAGGCCAGAGAGGTCGGCAGCTCCACACCATGAAGCACTGGGACGCCAGGCTAAGGGGTTGGGGCTTTCTCTGAGGGCATGGGGAGCCTCAGGAAGGCTTGGGATGGGGGTGGGGATGGGGGTGTGGGGAAAGGGGTCGATGACTCAGAACCAGGATCTGTGCCCTTTGAGGTCTTAATGGGGAAGGTCATGACCTTGAACTGGAAGCCTTGCTGTGGCGGGGGGTGGGGGTTGGGGGGGGGAATGAGACCCTGAGCCCTCCCTAAAGGAACAGTCTTTGTTCCAGACCCCCCCTCTGGCTGGGAGGGGCCCTTCTGGTGAGCAAGAGGGTTCCCCCAGTGACGCCCTGCCCCGTGCCTAGCCCAGTGCTGAGGAGGAAGTGAGCTGCCCATCTCTGGCAGTTTTCCAGCAGAATTCCTGGGATACCAGGGAGAAAGGGAGAGTGGCTGGACTGTGTGTTTCCCTTACCTGCAGGAGGGCACAGACGGTCTCAGTGAAGAGCAGGAGGTGGGCTCTGCAGGCCGGGGGCTTCCAGGGAGGGTATGTTCACCGATTCCTCCAACATGTGCTCAGTGAGCACCTGCTATGGGCCAGGACAGTGCCGGGCACCGGGTGTGCAGCGGGATGCAGATGAGCAAGGCCCTGCCCTCCTGGGGCTGAGAGTCTGGGGCCGGAGGCACAAATCAACTGAAGAGCAGACAGCATTGAATTACAGATGTGGGAGTTTGCCTTTCATGGGAGAGATTGATGTAGACTGGGGGGTCTGGGGAAGGCTTCTCAGCGAAGATGACATGTGAGCCCATATCTGAAGGATGAGCAGGAAGTTTTCACGCAGACAGTGAGGGGAAGAGCCTTCCAGGCAGAGGGAACAGCTGGAGCGAGGCTCAGAGGCCACTCCTACTCTAATGCTGCCCCAGGTGATGCTGGGTTTTCACGGGCTGGTCCGAATCTGCATTTGGGGAATCAACTTTTAAAAGCAAAACTATTATAAGAGAGGCCCAATGTCATGCCTACTGTGGTATCCCCTGCCCCTTCGAAAAGCAAAAACATGTTTATCCCTCCACTGCCCCCTACCAGCATAGGAGAAAAGAGTTGGGCCAAGTAAGGAAGAGAGGCAGAGTCAGCACTTTGTCCTCTGGAGGTGGGAACAAACTTACCAAAGAACAGAAGGAAAAATAATCAATTAAAAGATTTCATTAGGGCCGGCCCCGTGGCTTAGCGGTTAAGTGAGAGTGCTCCGCTACTGGCAGCCCGGGTTTGGATCCCGGGTGTGCACCGACGCACCGCTTGTCCGGCCACGCTGAGGCCGCGTCCCACATACAGCAACTAGAAGGATGTGCAGCTATGATATACAACTATCTACTGGGGCTTTGGGGAGAAAAAGGAGGAGGATTGGCAATAGATGTTAGCTCAGAGCTGGTCTTCCTCAGCAAAAAGAGGAGGATTAGCATGGATGTTAGCTCAGGGCTGATCTTCCTCACAAAAAAAAAAAAGATTTCATTCATTCATTTATTGATCGCTTACTACCTGCCCAGCATCATCCTAGGCTTCTATTTTCTACCTCCTCTCACCTGGCTCTTGGATCTGGCCTCGTCAGCTGGTGACACGCCCAATCTGATGGCCAATTAATTTATCCCCAGTCGTAGACAATGGTTGCGAATTTGCCCAGTGTTGACACCTATCGCTGTGGCCAGGCCCTCTGTGGGGCGATGGAACTCTCCTCAGGGAGTTCACAGGTGGCGGGGGCAACAGAGCTATAAAAACTTGGCCATAGTAGTAAATGCCCCTCCATCCACACCGCCTCCGCTCCCCACAGCCAACTGCCTTTGGTGTGTGGTCTATCATTTTTTAAAATTTTATTTGGAAAACTTTCAAATCCACAGAAAAGTTGCAAGAATGGTTCAATAACAACCCCCCTGCCCCGTTCACCCAGCGCAGTGTTTTGCCCCCGAAGGGACAGGTCCGGAGGCAACGTCTGGAGACATTTTTGGTTGTGACAACCAGGGGCTGCTACTGGCATCTAGTGGGTAGAGGCCGGGGATGCTGCTAACATCCTACAACACATAGCGTGTGCTGACTGTCCCTCACAACTGAGAATTTTCCGGTTCTCATCACAACAACAAAAATGTGCTGATGGATGTTAACTAAACTTACTGTGGTAGTCACTTTGCAATATATACACAGATCAAATCATTATGTTGTACACTTAAAACTAATACAATGTCATAGCAATATTAATATCAGACAAATAGACTTTAAGCAAATATATTAATAGGGATTATGAGGGAAAATACATAGAATTAAAGGGAAAATCCTTTAAGAAGACACAAGAATCATAAATGAGTGTGCACTTAAAAGCATAGCCTCTAATATATAAAAGGAGAAATTTACAAATCCACAATTAATTTGGGATATTTTTAATACATCTCTCTCAAGCAGACAGATAAAAGAGAAAGGATAGATAATTTCAGCAACAAAATATATAAAGTTGATTATATTGTATATATATATTGTACATATACCAGCAGAGACTGAGGGGTCCCTCTGAGACCACGTGGTCCTAATCTCGTGGTATCTGGGTGGTTCTCCCCTAATAGCCCTGGAGATTACATCATTACAACAAAATGATAAAGTGATGAATTTGGAATTGCCGTATGCAACTCTAAACAAAAAAGGAGAGAGAGAATTTTCTCGTCCAGAATGTTGGTGATGACCAGGTTGAGAAAACTGGTTCTAAACTGACCAGTGGGAAATGTTTTGACTCATGTGCTTTAATCTCTCTCTCTCTTTCTTCTTTTTGTTTTGTTTAGTTCTTTGGGAGTACATCGTAGGCATCACGACTCTCTGCCTGGAAATACTTCAGTACCCCCTGCATAATCACAATACACATTTGAGACAATACGATCATCTTATGTACAATTTATATGCAGATGTTGCCCATTGTCCCCATAATACCTTGATAGCGTTTCTTTTTCCCACCTGGAATTCAGCCCAGTCGTAGGCCTGTATTCAGCTGTCCTGTCTCTCTTCTCTCTTTTCATCTGGAACAGTGAGTTCCTCAGCCCTTTGTGTCTTTCAGGACGTCGACATTTCCGCAGAACACAGGTCCCTTGTTTCGGAGTATCCTTATCCTTCGATGTGGTTTGTCGGTTGTTTTCTCATGATCAGCTCCAGGTCCTGCGTTTCTGGCCGGGATGGGATGGCCAGCAGAGTGGCCGCATCCTCAGGGCATCACATCAGGAGGCACATGACGTCCAACAGCCCCAGTGATCTCTTGGCTAAACTGGTGTCTGCCAGATTTCTCCACTGCAAAGGGGCACTTTTTCCTCTGGGGATTAATAAGTAATATGGAGATGGATGCTTTGAGACCGAGTATGTATCCTGCCCATACCCAACAAACTTTTCCCCACTGGTGACTCTTACCCAAATCAGTTTTTACTCTTACAGAGCCAAATGATTTTCTAACTCCATCGTACCTGATGATTCTGACCTGATGATTCCTCCGCGTCCATTGATGACGAATGATTTCTTACTACGATAGTTGTCGTGATGATTTTATAGATCCATCATCCCGTCTCCATTTATTAGTTGGCATTTTTCTTTCCCTCCTTCCTCTCTTCCTCCCTCCTTTCATCTTTCCTTCCTCTCTTTTTTCTCAATTTTATATTTATCATGATGAGTTCATGGTTTCTTTTTTATTCAAGATGTTATAATCTGTTGCCTTCATTACTCAATCCTCAGTTGTCCCCTATAGGCCAATACTCTATTGTCTCATAGTTGGCAATAGCGGCCTCTTCAAGCTGGCTTCTGTATCCTTTTGACGTATCCCCATCATTCTTTGGTCACTTTCTTGTTTTCTGCCAAAACTTGATGTTCCAGGCTCATCTTGTATTTTTGCTATTTCAGCCTTGGAATCATCCATTTCCCCAAATTGCCTTGGTTCCTTTCACTGGGGAATGATATTTAGAAACCAAGATCTGGGTGCTGGGTGGGCTCATTCCTATTGGGGTGTCATTGATCCCTGGCCATTTCAGCAGACAGAGCTAGAAATCAACGTTCATTTGTGTTTAAACATATTTACATCATGAGCTCCTACCTTCCTCTCAAATTCCATTCCAACTCACAGGCTTCTTTCTCGTCTTCCCCTTCCATAGTTGTAGCTCCCTGACTGAAAACCCTGACTCCCCTCAACATTAATGTATGTGCTCCTTTGCTCAGTGCTGCAATCACTACAAAATAGTTGCAGGTGAACAACGGTAACCCTATTACATAAAGTTTAGGCCTTCTTTCCCATTCCATTGCCTTTAGAGTGAGGGTAACATGGTCTTTCAGCTGTGTTAAGAGGTTGCTTGGATTCATTCTTTCTCTCCTCTCTTTGGTATCATGATATCAAAGTAATATGATATCAATTTGCTATACAGTTAGATTAATTTGCTTTTATTTGTATTTAATATTAGGTTTTTTCCTATTCTTGTTGATTTAATTTAACACCTTGCTTAGTTCCTCTCCGCTTTGCCTCCTGCGGTGTTGGACAATCAACTGAGCTGAGAATGCTGGGTGCTGGTGGTGCTGGGGGCTCCTTCTGCTCCAGGGCTTCTCGCAGTGGGGGCTGCACTCTCCCGGCTCTAGCAGAGATGATTTCACACAGACTTGGCAGTAAATGACTGTCAGTCACACCCTGAGAAATGCATTCCTTTTCTGGTTCTCCTCCCATCCTCCGATCACCTCAAGGAGAAAGTCTCAGGTGGTGCTACTGTAGCTTGAACACGTCTTCAGCACTCGCTGATCTTCCTTTGTAAGAAAGAGACAGAGGAGGCAACACTATTTAGACAGAAGACATGACATTGTTTTATTTGTTTGTTTGTTTCTTGGAGCCAGGCTGCCTGGTTTCAAATAGTAACCCTGCTGCTTTTCAGCTGTGACCCTGGGCAAGTTACTTACATCTCTGTGCCTCGGTTTCCCCATCTACCTACTTGAGATATAATGGCACCCCATCATAGTATTGTTATGGGGGTGAATGAGTTAATGTTAGTAATGTGCCCCCTGGAGTGCTGGCAGGTGGTCAGCACTAGTTATATTCATTTTATGACAACTTTCTGTTGATGGGAAGCGTGTCTAATTTTCCATTCAGAGTAGTGAGGCAACATTTCCTTTTAAGATACATTTAGTTCAATGAGCCAATTGAAAACAAAGATTAGGGGCTGGCCTGGTGGAGTAGTGGTTAAGTTCATGTACTCTGCTTCAGCAGCCCGGGGTTCATGGGTTCAGATCCGTGGAGTGGACCTACGTACCGCTTATCAAGCCATGCTGTGGCAGCGTCCCATATACAAAATAGAGGAAGATGGGCACGGATGTTAGCTCAGGGCCAATCTTCATCAGCAAAAAAAGAGGAGGATTGGCAATAGATATTAGCTCAGGGCTAATCTTCATCACAAAAAAAAAAAAAAAAAAGAGGTCTGGGGGCAGGCCCCATGGCCTGGTGGTTAAGTTTGGCATGCTCCACTTCCGTGGCCTGGGTTCACTTCCAAGGCACAGACCTACACCACTTGTTGGTGGCCATGCTGTGGCAGTGACCCACATACAAAACAAAGGAAGATTGGCAGACTTTACCTCAGGGCGAATCTTCTTCAGCAAAAAAAAATAATAATAATAAATAAAATAAAACAAAGAGGTCTGCAGATTTAGCAAAAATCATCAAAGCGCTATGGTGTGAGGTGGGACCCTCCCCTGCTGCTTTTGCTCACTGCCCCAACTTTTCAGTAAAATAATGTACATGAAACAACACTGTGCAAACTGTAAAGTGCTCTCCTTACTCATACTCTCCCTCCCTCCCTTCTCCTACCCTCCCTCCTCCCTCCCCCGTCCAGTCCTCTCTCTCATGCTCTTTTCCTCCTCCCTCCCTCCCTCTCTCCCTCCCATTCTCCCTCCTCCCTCTCTCTTCTTCTTCCCTCACTCCCATCCTCCCTCCTCCTTCCTGTCCTCTCTCCCATCCTCTCTCCCTCCTTCCTATCCCCCCTTCCTCCTCCCACCCTCCCTCCCCCTCCCATCCTCTCTGCCACCCTCCATCCCTCCTCCCTCCCTCCCTCTCTCTCCCTCCCATTCTGCCTCCCCCCTCCCCCTTCCCTCCCTCCCCCCCTCCCATCTTCTCTCTGATCTCCCTCCCTCTTCCCACCTTCCCTCCCTCCTTCCCTTCACAAATAATAACAAAGATTCCAGCTAGGTGCTGTGTCAGGCACTGCAGCTCCAGAGGTGAATAAGTCATGAAGCCCGTCCTCCTGGAATTCACAGTCTAGTTGAGGAGGCAGACTAGTAAGCAGATAATTATCAGCCTGTCATAATTGCCCTGATGGTGGGGCTCAGCAGAGCATGTAATTGGAGCAGCGAGGAGTGGGATTGCCTCACCAGCCGAGGTGCAGTGGGTGGGTCTGAGATGGTTGCTGAAGCCAGACCCGCATCTTGAAGACTGTGTAGGAACTATTGGGGTGAAGCAGACTGGGAAGGTATTCGCCACAGAGGGCTCCACCTGTGTAAAGGTGTGTGGCCTTAGAGAGTGTGCACGGTGTGTTTGTTCCCGAAAATCCATAAGCAGGTCAGGGAGGTGGAGTCAGGGCACAAGGCTTGGGGGTTGAAGCAGGAGGCTGGAGAGGTCCTCAGGGGTCAGTGGATGAAGGAACCAGAAGGCCAAGTCGAGATCTGGGGCTTGACCCTGTACCACCAGGAGCCGCTGGACGTTTCTGAAGGACGGCATGATGTGGTTACATTGCACTGGGGGGAAGTCATTCTGGCGCTGCGCCAGCCTGGAGGGGCAGGCCTGGAGTCTGCACTGGGGGTTCTCTCAAGCCTGGCCCCACAGTCCCTGTACCCAAAGCCTCTACCCCTTCCTGAGCCACCTATGAGCCTGGCTCCCAAGAAACAGGCCCCACCTGGTACACTAAGCAAAGACTGGGTCACCTGCTCCAGTCCCCTAACCCAGCCTTGCCATTCTCTGGCTGGGTGGTCTTGGACAAGTCACTTTCCCTCTGGAAGCCTCAGACTCTTCATCCGCACCATGGGCAGAGTCCCGACTTGCTTCAAGGACCACAGTGAAGCTCAGCCATGGCACCACAAGCGGTAGTCCTTCATGCTTTGTATGGGGCCACGTCTGTGCATGGGGTGGGTGTTTGCACCCAGTTTCTCAAACTCCCATAGCGCCTGGCTGAGTCAGAGCCTTAACATGCTTCGCTGCCGTGCTCCCAGCTCCAGCAACTCCACCCGCTCCTGACCTTTCCGGGAGAGGCTCTAGGTCATGTCTTGGGGTTCACTCATCATTGCTCTGTGCGCACAAGAGGTTGCCAGCACCTACCAGCACCCAGCACTGACACCTGCCCCCACTCTGGATGGCCCCACACTGGAGGACTCTCTACCTGGGTCAGTGTATGCTCTGACCTCCTTCCTGTGAGTCAGGGGCACAACACAGGCTCAGGTCGGATAGTCTTTCATCCATCCATCCATTTGTCCATCCATCCATCCATGCACCTGTCCATCCATCTGTCCGTCAGTCCATCCATCCATCCATCCATCCATCCATCCATCCATCCATCCATTTGTCCATCCACCCTTCCTCCTCTCCATTCATCTGTCCATCCGTCCGTCCATCCATCCAACTACCCATCCATCCATCCACCCATCCATCCATCCACCCATCCATTTGTCCATCCATCCTTCCTCCTGTCCATCCATCCATCCATCCATTTGTCCATCCATCCTTCCTCCTGTCCATTCATCTGTCCATCCATCCGTCCGTCCGTCCATCCATCCATCCATTTGTCCACCTCCATTCAACCTCTGTCCATCATCCATTCATCTTCTGAGCCCTTTCTCTGTGCCAGGCACAGTGCTAAGCTCTGGGGAGAGAGGGATGAACGAGATGGACTCGTATTTGCTCTCTTGTGCAGTGTGTTTGTTCAGGAATGTGTAAGCATGTCAGGGTGGTGAAGTGTAGGGTACAGGGTTTGGGGGATTGAGGCATGAGGCTGGAGAGGTTTGCAGGGTATAGTCCGATGGGGGTGATGAGTGTACATAGATGAACAAGATCATTTTAGAGTGTCATAGTATCAGGAAGGAAGGAAACAGGGCCATCCAGGAAGAGATGATGGGGTTTGTTGGAGGGCTGGCAGTGGAGGAGAGCAGGGCTCTGTGCGTTTTGTGGACTGGACTTGCTCATGGGTGAGCTCAAGTGATCCTGAGGAGCTGCTGCCAGAGAACTTGCAGGGCCTGAGGAAGACGGCCCTCCAGTTCGCTCTGCAGCTTCTAGGGCACAGGGAACCATCTGCCCCAATGGGGAAGACTTGTGTTCAAGTCTTGGGTCTGCCACTCCCTGACTGTGTGACCTCGGGCAAATCGCCTCCCCTCTTGGACCTTCAGTTTCATTATCTGTAGAATGGGAATCATAATGGTACTGTCCTCTGGAGTGATGATGATAACGTACTGTCTCAGATTTCGGTGGTGGCTTTCACTCGAGCTTTCTTTCTTTTTTTAATTTTTATTTTATTGTGGTAAGAACAGTTAAGATGAGATCAACCCTCTTAGATTTTTAAGTGCACAATACAGTATTGTTAACTAGAGGCACAGATCTCTAGAACTTATTCATCTGGCATAACTGAAACTTTATATCCATTGATTAGCAACTCCCCTTCCCCATGCCCCCCATCCATCCATCCATCCATTTATTGGCAACCACCATTCTACTCTCTGCTTGTATGAGTTTGACTACTTTAGATACTTCGTATAAGTAGAATCATGCTGCATTTGTCCTTCTGTGACTGGCTCATTTCACTTAGCACAGTGTCCGCAAAGTTCATCCACGTTGTTACATATGGCAAGATTTCCTTCTTTTTTAAGGCTGGATAATATTCCATTGTATGTATATACCACATTTTCTTTATCCTTTCATCTGTTCACGGACATGGAGGTTATTTCCACATCTTAGCTATTGTGAATAGTGCCACAAGAAACATCAAACTAAAAAGTTTCTGCACAGCAAAGGAAACAATTAATAGAGTGAAAAGGCAACCTACGGATTGGGAGAAGATATTTACCCACGATGTGTCTGATATGGGATATATATCCAAAATATATAAGGAACTCCTACAACTCAATAGCAAAAAATCTAACAACTCAATTAAAAAATGGACTAGGGACCTGAATAGACATTTTTCCAAAGATGACACACGAATGGCCAACAGGTACATGACAAGATGCTCAACGTCACTAATCATCAGAGAAATGCAACTCAAAACCTTATACCTGTTAGGATGGTTATTATCAAAAAACAAAGACAAGTGTTGGCAAGGATGTGGAGAAACTGGACCACTTGTACACTGCTGGCGGGAATATAAAATGGTGCAGCCGCTGTGGGAAATAGTATGGAGGTTCCTCAAGAAATTAAAAATCGAACTACCACATGATCCAGCAATCCAACTTCTGGGTATTTATCCAAGAATTGAAACCAAGCTTTCTTTTGAAGTGGTCAGTACTCTCCTTCCCCAGGTGTCCACTGGCCAGGGGTCACTGCCTTTCTCCCCCATCCCCACTGCCCCTGGGCGTGGGCACTTTCTTGGGGTGCTCAGGAAGCATCTGCTGGTGGGATTAACAGGCCCTGAAACTCACCGTCTAAGTCTGGTTTCTCACCCGAGATGTGACGATTTCGTTGAACAAGGGGCCTCTGCCGCCACCTGCTGGGCATCTGGGGAAAGGGCTCTTACAGTCCCCCAAGGAGCCCTACCCGTCGTCTGGACGTTCATAAATAAATGCCAACAATACCAATAACAATATCTATGATTTATTAAGTGATTACTCTGTCTCAGACATTGTACTAAGTACCTTCAAGAAACGATGTCTTAGTCTCCCACAACCTTGAAATGTGGCTGGCGTTATCCTCATGTATTTATACAGAGAGGAGGAAACAGACTCAGAGAGAGGAAGAATGGTCAAGGTCACACAGCCAGTGAATGGCCAGGGGATTCTAACCCAGGTCTCTCTGGCCCCAAAGTGGGGCTGAGCAGTGTCCTGGGGAAAAGCAGAGAGGGAATGAGAGGGTGGGCAGGAAAGGCAGGAGAACTCAGTGCAGGGCCGTAGAAGACTCCGGAAACTACTCCTGGTGCCCTTCCCGGGAAGGTTCACCCTCAGTTACTCCCTCTCTGGGCGCCCAAGGCCTTGCTCTGAGCGTTCGTCAGGACATCCTTCCATCCACCCCCGGCGGAGCCAATATCATGGCGGGGGAAACCGAGGCTCCAGGGGTGGAGAACCAGATCACAGTCTTCCAGGGAGCGTGGGGCTGAGCAGAGACCCACTCTAGGCCCTGAGCCTGTGCTCGGGGTACACAGGTGACTGACCCGGAGAAGGGAAGGTTTCTGTCTATGCCGACTCCTCACGTTCTGTGGGCCTGAATGTCAGGCGGGCAGGCGGGCTGGGACACCAGCTGTGGGACATATTCCAGGTGTGGGCTCTGAAATGACGGCCTCACCACAGTCAAGTGCCCTGTCTGTCACCGTTAGGAGGTCTCTCCGATGGAGCGCTCTTTTCCTGGCTCTGCCACTTTCTAGCTCTGTGATCTTGCGCGACTTCTTTCAGCTTTCTGAGCCTCGGTTTACCCTTCTGTAAAATGGGACTAATCACAGTCCCCACCTCTTAGGGCTCCATTGGGAACCGAGTGAAACCCACGCGTAAAGCCCTGAGTGCTCTGTAAGTACTTGATAAATGGTGTTATGAGGATCCCCACAGACACACCGGCCAGGCCTCAATGCCTCTTCAAGGCTGAGAAGCAGGTGTTTGTGACACCTCTGCAGGGGAAACTGAGTCACTAGGCCAAGAAGTGCCTGGGCCTAGGCTTCAGCCTGGGTCACAGGCCTAACGCTCCTTGCAGCCCCCTCCAGAAATGCTTCGTGCCTCTGTCTGCTGGCTTCACAGCCTCCTCCCCGTCCCTGCCTCACCAGCCAGGGGATGTTATCCTAAGGAGCCCACTGCAGCCAGGGCAGGCTCGGTCCCACAACATGTATCTGATGGGTGAACGATGCCCTGAGACGCACAGTCATCCCCACTCCACAGATGGGGGAACTGAGGCTTGGGAGGGGAGGTGATTTGTCCAAGGTCACACAGCTGCCTTGCGGGAGGACCCTGACTTGTCCCCAGGGCGTCCATCAGAGAAAGCTCCGGTGGCTGGACTCCCTCAGGGCTGATTTATGCCCCCAGCTCAGGCTTGGGATCAAAGGCGGTGTGCAGGAAGCCCTTCCCATCCCGACTTCCCCAGAACTGGGACACGCTTTGACGTCAGCAGGTCCACATTCCTGCCCTCCAGCCCCAGGGTGGGGGCACCGACTTCCTCCCTCCAGTGTGGGCATCACAAACAGGAAGCTGGGTCACGGGGGCGGGTCCAGCCAGGGCGCCGGGAGGAGGGGATGGGAGTCCAGTCCTGGCATCGGTCCCAGCCGGCGCCTACTTGGCCCAGGGCACAGGGGAGGGCCAGGGTTGTGTTCTGATGCCCCCAGGGTCACAATGTTCCTGAGCCCTTACAAAGGGCCTTCAGTGGCTTCATCCTTTTGGTCTTCACAAATGATGCGCTCTGTGATCACGATTGACCTCGCTGATGAAGAATGACGGCTCTCATGGGTTCAGCACTTACTCCAGCCAGGCGCTTCACACAGGTCTCTCCCTTTTATAAACAATCCTCTTCTCTTCCTTTAACAGATGAGGCAGCTGAGGCACTGGCAGGTTCAATCAGCTGCCAATGACCTGCAGCTGTGGGGAGGGGGCGGGGATTTGCACCAGGAGGGTCTGGCCCAGAGCCAGCTGTTGGGCCCACCGGGCCCCGCCTCCTCACCTTCCCAGCCCCTGCCGCCCGCAAGTCTGATCACGGCTCCCCGTTACCCTGGGGACAAAGACTCATCTGAGGATGGCGTTCTGGCCCTTTGTCTCCTGCTGCCCAACCTCCCCAGGCAGCTCTCCTGCTCTAAATACCCAACCACTTCTGACTCCCGCCACCGCTCTTGAGGTTTCACTGTGACCACTGTCTACACAGGAGGAATCCAAGGGTCAAAGAGGGCGCGGAATTGGTGTCAGGTCACAGAACCAGTGAGGGCAGAGTCAGAACTCATGCTGGGTCTGGCTGGGCCAACACCTTCCAGTCCTGCGATTCCCAAATGTTACGGTGCAGAGGAACGGCTGGGGGCCTGTCCAGAGGGCAGCTTCCCGGCCCGACCTGGGAGCAGGGGAGGGGCCTGGGAGCCTGCATTGTTAGTGGTCTCCCCCATGAGTCTGTGCACCTCAGCTCCCCAACCCTCTGCAGCGTCCAGGGCTGTCTGAGGGGACCCAGTTGTCACAGAGGCTGCGAGACATGCTGTGGGGTTTTCCAGCAGAGCGGCCCTGCCCTCCCAGGACTCAGGCCAGCCAGGGGCCACCTCTCCCGTGGATCAGCCCCGACTTCTCGTTCCTCTCCCTCAGGGTCCCACAGCGGCCACTCCACGCTTCCCTCCTCGCCGTCCTCACCCTCCTGGGGCGGGTGCGTTTCCCACACCTGGGGAAGGGCTGCTGGAGCCTGGGGTCCACACCGGGTGGTGCTTCAGAATGCTCTGGAGGCCTTTTAGACACAGGTGGCCCGGCCCATCCCTGGAACCTCTGATTTGGAGGTCTGGGTGGGGCCCCAGAGCATGCGTTTCATTTTTTTTTTTCTTTTTCGTTTTTTTGTGAAGCCATCTCATATCCCTATTAATCCTTCAACTAAAAGCACAAATTCTCCAAATTCCCAGACGAGGACCTTTAGGTCTGTAGTATACCTTTAGCAATAACTGATCGCCAACTTTGAGGATTTATCTCTGGGTCTTTTCTAGAATTTTCAGCGTAGCTTCTTTCTCCAAACCTTGATGCTCCACACTTTCAGCCTCTCTCATAGGGATGCGAAGGGACCACGCTACCGTGCCGATGGAAGGATATATCCCTGATGGGATCGCTGATGGCACAAAATGCACCGTCATGTCTGGGTCATTCAAGGTTCACTTCACTATAGGACTCTTTGGGTTAGTTAAAAATCTCATTTGGTGTCACGCAGTATCTCCAGGGCCTACACAGTCCCTAGCAATCACCGTGTATGATATGCCTGTAGTTGGCGAGCATGCGTTTCTAAGTGCCCAGGCCATGGTCAGGGACCACACTCAGAGAACCACTGGTGTGGAGGAGGCCAGACGCAGGGGTGGCCCGCCAGCAGGCAAGGGGTGGCAGAGGGTGGGCAGGGGGTCACTGCTGCCTGCCAGCTACAGCTATGCCTCAGTTTCCTTTTCTGTCAAACAGGGGGACAACAATACCTACCTCTCAGAGTTGTGACGTTTGAATGGCACGTGCGAGTAAGGGACCAGAATTTGTTTTTCTTTCCCACTCAGAAGTCCTTTTTCACGCTGCTTCCTTCCACAAATGTTTCCGAGTAAATACATCTGTTTCCCCGCTGCGGCTCTTGGGCTCCGGTTCCCACAGGGGCAGCAAGGATTTTTGCCACCACCCTGAGTTCAGTGGGACGGGAAGCCCCAGCTCTGGGGGGCAGGCGCTGCTGGTTTTCCACGCCCACCTGACAGATGGGGGCACTGAGGCTGAGCGCCCACTGCTCACACAGCTGGGACGCTGCCGGGAAGGAGTCAACCCAGGTCTTAGTCTCTAGCCGCTCGCAGCGCTTCTCAGGGAGGCCACCGCGCTCACCCCTGCAGGAGGCGACCCCAGGCTACGGGGCGACCAGAGGTGGGCCATTTCTCAGGTTACGGCGCCCTCTGGTGGTCAGTGCGCGAAGGCGAGGACGGCACGAAGCCTGGCCCCGGCCCTGTTTGCCTCCCTCTGCCGGGGATTTATTCGTTGGTTTATTTATCCATCCATTTCACAAACATTTTTGGAGTACCTGCTGAGTGCTTGCCAGTGGGACAGCCACGGGGACACGTTGGGACCAAGAAAGACACCGTGGCTGCTCTTGCCACACTTAAGTCTATCTGGGAGAACAGTTCTTCACACACCCACGCAGATGTATAAATACAGCGTGTATTAAAAATGCATGGAGGAAAAGTTCAGGGTGCATGAGAGTGCCTGCCTGAGGGACTGGCTTGTGGCCGAGTCGGCCACAGTTCCTGAGATGAGAGGCTTGACTAGTAGTTAACCAGGAGAAGGGGTGGGGTGGGGGTGGGCATCAGTGGGGGAGTTTTAGGCGGAGGACACAGCATGTGCAAAGGCCCTGAGTGGGGAGGAAGCCTGGTGAGGGTGCAGGTTGGAGGAGTCTGGAGCCAAGGGGGGCAGGTAGGAGGGGGCACAGCAGTGAGAGAAAGACGGGGGAGGTGGGCAGGCCTGATCTCGAAGAGCCTCTGAGCCTCAGCACTGAGGTTTCTTGTCTCCTTGCTGCATCAGGATGGTGTGGTTAAGGGTGTGGGCTGTGGCCCCAGGCTGCCTGGGTTTGAATCCTTTCTCTGCCTTTGGCCAGCTGGGTGACCTTGGGCAAGTTGCTTAAGCTCTCTGTGCCTGGGTAATTGGGATGGTAACAGGGTTCCCTTCATAGGGCTCCCGTGAGGAGTAAATGAGTCTGCCTGGAACAGTGCCGGGCCCTTGGCAGTGCCCAGTGAGTGCTGGCGGCTATTATTATTGTCGTCGTCATTGTTATTGGAGGGTTCTGAGGTGGGGTGACAGGATCAGAATCCCAGTGGCAGGAGGACCCCAGCCTCTGAGCAGGGCGGCTTGAAGGCGCGTGGAAGCAGGGAGACTAGGGAGGGGCTGCTGCAGCCCTCCTGAGGGGAGATGACGACCACGTGGCCTAGGACGCTGGCAGGGAGGAGAACATGTTCCAGATATAATTAGGAGGTAAAATCACTGGGGCGTGGTTGACGGATTGGATGTGGGAGGCAAGGGAGAGAGAGGATCCAACACGACTCCCAAGACCAGGACTTCATACCTGGATAGAACGCGAGATGAGGACCGGGTGTTGTTATTTGATTGATTGATAGCTTGAGTAATGACTGCCCGGGGGGGGCGGTGCTGGGGTATGCGGGAGGTCCAGAGTGAGTTTGCAGTTCCTGGCGGTGGCCTGGAGGAGCTGTCCAGGAGACGGGGCTGCAGGGCACAGTGCTCAGAGAGTGGCCCAGGGGAGAAAGGGATTCTGGCTCACCTGCGCAGGGGCGGTCATTAAAGCCGTGGGCAAGGAGGCCACCATGAGGGGGAGGATGTAGAGGTGGGGGAGTCAAGGCCTGGCTCTGAGTGCCAAGGAGAGCCCACCTGCATGGCTGGTTAGGGAAGGACGGGCCAGAAGGGACCCTCAGGGCTGGAGTTTTGGATCCACCACTGCCCGGCCCAGGAAGGCACATCTCTGTCTGCAGGGCCCGG